>NC_060130.1:545287252-545900752 GCF_021461395.2 Schistocerca americana
GTGCGACATAAACGAAAGTTTGTAGGCGTGTTTCTACATCCGAGAGATGATGTCTATTCAGATTTCGCGTCAGTCGCATAAGAGTGGCGCAGGTGGCTCCACTATGAGATGCAAATCGGGTTTGCCTTAAGAACGCGCTGCAACGGTCGTGAACTTTAGTTACCTTCGAGACTGGACACAGTGAGTTAATCATAGTCAAGAAAGCCTTTAAGACGATAAAGGCGCCCTTATCAGCAGCTCCCTGAGTTTGAACGAGGTCGTGTAACAGGGCTACAAGCTGGATGTTCCCTCTGCGATATTGCAGAATGACTTGGTTGGAATGTAGCCACAATACATGATTGCTGGTAGCAGTGGCCACGAGAATGTATAGTCGCAAGAAGACCGGGCTCCAGATGGCTACATGGAGCAAACGAGAGGAAAGATTGTCGTGTTCGGTGTATGGCTGTGGCACCTCGTACTGCATCTGCAGCAGCAATTTCAGCAGCAGTTGGCACCACAGTGACACAACGGACTGTTACAAATCTGTTACTTTGCGGACAGCTCCTAGCTAGACGCCTTGTAACGTGCCTTCCACTAACTGAAAACCACCACCATTTGCGACTTCAGTGGTCTCAAGCGAGAGCTCATTGGAGGGAGAAGTGGAAGTCTGTTGTGTTTTCTGATGAAAACCGGTTCGGCCTCGCTGCCGGTGACGGCTGTGTGTTGGATACAAGAAGGCCATTTCAGCGCCTGAAACCAACCTTGGTCTGGGGTGTGATTTCGTGCGATAGCAGGAGCACCCTCGTGGTTATCCCACGCACCCTGACTGCAAATTTGTACGTCAGTCTGGTGATTCGACATATTGTGCTGCCACTCACGAACAGCATTCCAGGGGGCGTTTTCCATCAGGATAAAGTTCACCCTCATATTGATGTTGTACCCCAACAGAGTGTCCACATAATGTGGACGTGTTGTCTTGTCCTGCTCGATCACCAGATCTGTCTCCAGTCGAGCACATATGGGACATCATCGGACAACTCAGCGTCACCCACAAGCAGCGTTAGACGTTCCTGTATTGACCGACCAAGTGCAACGGGCATGGAACTCCATCCCACAAACTGACATTCGTACCTGTACAACACAATGCTTGAACGTCTGGATACTTGTATTCAATGGTCTGGCGATTCAACCGGTTATTAATGAACCAGTATTTCACATTTACAATGGCTTATTTCGTGCTTACATTAACTTCTGATCTTGCAGTGTTAATCACTTAAATACCGGGTGATCAAAAGGTCAGTATAAATTTGAAAACTGAATAAATCACGGAATAATGTAGATAGAGAGGTACAAATTGACACACATGCTTGGAATGACATGGAGTTTTATTGGAACCAAAAAAATACAAAGCTCAAGAAATGTCCGACAGATGGTGCTTCATATGATCAGAATAGCAATAGTTAGCATAAGAAAGTAAGACAAAGCAAAGATGATGTTCTTTACATGAAATGCTCAATATGTCCACCATCATTCCTCAACAATAGCTGCATTCTAGGAATAATGTTGTGAACAGCACTGTAAAGCATGTCCGGAGTTATGGTGAGGCATTGGCGTCGGATGTTGTCTTTCAGCATCCCGAGTGATGTCGGTCGATCACGATACACTTGCGACTTCAGGTAACCACAAAGCCAATAATCGCACGGACTGAGGTCTGGGGACTTGGGAAGCCAAGCATGACGAAAGTGGCGGCTGAGCACACGATCATCACCAAACGAGGCGCACGAGAGATCTTTCACGCGTCTAGCAATATGGGGCGGAGCGCCATCCTGCATAAACATCTTACGTTCCAGCAGGTGTTTATCAGCCAGGCTGGGGATGATGCGATTCTGTAACATATCGGCGTACCTCTCACCCGTAACAGTAGCAGTTACAAAACCAGAATCACACATTTCCTGGAAGAAAAAAGGCCCGATAACGGTAGATGTGGTAAATCCAACCCATACCGTGACTTTCTCGTCGTGCAATGGAGTTTCCACGACAGTTCTAGGATTTTCGGTAGCTCAAATTCTGCAGTTGTGGGCGTTGACAGACCCTCGGAACGTGAGATGAGCTTCGTCGGTCCACAACACGTCACTCAACCAATCGTCATCTTCAGCCATCTTTTGAAACGCCCACACCGCAAATGCCCTCCGCTTCACTAAATCGCCAGGTAACAGTTCATGATGCCGATGGATTTTGTACGGATAGTATCGGAGTGTACGCCTAAGTGCCAACCAAACAGTCGTGTATGGAATGCCGGTGCGACGTGCGACTGCACGATGGCTGACTTCCCCGTGCATAGACGAACCCGCTACAGTCTCCATTTCTTCCTGAATTGTCTCAGCAGCATTACGTCTTGTGCTCGGTCGGCCACTACGGGGTCTATCGTCTGAACAACCCGTGGCTTCGAACTTCGAAATCATTCTCGCCACAGCTGCATTTGTCAACGGACCTTTACCCGTGCGGTCCGCAGCTCGTGGTCGTGCGGTAGGTTGCTTCCCGCGCCCGGGTTCCCGGTTCGATTCCCGGCGGGGTCAGGGATTTTCTCTGCCTCGTGATGACTGGGTGTTGTGTGATGTTCTTAGGTTAGTTAGGTTTAAGTAGTTCTAAGTTCTAGGGGACTGATGACCGTAGATGTTAAGTCCCATAGTGCTCAGAGCCATTTGAACCTTTACCCGTGCGAACCCCCTTCCTATGGCGATAGGATCGTAACGCTGAACTAGCACATTCCCCATTCTGATAATACAGCTCCACTAAAAGCGCCTTTTCGGGTAACGTCAACATGCTGCGACTGCTGCCACATCTGATTCTCTCTCTCATTACAGCTCTTTTTATACACGATTGTCATACGCAGTCACTGACGTTTCGCTGTCAAACGCCATCTGTCGGACATTTTGTGAACTTTGTTTTTTTTTGGTTCTAATAAAACCCCATGTCATTCCAAGCATGTGTGTCAATTTTTACCTCTCTATCTACATTATTCCGTGGTTTATTAAGTTTCAAAATTTATACTGACTTTTTGATCACCCGGCATGCTACCTAGGCAAATGCATTCCCAAAACTTCATTACTCCACATTAATTACTTTTTAGTGTTGCGATTTTTTTCCCGTCAGTGTAGTTTCGATGCTAACATTTGTGTTTTCAAGCCACGCTGTTACGTGGCTGTGTCGTCTGCTCAAGCAGAACAATTACTGCGCAGGTGGCGACGGGGGCCCAGGCAGTGTGATGTCGCGAATGCTGCAGCGGGCGCTGGAGTGGCTGATGCGCGTCATGGGCGTCGGTTTCGGAGGCCGTGGCGGCAGCGGCGGCGGCGGTGAAGGCGGCGGCGCAGAGCCCGCCACGCTGCCTCCCAGGCCAGAAGACGCAGAGGAGTTAGACACCGCGGGTTCCAACGCCGCTGCAGACTGGGAGTGACATTGCTGGCAGCACTAAACTCTTCTAACACCACCGCCTCATTTATCATCACATTAACCCTACTTTGTAGCTACTCTTGTGCCTCCTATTCACTACGGGAACCAAGCAAGACCAATGTATATATACGTTAGTAAGTAATAGTTGGAACTACCACCAATACGCGCAAATGTAGTACAAATAAAGAAAATATTAGGTCTGGAAATTTCCTTCCGTTTGTTAGTTTCAATATCTTTCGTTCAATTGTGTTCCTTCTCTAACGATTTTGGCTCAGCAAGATGACATAATGGTTAAGGTAGTCAGCTGGAAGTTAAAACTGCAAAATCATGACAGTGGTAAACAACGAAAGTCAAATTTACGTGACATACCTGGATGTGTGTGTCACGCTTGAGGATCGTACAAACATGCCGTCGTTTGAACTTCGTACAGACTCACGCATGTAGGACATGTTAATAGGCATCCATGACGTAGAGAAACAACTGCAGGAGATGAAAACAAATAAGTCCACAGGCCTGGACAGAATCCCAATCCGGTTGGAGCCACAATACAGCATTGGCCGTTTATTTAGCTTGCATTTATCGCGAATCACTTACTCACCGCTAAAGTCCCAAGTGACTCGAAAAAAGGGCAAGTGACTCTTATACAAAAAAGTGTAAAAGAACGCACCCGCCAAATTAAATATCAATATCCGTAACATCGGTTTGCTGTAGAACCCTTGAGCATGTCCGCGGTTCGAATATAATAAATTTCTCTGAGATGAGGAAGCTTATGTCCACAAATTATCAAGGATCTAAACACCATCGCTAGTACGAAACTCAGCTTGCCGTTTTCTCTCATGATATCCTGCGAACCATGGATGAAGGATAATGACAGATTCCGTATTTCTAGATTTCCGAAAATCGTTTGACACTGTGTCCCACTGTAGATTGTTAACGAAGGTACGGCCATATGGGATAGGTTTCCAGATATGAGAGTGGCTTTAAGACTTCTTAAGTAACAGTACGTTGTCCTCGACAACGAGTGTTCATCAGAGACAAGGGTATCATCAGGAGTGCCCCAAGGAAGTGTGATAAGACTGCTGTCATTTTCTGTATACATAAATGATCTGGCGGGCAGGGTGGACATGAATCTGCGGTTGTTTGCTGATAATGCTGTGGTGTACGGGAAGGTGTCGAAGCTGAGTGACTGTAGGAAGATACACTATGTGATCAAAAGTATCCGGACGCCTGACTGAAAATGACTTACAAGTTCGTGGCGCCCTCCATCGGTAATGCTGGAATTCAATATGGTGTTGGCAGACCCTTAGCCTTGATGACAGCTTCCACTCTCGCAGGCACACGTTCAGTCAGGTGCTGGAAGGTTTCTTGGGGAATGGCAGCCCATTCTTCCCGGAGTGATGCACAGAGGAGAGGTATCGATGCCGGCCAGTGAGGCACGAAGTCGGCGTTCCAAAAAATCTCAGAGGTGTTCTATAGGATTCAGATCAGGACTCTGTGCAGACCAGTTCATTGCAGGGATGCCATTGTCGTGTAACCACTCTGCCACAGGCCGTGCATTATGAACAGGTGCTCTATCATGTTGAAAGATGCATTCGCCATCCCCGAATTGCTCTTTAACAATAGGAAGCAAGAAATTGCTTAAAACATCAATGTAGGCCTGTACTGTGATAGTGCCACGCAAAACAAAAAGGGGTGAAAGCCCCCTCCATGAAAAACACGACCACACCATAACACCACCGCCTCCGAATTTTACTGTTGGCACTACACATGCTGGTAGATGACGTTCACCGGGCATTCACCATACCCACATCCTGCCATCGGATCGCCACATTGTGTACCGTGATTCGTCACTCCACACAACGTCTTTCCACTCTTCAATTGTCCAAGGTTTACGCTCCTTACACCAAGCGAGGCGTCGTTTGGCATTTACCGGCGCGATGTGTGGTTTATGATCAGCTGCTCGACCATGGCATCCATGTTTTCTCACCTCCCGCCTAACTGTCAATAGTACTTGCAGTGGATCCTGGTGTAGTCTGGAATTCCTGTGTGATGGTCTGGATAGATTTCTGCCTATTACACATTACGACCCTCTTCAACTGTAGCCGGCCAGAGTGGCTGAGCGGTTCTAGGCGCTTCAGTCTGGAACCGCGCGACCGCTACGGTCGCAGGTTCGAATCCTGCCTCGGGTATGGATGTGTGTGATGTCCTTAGGTTAGTTAGGTTTAAGTAGTTCTAAGTTCTAGGGGCTGATGACCTTAGAAGTTAAGTCCCATAGTGCACAGAGCCATTTGAACCATTTTTGAAACATCTAAGAGTATCGTTGCAAACCGATATAAAACGGAACGGGCACGTGTGGACTGTGGTAGGGAAAGCGATCGGTCGTCTTCGGTTTATAGAACACTTGTTCGACCCATTTTCGGCCGTGGTGGCCGTGCGGTTCTAGGCGCTGCAGTCCGGAACCGCGGGACTGCTACGGTCGCAGGTTCGAATCCTGCCTCGGGCATGAATGTGTGTGATGTCCTTAGGTTAGTTAGGTTTAAGTAGTTCTAAGTTCTAGGGGACTGATGACCTAAGATGTTAAGTCCCATAGTGCTCAGAGCCATTTGACCCATTTTTCGACCCATTCTTGAGTAATGAGCGAGTATTTGGGATCCCCAGCATGTTGGATTAACGGAATTTAGAGGCATGCTGCTATATTTGATACCGTTAGATCGACCAACATGCAAGCATTACGGAGATCCTTCGGGAACTTAAATGGTAATCCGTGGAGAGAAGACGACATTGTTTTCGAGGAACACTTTTGAGAAAATTTAGAGAACCGGAATTGGAAAATGACTGCAGAATGAGTCTACTGCGACCTATGTACACTTCGTGTAAGGATCATGAAGATAAGATAAGAGAAATTAGGATTTGTACAAAGGCATACAGATAGTCCTTTTTCCTTCGCTCTGCTAGCGAGTAGAAGGGGAACTGAAATGAGCAGCACTGGTACAGGATGCCCTCCGCCACACACCATAAGGTGACTTGCGGAGTTTGTATGTTGATGTCGATGTAACGAACATTTCAGCCCAACCACACAAACAAGTAAGAGTAACGTCATCAGCATTCTATCAATGAGGAAAGATTAAACAGTGTGTTACTTATTCACAAATCATTTTGAACGTTGTTTGTTTGTGAGAAGGTCGTGTTATGCTTCATGTAAGAAGGAGAAACGAAAACCAGCACGTGTCAGGATGCGACAGCGGCAGGCTCGAGGCCAATGTAGACTGTTGTTCATCGTTCTGCGATATTGGTGCTCGCTTTGTTCCGATTCCGATGTCTGTCATACGAATGTAGAATCGATGAGTTCAGGAGGGCAACAGTCAAGGCTATGCCGAATTCAGCTGGTCCCATACGAATATTGCCTGAGAGGACAAACATATTGTTCTCTCGACTGTGTAGGGTTGTATAGCCATGGCCCGTATCTTGAGTCAAGAAATGGGCTTGTTTGCAAGAAGACGTCCACTCGGTCATTTTTTTCTTTTTTTTTCGATATAGGTAGAAGCTGAAACAATGATTAAACTGTACCGCAGCTGGAACTTCTACCAGGATCTCCAGTTTGCAAGGCACATATGCTAGCTTCTATACCAAAGCTGCACTGTGGCTACCACAGATGCACGAACTAGCCTAGTGCAAAGCCCAGTTTGCAGATGTGGTGGCATGTCTGCCTAGTAGATAGGAGATCTGGGTTAAAGTCCCAGCCATAGTACAAATTTTAATTCATTATTTCAGCTTCCACTGTTATCGAAGATAAAGTTGAGACTCTTATGTCTGCAGGAAAATGTAATTCCATCACATCAATGTTATTTTCATGTCATTTATTTCATATTTAGAGACCTATCTCCTAGTCGATTAAAACAGGTTGTACATTTTACAGTGTGTTTTCACACGAAAATACTGTTCATTATCCCAAGCAAAAATTGTTTCCAGCAACAAAAATGGGAGTAATAATATGAGGTACAAAGAAAAATAAAATAAAATAAAGTTCACGGATAAGGAGGACGTCAAATAAGAATGATAGCAAATTTGTCGAAATTGAAAGATTCCCTCCATTAAAAGTTCCAGGGAGGGTAGAATTCCTTGGACAGAAATACACCAAGCCATGCGTCTACTGCTGGTTCTTGTTATTACTACGCTATGTGGCCCTAGCTAGTGTACAGGTGGTCCCATACGAGAGAACAGACATACTGTAGAGGTATTACGTGAGTCTGGGTGCAGTAACCTGTTATCATTTATGTACTACTTAATTTGGTCAAGGTAGTTGTCGTCATAATTGTCCTTACTGTTACTTAGGTCAATTTCTCCATTTTTCTCTGAGGTGTCTGTCACATTGATTATGTGTTGTGTGCTAGGTCTCATACCAGGTTTACTTTGTCTTTCTTTTGCGTACTAAAGGCACAGGACGCTTGAGATGGAGTCTGCCATATTGCCAGTTTCTTTCGACACCTGATGGATCTCTAGCAGCACTGTACAAGTCCTCATATGTGTGCTCTGTCCGTCTGACCTGTGTGAGAAGTGTGCCAGTGTGCTCTGTGGAACCTCTCTCCCCACAAGTACATTATTCCCTTTCACTGAGATACATTCGTTGTAAGGGCCATGTCCTGTTAGGAAGAGAACCATCCCTCTTCTTGGGTCGGTATGTCTCATTCATAATCGTTCCCTGATGCTGATGAACAACGATAGTACGCCGACGTCTTGGAGCTTGGACTGTCAACGCGACGATCATCGTTGCGGCTTTCCGTGGTCAGCCCAATAACAACACTGTAGACAGGAGTGGCATCACATCATATTTTCAGACGATTGCCGTTTGTGACCATAGCGTTACGATGGTCATAGCCGAGTGTGGGGGCTGCAAAGAGAGCGATGCATTCGTCTTTGTCATACAGACCCATCGCCTGATGCCATCGTATGTGTGCTCTATTCGTCTGGGCTGTGTGAGACGTGTGCCAGTGTGCACAACCGGAATTTCGGACAGCAGCCGTTACATTTCCTGTGCCCTGTCTTCTTTGTGCTGTTTTCTTTTAACAAGATAACACAACACCGCTTGCAGCCTGTACTGTCCTGACCCACCGCTATATAGCGTGTGTTCGGATGAGCTCTAAACAAGACGTTCTCCTGATCTCTCATGCATTTGAGACATGTGGCCATGGGTTGCCCTGAGGCTGGTACGCCACCACTTTCCAGTTACTGCGATTGATTCAAAAATGGTTCAAATGGCTCTGAGCACTATGGGACTTAACATCTATGGTCATCAGTCCCCTAGAACTTAGAACTACTTAAACCTAACTAACCTAAGGACATCACACAACACCCAGCCATCACGAGGCAGAGAAAACCCCTGACCCCGCCGGGAATCGAACCCGGGAACCCGGGCGTGGGAAGCGAGAACGCTACCGCACGACCACGAGATGCGGGCTACTGCGATTGATCCCATGTACTTTTGTAAGGGCTTAGATTGCACAGCCAAATCGTTTTTGGTGGACAAAATCGATTGTGAGATATGCTGTCGCATAGTAAACGTCAAAATGATGTCACATATCCGAGAAATGGATCAATAAACCTATCCACATGACCATCTTTTTCTTTATTATAGTGTAATTCTCTCATTTGTGTGGACGAAGTGAGAGTGGTACATTTGCCACTCCTCGATCAAGAGTGTTTACAAAAATTAAAAAAAATAGTAGAATGACAAAATATATAGTTGTTTTTAAAATTATTTTTAATGTGGGTTATACATATGCTTGTTATCAGGTAAAACAATAAATATTGATCATAGTTTTTATAAGAAGTTAGAATAACTGCACTGCATTATGTTACAAATCCTCCAGCAGAAGATGATACGAGTATGATGGTGAAATAGTGTTGAGTGGATGAGGGTGGTAATAGAATTGGGTACTGGAGTATTGGTACGTTTAGTGTGGTAGAGTAGGTGGCAGGAAACATCCTATTTGGTGTAGGGATGACCAGAATGGAGGCCAGTAAGGTAGCAGCAAGAGCTAGGGTAGAGGTATTAATGACTTAACGTACAGCTGGAAAAAGGGAAGAATCAACTTGGGGATCATCGTCAATTGCAGAATTGTCGGTGAGGTAGGATACAGAGTGATTAGCTTATCAAGCTGTGATTATTTTACAGAAGTGAGGCAGTTAGCAGAAGCGTTTTTTATTATGAGGAAACAAAAAAAAAATTTCCAGTAATCAGAGCCCAAATTAATTACTTATGAACCTTGCCTACGGAAATTAATTATGTGAAGTTGCTGTCAGGAAGGCCCAGACACATTCAGGACAGTTGAGTAAGCGAAGTATGGCAGCGCCTCCCGTAGCTAGCCAGACGATTACAAAAGGAATACCAGAATTCGACAAAGAATGAGACGATTCAAATGACACATTCAGACTGCTGAAATATCCAGAGCTGCAGTTACATTTTTGTGATAAAAACAGCGTTTCTCCTTTAACAGTGTCTCTTACTTAACAGACGGAAAATTGAAGACACTTTGAAGATGTAAGTCACATGCTTCGCGTTTACGGTGCTCTAATTCCCCTCTCCCACGCCCAACCACAACTTTGTGTGTCTAACGTCTCGTAAAAGTCATTAGGCCCGGTATATTAGCACAGTTTGAGGAGGACGTAGGAAGGACTGGCGATTATTGACTTTTTTAAAAGGACTATCCAACCACTTTCCTTGATTATATCAAGGGAAATCTAAATGGAAACAGCTGAGTGGGTATCCAAACCCCAGTCCTTTGACATGTTCTTCGCTAGACATTCATCAAATCCCGTATCACATAGTATGTTTCGTTTTAAAGCAGTTATTCATAGTAAATAATATGTGAAGCATTATTACGTCCGCTATTGTTAAAATATTATCCGTCGTCTTAATAGCAACATTATGAGGAACACTGGCTGAAAACTTAAAACCTACATACTACAGTTGTGAATTTGTGTGGATGAACAACACCGTTTCTATCTGTGCTAAAGGCAGTATTGGGTGGATTGAAAAGATATCACTTAATTAACCTGTATTAATTCGTGTTAATACTCTCGGCCGAAACAAGTAAAGAAAATGGAAATAAAAACACGTAACTTTTGCTAATAATGTACCGGCTTACAGTAGTTGATAATTATATACAAGGTTGTCAGATAAAATTATCCCAAAGTAGGAAGTGTAGTGCGATACGTACAAGATGTTAGTGATATAGGTGCAGATATTGTGATTATTGGTACAATATGCACCAACTTCAATGCATAACGTGTTTTTTCTCCGTGTCTAACAGCCTCCCTGCAAACATAACACTTAATTTACTACCTAATGTTATCTACATGGCAGCAACTGCACCGCGAAGTAGACTGCGGCTGTCAGTGTAGATTACCTTTTTGCCTCCCCGCATCCACACAATATCTGACTATGAAACTTCCTGGCAGATTAAAACTGTGTGCCCGACCGAGACTCGAACTCGGGACCTTTGCCTTTCGCGGGCAAGTGCTCTACCATCTGAGCTACCGAAGCACGACTCACGCCCGGTACTCACAGCTTTACTTCTGCCAGTACGCAGTCAGCCTTTGGCGGCGCAGCGGTTCGGACGGTGTTCACGTCCCTGCCGCACGTCTGCGCGAGAGGTGTTTACGTTAAATGTGTAGCGGTGTGTCGCGGTATACATAGAACGAATCATGGCCTTGTCGTTCCGCAAATCGACACTGAAATTTAGTTTTGTTAACGAATATGCTCGACCGAAGGCTTACGAGATCGAACGTTATTTACGGGACGAGGTGTAAATCGAACCTGACGTTCTAGTTGGAATACACTTATCTATAGTCAGCAGCGTGGCCTATGTCAAGCTCATCAATGAAGCGGCATGTGACGAACTACTACTTCGACACCGACAAGGACTTCGTTTCTGTCATTCGGACGGGAATGTTGGAGCGGTAACAGTTGAACACGCCGGCATGGCCCTCCGAACGATCCGCGTCTTTGAGCTTCCATTCGAAGTGCCAGAAGAATTGGTGACAGACGCCCTGCGTCCCTACGGAACGGTCCTATCCCACGTGGCTGAAAAATGGGCGAGTTTCAAGACGTATCCTGTCCTCAATGGCGTCAGACAAATACGGATCGAACTCCGAAAACACGTCCCGTCATACTTGTACATCGCCGGTTGTATGGCGGTTGTCATTTACGGCGGACAACCAAGGACGTGTTCTGGATGTGGGAAGGAGGGCCACATACGTTCTGAGTGTGCTCAACGAAGGTTATTACAGCTGCCATGGGATGATCCACCCCTCACGCCGCACCCGACTGTGCTCCCCATGACTTACGTCGCCGCATTACGCGATGACGTGGGCCGCGAGACAGACGCGTACCAGAACACACAGACAGCGGCGGATCGTGGCGAGCCACAGAAAGACGACGTTGCGCTGGACCGCCTGCAGCAGTCACAGGACGCCCTCTCTTCGGTTCCGCTTGCGGCCCCTTCAGATAAGGCACTTGGAGACGTCGATAACACGACGGCGCACGATTCCGACGCCCCCCACGAACAACTGGAGACCATGCTGACCTCTGATTCCGAGGCCCGGCAACGTACACAGCGATCACCAAAACGCCGGAAGAAGCGCCGCCTCACGGTGGAGAACGACCAATCTGATCTAGCAGACAATTCTGAGAAGTTTACGGGTACAGAACAGACGACCATGGATACAGAAGAACTGCCTAGCGTGGATGCAACGGTGGCCAGCGGGACGGCGGCACGACCTACCGCTGACGATGCTCCAGACACAGCGAAGGAGCTCGATAGACGGCAACAGGCTACTGAGGAGGCTACGGCGCCTGCACCGCACGACAACGATGGGACACTAGGGGACTGGTCAGAAGAGCCACCCCCGTGGGGAACAGATGATGCTGGAGGAACTGCTCCCATGAACTCTCCCGGTGTAAGACCGGCAGAGTGCACGGACTAATGATAGACCATATGAGGGGACGGCGGGGGACGTTAGTCCGACGGCAGCCTATGTACGGCAAAATTAGCGACCGTACGGTACCCTATCTACGTTGACCGCCATGCAACAAGCTTATCGGATAGGGTCTGTTAACATCAATAGCATTGGGACGCCGGTAAAAATCAAGATGCTCAGTGACATGATAAAGGCTGCGGATTTAGACATAGCACTATTACAAGAAGTTTGGGTACTTCCCCCTCGGACTTTTACGGTTACGACATTTGCTGTTCCCCGTGTGACGAGAGAGGCGTTGGCACAGCAATACTATTAAAGGAAGGGATCCGTGCAGACGAAGTGGAGTATTTGCCTTCTGCCCGTGGTACGGCCGTGACCATAGGTGGAATACGTTTGATCAACATGTAAGCACCGTCAGGCTCGGATAAGAGAAGGGACAGAGCAGATTTTTACGCCCATGAGGTTACACCATTGTTCCAGGGACGATACGATGGTTGCATACTCGGCGGAGATTTTAATTGTGTGCTCGACAGAAAGGACCAGCAACCTAACTATACAACTAGCCAAGAACTTAGAGAGCTGATCAACGGGATGGAATTAGTCGATACATGGGACCTGAAGTATCGCAACCAACCAGGATATACATTTTTTACTAGCCACTCCGCGGGCCGTTTGGACCGAATCTACGTTTCTAGGGCGTTAGCAATGTCGACGGTGGACGCAGAAATATGGCCGACAGCGTTTACAGACCACGAGGCATATATTTGTACCGTTAACCTTGATAGACAGCAGGTGTGGAAACGGAGGGGTAATTGGATGATGAACGTCTCCCACCTGCGAGATGCAGAATGCCGACGCATGGTGGAGGACGCGTGGCATGGCTGCCTCTGTCGACGAAATTCTTTCGGTTCTGTTCTGCAGTGGTGGATCGAGTGCGCGAAGCCAGCTTTACGGAGGACGTTAATAGGTTATGGGAAGGAGGTTTCTCAATGGCAGCGTACGACCACTGAGTTTTACTTTTCGGCTCTCCGGGAACTGTTGGCACAACCACCTACACCAGAACGCCAGACGGCCGTCCACCGAGTTAAGGCGAAGCTGGTACAACTTGCGACGCAGAGGACGGCAGGTACGATGATACGCGCGAGGTCGCAGGATTTCCTGCCCAACGAGGTTCCCTCGATGCATTATGTTATAAAGGAAAGACGAAGAAGACGCAGGAATTTAATACATGAGATCGATATCAGCGATGGCCGTCGTTTTACAACACAAAGGGGCATAGCACAGGCGTTCACGGATCATTTTAGCAGATTCTATGCGAGCAGCGGGGAGGGTCAGAGGGAGCTGGGGAACGTCCTGGAAGAGATCCCAGACGCGACGAGTGTGAGCGTGGAAGCGGACGGGTTATCTGAAATTACGTGTGAAGAGCTGGAGGAAGCGATTACACGAGGTGCTTGCAACAAGTCTCCAGGTCCAGACGGATTCCAGTTGGAATTTTACCGTGCCTGTATGGAAGACTGTTAACAACAAACGCAGTATTCTTCTACAACCTATAGGAAACCTTGATGTCGCATTGAAGAGCTGAGTAATGGAATTTGGCCATCAGAGGAAGGATCGTAGTAATCATTTTAAAATCTAATGTGTGTATCTACAGTAGCACCATCATTGCAAAAAAATGATTGAGAGGAATAAAAATCTTTGAAGTGTCAATTTTAGCACTCACATCTTACCCTTCCACCCTTCAACTTCCTCATATCAAATTAGTTGTATAAGCCATCCCGTAAAAGTTGTTTCACGCACGTGCGTGCGCACACACACACACACACACACACGCACACACACACACACACACACACACACACACATCTCGTGGTCGTGCGGTAGCGTTCTCGCTTCCCACGCCCGGGGTCCCGGGTTCGATTCCCGGCGGGGTCAGGGATTTTCTCTGCCTCGTGATGGCTGGGTGTTGTGTGCTGTCCTTAGGTTAGTTAGGTTTAAGTAGTTCTAAGTTCTAGGGGACTGATGACCATAGATGTTAAGTCCCATAGTGCTCAGAGCCATTTTTTTGAACACATACACACACACACGCGCGCGCGCACGCGCGCGCACACACACACAAATCACATCCGAATGAAGTCCTCTGGTTTCCATTCCCGACACATATACAGTGATAACAACAAATTTAGACAATTTAGCAAAAAAAAAAGGGAAACAGAAAAGAAAAATAGGAAGAAAACACTAGCGCAAAATAGAATGAGGGGACAGCTCTTTTGAAGTTGGTAAAATAAAATGAAAGGTACCAAAAAATAAGGGACTAAAATGGTAGACTACAACTATATGGAAAGGCATCCACCTACACATAGTCGCGCCGAAATGTAAAGGTAGCATGGTGCAGCACTCCACTCTTTCGCGGAAAAACGGTTTGGCTCGGTACTTCAAACGACCTGAAGCTTCATCGATCGGTTACTCATATCTGTTGCTGTGTAAACTCTGTTATATCTCGGCTTACGGGACATCTGTTTCACAAACTGTAACAGATGTTATTTAATCACAGCAGCCGTTAGAGTTTAAGAGGGTGCCAAATTTGTATTGACTACACCTCTGACCGAAGCTCGCTTCGTGTGTCGGATGAATTAGTCATCGTTGCCGGTAACTGACTTTCCGCATTGCGTCTGTAGAACACATGGAATTTCAAGATAGCAACTGCAGAGGTCTTACAGGTTTCCTGACGCTAAAATCTGTACAATATCGTGAAGCTAGACGTAGGATCGCATGTTCACGCATGTAGAAGATAATTAAAAAGTCAGCAGAATATCTTAAATTCCAATATCATGTAAATGGCAAGAAGAGAGATAGTTTAGGATTGAACGCGATGCAGACGAACGAACTGGTTGAGTGCGAAAGCACATTATAAGTTCTCTTATAAATAGTGAATACTTTCCGAAAAGTCACTGTCGAAATTGCACTCTTTCCACATCTGTTCATGGTACGGTTAATAAGTCAGACAAATTTTCCTGCTGTTTCAAATATTTTTTCTAAGTTACAGCAACTCATAAGAAATACAAATTTTTCATAAGATTGGAGTGGAATCTACTCCTTGACATTTGCAGCTAAGACCAAAATGAGCCCAAGTCGGATATGAAGGAAAGTAAAGTGTTTTAGTCAGCATATCCACCTGTTTCCTGCTAACGTACTCTACTGAAATGGAACGAAATGATCGTGTTGCATTATTGGCCGGGAAACCCTGTCTCAGGTTGTTCGGCTGCCTGGTATATGTCTTTTTATTTGACGTCTCTACTGCGTCGACGAAAATTCGATGAAAGGATTAGGACAACACAAACACCCAGTCCATGAACGAAGACATCTCCGACATAACACGAAATCGAACCAGGGATCCAGCGACTTTAACCACTTTAACACAAGCTGCAGACATGGCTCTGAGCACTATGGGACTTAACATCTATGGTCATCAGTCCCCTAGAACTTAGAACTAGTTAAACCTAACTAACCTAAGGACAGCACACAACACCCAGTCATCAGAAGCTGCAGACACACATTATATTAATGATTTATGTTTCAGCACAGTTAACGCGCCTCAGTAACACATAATGCGTATTTTGCTCCAAATTGGTTACTGTAAGTAACAGAGTTTGGCTCATTATAGTTTAAAACTGAAATTAATATAACTACCTTGTTTGAGAAATACGTTCTTGTCCACTCGGCGAATGGAACCGTTCAACAGTCTAATATGCATCACATACTGATAGTCTTTCATGGTTTGTGAGAGATCTTCGAATGTTTTGTCAAATCAACATCAGGTTTAGACACAGAGACCTTTATGGTTACTACGCTGATTGCGAAAACCACTGCCGTCAGTTTCAAATTCGATATTAATAAAATATGTGGCAGACAGAAATAACCACTGTGTTGATCATCGCCGTTCTACATGAATACTTTTCTCGGTCGCTAGTCATAGAGCACTGAGATGCATTTTGACGCAGGTACACCGCTAGCGTAAAGCACGGAGGACACTCGGTTGGACTCATGAGTAAGGTGGCAAAGTAATGGGATAGCGATATGGACATATACATATGGCAGCAGTATCGCGTACACAAGGTATAAAAGGGCAGTGCATTGGCGGAGCTGTAATTTGCACTCAGTGACCCAGGTGAAAAGGTTTCCGAAATGATTACAGCCGCACAACGGGAGTTAACAGACTTTGAACACGGAAGGGTAGTTGGTGCTAGACGCATGGGACATTTCATTTCAGAAATCGTTAGGGAATTCAATATTCCGAGTTCACAGTGCCGAGAGTGTGCCGAGAGTACAAAGTTTCAGGCATTAAGTCTCACCATGAACAACGCAGCGGCCTATAGCCTTCACTTAACGACCGAGAGCAATTGCGTCTGCATAGAAAAAAATGTTCAAATGTGTGTGAATTCCTTAGGGACCAAACAGCTGAGGTCATCGATTCCTAGACTTACACACTACTTAAACTAACTTAAACTAACTTATGCTAAGAACAACACACCCACACCCTTGCCCGAGGGAGGACTCGAACCTCCGGCTGGAGGGGTCGCGCAATCCGTGACATGGTGCCTATGACGGCGCGGCCACTCCGCGCGGCCGTCTGCGTAGGGTTGTCGGTGTTCACAGAAAAGCAACACAGCGTGACATAACCTGACAAATCAATGTGAGGCGAACGAATCCGTTAGGATAGTGCGTCGAAATTTTGCGTTAATTGGCTGTGGCAGCAGATCACCGTCGCGAGTGTTTTTGCTAACAGCACGACATCGCCTGCAGCGCCTCTACTGAGCTAATGACCAAATCGGTTTGACCGCAGGTGACTGGAAAATCATGGCCTGGTCTGATGAGTCCTGATTTCATTTGGTAAGATCAGATGGTAGAGTTCGAGTGTGGCGCACAACCCACGAAGTCTTGGACCCAAGTTGTTAACGAGAAACTGTGCAAGCTGGTGGTGGCTCCATGATGTTGTGGGCTATGTTTACGTGGAATAGACTGGGTCTTCTGGTCCCACTGAACCGATCATTGACCGTGAATGGCAATGTTCTGCTACTTGGAGACCATTTGCAGCCTTCCACGGATTTCATGTTGTGGTTGACAATGCCTCATGCCACCGGGCCAGAATTGTTCGCGACTGATTTTCTGGACAGTTGGAATGAATGATTTGGCCACTCAGATGGCCCGACATGAATCCCATCAGACGTTTATGGGGCATAATGGAGAGGTCAGTTCGTGCACAAAGCCCTGCACCGGCAACACTTTCGCAGTTATGGGCGGCTATAGACGCAGCATGGCGCAATATTTTTGCAGGGGACTTCCAACGACTTGTTGAGTCCATGTCACGTCTAGTTGCAGCGCTACGCCGGACGAAAGAGGTCGGACACGCTGTAAGGAGGTAGCCCACGTCTTTTGTAAACTGGGTGTATGTTGCAAAACTCGTGTGATAAGATGTCGTAGAAGTACATACCACTACTATATAGTATAGGCCGGTCGTAGTACCGCCTTTATCAGTAATGTTTATGTGGGACGATGAAGCTGCCCTGTCGGTACCTCAGGATTGATCTGTCACAAAAAAAATGGTTCAAATGGCTCTGAGCACTATGGGACTCAACTGCTGTTGTCATTAGTCCCCTAGAACTTAGAACTACTTAAACCTAACTAACCTAAGGACATCACACACACCCATGCCCGAGGCAGGATTCGAACCTGCGACCGTAGCAGCAGCGCGGCTCCGAACTGGAGCGCCTAGAACCGCACGGCCACCGCGGCCGGCTGTCACAAGTAAGTAATAGAGAGACTGCATGGCACGTCATTTGCATTCTTTTGTGCGTTTACATTCTGTAGCCCTCCTCTGGAGACCTCTGCAATGATGAAAACTCCATAGTCATATCTCAGGGAGGTCAAACTTAATCCCGGTAAGTATATCTGTGCTGCAATGTCGAGTCGCCTTGGCACCTGTTGCTCTGCTCTGTGGTTCTGAACAGCACTGAGAGTTAATGGGTCAGTAAACCTAATGGAGTATTGTGGTGCACTGCTACGTCACTCATAATTGTAATACCTTAGCAAAAAAATGGCTCTGAGCACTACGGGACTTAATTTCTTTGGTCATCAGTTCCCTAGAACTTAGAACTACTTAAGCCTAACTAGCCTAAGGACATCACACACACACATACCCGAGGTAGGATCCGAACCTACGAGCGTAGCGGTCGCACGGTTCCAGACTGTAGCGCCTAGAACCGCTCGGCCACTCCGGCCGGCAATACCTTAGCACTAACAACGATGACAACAGACTTACTCCTCTAGGCGAGAACGAAAGTAATGTGACAATGTCGTGATACTCGTTCTAAGGACTGATCACTAGAACCCTTCGCACCTCGAGCCACTCTGTTTTTGATGGAGATTTACTTAATGCCAAATAAAACTCTCAAATATATAGATATATTAGTATTTTTTCGGCGTTTCAGTTCTGTAAATATTTTTAGGTTTATATTCATAAACCTTTCTCTGGAATATAGCCTTTGACGGAGGTGAAACTTGGACGATAAATAGTTCAGGCAAGAAGAGAACAGAAGCTTTTGAAATGTGGTGCTACAGCAGAATGCTGATGGTTAGACGGATAGATCGAGTAATTTATGAGGAGATAATGAAACATATTGGGAGAAAACGAAATTTATGCACGATTACGTGCGCCAAGAAGCGTGTCCTCGAGACGGCGTCGTGTAAGCGTAATGGTCTTTGCTTGCAGTCAACAAACCCAGCCTAACGTTCTGGCGACGGCGGTTGGGCGGGTGTCTCCCGTTCTAGCATAAAATGGTGTGCCGTTGCCAGCATATAGCCTCTCGACCGCAATGCATCATCGTACGCCATAGAGCAAGTTTTGCACAATCGAGTCACCATTGGATCGTGTAAGGAAACATCGGATGCCACCTCTCACAGTTCCTCCACGTCTCGACTGTCTTCTGCCGATACTCCGCATACTCGAGGATGGGGACATTCGGCTTCCGCGAGCTCCTGCTCCAACACACCCTCTGTCTTGGGAGGGAGATGGTGCAGACATAGGTATCATGATCGGTATAGGCCATCGGCCATAACTCAGCTCAAGTGTCTCCACCGTAAGTCCCTGGGAGACACAGACAATGTTAAGGCAACTCGCCGAATGTCTGGTAACGTGTGTGTATCCCTGTCTGTCGACGTGAATACTCTGCAAGGTATCGATGAGGCGAAAGTCTTGCACCAGCTGTTGTAGTTCCCTGCACGTGCTCATGTGTGGCAGTTGATCCTGTGGTGAAAGGACTTAACTGAAGTCACTCCCTAGGATGATATGATCGTAGCGTTCCTCAAATAAGGGTGCGACCTCGTCTGCATAAAATCTCGAACGATCTCCCCTCTCGTTCATGCCAGAGGGGACGTATATTCACAATCCTGACGCCCTGATATGCCATAGCAAGTCCTCGTGCTGATGGGAGGTAGGTCACACCATCAATCACTATACCTCCTTTCACAAGAGTGGCCGTACTGTCGCCGTTGTCTGCGGACGGCGCCTGGTAAGCGTCGTATCCATAAATAGACGGAAACTGCTCAAGGTGCATTTCCACCGCCCTCAATATGTCATGAGACATCTGCAGCTTGACCTCGAACTAATGGTAATGAGACTGATTGTGTCAGTCCGGTAGGCCTGGCAAGGGAAGGCGGTATTGTTGGCACCCGTTGACAGGGGCGGAGATGAGAGACCTGAAGAAGCGTAAATTACGCTGGCACGGCATACGCCTATGTTCAGATAGGACGGGACATGTACAGTAAGGTCTATGCGTACCTGGCGCACTTTCTTCAGAACTCGATACATGGTAAAGTGTGCCCATATTTCCGTCGTACTGCTTATTACATTGCCAACGCTGCGATCACCATCTCTGCTGGCACTTCAAACGACAGCTCGAACACAAAGCCCCAATGTGTCCATCCGAATGTCTGAATTGAAGGTCAATCGTCGTACTGAGGATCCTTTCACATTGCCACGTCGTCCACCAGATTCATGTAGAACATGCTACACACAATGGAGAGGTGGATCTCTACTATTTCATGGTGATGGATGCGACTTCATCTCGTAAAAACTCTTCAATTTTTAATGCATTAGATTGGGCATACTCAGTCGTACACTGAAGAGCCAAAGAAACTGGTACACCTGCCTAATTTCGTTTAGGGCCCCCGCGTGCGCAACACGACATGGCATGGACTCGACTAATGTCTGAAGTCTGAAGTAGTGCTGGAGGGAAATGACTCCATGAATCCTCCAGGGCTGGACATAAATCTGTGAGAATACGACGGGGTGGAGATCTCTTCTGAAAAGCACGGCATCCCAGATATGCTCAATAATGTTCATGTATGGGGAGTTTGGTGGCCAGCGGAACTGTTGAAACTCAGAAGAGTGTTTCTGGAGCCACTTTGTAGCAATGCTGGGCGTGTGGGGTGTCGCATTGTCCTGCTGAATTGCCCAAGTTCGTCAGAATGCACAAGGCACATGAATGGATGTAGGTGATCATACATGATGCGACGGCCGGAGTGGCCGTGCGGTTCTGGGCGCTACAGTCTGGAGCCGAGCGACCGCTACGGTCGCAGGTTCGAATCCTGCCTCTGGCATGGATGTGTGTGATGTCGTTAGGTTAGTTAGGTTTAATTAGTTCTAAGTTCTAGGCGACTGATGACCTCGGAAGTTAAGTCGCATAGTGCTCAGAGCCATTTGAACCATTTTTTATGACACGATGCTTACGTACGTGTCACCTGTCAGAGTCTTATATAGACGCATCAAGGGTCCTATATCACCCCAACTGCACACGTCCCACACCATTACAGAGTCTACATTAGCTTGAACAGTCCCCTGCTGACGTGCAGGGCCCATGGATGCATGAGGTTGTCTCCACATCCGTACACGTCCATCCGCTCGATACAATTTCAAACGATACTCGTCCGACCAGGCAATATGCTTCCACTTACAAACAGTCCATTGTCGGTGCTGACGGGCCAAGGTGATGCGTAAAGCTTTGTGTCGTACAGTCATCAAGGATACACGAGTGGGCTTTCGGCTCCGAAAGTCCATATCGATGACGTTCCGTTGAATGGTTCGCACGCTGTCACTTGTTGATGACCCAGCATTGAAATCTGAAGCAATTTTCGGAAGGGTTGCACTTCTGTCACGTTGAATGAGTCTCTTCCGCCGGCCGCTGTGTACGAGCGGTTCTAGGCGCTTCAGTCCGGAACCACGCGGCTGCTACGGTCGCAGGTTCGAATCCTGCCTCTGGCATGGATGTATGTGATGTCCATACGTTAGTTAGTTTAAGTAGTTCTAAGTCTAGTCGACTGGTGACTTCAGATGTTAAGTCCCATAGTGCTTGGAGCCATTTGAACCATTCCGTCGTCGTTGTTTCCGTTCCGCAGTGATGTCGGAGATTTGATGTTTTCCCGATTTCTGATATTCACGGTGCTCTCGTGAAATTGTCGTACGGGGAAAATTCCCACTTCATCGCTACCTCGGAGATGCAGTGCCCCGATGCTCGTGCGCTGACTATAAGACCACGCTCAAACTCACTTAAATCTTGATAAACTGCCATTGTAGCAGCAGTAACCGATCTAACAACTGCGCCAGACATTTGTTGTGTCGTATAGGCGTTGCCGACCGCAACGCCGTATTCTGCCTGTTTACATATCTCTGTATTTGAATACGCATGCCTATACCAGTTTCTTTGGCGGTTCAGTGTATAACTGACCTTCAATGTCGAATTTCATTGTGGAAAGGATGTAAGCTTCACGGAGACGACTGTAAACAACCACGAGACGCGCGCGCTAATGCGGCAAGGACGTAAACAAGACGACCCTATCACGGCCCCGTCGAAGGCAGACGCAAAGTTGTTTACGACAGCGCTTATCTTCCTATTCTCTGCAACAAATGGTGCGATAGGAATTTTTAATCGCGCAAGTAGACATAAAAAACTGTCTCTAGTCTCAACTAAGCGTTGCATGGCACCCGTCTTCAGTAATTTGCTTTCTTCGCTCTTCAGTGAGGCGAATTTGTAGAGATGCGTGCTACTTTTGATGCAAAATAAGTGTTAAATCACAAAACACGCGAACAGTAAATTACAGAAGAAAAAGAAGGAGAAACATTTATTGCGTTTGAATCGAATATAAGTATTGGATTTAAAGCCATAGTATTATTGTGACCAGAGCTGGCGTATAAAATCAACATTAAAAAATTGTTTTTCTTCATAAGGTCGTCTTTTAAGAAGTAGTAAATTCACTTCGTTTTTTCCCTCCTTAGTGACTTCTACAGCCTAAGTGGACATGATTGCTTGGTCAATGGTGAGATCGTGCTACTGAAAATCTGAGGTCATAAATTATTTTTTTCTTTTCTTATTAGCAAAGCGACAGCAAGGCTTTGCACAAAGCTAAAGGTGCCTCCGTTCGCGATCCTTGTCACGCTGTCTACTTGTAGTGTGTCTGTGTGGCATAAAAAATATTGGTTTCCAATATTCATTAAGGTCGGTGATCGCTAACTCGAGGCAACACATTATGTTTGACTGTTACATAATTTGGAGAACTATGTGACACCACATGTTGCCGTGAAGTGCACAATTCTGTTCTAGTTAGTGACTGAACGTCCATGTATGTCACTCTCAAGCAGCAATAGCACGGTAATAGTATCAATCAACCGAACTGAGTCATCACTATAAACGTTATCTTCTTCCTCACAGTCTATGTTGAGAGATGTCTTGTGTCATTGTATCAGAAGTTATAAGGAAAGCAAAATAAAGATCTTTCTGCATCATTTTACTCCTTTCTACAGGAACTGACTTTCCTTTCTATCTTGATTGTTATTTATATGAAATGCAGCATGGGGGAATAAAAGGAAGGGATGGATGGGACTTCCAGCCGCACAGGACATTGTGGGTATGCAATGGCGAAAGTTGAAAATTTGTGTCGGACCGAAACTGCTTCTTATTAGCGGTTGCCTTAAACGATTTTTTTTCTTTATTGACTAGCAATTACAGAATACAGGTAACTAAGGAAACAATTTTGAGTTTGATGTAATTAAATTTTCCTTGAGACATTTGAGTCTCATGTTTATCTACGGTAGTGACAGAAGTTGAAGAAATGAATTTAAATGTGTGTCATGGCATAAATTTTAATTCACTTCTTCAGCACCTATCAGTTTTATGTGTGTATTTATTTGTTATTCAGTGCACAAATAATAAGAGAAAACTCCTTTATTTAACATAGGAAACAGGAAAAAAATAACTCAAAGATGCTCCTGGTGTGCGAAAACGAATAGGCGACCTCTCGTTTTGAAGACGCCGGTTGGGGAAATGCCTTCGGTAAGCGAACGCTGAGTGTTTGATGGTCATGAGAATATAGCTTCACCTGCCAACTCCGCTCATCGGGGAGGTTCCAACAGCGTTGGGGCGGGGGGTTGGAAAAAATGCTCCCTAGATAGTTAACAAAAGTGTACTGGCATTTAATGTGTGCCTCATTATGTGATGTTGTCTTGCTAAACGTCCAAAAATCGATCACGTTCTTGGGCCCATTTCTGAAAAGATAAAGGACGGCCATACCCTTTCTCTAGGTGACCGCATGCATCTTCGATGGTGGAAAATACGTTTCGTCCGAACTCAGGATCATACTGGGCACGTCATGTGCGTTGGCACCCGGAGATAAAGGGCCAGTACCTTCTGGAGAAGTAACCATACGTCTGTCTCCGTTCCGCAGAGGAGACAGCGTTCGCCCGTATCGTCCACATTACACTTCAGGCAGAGGAGTTTGTGTCGCGTCGGGTATTTACCGGTAACGACGATGTACCAGGTGGCGTTCATTTCTGTGGTGAAGTATGATTGATGAATTGCGCGCCACACCGCCGGCCACCTAACTTGCGGGTTATGCCCCAGTGCTAGGAAAGTCTTCATGGACATAACTGTATTCCAAAAGCGAAAGTTTGATATGTGATAACACTGGTGCAATTTGGGCCAGGGCGACCGGCGATTGACATGAACTAGGTGCAAGTTCGTTTAAAAAAAGCCAGTGATACTGTTGAGGCTGTGATTCCGGAACTTCAGGGCTGTATGTACGTAAGGAGCTGTAGCATGCGCATGGACACTGACAAGGGCGATGCCCCTTCTTCGCTTTAGGATTGTGAGGCTGTTACACTTGACTTTGAATATGTGACCAGTACTGACAATACAACTGAAGGATGCTTGGATCCAACGCGCCATCACTGTAGAGATAGGTAAATTTTGTGGCATGTGTTTTACACGGGATTCTGTGTAATGGCTAATAAACTACACTTTTGTGAACATGTCCATAGCGCGCAATAACTGACGTCGAACGCCCATCTTGGTGTTCTGAAGAAGACACCGGAAGTTGATTGCCGTGATGCTGCGGAAGTCTAGAGTAAAAATCATTTATAGACAGCGTAGAGTCTCCATCGCCCTGAACAGAGCCATACTTCCATCAAGAAGTCCCTTTCCCCTGGTCATCGCGCAGGATATGGCCACGTTCATACGGCTAACCGCACCGCTCCTGTATTGTTCGATCCACTGTGTTGCCTCTTGAACCTCCTTGTTTGTATGTACGATGATTTGGTTGTGTATCCTCGCAGAGTGATTCCTGATAAACGTTGCTGCAGGCCGCAGATAAGCCATTCTAGTGCGATGGTGTACACGATCGTTGAAAGGGGCAATACTGTCAGACCGATCGTATGATCGATATTGGTGTCGTCATCTGTCCATTGACCACCAACCTCGACGAAGCGTCACGAAGTAGGCACATGATTAAGAGGACGAAGGCAGGTGGGAAAGCCATCCGTTCCAACGCCTTAGTGAGGAAGGTGTAGCCCCGCGGAGTGGCCGCGCGGTTTGAGCCTCCATGTAACGGATTGCTCGGCCCCTACCGCCAGAGGTTCGAGACCTCCTTTGGGCATGAGTGTGTGTGTTGTTCTTAGCATACGTTAGTTTAAGTTCGTTTAAGTAGTGTGTAAGTCTAGGGACCGATGACCTCAGCAGTTTGGTCTCTTAGGAAAAAAATGGCTCTGAGCACTATGCGACTTAACTTCTGAGGTCATCAGTCGCCTAGAACTTAGAACTAATTAAACCTAACTAACCTAAGGATACCACACACATCCATGCCCGAGGCAGGATTCGAACCTGCGACCGTAGCGGTCGCTCGACTCCAGACTGTAGCGCCTAGAACCGCACGGCCACTCCGCCGGCTGGTCTCTTAGGAATTCGTACACATTTGAAAATTTGAGGAAGGTGTGGTTCGCACGATCGAATACCTGATCGAAATCGACAGAAATCATGGCTCCCTGCAATGGCAATGACGTCTCTGTTATCACATAGCGTAGGTTATATTAGTATCTCCACCCAAGTACGTCTGTGCAGGAGACGGGATTCGTCTGAGATGCATCGCGAAGAGGCGCGTAAACAATTTAAAATCTGAATTAAGCAAAGTAATTGGCCGATAGCTGTCAGGTCACGTGCTTCCAGAGGGTTTGGGTATCGGAAAAATTAGACCTTCCAGAAATTCTGGTGGTGGTGACGTCGTAGGGGACAGTAGTTCCTGGTACATTTCCCTCCATCGTGGCAACATTGAGTCCTTGAAGGTCCAATGAAATTCTAACGGCAGGCCCTCTGGCCCCGCTAATCGCTTGAGAGTCCCCTTGGCGAGGGCATAGTGATGTCTTCAGTGGAGGCGTTTGCTAAGAGTCCGCTGCTTGGCCAAGAGTACGATGGACCGTCTGTAGTACGTCTGTAAGTGCCTCAACGTTATAGTTTTGCTTCACGGCAGAAGTGACAATAGTGAGCTTCGTAGGCTGTTGCAATATCCGCCTGTGATACCAACTGCCAGCTGTCAGGTAAATCTAAACAACGGATCAGCGCTTGTAGACGGCGTCAGCGATCTGCGACCACATGATGCATTGAGGGCGTTTCTGCAGTGATACTGTCTTGGCATCGCGCTCGGACAAGTAAACCTTCCAAGAGACGCGGAGTAAGCGTCAATATCGTAGCCTTGGCGTTGAACCTCGATCCGACGTTCCGGGGATGGCGGATGATCCATAATTTCCCGGAAGATCATGTAGTAAAGTTCTGTCGTGTCACGGTGCCACTGCATTCATTCCTTGCCGTACTGGACCAGCACTTTGCGTAGGGCTGGTCTTACGCATTGTACCCACCACAGAAATACGGACGAATGTTGTGTGATGTGTCTTTCGCAGGACTTCCATCTGGTCGTGACCATTCGCCGACATTCCGGTTCCCGTAAGTAGGCAGCGTTAAGCTTCCACGGACACGAGTGTGCCATATTGTTTGTCGTCGGAGGTTGATCGTGCACACGTAAACACTATGGTCTGAGAAAGTCTAAGGTTATTTTCCTGCTTTCAGGACGAGCGAAGCGTAAGGGGAAATCACGTACATGCGGTCCAATCGACTGGCTGAGTGGCTCGTATCGTATGTATATCCCAGGCGACCGCCACCTTCCACGTGTCTACGAGACTGAGTCGACATACTAAGTAACGGAGTTCGGGACAGGTGTTAAAATGGATAATCGCTGCTCCACTATCACTGTTGGCGGCGAGGGTGACGTATGCAGTAAAACCATAAAAATCGGCCCAAGTCTCTATCCGAAGCTCTTGGAACAGGGCAATGTCAATGTCCGCTGCTCGTAACGTGTCACGTAACAATTGAATTTTAACATAGGAACCGATCATATTTAAAAAGGTGGGGGCAATTCTGTGCGCCTGCATCGACAACACGTTGTTGTGCACCCTTACATCGGGAGGAACGAGCCTGGTAGTGTCTAAAGCATTATCTGTCTCTTGATCATGATCGGTTCACTGGCGCGATCTGTGGCATTTCTTCGTCAGATGGGGTTCAGGAACAACGTTGACCCCCCATGAAACTGCACAGTCAGGTCCGGTCAGCGCTGATGCTGGAAGTGCCGTAAGCATCAAGTGTCCATATTGGCAGCCTGGGAAACGTCACCATTGGCGTCTTCAAGGCATTGCTGTGTTTCGGAGTTGCTCATTAAATTGTCCTGCCCGTGATGGAGGTGAGTACTGGCAGCTGCGCGTGTGACCACCTCCTGAGAATCATCTTGTGAGCGTGTGACGGCTTCATCCTGGAAGCACGGCCACGGCTCTGCCGTCGATGTCATCTTCCTCTTCTTGAGTAGTTTTGGTGACCAGAGTCGGACGACAGGATGGAGTCGCGACGTTCAGAAACAAAGGCGGCAGTAAGCACCACCATGGCATCGAGAGCCTGTCACCTTCACGTCTGTCAAGATCTCTATCCGGCACAGGGATCTCCGGGGGAGGGGCCGGTCGCTGTTGTAGGCGGTCGGCCTCGTCTCGTCCGGTCTGTAGAGGTCATTGTGCAGGTGTCTGGAGGGCATCGGTTGTCAGTGCCACCACGTACGTGTATAGAAGGGATGCCATAGTCGGAAGGGGAGAATCTTCGTCTGTCCCTAGCTGCGATCTCATTTAAGGACACAGTTTGTTAATGCAGCTGTAGATGGGTAGGCGCGAAGAGAAAGGAAAGAACTCCTTCTACCATTCAACGATATAGCAGGAAACACTTCCCGAGCGCCGCTGTAGTTGCGGTTATGTAGTTTGTTCTGAAGGGTCAGCGACACTGCGTACTGGACGGGTCTGAACTATATGGATGAGTGGAATAAGGAGTTTGCAGTCTCTCGAAGACATACCTACAAACTAAGTGTTACTCTAGAATGTTTTGTGAGAGAACACTTTTAGGCAAGCGTAGGTTCCTTAGCGAAAGTTGCCAACAAATAATTTGACTGGCGGGATAAATAACCGTAGTCGGCGAAAAAAAGGGAATTTTCCAGAACAGAGTTTTTTAAAGTCTCATTTTGTTCGTTTTTAGTTCGTGACAACTGCTCGGTGCAGACGTCGCAAGACACCCGTTCCAGTTCATCGTTGATCCATTAACTCAGTTTTTTTATTACAGAGGCCAGCTAACCCTCTGACCGAACACGCTGAGCTACCGTGTCGGCAGATTAGCGTACCTTCGACCAACCGACTCCATGGATTATCCGACCATCCGTCTGCACTCCGCGCTGAACAGCGTGCTAGCTTATCGAGCGGTTTTACTCCTGTCACAACAGGTGTCCGTCTGAGTCACGGTTCTCCCACATGCGGAATGCTGCACTGCCGGACTGTTCGCTTTACTGTATTCTTAAAACTATTGTTTTATTTGCTCGCTTTTTAAGTTTCTCACTGCATGCCTTTTAATTTTAAACTTCCAGTGTAGTTTTTTACAGATCTTTAAGTAGCGATTAAAAAGTATAAAAGATTCTGAAGGATTAAAAATGGCTGCAACTCAGAAAAGGAAACGTGTTGTGTGCCCAGTCGAAAAGAAACTAAGTGTTCCGCAAAGACTTGACGAAGGTGAGTCAGTTGCTAACCTCTGAAACGGAAGTTGGAGAGTAACCATTAAAGATGGGAAAAATAATCGAAATAACTTGAAGCTTTTCGTTAGTGGATTAGTGAAAATGTTTTAAAACCTAGAAAAGCGTTGGAAAAAACCAAAAGTGAAGTTCTTGGATAACGCTGAATGTGTTTCGTTTTGCCAAGAAAGACGTAAGTTTCGGACCCTGACATAAAAGAAAAAGCTTTTCAGTCCTACTGAAAACTAAGGACGTGAAGAAGATGAATTTAAAGCAAGTGAAGGTTGGCTTCACCTGTGGGAAAATCGTTACTGCGTTAGGCAATTTGCTATTTCATGTCAAAATTTTCTGCTGCTGATAAGACAGGTAAGGATTTTGCTGCAAAATTTGAAATAATAGTCTCAGAAAATAAATTGGTAGCTAATCAATTACACAGTACTGACGAGACAGCGCTAAAGAAAGTGACAGAAAAATAACCGCAACACCAAAAAAATAATTAATGCAGAGCAATGAAATTTCGGGATACATTTGTCTAGGTAACGTATATAAGTGATTAAAGTTTGCACGATCGCAGGTTAATATAAGCGCTGGAAAAGCCATTGAAAATGTGAAATGTTGGTACATTTGTAACCGGTGTAACTGTCAGAATGTTGAATGTAATCACGCAAATGTGTGCGCATTGTGTCGTGCAGGTGACGGATGTCAGTTTGTGAGTTGGACTTCCATGCCTGTTGCACTTGGTCGGTCAACAGAGGGACGGTTAATGTTGGTGGTGGATGACGCAGGAGTTGTCGTCCGATGATGTCCCATATGTGCTTAATTGGAAATAGAAATTGTGATCGGGCATACCAAGACAACATGTCGACACTTTGTATAGCATGTTGGGTTGCAGGAGCTGTCCTTGAAGTAACCGATTTGTAATAGTTCTTTGGGTCTCAGTGGTGCAAACTGCTGCTCAAATTGCTGTTGCAGATGCGGTACGATGCGACGGAGCCAAAAGCCGAATACTATGGATCTTTGTCGTCCGCGTGCTAGTGCTCTACCAACTGAGCTATCTTTTTTTCCAACTCCTACCGTGTTCGCAGAAGCATGAAAAACCTCTTTTTCAAAATCACACAGGCCGGCCGAAGTGGCCGTGCGGTTAAAGGCGCTGCAGTCTGGAACCGCAAGACCGCTACGGTCGCAGGTTCGAATCCTGCCTCGGGCATGGATGTGTGTGATGTCCTTAGGTTAGTTAGGTTTAACTAGTTCTAAGTTCTAGGGGACTAATGACCTCAGCAGTTGAGTCCCATAGTGCTCAGAGCCATTTTGAACCAAAATCACACAATTATTCTTCCCAGCTTGTGGAGACCATTATACCAAGCAGTGTATGGCTTTGTCTCTGCACCAAGTGATTCGTGGTTTCCATACTGTAAGCGCGAAGCGGGTGGTTACCATTACCTAAGTGACAGATCGTCATCACCCTTCCAACAGACGTCGAATTCGATCACATCAGTAGGTTTAGGCCTATGTTAATCCTTCAGAATCTCTTATACTTTTTAATTGCTACTTAAAGAACTGCAAAAAACTACACTGAAAGTTTAAAATTAAAAGGAATACAGCGAGAAACTTAAAAAGCGAACAAATAAAACAATAGTTCTAAGAATCCAGTAAAGCGAACAGTCCAGCAGTACAGCAGTCTGCCACTGAGCATGTGGGAGAAGTGTGACTTAGACGGACACATGTTGTGACAGGAGTAAAACCGCTCGATAAGCTAGCACGCTGTTCTGCACGGAGTGCAGACGGATGGTCGGATAATCCAAGGAGTCGGTTGGTCGAAGGTACGCTAATCTGCCGACACGGTAGCTCAGCGTGTTCGGTCAGAGGGTTAGCTGCCCTCTGTAATAAAAAAACTGAGTTAATGGATCAACGATGAACTGGAATGGGTGTCTTGCGACGTCTGCCCCGAGCAGTTGTAACGAACTAAAAACGAACAAAATGAGACTTTAAAAAAATCAGGGTTTTGCTGTATAGAGTTGACAAGTTGTTCACCATAATCTCGTCATTTGTGTAGTGTGCTTGAGGTAAGCACCAAAAGTTTTCAAATTAGGCGCTTGAACATGACCTCGGGGTATATCCAGTCAATGTTCCAATAGCCGATGTTTCGAGGTAGTCTGAAAAGTTTTGATTCTAGAGCGCAGCTCAAGTCACAACTTTTGTGTCTATTTACCAGGCAAAAGAAAATGCTGTCGAGGAATATCCCTAACTACGATTTGTTTACGACGAATCTAGTAAATGAGTAGAGGAAACACAGCTAGTTAGTTAGTTATGTGTTCCATTGATCAATCTCACGGAAACCGATGTGATGTGGAACGTGTCAAGTATATTCAAAGCTGCATTTACTGCAGTTAATACACAGCCCTATACTTACGTTACACGGATATATAGCTTACTCTGTGAAGATCATTTATTTAGTTCTGTCACAATATTTATAACGTTTATGTTCCATGTTCGCGAAGCCACAGGAATGAGTAGCTTCAGAATCTACTGAACGAGGTGGTGTGGTTGTTAAGACTCTTTGTTACGTATGTTGACCCCTCCTAGTGGACGCATCTGGAGACACGAGGCACACAGGAAGCAAGTGACAGAACTGTCAGCAAGGTTGACGGTAGATCCAGACAGGTGTTTGGCTAGCAGTAGACCTGAGGAAGTAAGCGAATTCGGAAACTCGCGTATAAACGATGTCGGCGCAGCTTGAAATAACAACTGTAAACAGCAGATGCCCTTCGGTCAATCAGTTGTGAGCAGTCGAGGGAAGCAGTGGCTGTGCGATTGTAGTGTGTCAACCATGTTGTGTCACAAATCGCTATGGAGCAACGTCTCGTAGTCAAGTTATCAAGACATTCACCATAACAGTTAGTGATTGACGCAACTAGCCACAAATACTTTTTGAATGTTTTAATTTACTGCCATAAGCGGTTTCAGGGTACCTTCAGATGGCTAATATTTTTCGTTACATAGGTGTTTTGGTTAACATAATTTCTTCTGCTCCACACTGCATAAGAAATCTGAAAATTTAGTGCCACTTTATCAGTAGTTTGTACTCAGATGATTCATGTGAAAAGGTTTCCGACGTGAATAGGCCGCACGACGGGAATTACTAGACTTTGAAGGAGGATTGGTAGTTGGAGCTAGACGCAAAGGAATTCAATATTCCGAGATCCACAGTATCAAGAGTGTGCCTAGAATACCACATTTTAGGCATTACCTCTCACCACGGCCTTCACTTAACGACCGAAATCAGCAGAATTTGTGAAGAGCTGTCAGTGCTAGTAGATAAGCAACACTGCGTGAAATAACAGCAGAAATCACTGTGGGACGTGTGACGAACATATCCGTTAGGATAGTCCGGCGCAATTTGGCGTTAATGGGCTGTGGCAGCAGATGACCGACGCGAGTGCCTTTGCTAACAGCACGACATCGCCTGCGGCGGCTCTCCTGGGCTTGTGATCATATCCGTTGGATCCTATAGGACTGAAAATCGTGGCCTGGTTAGATGAGTCCCGATTTCAGTTGGTAAGAGCTGATGGTAGGGTTAGAGTGTGGCGCAGACCCATGAAGCCATAGGCCCAAGTTGTCAACAAGGTACTGTGCAAACTGATGTGTTGTCTGTGTTTACATGGAATGGCTATGTTCGACTACTTGGAAACCATTGGCAGCCATTCATGGACTTGGTGTTCCAAAACAACGATGGAATGCGCCATGTCACCGGACCACAATTGTTCCTGATTGGTTTGAGGAACATTCTGGACAATTGGAGCGAATGATTTGGCCACGCAGATCGCCCAACATTAATCCCATCAAAAAATTATGGGACATAATCGGGACGTCAATTCGTGCACAAAATTCTACACAACTATGGATAGCTACAGAGGCAGCTTGGCTCAGTGTTTCTGCAGAAGACTCCCAACGACTGGTTGAGTTCACGCCACGTGAAGTTACTGCATTACGCTGGGCGAAAGGAAGTCCGACGAGGTATTAGGAGGTATCCGATGACTTTGATCACCTCGGTGTAAGTCCTCCATTACCATTCCCTAAATCTGACTTTACATGTTAGTTCTATTTCATACTGCTTCGTAGTATTACCCTAAATACCTATACAGTGTGGCGTTGAGTGTCCTCTCGAAGACGAGATCATTAGGAGCGGGAAAAACAACGGAGACGCGGACGCGGCTACGACCCCATTCCTCTCGAATATTACTCCAGTGACTTAAACGTCGCTCCATCTGTCTCGGTTCCCCTGTATTTGAAACAATAACCTCCTGTTCATTTTCAGTATATGAGGAATCCTGTTTTCAATCAAGCATTTGGTTAGTACGTTTACGGCACGTGTAGAACTCCCTCGCATTGTATTGTGTTAACGGTTTACTTTATACGGTTACAGAACAATATTTGCGCGTTAAAGGTTTAAATTTCGTTGCTTCCCGCTGCTGCAGTGTGTGTTCACTAACCGACGCCAGAGCCAGGCAGTTATTTGTGTCCGACTTTGTCGGCTGTTCCCTCTCGTTTATCGGCAAATCGGCCACCTGTTGCTCTGTGCGCCAGATGCTCGAAAAGGGGAACCTACTGACATATTGTACCTCGCACATAGAGATGGGTCGAACTCGTTCATTCCAGTGAACTACTTCATTTATTTCACTCTTTGCCGTGAAGCGTTCAAATGAAGTAGTTCATTCGTAAAGTACGGAAGCCTGTCGAAGTTGCCCAGTTCGCCGCTCAGCCGCTGCTACGCTCGCTTCGCCTCGCTCATACAATGAAGCTTCGTAATACTTCATAATTTTACCAACAGATGGCCGAACTATGCAGTAGCGTGCACGCAACGTTTTACGCTCTTACAGCGTCTGAGTTAACTTAAATAGAGCATGGTCGAAGGGGACAAAGGAAAGATAAACAGAGAAGCCTGTCACATATACAGAAGGTATTACATTTAATCTTGCTCGAAATTTTCTCATGAAGCGTCCAAAAAAGTCTTTATCTGCCAAATGAAATATTATTTGTTGTATTCATGAACTGAAAAATAGGGCTACAAACGAAATGCAGTCCAATTTTATGTTCCTTGTAAAATTTAATCCAAAATAGAATGAGTATGTTTACCACTGTCACAGTCTATATACCTACATTACGTAATTATTCAGAGGTTTTCCTGTAGATTTTATTTTTTTGAGAATTATAACCCTCCAGATTCAAAACGTAAACTGTCACCTGTAGTCATTGGTACGATTTCAGGTAAAATCCCTCTTTCAGTGTTATTAACAAACCTTTTATTTTCATGTTGGCTGTGCGTGCTCACACAGCCAGCCCCTTCGTTTATATCTTTAATATTCATTTGTCTGCAAGCGCTGCCAACGGTAGGCTACCCGTAGACGCGAAGTATAACTGCACAAATATTCTAATGTTAGCACTGCACGTAGCAGCTGACGCTGCCTTCCCCTCGCCCCTCACCACCCCAAACCCTCGTAAACCTATCGTTCCCCACAAACCCCGCGCGATTCGTCGACAGGCAGCAGAGGGAGGAATGAAGTGAAGGGAGGATGAGTGACGTAGCGCCGATGTAGTTGGAGAGGGAGAGGGGAAGAGAGTGAGTGAACTAAGAAAAAAGTGTGGAGTGTGCTATCCGTGAAGAGTTTGAAGTACCAGTTCATTGAAATTGAGTGGTTAGTTCACACTTCACGGAAGTGAAGCGTTCATTTGAACGACTCATTCACGTGCTCCCCATCACTACTCGCACAAACTGAAGTTGCTGCATCAACTGTTTGGAATGTTCAGCCAAACTTGTAATGGAAAAATAATGTATATTATTATTATTACTATTATTATAATTATTATTATTTCTACTACCATTATTACATTACAGTGTATTTCAGGATCTGTCGACAAACTTTAAGGAACTGTGGGAAACACGTTGGTGATACTGTGTTACGTATTTTCCTCCAATTTTCACTCATGAGTTAGACTATTAAGAATATCACCATATTTCGAGAGTAAATAACGCCATTCTGAATAAATTACATTTAGTCAAAGGCATCTTAGAATATATTTACAAAAGGGTTTATACTGCCTGCCTTGAGAGTCTATACGCGTTTAATATAATTCATCAGTTATCATACACATCTGTCATGACAGTAGAATTCTGCTTCAAATCACCAATAGCATCATTATGTTGGTCTGTAGGTTTCTTGATATTCCCTAAAGAAAAATAAATAAAAACAAAAAGGGCAAAGGACCATTATGCTAAGATTTAAGATTACTGCGAATTGTAAGGAGTATTGCGTCTAGCAGTTTCTGTAGTATGCGGATGTTTATGGTAAGATGTTCTACACTCATATGCAGAAAAATCAGAGCACCTAGAGACAGGACGTTCATATTCACGGGATATGAACTTTAGTATGTTCTGCAGAAATGGTTAGCATTCGAACCATGTCGGCCAACGGGTTCAAAGTCAACATCGCTATCACAGCGCAACACCACCTGAGGATGAAATGTGCCTGCGGCTCTCGTTTTTGCTATAAACCGAAGGTAATGGTTTAGTGTGACTTGAATAAGCGTGCAGGATGCCTCGCTGACGTATGCACGAACCGTATCTTCAAATCAGTGAGTTTGAAGAAAGGTGCATTATTGGTATGAGAGAATGTGATGCACCCATTCGGGAAACTGTAGCTCTTGTGGGACGAAGTGTTTCGGCAGTACAACGGATGTGTTGTGCCGAATGATTTACGAAAGACCGTAGAAAACAACTGTATGTGTCAGGACGCACCACCCTGACCCCCCCCCCCCCTCCCCCACCGCCCCCCCCCCTCCAAGATCTACACCTCATCCGAATGGCATTGCAGGACTGACCTACGTTCTCCGTCGCCGTTTATTACGGCATGGGTTACGTGTGCGTCGTTCACTTCTCCGCCTACCCTTGACGAATGTGCAGAAACATGCTAAGCGTCATTGCTGTATGGGAGGACGTCACTGCGGGCAGGAATGGCATCTGATTGTGTTTTCTACATCTACATCTACATCTACATTGATACTCCGCAAGCCACCCAACGGTGTGTGGCGGAGGGCACTTTACGTGCCACTGTCATTACCTCCCTTTCCTGTTCCAGTCGCGTATGGTTCTCGGGAAGAACGACTGTCTGAAAGCCTCCGTGCGCGCTCTAATCTCTCTAATTTTACATTCGTGATCTCCTCGGGAGGTATAAGTAGGGGGAAGCAATATATTAGATACCTCATCCGGAAACGCACCCTCTCGAAACCTGGCGAGCAAGCTACACCGCGATGCAGAGCGCCTCTCTTGCAGAGTCTGCCACTTGAGTTTATTAAACATCTCCGTAACGCTATCACGGTTACCAAATAACCCTGTGACGAAACGCGCCGCTCTTCTTTGGATCTTCTCTATCTCCTCCGTCAGACCGATCTGGTACGGATCCCACACTGATGAGCAATACTCAACTATAGGTCGAACGAGTGTTTTGTAAGCCACCTCCTTTGTTGATGGACTACATTTTCTAAGCACTCTCCGAATGAATCTCAACCTGGTACCCGCCTTACCAACAATTAATTTTATATGATCATTCCACTTCAAATCGTTCCGCACGCATACTCCCAGATATTTTACAGAAGTAACTGCTACCAGTGTTTGTTCCGCTATCATATAATCATACAATAAAGGATCCTTCTTTCTATGTATTCGCAATACATTACATTTGTCTATGTTAAGGGTCAGTTGCCACTCCCTGCACCAAGTGCCTATCCGCTGCAGATCTTCCTGCATTTCGCTACAATTTTCTAATGCAGCAACTTCTCTGTATACTACAGCATCATCCGCGAAAAGCCGCATGGAACTTCCGACACTATCTACTAGGTCATTTATATATATTGTGAAAAGCAATGGTCCCATAACACTCTCCTGTGGCACGCCAGAGGTTACTTTAACGTCTGTAGACGTCTCTCCATTGATAACAACATGCTGTGTTCTGTTTGCTAAAAACTCTTCAGTCCAGCCACACAGCTGGTCTGATATTCCGTAGGCTCTTACTTTGTTTATCAGGCGACAGTGCGGAACTGTATCGAACGCCTTCCGGAAGTCAAGAAAAATAGCATCTACCTGGGAGCCTGTATCTAATATTTTCTGGGTCTCATGAACAAATAAAGCGAGTTGGGTCTCACACGATCGCTGTTTCCGGAATCCATGTTGATTCCTACATAGTAGATTCTGGGTTTCTAGAAATGACATGATACGCGAGCAAAAAACATGTTCTAAAATTCTACAAGAGATCGACGTCAGAAATATAGGTCTATAGTTTTGCGCATCTGCTCGACGACCCTTCTTGAAGACTGGGACTATCTGTGCTCTTTTCCAATCATTTGGAACCCTCCGTTCCTCTAGAGACTTGCGGTACACGGCTGTTAGAAGGGGGGCAAGTTCTTTCGCGTACTCTGTGTAGAATCGAATTGGTATCCCGTCAGGTCCAGTGGACTTTCCTCTATTGAGTGATTCCAGTTGCTTTTCTATTCCTTGGACACTTATTTCGATGTCAGCCATTTTTTCGTTTGTGCGAGGATTTAGAGAAGGAACTGCAGTGCGGTCTTCCTCTGTGAAACAGCTTTGGAAAAAGGTGTTTAGTATTTCAGCTTTACGCGTGTCATCCTCTGTTTCAATGCCATCATCATCCCGTAGTGTCTGGATATGCTGTTTCGAGCCACTTACTGATTTAACGTAAGACCAGAACTTCCTAGGATTTTCTGTCAAGTCGGTACATAGAATTTTACTTTCGAATTCAATGAACGCTTCACGCATAGCCCTCCTTACGCTAACTTTGACATCGTTTAGCTTCTGTTTGTCTGAGAGGTTTTGGCTGCGTTTAAACTTGGAGTGGAGCTCTCTTTGCTTTCGCACTAGTTTCCTAACTTTGTTGTTGTACCACGGTGGGTTTTTCCCGTCCCTCACAGTTTTACTCGACACATACCTGTCTAAAACGCATTTTACGATTGCCTTGAACTTTTTCCATAAACACTCAACATTGTCAGTGTCGGAACAGAAATTTTCGTTTTGATCTGTTAGGTAGTCTGAAATCTGCCTTCTATTACTCTTGCTAAACAGATAAACCTTCCTCCCTTTTTTTATATTCCTATTAACTTCCATATTCAGGGATGCTGCAACGGCCTTATGATCACTGATTACCTGTTCTGTACATACAGAGTCGAAAAGTTCGGGTCTGTTTGTTATGAGTAGGTCCAAGATGTTATCTCCACGAGTCGGTTCTCTGTTTAATTGCTCGAGGTAATTTTCGGATAGTGCACTCAGTATAATGTCACTCGATGCTCTGTCCCTACCACCCGTCCTAAACATCTGAGTGTCCCAGTCTATATCTGGTAAATTGAAATCTCCACCTAAGACTATAACATGCTGAGAAAATTTATGTGAAATGTATTCCAAATTTTCTCTCAGTTGTTCTGCCACTAATGCTGCTGAGTCGGGAGGTCGGTAAAAGGAGCCAATTATTAGCCTAGTTCGGTTGTTTAGTGTAACCTCCACCCATAATAATTCACAGGAACTATCCACTTCTACTTCACTACAGGATAAACTACTACTAACAGCGACGAACACTCCACCACCGGTTGCATGCAATCTATCCTTTCTAAACACCGTCTGTACCTTTGTAAAAATTTCGGCAGAATTTATCTCTGGCTTAAGCCAGCTTTCTGTACCTATAACGATTTCAGCTTCGGTGCTTTCTATCAGCGCTTGAAGTTCCGGTACTTTACCAACGCAGCTTCGACAGTTGACAATTACAATACCGATTGCTGCTTGGTCCCCGCATGTCCTGACTTTGCCCCGCACCCGTTGAGGCTGTTGCCCTTTCTGTACTTGCCCAAGGCCATCTAACCTAAAAAACCGCCCAGCCTACGCCACACAACCCCTGCTACCCGTGTAGCCGCTTGTTGCGTGTAGTGGACTCCTGACCTATCCAGCGGAACCCGAAACCCCACCACCCTATGGCGCAAGTCGAGGAATCTGCAGCCCACACGGTCGCAGTACCGTCTCAGCCTCTGATTCAGACCCTCCACTCGGCTCTGTACCAAAGGTCCGCAGTCAGTCCTGTCGACGATGCTGCAGATGGTGAGCTCTGCTTTCATCCCGCTAGCGAGACTGGCAGTCTTCACCAAATCAGATAGCCGCCGGAAGCCAGAGAGGATTTCCTCCGATCCATAGCGACACACATCATTGGTGCCGACATGAGCGACCACCTGCAGATGGGTGCACCCTGTACCCTTCATGGCATCCGGAAGGACCCTTTCCACATCTGGAATGACTCCCCCCGGTATGCACACGGAGTGCACATTGGTTTTCTTCCCCTCTCTTGCTGCCATTTCCCTAAGGGGCCCCATTACGCGCCTGACGTTGGAGCTCCCAACTACCAGTAAGCCCTTCGGACGAATCCGGAGTCTGTTTGTTCGACAATGATGGACACATTTTGGTTCGCCGCAGACAGGGAGAGTTGTATCATAGTGACCGCATTCAGACAGGACATACAGCGGCAGCTCAAGGCCTGATGGCGTTTGGTGCTATTCGTCAAAACCACAAATCACAGTTGGTGCATATATAGGGCACTGTGACGAGTGTGACCTACGTAAATTACATTCTGCGAGCCGTAGCCACACCGTTTCTGCACAACGCCCCAGACGCCATTTTACAACAAGACAATGCACGACCAATTGTTGCTGCACGAATACGTGCCTTCTTGGTATCGTAGGGTGTCAACCTTTTCCCCTGGCCCGCCAGATTTTCCGTCTTGTCGCCAATCGAAAATGTGTGGAATATCGTGAAGCGACGGGTGCAGGCAGCACTGTGACCCAATGCCAAACACCACAAATGAACTTTGCAGCCAGGTGAACGCAGCATGGACGGCTACACCACATAACGCCATTGGCGCCTTATACGCGTCGATGCCATCACGCATGGAACTAGTTATCAGGCCCCAGGCGTGCCTACTAGGCAACAGGGCACATGCTGAACCGAGACGACTGATATGCTAATCATTTCTGCAGAACAGACTAATGTACATGTTCCTTGAGTATGTACGTTCTATGTCTAGTCGTACAAGGTGTTCTGCCTTTGCTGAACATGAGTGTATTTCAACGTGCTCCCAAAAGTAAAGCTCGTAGAAGATTTTTACCAAACATTGCAGCAAAACATCTACATCTACATAGTTGCTCTGCAATTCACACTTAAGTGCCTGGCAGAGGTTTCATCGAACCATTTTTTTAACATACTACTTCTCTACCATTCCACTCTCGAATGGGCAAAAGGAACACTTAATCTTTCCGTTCGACCTCTGATTTCTCTTATTTTATTATGATGATCGTTTCTCCCTAGGTAGGTGGGTGTCAACAAAATATTTTCGCATTCGGAAGAGAAAGTTGGTGATTGAAATTTCGTAAATAGATCTCGCCGCAAAGAAAACCGCCTTTGTTTCAGTGACTGCCACCCCAACTTGCGTATCATATCATTGACACTCTCACCCCATTGCGCGATGACACGAAACGGGCTGCCCTTCTTTGCACTTTTACGATGTCCTCCGTCAATCCTACCTGGTAAGGATCCCACACCGCGCAACAGTGTTCCAGCAGAGGACGGACAAGTGTAATATAGGCTGTCTCTTTAGTGGGTTCGTCGCATCTTCTTAGTGTTCTGTCAACAAAGCGCAGTCTTTGTTTCGCCTTCCCCACAATATTAGCTATGTGGTCTTTCCAATTTAAATTGCTCGTATTTTTAAGTCCTAGGTATTTAGTCGAACTGACAGCCCTTAGATTTTGTGCGATTTATTGTATACCCAAAATTTAGTGTATTTCTTTTAGTACCCACGTGGATGACCTCGCAATTTTCTTTGTTTAGTGCCAATTGCCACTTTTCGCAACATACAGAAATTCTCTCTAGATCAATTTTTAATTGGAATTGATCGTCTGATGATTTTACTAGACGGTAAATTACAGCAGAATCTGCAAACAATCTAAGGGGGCTGCTCAGATTATCACCTAGGTCATTTATGTAAATCAGGAACAGCAGAGGGCCTATGACACTACCTTGCGAACGCCAGGTATCACTTCTGTTCTACTCGATGATTTACCGTCTATCACTATGAACTGTGATCTCTGAGAGGAAATCACGAACCCAGTCACACAACTGAGACGATACTCCATATGTACGCAATTTGATTAATAGTCGCTTGTGAGGAACGGTATCAAAAGCCTTCTGGAAATCTAGGAATATGGAATAGATGTGAGATCCCTTGTCGACAGCACTCATTACTTCATGGGAATAAAGAGCTAGCTGTGTTGCACAAGAACGATATTTTCTGAATCCGTGTTGGTTATGTATCAATAAGTCATTTTTTTCCAAGGTGATTCATAATGTTCGAGTACAGTATATGCTCCAACATCCTACTGCAAATTGAGGTCAGTGATATGGGTCTGTAATTCAAAGGGTTACTCCTATTTCCTTTCTTGAATGCTGGTGTGACCTGTGCTACTTTCCAGTCTTTAGGAACAGACCTTTCGTCAAGTGAGCGGTTGTATATGATTGCTAAGAAAGGCGCTATTGTGTCTGCATACTCTGAAAGGAACCTGACTGGTGTACCATCTGGACCGGAAGACTTGCCTTTCTTAAGTGATTTCAGTTGTTTCGCAACACCTAAGATATCTACTTTCATGTCACTCATGCTAACAGCTGTTCTGGTTTCGAATTCTGGAATATTTACTTCATATTCTTTCGTGAACGCATAACGGAAAACTCTATTTAGTAACTCCGCTTTAGTGGTACCATCATCGGTAACATTTCCATCGCTATCGCACAGTGACGGTATTGACTGTTTTTTGCCACTGGTGGACTTTACATACGACCAGAATCTCTTTGGGTTTTCTACCATATTTCGAGAAAATGTTTCATTGTGGAAACTATTAAATCATCTCGCATTGACGTTTGCACTGAATTTCGAGCTACCGTGAAATTTAGCCAGTCCTGGGGATTTTGCGTTCTTCTGAATTTGGCATGCTATTTTCGTTGCTTCTGCAACAGTGTTCTGACGTGTTTTGTGTACCATGGTGGATCGGTCCTGTCTCTTATTAACTTATGCGGTATGAATCTATGTATTGCTGTCGATACTGGTCACGTAAAACCTGTGTTGGGAGATTCAACAGCAACCACACGTGTGCACTGCTAGAAGTGACTATATCGACTGTTAAAATAACCGCCACGTTGGAAGTCGGCTACTTATGTTAAAAAACCGATGATAGGACACAGAGTTAGTGTTCCTTTCATAATTCCTCACGTCGCCATAACACGTAATAATCTCAAACACTTCCTAGTCCATGCTGGGTCTGGATCCTCAAATGTTATGGCTTACGGAAGACTTAAGAGCCGAACAACAACTAATAGCTAGCTGACTATGCGGAATTGTGTACCTGGCCAATGCAACGCATTCATTAGCATTAGTTTTTCGCTGTTTCTCGATGAAGTTCTGTGACATGCAGTATATCAAAGGCTTAACAGAAAGCGTTGTGTGTGAATGGGTAGATCTCAGTGTAAGATCTTTTGTACTTAAATATGTAAAATTAATTGTTTTGTTTATAAAATAAAAAATAATAGTGAATAATGAGCAGGTGGCCTGAATAGATGGAATACAAAAGCGAGCGCTTGTTCCATACTCAAGATAGACTGGGACACCTGCTGCGCCCCCTGTAATGCTCCAGCAAGACAGGGAAAGAAAGAAACATGGAGTCAGGTAAAAGAAAAGCCTGCAAATACAAAAGGATACCATATCTGCAAGCATATGGAAAAAAATATGAATAAGGGAAGCAAAGGAAAGCACCGCCGTTCCGGCTACAGACGGTCCAGTCGGAGCTATCATCCTCAGCCGATGACGTCATCGAAATGCGACGTGGGTGGGGGGAGGGGGCGGGGGTGGGGGCATGGTGTCAGTACACCGCTCTCCCGGCCGTTGTCGGGTTAGCAGACCTGGTGCCTCTACTTCTCGGTCAATTAGGTTCTCAGCTGGCATCACTAGGCTGAGTGCACCCCGTCTCATTCCTACCGCCAAGGACAAATCCCTGGCAGTACTGGGAATCGAACCCGTCAGACGCACTGACACCTCAGATGCGGACGCAGACAAGAAATAGGAATAGTGTGCTTAAGTTTCTGAAAAAAATCTTACCAGTCATAACTACGCCGTTGGTTTCTAAAACGGAAGGAATTGTTTTTATTGCAAATTTGTGCAAAATGTTTTGCAGTAAGTGAGATATCTATGACTTAATAAACAAAAATTATTTTGTAAAGCTTAGTGCTCCTTTGGACGCCATTGGAAAATGTCTCTTTACAGTCAACAGTAAGGTAAGCACGAGCGTTGAAGAAGCACTGTCAAATGCAGAGGCAGAGGAGGAATTGTACCAGCAGGGAAGATGCCAGTAGCACGTCAGACATTGTTTCACGAAGGTAAGAATCTATGTAAGTACCCAAAGAGCGGTGTCCAATATACGAAACCCACAGTACGCCCCACACTACAAGAGATGGTGTGTTTTACTAAGGGAGACGCATGCACTTTTGAAACGTTACACCACAAATTCTTCAATTTCCTGTTGCCATTATCATTCACACATGTTATTTTTACCTCTGTTCTTAACACTGTGGGTCCTAACGTAACTTCTCTAATGGAGCCTTCACGAAACTACTACTCAAGGTACTATCGAACATCATAAGCACATAAGCTTACGAATTGCGAATAAAACACTGGGCAACTACTCTGTATGATTCGACTTAGTGGAACTTACTTTTTCCGATATTTTTTCTAGCAACTTTCATAAATTATTCTGTAAATCCGGATGCATCCATTTCTAGCATCTACTTCTAGAGGCGTGTCATAGCCACAGAAAACAGCCTAATCTTGTAGAAAAATAGTAACAAATGGAAATAACGTTAAGTCTTAGAAGTCTTAGGGTGCGCAAGGAAATGCCACAGGGCGACCAGTGAGCCAACCAGGCCCCGGAAGTCGGGCTGCAATGTACAGCGACAATGCTATAACCCACGAACACCGTCATCGAAGGATATTACAGAGTGCCATTGATAGGGATACCTCCAACTGTACTCAGTACACATATCGACAATAATAATGGGGCCAGCACTTCCTGGATAGACAGAGCATGGCACGAGAGAAACAAAAAGAGAGGATCATTGGTTGGGGCACCGTAAGTCACGAAAAGCCAATAGCAGGCTTAGGACGCTGTGTGTGACCATACACTGGTTTCGAGAACATACCTTCACCGAGGAGTCAAGCAGTATATTGCTCCCTCTTATCTCGCGAAGAGGCCATGACGATAAAATCAGAGAGATTAGAGCCCACACAGAGGCATACCGAGAATCTTTCTTTCCACGAACAATACGGGACTGGAATAGAAGGGAGAACCGATAGAGGTACTCAAAGTATGTGAGAAAGTGTTAAGATTACAAGGGCAAGACATACCCTTAAGAGTGGAAGAGAAACCGAAAGGATATAAGTTCGAGTCGGATCAGGTGTTCGATGGAGAAATCGGACTACATGAGGAGAAGATGGTGCGGTTGAACATGGACGGTAGGTACCATGAGCTACTGACAGAGAAATGATTATCCCGAAATAGCAAATTTTGCACGGGATGTACGTACTGGAGTCGCTGGTGAAAGTGTAAATTGGTAGGTGCATAGTAAGTGCAGTACATTTGTCAGAGGACAAAGTACAACCAAAAGAAACGCCAAGTTAGTGACAGCAGAAATAGCGCGACTAGCAAAGGTGCGCAAAATGAAAGGCAGTAAGGAAGTCATAGTAAATGGCTCTGAGCACTATGGGACTCAACTGCTGAGGTCATTAGTCCCATAGAACTTAGAACTAGTTAAACCTAACTAACCTAAGGACATCACAAACATCCATGCCCGAGGCAGGATTCGAACCTGCGACCGTAGCGGTCTTGCGGTTCCAGACTGCAGCGCATTTATCCGCACGGCCACTTCAGCCGGCAGTCATAGTAAAGACAGATGCGTAGACGATATAGTGATGAAACCTGTCGGAGCATAATGAGAAGCTCAATTTAGTTCTTGATAAGTTGGAAGAGTACAAACTACAGATGCAACTGGGTTAGTGTGAGCACTTAATAAAAGAAGCAATTTTCTTGGATCATTGTATTACGGACAAAGGAGTCTCACTGGACATTACGACGGCGGAAATGATGAAGTACTTTACACAGCCAAGAACAACGAAAGAATTGAAGGAGTATTTAGGTTTAATTTGGTACTACCGACAACTTATTGCAAATTTTAGTAAAATCGTAAAGCCACTCAACGAATTACTAAAGAAAGGACAGAATATGAATTGATTGCAAGATAAAACAATGCTTTTGAGGAACTAAAAGAGAAGATGGTTAACGCAACTCTACTTCAGTACCCAGATTTTACAAAGTCGATCATAGCAATGACAGACACGAGCTATTCATCACTGGGAGCAGTTCTGTCACAAGGCAAGAAAGTGGTGAAGACTTTCCCATACCATACACATCCAGATCTTTAAACAAAGCGAACTTGAACCATAGTACTGTAGAGAAGGGGTTGGTGGCTATAGTATACAGTGATCAGCAAAATTTTATGACCACCAACTTACTATCGATATAAATCCGTCCAGGCGATAGCAGCTTCACCTAGCGAGGAATGACTGTTAGTCAGACACACGCACGGTGCATGTAGCATCAGTGTGCGTGCTGTCCGCGTGTAGAATGGGGAAGGAGCACGATCTATCTGAGTTTGATCGAGGGCAGATTGTGATGGCTCGGAGACTCCGCACGAGCATTTCAGAAACTGCGTGATTTGTCAGGTGTTCGAGGAATGCTGTGGAGAGTGTCTTCAAAAGGTGGCGAAACCACGTCCAGACGTCTGGGGCTTCGGCAGCCACCCCTCATTGCGGTCAACTGTGGCGGAGCTAACATCAGACATTAATGCTGGGCGGAGTACAAGTGTGTCTGAACAGACAGTGCACTGAACGCTTCTAATGATGGGCCTCCGTTGCCATCGACCCACACATGTGCCAACGTTAACACCACGACATCGGCAACTACTACTGAAATGGGCACGGGACCATCGGCACTGGACTTTGGCGTTACGGCAGAGCGTTGGATGGTCTGATGAATCCCGATACTTTATTCATCATACCGATGGGAGGGCACGAATCTGTCGCCTTCCAGGGGAACAATTTCTTATCATCTGTACTGCGGCACGGAGACTAGCTGGCGGCGGCTCCATTATGTTCTGGGGAATATTCACGTGCGCCTACATCGGTCTAGTGGAGCTCGTGCAAAGCACCATGACGGCCAAGGACTGGTGCAGACCTTGTACACTCCTTCATGACGGTCAAGTTTCCCGATTGCAGTGGCACTTTTCAGCAAGATAATGCGGCCATGTCACACGGTTAGGAGTGTGACGGAATGTTTCGAGGAACACAATAGCAGGTTCCAGTTGATGTGCTGCCTCCAACTTTCCAGATCTCAACCTGATCGAACACATCTGGGATGTAACTGAATGTGGCGTCAGAGCTCTCCGGCCCCCTTCGCGGAATTTACGGAAGTTAGGTGAGTTGTGCGTACAGAGGTGATACCAACTCCCCCCTCCAGCGACCTACCAAGACTTCATTGCTTCCATGCCACGACTCGTCGCCGTTGTTATCCGTGTCACCGTGTCAAAGGAGGACATACCGGCTATTGGATAGATGGTCATAACGTTCTGGCCGATCATTGAACGCAGTGAAAGAGTTCCGACGTACAAAAAAATGGTTCAAATGGCTCTGAGCACTATGGGACTTAACATCTTAGGTCATCAGTCCCCTAGAACTTAGAACTACTTAAACCTAACTAACCTAAGGACACCACACACATCCATGCCCGAGGCAGGAGTCGAACCTGCGACCGTAGCAGTCTCGCGGTTCCGGACTGCAGCGCCTAGAACCGCACGGCCACCGCGGCCGGCTCCGACGTACATATATGGACCATGGTTTACAGTGCTAACAGCCCATAAGCCATTAACATGGATATTTAGTGTAATGATTCCCAGATCGAGACTTCTGAAGTGGAGAGTACGATTTCGAAGTAATCTACAAGCCAGGTAGACTGAATAAAAATGCAGATGCTCTTAGTAGAATACAGAGCAGTGAACGTATCCATACTGACAGGGATCTGGGGTAATCAGGTGAATGTGTGACAGGCACAGGTGAGCTCTGAAACAAGAGTGACAGACGCTAATAAATGCAGAGACAGAGTTTATGGAAAACAAAATGAGTCTCGAATAAATGAAAAATATGCTAAAGTAAATGCATGATAATCCACTGGGAAGGCACCAGGGCATGGATAGCAGTTCGTAAAGCAGTAAAAGCAAAGGAAAGGTATGAAATACAGTATAGAAGAATATGTAGGGAAATGTCTGTCAATGCAAAAGAATAAGTATTCGCAGTCGAAGACAGAAATGCCATTGAAAATGACAGACACTGCGAAAAGCATATCTGAAACGTGTTCAGTAGACTTAGGATCGCCGGCCGGTGTGGCCGAGCGGTTCTAGGCGCTTCAGTCTGGAACCGCACGACCGCTAAGGTCGCAGGTTCGAATCCTGCCTCGGGCATGGATGTGTGTGATGTCCTTAGGTTAGTTAGGTTTAAGTAGTTTTAAGTTCTAGGGGACTGATGACCTCAGATGTTATGTCCTATAGTGCTCAGAGCCATTTGAACCATTTTGAAAACATAAGATGGGTCCTTTAGATGTATCAAGAGTAAGGAAGACATACATCTTAACATTCCAGAGCGTTGTTAGTAAGTTTACATTATCTACGCCAATAGAAAGGAAAGACGCCAGATCAGTAGTAGAAGTATTTATGGAACACATATTTTGAAGATATAGAATTCCGCTAGTGCTTTTAACTGGCCAAGGGTCAAATTTCGTAAGCAATCTTTTTAATAGAGTTGGTAAATTGCTGCGTATTAGCAGAAAACTTACAACGGCATCCCATCCAGAATCACATAGTGCGCTAGGAAGAAGTCACCCTACACTGATAGAGTACTTGAGACACATTGTGACAATGGATCAACGTGTAATGTATAAGTGAGTACCACTTGCAAAATTTGTATTCAACACAACATCACACAATAGTTCGGGTTATACACGCTTTGAATTAAAATATGGAAGAACTGTATACATAAAAGGAACAATGTAATGAGAATCAGCGGAGGTAAGGTATGACTACGAGTCATATGTAAATAGACTGAGACTTAGAATGCTAGAGGCGCGTGATGTAGCAAGAAAATTGATAATAAGACACAAAAGGACTAACATAGAACGGTATGGTAGAGGACAGAAGCCAAAAGAATTCAAAGTGGGTGATAAAAGTGAACCTATATGATGAGGCAGTAAGACGTGGCAGATCTACGAATCTAGACTCACAGTGGTGAGGATCATATGAAATAGTGATGATTGACACACCGAATGTAAGTACAGAAATGAAAAGCAGCAAAGAAGCGAAAGTATATGAAAACAGATTAAGACTGTCTTTTTAATTACAGGTATGGCACAGGCAGGAAGGATATTATTACTACTACTGCTGTTGGTAATCGCAACTCTCGCCACCACAGAACAATTAACAACGGATTTTGAAGCTTCAGAAATAGAGAAGCCTTCAGGATTATTCTATGATAATTTAGGAGATGTGGAAACATACATTACCACGTGGAGAACTATAACATGTGTAAATTTGGATGCTACAACTGAGCGTTTTCAGGAGGCTGAAAAGTATGACAAATTAGCAGCGCAGAGATACAGAGGCACTCAGAAGGAAATTAATGTAGGTTTAACAGACTGTCGCTTGCTAGACCAACAACATGTCGTACACAAAGAACAACAGAATTACAGTATTTGGTACATCAACTTACAAGGCACGAGACAAGAAAGAATAGAGGCATATTTAACTTCATCGACCAGGTAAGTAGTTTACTATTTGGTACACTAGAGGAAGGTGATGCTACATATTCCAAAGAACACATAGAGGAGGTGGAGAAAAATTCAAAATACCTTTTGCGATTAACTAAGGAAGAAGTGGCAAGTGATAAGAGCCACATTATCAGGGGTAAATTGAACAGTGAGTGCGATGAAGGAAAACGAAAATACGTTAAAGGTTGGAATGGAATGATTAGAAAGTTTTATTAAATAATATGTTAAGGATGCAGATGTAGGATTTGAAAGAGTTGCAACGTGTGAACAAGTAATGCAATTGGTAAATGTATTTGGCGATATAGAATCAGAGTATGATAAATGCTACAGTTAACGCACAGAAAGGCTTATTGTGGTGTCATGTAGTAAACCCTATACAAATTGAGAAGCTCCTCAGATTAATAAGGGATAAAATTAAAGACGTGAAGTTTCTTGATCCTATAGTCGAGTCGTCAGCATAATTCTTGTTAAACTTAACCGATATAGATGAATTTAGAGCTGGAAACATATTATGATACGTAATAAAGATTACCTTAGCAGATAATAACACGTTTACCTTTACGGAATGTGTTGTATAGCAAAAGAAATGCCTCAGTCAAGAGGGAGTTTTTACTTACTGATTACGCAAAGTGTGAGTATGCAAAACTCTAGGCAGAACAATTAGGCTCTGAAGAATTAAGTAAGATCAGAAGGCTTTACAGACAAAGATTTGCACTATTGTCAACGTCTGATCAGTCTGAGTGTTAAGCAAAGTTGCTTCTGCCAGTAAGTGCTATGCCAAGTGATTGTGTGAAGAGAATCTTTAAATCAAAGTATTTGGATGCATTTAAATATCAATGAGTGGTTGTACGTGGTTCCTAAGGAGGAATGTCAGACAGTACTATGCAGGAAGCAAGCTTCAAAGCATGCACTAATAAAAAGAGTTGAAAAAAAGCTTCCACAGTAAATGTAAAGGGTATGCAACAAGAGCAGTCATAGAAAGAGACTAAATAATACGTACAAATACAACTATGAACACCACAATTAGAGTTAGAGATACATTTTGTGTAGTAAATAAAGAGGACACAAAAATTTCACTTAGAGTACCATTAAATCATGTGGTCATACAACTACACTCCTGGAAATGGAAAAAAGAACACATTGACACCGGTGTGTCAGACCCACCATACTTGCTCCGGACACTGCGAGAGGGCTGTACAAGCAATGATCACACGCACGGCACAGCGGACACACCAGGAACCGCGGTGTTGGCCGTCGAATGGCGCTAGCTGCGCAGCATTTGTGCACCGCCGCCGTCAGTGTCAGCCAGTTTGCCGTGGCATACGGAGCTCCATCGCAGTCTTTAACACTGGTAGCATGCCGCGACAGCGTGGACGTGAACCGTATGCGCAGTTGACGGACTTTGAGCGAGGGTGCATAGTGGGCATGCTGGAGGCCGGGTGGACGTACCGCCGAATTGCTCAACACGTGGGGCGTGAGGTCTCCACAGTACATCGATGTTGTCGCCAGTGGTCGGCGGAAGGTGCACGTGCCCGTCGACCTGGGACCGGACCGCAGCGACGCACGGATGCACGCCAAGACCGTAGGATCCTACGCAGTGCCTTAGGGGACCGCACCGCCACTTCCCAGCAAATTAGGGACACTGTTGCTCCTGGGGTATCGGCGAGGACCATTCGCAACCGTCTCCATGAAGCTGGGCTACGGTCCCGCACACCGTTAGGCCGTCTTCCGCTCACGCCCCAACATCGTGCAGCCCGCCTCCAGTGGTGTCGCGACAGGCGTGAATGGAGGGACGAATGGAGACGTGTCGTCTTCAGCGATGAGAGTCGCTTCTGCCTTGGTGCCAATGATGGTCGTATGCGTGTTTGGCGCCGTGCAGGTGAGCGCCACAATCAGGACTGCATACGACTGAGGCACACAGGGCCAACACCCGGCATCATGGTGTGGGGAGCGATCTCCTACACTGGCCATACACCACTGGTGATCGTCGAGGGGACACTGAATAGTGCACGGTACATCCAAACCGTCATCGAACCCATCGTTCTACCATTCCTAGACCGGCAAGGGAACTTGCTGTTCCAACAGGACAATGCACGTCCGCATGTATCCCGTGCCACCCAACGTGCTCTAGAAGGTGTAAGTCAACTACCCTGGCCAGCAAGATCTCCGGATCTGTCCCCCATTGAGCATGTTTGGGACTGGATGAAGCGTCGTCTCACGCGGTCTGCACGTCCAGCACGAACGCTGGTCCAACTGAGGCGCCAGGTGGAAATGGCATGGCAAGCCGTTCCACAGGACTACATCCAGCATCTCTACGATCGTCTCCATGGGAGAATAGCAGCCTGCATTGCTGCGAAAGGTGGATATACACTGTACTAGTGCCGACATTGTGCATGCTCTGTTGCCTGTGTCTATGTGCCTGTAGTTCTGTCAGTGTGATCATGTGATGTATCTGACCCCAGGAATGTGTCAATAAAGTTTCCCCTTCCTGGGACAATGAATTCACGGTGTTCTTATTTCAATTTCCAGGAGTGTAGATGATCTGAAAGTCGCGGAAAAGGGTTTAATCGACACGTTCCATCGCTACAGGTGCGAGTGTAATATTGATTATAATAGTTATACTAACCCGTTTTTGAATACAGTGGAAATGTAAAGAATGCTTTAGAACTAACTGTGCCGCAAAACTTCAATAACACTAAATGTTTTCGAAGAATATTTGTACGAACTAGCATACTAAAGCAAGGTCGAGAAAGGTTATAGCACGAAGATCTCTTAACAGTAGTAACGAGGAAGTAGTGATCTATGAACGGAGTCTAAAGGAACAAGATGACTCCGTATCTTTTAGAAATAGACGATAGGCTAAGAGAACCTTGTAAAGTGTACCGAAATTTAATGGTTTCAAGTCAGTAAATATTTAAAATTGTATCAAAACGAAACGTAAAATGAACATAAAAGAAAAACTGTAACCCTATAGAAAGAAATGTAAATGCCTAAAAATAAATGGTTTTTAAATAGACACTAAGGAGTAAAGCCAATTACCTGGTCAGAGGAGGTGTTGTATCCACAGAAAACGGCCAATACTTAAAAAAATTGTATGAAACTGAGAATAATGGTCTTAGAAGTATTAAGGCGTGGCAAAGAAAAGTCACAGGGCAGCCAGCGGGCCAGCCAGGTGCTAGCATGTTGGGCGCTCACATACAGCTATAACGCTATAAGCTAGCAACACAGAGTGATCCAAGTACATAGAGTACCACTGATAGACGAAGCTCCAAGAGAACTCAATACACTTATCGACAGTAAGCACAGTTGTGGCTGCATAAGGCTCAGAACGTGTGTTCTCATCAGACGATACGCCACCCTTGTTGCGTAATGGTCTTAGCGTGGGACATCTGTAAGTTACTTTCTGAAGTCCCTACGTACAAATACCCTGCACGCTATTATATATTTTAACTCTTCGTTTTGTAATGCCCGTGACCTGACGTCTATAGCCGGACTGTGTTCTCTGCGACACGTTTTTGTTACTCGATACTTTCGTCCTGCCAGAGAAAACAAATTGGTTGATTTCAACAGATATTCTTGTCCCGTTTTCTTTTGAAGATCGAGAAGTCGCACCGCACAGTAATTTACCTCATACGTCTAGCATAACATGCATCGCCACATATGTACTACTTTTCATTTGATAGCATTATCTCTGTCACTATTCACGAAGTTACTTCGAATGTTTTTGACCTATAGTAGCAGCTGTGCTCCCCCGCCCTGCCACAAGTCTACAAAATTCATATTTCTTTTGCTTACCTTAAATGTTGTAAAACCCTGCCATACAATGTGGTAATGCATACTCGATCTGCATAATAACTCGACATTATTTCACATGAAATATTATGTTATAAATACAGTTTATGCTACAATTTGGCTTTTGTGTTGTTACAAGTTGTGTGGTACTTTTCTTTATCGTTCTTAGATTCAAATTCACGTCCTCTTCTGTGTTACGCGCCTTGAAATTGTCACACACTGACAGAGGGGTAGAGCCAGACAAACAGGCATGCAGAAATATAGAGAAAGAATGTTGTACTGACATTAAGTTATGTCTGGTCAAGTATATGTGTAGAGTCAGTGTAATGTAGCAAATATATGTTCCTCCAACGACATGATCCGCGAAAGTGAAATGTGAATTATCATTTATTAAAACTCAGGGATTCTCGGAGATCGTAGTTGTGGAAATTCTGAAAATTTGATTGATTTGTTTGTTTAGAGTTGAGTGTGAAGGTATCTCATAGGTATTAGCTGTGTTAAAACTATCTGCAGTAGAGCTGTTTACCCTGGATATTTTGTGCGTTTTGTTGTCTCTTCGTTACATTAAATGTATCTTTTCAATATGTAAATCACTTCACAGGTCACTCTTTTGTCACTGTATGTTCGACTGTTATGGCTTTATTGAGAATGGGAATCTTAGTCAGAAGGATACAGGTTAGCTGGCTGTTTTTCAAGGAGTTCCTTGCTGGGTGGCGGAGTGGCCATGTACAAAAATTCAATATTCCATTTGAGTCCATAGACGAAACACGGCGCTGCACTGAACAGATATTTCAATGTTGTGCAGGGGCAGTTGAATTTAATGAAACTAAACTTCTACTTTTTGTTGTTTATAAGTCTCCTAACTCTGACTTCAGAGCATTTCTGCTCAAGCTAGAGAGGGTTCTTTATACACTTTATGCCATAAATTAGTTATATCTTAAATACGATTTTACCAGACAAAAGATGTTGGTAGATCTCCTAAATTCATATGATCTGATGAAGACGGTATTTTTTCTAACTAGGGTTCAGGGGAACAGTAGCACAGCCATAGACAATATTTTTATTCATTCTTCATTACTAGATGGGCACTCTGCTAGGAAAAGGGCGAATGGTCTTTCAGACCATGATGCACAAATTTTAACACTAAAAGGCTTTTTTACCCAAACAAATGTCTCGTACAATTACAGGAAAGTTAATCCAACGGCAATAGAGAGTTTTTTAAAACTCGTTCAGGAACAAGAGTGGCAGGATATTTATAGTGCCGTTAACATAGATGACAAATATAATGCTTTCCTTAACACATTTCTCATGCTCTTTGAGAGTTGCTTTCCATTAGAACGTTCTAAACGGGGTAATAGCAGTAAAAGGCAGCCTTGGTGGCTGACTAGTGGGATAAGGATATCATATAGAACAAAGCGGGAATTATATCAAAATGTTAGAAGTAGTCAGAATTAAGCTACAGTTGTCCATTACAAACAGTATTGAAAGGTGCTTAAAATTATATTAGGAAGGCAAAGAGTATGTAGTGCGCAAATAGAATAGCTAATTAACAGGATAACGTTAAAACTATATGGTCAGTTGTGAACGAAGTGTCTGGTCAGCAGCACAAGTTCGATGATATAAAGTCAGTTCGTAGTAAAAATATTTCTGTTACTGATAAATCAGATATCTTTACAGTATTTAACAATCATATTCTGAGCATTGCTGGTGAATTAAATAGAAATTTAGTTTCTACAGGGACTCATATGACTCTCTCGGAAAATGCCTTTCCGAGATTGATGTCTGAAATACTTCTCTTTGATGCAGGCAAGAGGGAGACTGAGTCAATAATTAAATCACTGAAGACTAAGGACTCTCATGGATATGATAGAGTGCCTAGCAGAATACTGAAGTACTGTGCTGCACACGTTAGCCCTGTACTTAGCCGTATTTGTAATTTTTCCTCTAGGAATGATCAGTTTACTGAACGATTAAAGTACTCAGTTGTAAAGCCGCACTATAAAAAAGGAGAAAGGGATAATGTAGAGAATTTTAGACCTATTTCTATGCCATCAGTGTTTGCTAAAGTTATTCAAAAGGCTGTGTATGTAAGGATAATTGATCATTTTATATCACATATTTTCTATCAAATCTACAGTTCAGATTCAGAAGTGGTTGAACAACTGAAAATGCAATATTCTCTCTTCTCTGTGAGGTACTGGATGGGTTAATCTAAAGGTTTCGAACGCCAGGCACATTTTTTGATTTAACTAAGGCGTTTGATTGCGTTGATCATAACATATTGCTCCAGAAGTTGGTTCACTTCTTACTTTAACAACACACATCAAAAGGTCGTTATTGACAGTATTGAGAATGGCTATGATGTGGGGTCTGAGTGGGGTATGGTCAAATGGGGGGGTGCCCCAGGGATCAGTGTTGGGGCCTCTCCTGTTCCTTATTTGTATAAATGATATGCCCTCACTATTACCGGTAACTGCAAAATATTTCTGTTTGCTGATGACACTAGCTTGGCAGTAAAGGATATTGTGTGCAACACTGGTTCGGTTTCAAACAGTGCAGTTCATGACATAAGTTCATGGGATGCAGAAAATAAACTAACGCTAAATCACAGTAAGACTCAGTTTTTACAGTTTCTAACACATAATTCAATAAAACCCGACGTTGTAATTTCACAGAGTGGGCATATGGTTAGTGAAACTGAACAGTTTAAATTTCTAGGTGTTCAGGATCTCGTTCAAAGACTTAAAGCTGCCATTTTTACTATTCGAACTGTATTTGAAGTGAGTGATCATTGGACACGAAAATTAATCTACTCTCTTATTTTCATTAGCTTATGTTGTATGGTATTATATTTTGGGGTAACTCTTCCCATTCTAAAAGGGTATTTTTGGCTCAGAAACGGGAGGTTCGGGCAATTAGTGGTATAAGTTCGCGAAACTCTTGTCGACCTCTGTTATTCCACTGCTTATTCCCAAGAATAAGCAGTGTTCACTCAGTTAATACTCGGCAGAAATCCAACCTTCATTTGGATCAGACTTCCTTAACTTTTGTGCAGAAAGGTGTGCAGTATACTGCTGCATCCATTTCCAATAAGCTACCACTCGAATTCAAAAATCGTAGCAAAAATCACGTGCTTTCAAATCGAAGCTGAAGAGTTTCCTCACGGGTCACTCCTTCTATTCTACTGAGGAGTTCCTTGGAAAATTAAGCTGATTCTTATGTTATATTGTTGACTGCGCTTACTGAAACTTACGGCTTGACGTTTTTGCTTCATAAATATTTTATTTTTATCTGTTATTACTTTCATGTTGTAATTTCATGTACTGACACTTTGCATGACCTTGGAGATTTGCTCCTCAATTTGGTTCTACGGAACTTGAAGTGTAAATAAAAATAAATAAATTAACTAAAATGTTTGCAGACTGTCTTATAGTTTGTAGAGAGTGTCTTGAGGAAAAAATCGGGGACAAAAACCCGTGTCCGGAAAAGTCTTCAAAAGATGCTACAGAGCGCCGAAGTTACAGGAACCAGCGTCTGTCACCAGGCCACCCCTTGGGCAGGAAACGTAACTTTGCACGCTGACAGACTGTAGGCAGAACGTCTCGCAATGTTGTTTATTGTTCAGTGATCACGACTGATTGTCACTGTTGCCAGTGGAGAAGATGGAGCTATCTGCTGTGTAGAAATGACTTGTCTCCTATGAATGCGGTGCCCTGTTGCCTCAGTGGATGACGGTTTTTTTCGGTATACAGGAGAAAAAAAAATTGCAGATGAAAGCCCTTTTCTGAAACCATCATTCACCAAGGCAACAGAGTGTCGCATTCATAGGAGACAAGGCCTGTTGTGGACTGGCAAGACAGCCAATCCACTAGGAGAGGAAGCCGAAAGGCACGCGTTTAAGCTCACGCAGGCTGGCGTGAGGTCTGGAACCGTTAAAGGAGTTGAGTCTAGTAAATAAAGTACGGAGCTTCTGGAATACTTAACTTTAATCCATAATTGGTGAACATCGCTCTTGACGGTACATGTTTTACAGCATCAATAGTGACTGGTAATGGCGCCTTGCTAGGTCGTAGCAAATGACGTAGCTGAAGGCTATGCTAACTGTTGTGACTTGGCAAGACAGCCAAGCCACTAGGAGAGGAAGCCGAAAGGCACGCGTTTAAGCTCACGCCGGCTGGCTTGAGGTCTGGAACTGTTAAAGGAATAGAGACTAGCAAAAAAGTACGTAGCTTCTGGAATACTTAACTTTAATCCATAATTGGTAAACATCGGTCTGACGGTACATGCATCACAAGATAAATAGCAAATGATAATGGCGCCTTGCTAGGTCGTAGCAAATGTCGTAGCTGAAGGCTATGCTAACTATCGTCTCGGCAAATGAGAGCGTAATTTGTCAGTTAACCATCGCTAGCAAAGTCGGCTGTACAACTGGGGCGAGTGCTAGGAAGTCTCTATAGACCTGCCGTGTGGCGGCGCTCGGTCTGCTATCACTGATAGTGGCGACACGCGGGTCCGACGTATACTAACGGACCGCGGCCGATTTAAAGGCTACCACCTAGCAAGTGTGGTGTCTGGTGGTGACACCACACTAACTATCGTCTCGGCAAATGAGAGCGTAATTTGTCAGTGAACCATCGCTAGCAAAGTCGGCTGTACAACTGGGGTGAGTGCTAGGAAGTCTCTATAGACCTGCCGTGTGGCGGCGCTCGGTCTGCAATCACTGATAGTAGCAACACGCGGGTCTGACGTATACTAACGGACCGCGGCCGATTTAAAGGCTACCACCTAGCAAGTGTGGTGTCTGTCGGTGACACCACAAGGCCTGTCTACGCAGCAGCTAGCTCTGTCATCTTCTCTGGTAGTCGTAGCAATCAGTCGCGATCATTTGAGTAACAAACAACATTGGGAGACGGAACGCCTACGGTCCGTCAGCATCTAAAGTTGCGTTTGCTGCCAAAAGGGTGGTCCAGTGGCAGGCGCCCACGCCTGTAGCTTCTACACTCTGTATCTTCGTTGGATGATGTTTCCGGATTCGGGTTCCTATCCTCGATTTGTTCCTTAAGGCACCCTCTACAATCTCAAGAAGTTTGTCGCAGCATTTCTAGGACACCCTGTGTACACTATTGAGCTAAGACATTGAGCACTGTACATCGCGAGACTAAACGCTGCCTGTTTTCGTTCAGGGCACGTGACGCGGTAAGGAAATATTGTGGATCAGAAATGACTGAGGAATCACTCTGGCGATGATAAGGGCCGCAAACGTGTCAATCTGCTGACATAAACGCCTTAGACAAATGGCAGAGTGTTAACACCCCGCACCTGAGAACAAGTATCTCAGAAAAGACGAAGCTGATCGGCTTTACACGTGCTACAGTCACGAGCATCTATGGACACTTGTTGAAAGACGGTGAAACCAGGAGTAGGCGACTATATGTTGGACATCCACGTCTCATCAGAGAACGTGGAGCTCGGAGGCTAGACCGCTCTGTAAAGTACACTACTGGCCATGAAAATTGCTACACCAAGAAGAAATGCAGATGATAAACGGCTATTCATTGGACAAATATATTATACTAGAACTGACATGTGATTACGTTTTCACGCAATTTGGGTGCATAGATACTGAGAAATTAGTACCCATAACAACCACCTCTGGCCGTAATAACGGCCTTGATACACCTCGGCGTATTGTGACGAGCCAGTTGCTCGGCCACCATTGACCAGACGTATTCAATTGGTGAGAGATCTGGAGAATGTGCTGGCCAGGGCAGCAGTCGAACATTTTCTGTATCCAGAAAGGCCCGTACAGGACCTGCAACATGCGGTCGTGCATTATCCTGCTGAAATGTAGGGTTTTGCAGGGATCGAATGAAGGGTAGAGCCACGGGTCGTAACACATCTGAAATGTAACGTCCACTGTTCAAAGTGCCGTCAATGCGAGCAAGAGGTGACCGCAACGTGTAACCAATGGCACCCCATACCATCATGCCGGGTGATACGCCAGTATGGCGATGACCAATACACGCTTCCAATGTGTGTTCACACCGATGTCGCCAAACACGGATGTGGCCATCATGATGCTGTAAACAGAACCTGGATTCATCCGAAAAAGTAACGTTTTGCCATTCGTGCACCCAGGTTCGTCGTTGAGTACACCGTCGCAGGCGCCCCTGTCTGTGATGCAGCGTCAAGGGTAACCGCAGCCATGGTCTCCGAGCTGATAGTCCTTGGCGCTACAAACGTCGTCGAACTGTTCGTGCAGATGGTTGTTGTCTTGCAAACGTCCCCATCTGTTGGCTCAGGGATCGAGACGTGGCTGCACGATCCGTTACAGCCTAGCGGATAAGATGCCTGTCATCTCGACTGCTAGTGATACGAGGCCGTTGGGATCCAGCACGGCGTTCCGTATTACCCTCCTGAACCCACCGAGTCCATATTCTGCTAACAGTCGTTGGATCTCGAACAACGCGAGCGGCAATGTCGCTATACGATAAACCGCAATCGCGATTGGCTACAATCCGACCTTTATCAATGTCGGAAACATGATGGTACGCATTTCCCCTCCTTACACGAGACATCACAACAACGTTTCACCAAGCAACGCCGGTCAACTGCTGTTTGTGTATGAGAAATCGGTTGGAAACTTTCCTCATTTCAGCACGTTGTAGGTGTCGCCACCGGCGCCAACCTTGCGTAAATGCCCTGAAAAGCTAATCGTTTGCAACCTCTTCCTGTCGGTTAAATTTCGCGTCTTTGTGGTGTAACAATTTTAATGACCAGTAGTGTAGTAGAGTGAAAGTAGTCTGTGACAGACCTGGCCACAGTGTACAATGCCGGTGCAGGTACCAGTGTTTCGAGATACAGTTTTCAGCGCAAACTGTTGAAAATGCTGCTCTGCGGCAGACGACAGCTACGTTTTCCCATGTGAACCCAACGACATCGTCAATTACAACAGTTGAGGACTCAGTGTCGTCGAGGTTGGACTGTGAGTCAACTGAGACGTGTAGACTGGTAGGATGAGTCACATTGTTGTTAGATCAGGTCGATGGTTGTGTCCTCTGCAGGCCAAGGACGCACGGACGCAGGAATTATGCAATGGGACACACTCACCTGGGCTTCCACGAGACCTGTGGTAGTAACCGAACGCACAACTGCAGCTGTGGATTACCTGAACATTATTATGGCCACCACAGCTCTTAATTTCTGGTTACTTTCCGATGGTAATACAGGATAACTGTCCGTGTCACAAGGCAAGTGATTTGAAGAGAGTGATGAATTTAGCTTAATGTCTTGGTCTCCAGATTCAGCCGATCTGAAGACGATGCAACGCAACAGGGACACTATCGGGCGCTAGCTCTACGTCCAAAAAGGACCGGCCCGTAATTTAGGAGTATTACTTGACCTGTGCGTAGACATTTGGTGCCACATATCTCCGAAAACCAACCAAGGACTTGTGGAAACCATGTTTCGCTGAACCGCTGCTGTATTGCTTTTCGTAGATGCACCATCACGCTGTAAGCAGGTCGTCATAATGTTTTTGCTCGTCGGCATACCTCCATCGTAAAAGTTTTCCAGCTATGCGGATCGGTAAAAAAGCTGACACCTGAAGTTTGTCTCATACGTTATCTGCTTGGGATCAGTTATCACCTGTCACACATGTAGCACTGTTCTGTCATTATCGCTGTGTCATTCTGGCCTCACACTTTATTGAAACATGACACGTACTTGAGATTCCTGTGGAGGCTGTTCTGTGGACAAAGGAAACTTCATACGTATGCCACGACGCTATAGCCATAGATTTCATCAGATGAAGTGCTCCCGCTCTCTATCATTAAACCATCACACAGGCTCCCGTATGGACTACATAGTAACAGGTATTTCTGGGGCAGAGAAAAAACTTTAAGGGTTGAAAGCAGATAAATTACCAGGTCCCGATGGATTCCCATTTCGGGTTTTCAAAGAGTACTCTTAGTCGTTGGCCCCTTACTTAGCTTGCATCTATCACGAGTCTTTTGCCAAGCACCATGACCCAAGCGACTGGAAAAAAACGCAGATGATTCCTATATAATATGGGCAAAAGGACGGATCTGCAAACTTACAGACCAATGTTATTGGCATCGGTTTACTCCAGAATTCTTGAACGTGTTCTTAGTTCGAATACAATAATTTTCCTTGAGATCGAAAAGCTTCTGTTCCCCAATCAGCACTGTTTTAGAAAGGATCGCTAGTGCGAAACTCAGCTTGCTCTTTTCTCACATGATATACCACGAACTATGGTTGAAGGGCAATAGGTAGATTCCATATTTCTAGATTTTCGAAAAGCATTTGACACGGTACCCCACTGCAGATTATTAAACGGGGTACGAGCGTATGGAATAGGTTCCTAGTTATGTGATTGGCTCGAACACTTCGTAATAGAACCCAGTACGTTGACCACGACGGTGACTGGTCGTCAGAGGCAAGGGTATCGCCTGGAGTGCCCCAAAGAAGTGTGATACGACCGCTGTTATTTTCTGTATAAATAAATGATATGGCGGAAAAAGTGGGCAGCAATCTGCCATTGTTTGCTGATGATGCTGTGGTGTACGGGAAGCTGTCGTAGTTGAGTGACTATAGGGGGACACAAGATGACGTAGACAAAATTTCTAGTAGATATAATGAACGGAATCTAGCTCTAAATGTAGAAAAATGTAAATTAACGCAGATGAGTAGGAAAAACAACCCGTAAAGTTCAAATAGTGTGCTGCTTGACACAATTACGTCGTTTAAATATCTGGGAACAGCGTTGCAAAGTGATCTGAAATGAACAAGTATATGAGGATTGTTGTAAGGAAGGCGTTTGGTCGACTTCGGTTTATTTGGTGACCTGTAAAGGAGGCCACATACAGGACGCTAGAGAGACCCATTCCTGAGTACTGCTCGAGTGTTTGGGATCCGTACCAGGTCTGATTAAAGGAAGACATCGAATCAGTTCGGAGGCGGGTTGCTATAATTGTTACCGGTAGGTTCGCACAACAAGCAAGTATTACGCAGATGCTACGAGAACTCAGATGGAAATCGCTGGAGGGGAGGCGAAGTTCTTTTCGAGGAACATTATTGCGAAAATTAAGAGAACAGGCATTTGGAGCTGACTGCAGAGTGATTTTACTGCCGCCAACATACATTTCGTGCAAGTATGACGAAGATAAGATCCGAGAAATTAGGGCTCATAAGGGACACACAGACAGTCGTTTTTCTTTCGCTGTCTTTGCGGGTGGAGCAGAAAATGAAATAACTAGTAGTGGTACAGGTTAGATTCCGGCACCGTTGTATGTTTGTAAATGTAGATGTAGCCCCTCCGGTCTCGACTGCTCGTTTCTTAACACTCAGTGTAATCTGCCTGCCGCTGTTGAGAAGAGGAAAAAGTCTCTGACTCTCCTTGCTATTCGTTAGCGTTTTCTGGTTATTAATTACCTCTGGCCTAACCAGATGGATCTTACATTTAGACACGACACATAAACTGTGTAAGTGCTAACTTGACTACCTAATTGGTTCATGATCCTCTGTTTCTGAGTCAAATCGAAATGATAAGTTCTTATGTTTCCTTTCACTTTCTCATGGGAGTTCTTGCGAAGTTTTATGGCGTAATGACTCCATTTCACAGCATTCCCACATTTTCGTACTTGTTTTCATACCTTCTAAATATTTACAACTTCTTAATCTTTTAAAACATGGATGCATTTTCTTTTCGTTGGTTTTCTTTCTCCTTTCCCTCCTACGTGATGACCTAGATTTCATAGATCTGTATCGAGATCATCATCTTGAGGTATCTTTCGTCACACTTTCCATTTAAATAGACAAGATGTCGGATTTCATTCCACATTTCAGTGCACCAAATTTTGCTACTGCATAATTAAATTAAACCGCTCTTGAACTCGGCAGCTGCAAATTATGTAATAGGTTTAGGAACGCAAGCCACAAATATGTAAGGAGATTAGTCATAAATGTTTGTTTGTAGAAGCAAATAATGCCTTTGGACTACGGTTATTCAAATAAGTTTACAGATTACATGTATTCGTAGGAGAAGAAAATAATAAACTACTCGTTGTCAATTACAAAATTTTCAGGGTCATTAGCAGGGTGTTCGTATTGTGGGTGCTGGCAGACAAACGAAACTGGCACTCAGACGTAAATGAGAGCGACAGCTGAAGTGTATTTTACCGGGCGGTAGTCGTTCTGTTTCCGGCGAAGCTGCCGGTGCGCTGGGGTTGGTTAGCAGCTTATCATAACAACGTTAAATGGATAAGTGGGTAAGCTGCAGACTGCGGCCTCTTCTCTCGCAGACTGGCGGCACGTGTGCGGCGGACATACCGAGTATGAAAATCTATGGAGTGGGCATTCGGATGCGCAAAACGAGAATTCTGCCCGCAGCATCTCCTGCAGCTCCAGCTATAATCACCCTCTACACTTCTGGTTAATAAGGACGCGAACACCGTACTTATAGTTGTCTGGAAAATGCATATACTCCGCAGAACAAATTAAATCCGTGAAACGTAGGTGCAGTTATAATCGAATCGCCAGTGCTCAGTACTTGCAGCAATTTTCCTAACGTATTGAGCTGCAGACCATTAATTTTCATTAATTAACTGGTTAAATATATACCACTTTACAAATTTAACTAATCGCTGCAATTCCATCCAGCCCAGTTTCATATTCATTCACTTTATCCGAGTTTTCATTTCTTGAAACTGTCTCATGCAGAAATACTTAGACACACACAAGAGTTTGAAAACCTGCATAACTTGAAGGAAATTAATTAGACTGCCATGTATAAATTTTATCTGTATATTAACGTAGCACCAATACGTATTCACTGACTTGTAGTTTACTCAGACACACTTGCAAATCTATGTAGCACTTGATTCGTAAACACAAGGGCATAAAATCGCAGAAATAATCTCTACAATACACGACTTTATAATACTGTGCCTCGATATTTTTCATGATATAAATTGCCGCATATCAATGTGACATCTACAACTATACATTTGTTGTACACATCTATGAAAAGTAACTAGTCCTTCTTTAACATACTTCTCGACATCCGTAGCAACGACAATACTGAACCATAGATATTACTAAAATTCAGACATGCAGAAATGCATATCAAGCAAGGTGAATACGTGTAATATTCGTTTTACTATTACTGCGAATTGTAGAGAAGCAGCGTCGTCACGGAATCACGTGACTAGCCCGGCTTGATGTTGAGAACATACGCAGTAGGCTATGCTCACTCGATAGATACATATACTCTATGGACGGGAAGTGCATGTCTTTGGCTGCTACTGGCGCTGGGTGCGAGGCTCAGACGCCTAACAGGAATTACTGCTGTTGGCGTCTGGATCACAAGTGTTTCTCCAAGGTGATCTCTTTGCGTTCTCCAGAGCTATGTCCCTTGGCTTCGCCATAGATTCCGATGGACTGGGTCATATTCTTCTTCTGTCTAATCACATTTTTATTTACTGTCACTGTTAAACATTTTTGTACCGCCCACGACTTCTTAATTCTCCTGGTAAGAAGGGATGGCCACACGCAGACTTAATTGTTGATAGAACCCTTTACTAAATGGCTCTGAGCACTATGGGACTTAACATCTGAGGTCATCAGTCTCCTAGAACTTAGAACTACTTAAACCTAAATAACCTAAGGACATCACACACATCCATGCCTGAGGCAGGATTCGAACCTGCGACCGTAGCAGTCGCGCGGTTCCGGACTGAAGCGCTTAGAACCGCTCGGCCACAGTGGCCGGCGCGGTGGTTCTAATAGCATGGTTATTCTGGCGAACGCGGAGGTAGAATGTACCAATATTAGGCTGTTTAACCTTCCGCCCGAAGTTGATGACAGTTAGCTCAAGACTGTCCTGCTTCTGTTTGGGGACATACGGAATAACCTCGGGAACGCTTGTCCGCTCAGTCTCATTTACGGGTTTATAGCGGAGTCCGATGCGTGGACATGGTGGTCAGACGGAATATTCCTTCTCATTACTAGCTAAGCTCCATGTCGCCAGTTAAGAACAGATATCCTGTGTTCCATTCATTTGTGACCTTCACCTTCCCCTCTGTTAAAGTTCCGTTACGATTTAGTGCGATGTTTCCCACACTGCCTCCCACAATGACAGCACACGCAAACACTACAAAGGCTTTTATAGGATGCATTCTTTCCCTTGGAAAACTGGATATTGCCCGTTTCAAATTAGTGTCTCATGTCCTGTGGAGGCATCCAACCGTCTCCTCCGGTCCTTGATCTGATACCGTGTCCCTTCTACTTAACAGTTCAATATCACAGAAAAATATTCTCGCTTACGATGGCGCTGATGTCCCGGTGGGGGGAAGGGAGGGGGTCTCTCTCTCTCTCCTTCTCTCTCTCTCTCTCTTCTGTCCGTTGGCTGCCTGTCTGCCTCCCACAGAGAACTGAGGGTAGAGGTGGCTAGGCTGATACCCTCTGGTTCATTAAAATCAGGAATTCTAATTTGTTTTCATGTGTTTATAGCTTTGGCCGAAATGACAGAGCGGTTAATACACACGACACGTTCCCGATGGGATCAGAATCGAAATTTCAGCCTGTTCCTGCTCCTTTATATTCATCGTTGTTTCCTCCAATCACGTCGAAGAAATGCGAAATGGTTTCTCGAACAAGACCGCTGGGATTTCATTTTCAGTCTTGTCAAATACGACCCGGTGCTTCACTCGTGCGTTCTTATCATTGGCATAACCTTCAATCTTAGTCCTTTTTAACGTCCGCTTTCTACTTTTTTTGTGTTCCGCCCTATCTTCTACTTTCAGCTTTTCTTCTAATGACAGGTGGAAGGTGCATCTGTATTTCAGCTTTTGGCCGCTCGGAACGTGAATAACGCAATGAACTAATGAAAATCTGTCCTCACAGATTCTAAGAACATGTAATATTCTCCTTCAATGTTGGATGGATGGAAGAACCACATCTATGAAAACGGACGAAGTATGACAAAAACACAAGCTTAGAGGTTGTCACTTTTTTTCGTGTGACGAACTAACAGTGTCAGTCTATACTCGTGGTAGTGTCCTTTCACCGAACACCGCACGGCGAATTAATCTAAATAAATCATGCTTTTATTCGTCATAATGATTGAAGACAATTTTCTCTGTCGTCATAAAATGTCATATCTGCAGGTAAAATATTCTGAAACTACAAAATGTGTTCTATCATAGTTGCTGCTACTTTCATTAATACCTTCACGCTTGACAGTGATTATTTTCGTACTTCTCGATGGTTTTAGATATCCACGTGCTTCCGTTATTGTAGCCTGGCTCATTAGTTATTGTATCACTATTTTACAGTGGTGTAATATCGTTAGCTAATCTTCTGTTTCTTCCTTATTTTCAATGGTCACTTCCGTCTAGTTGACATTATACTGGCTCTACAATTGCCCTCTTTCCGTTCCTCTCAGTTTTTCAAGTGCTCCATACATGTTTCGTCAGTCTCGTTTCACCAGTTTTAATCACCGGTCTCCTTTTATTTTATTCAGCGCCACCTCCGTTCCTCTAGTGACATTCTGCATTCTGGTATTCACATTATCTACCATGGTGTATAGAATTTTCCGTATTTCGTTTTTTCAAAAAAATGGTTCAAATGGCTCTGAGCACTATGGAACTTAACTTCTAAGGTCATCAGTCCCCTAGAACTTAGAACTACTTAAACCTAACTAACCTAAGGACATCACACACATCCATGCCCGAGGCGGGATTCGAACCTGCGACCGTAGCGGTCGCGCGGTTCCAGACTGTAGCGCCTAGAACCGCTCGGCCACCTCGGCCGGCTCGTTTTATTCACAATGTCGGGTTCTGAGCTGTGTGTCGTCAGTTCTTTATTTGTAACGTTCTTCGCAAATGTTTCCAGACCTCTGCTGAAGCCATAAGTTATTAAAAGTTATCATTCAAACGCTAACAATTTTTAGTCATCTTCCTTCTTGAATGTTAGTGATTCACATACGTCCTAGTCTCTGAGTTGTATAGAAGTTTAATATGAATTTTGTATACTGCTATACAAAATAAGGAAGCACCCAGAAGACATAGTCGGTTGTCAGTTTAGCTTCGTACACTAACACAGCATCGGTGTTATGTATATCTACATCTTAATGCGTACTCTGTAATTCACACTTTAGTGCCTGGGAGAGTGTTGATGGAACCACCTTCAGCCCGTTTCTCTACCGTTCCACTCCCGAACAGCGTGCGGGCAAGACGAACACCCATCCCACGCTTTGGATGCCGTTAATGCCACAATAAAAACGGCTGCGTTTGTAGTGCTGCTGTGACTGGGCTGCACAGACAGCTGATGAAAGTACTGCACTCTGTTCAGCGATCTGCATTACCAGGGATGATCTCCGTCGGTGAGTACGACGATGACTTAGCGAGACGGCCCGTTATTCCAATGTCTTTGAGAGGCACTGCAGTGATACTCGTGGCAACGTAGTGTGGAGACCCATTGTGTATGACTTGCTAATGACTGAGGGAACTATGATGGAACAGATACGTGTTTAAGACATCCTACGTATGCGACAGTATTTTGATGTCATTTTTCAACAGGACAATGCGTGCCACTTATTGTACGTGTCTCTATGAACTGTGTCCATGACGCTGAGGCACTCCAGTGGCCAGCAAGGTCTGCCGACGGCAACCGGTGCTCCACGCGCTGCACGCTGCTACATGGGAGACGGCACAATGAAATCTGCCAGCACGTCGCCAGCGAGCGGCGAGCTTCCTTTTCCGTCGCTCGCTATCTCCGATGGATGGGATAGGTGGGGGAGGGGGGGGGGAGCACAACGCACACACACCACCAGAGGATGCTAAACGCACGTGACCTCACTACCTGCGATCTTCTTAAGCAGCCACACTCAGAATTTCGACCTAGATTCAATGTGACTTCTGACCTGTATTAATCTTAGTACCGAAAACTGCAGTGAGAAAATTACATCGACGTAGCACGATGCTACCAAGCATTACTACCTGTCAGTGACGTACCTGATCGCATGACCACTGCAGACTATTTGTTTCTCTCAAGAACAGTTCCCTCAGTTGTATATAAGACAACGTTGTAGAAGAAGTCACACAATTTCAAGTTATGTATATTTCAATTTTTTAAGTGCCTTGTGGTTAGTTGCGGGAGGGATGAAGGCTAAGGGAGAAAAACCCGAAAGAAAACCTGGGGCCCCAAAGAAGGTTGGAAGGCGTACTACGTCCCCTCCCGGCAGCTCCTGCAACCGAAGTGATACCAGACGTATTGGCTTGCCTTTCCTCTGGACATTATCATTTAGGTCGAGAAGGAGACCGTGATGCATGGGCGACTCACGTGTCTTCATATTTATCGCCTAGGCATGTAGAATCCTGGAGAGGACACTTCAGCGACGTCTAAAGACATCGGAACACCATGGGAAGAGGCAGTCACTGGTTATAAGCTCTGTCTGATTGAATAAGACTTGAGCGCCAGGGGCCACTTCCGACGGTGGGAGAGATTATTGCATTTCACTAGACAGCTACCACCTACCTCAAGCTGGGCAGCTCCCAGCCAATAAGGTGCTGTCCCGCCACTACCTGCCTGCTTCATAGGGTGTGTGGAGCTTAGAAGTAGTCTTCAACAAGCGGATAAATAAGGTACACCCACGAAAAATAAAAAGGAAATAATAAAGAAACCACCATTTCGTATTGCTACCTGGAATGTCAGGACCATGTGTCCAAGATACGTTGACGATACCCAAGAGGTTGATTTCATTCGTAAGACTGCAGTTACTGATAGGGAGCACCATCGGTTGAATTTGGACATTGTGGGACTGCAGGAGACGCGGCTGCCAGACACGGGATCTATTAGAGAAGGACACGTTCTTCTGGCAGGGGAAGTCACAAGATGAGCCAAGACTTCACGGTGTAGGATTTGCGGTTAACAGTATTGTGCCGCTATCTGTTGCAACAGAGCGGATTCCTACTTTATAAGTTTGCTCTTCAAGTGGAACTTAGTTGTGTGTGTGAAATCTTATGGGACTTAACTGCTAACGTCATCAGTCCCTAAGCTTACACAATACTTAACCTAAATTATCGTAAGGACAAACACACACACCCATGCCCGAGGGAGGACTTGAACCTCCGCCGGGACCAGCCGCACAGTCCACGAACTTGGTTCAAATGGCTCTACGCACTATGGGACTTTGAGGTCATCAGTCTCCTAGACTTAGAACTACTTAAACCTAACCAATCTAAGGACATCACACACATCCATGTCCGAGGCAGGATCGAACCTGCGACCGTAGCAGTCGTGTGGTTCCGGACTGAAACGCCTAGAACCGCTCGGCCACTGCGACCGGGCAAGTGGAACTATCAACATCTTTAGTGTGTACGCTCCCACCTTATCATCCAGCGTAGATGAGAAGGATCTGTTTTACGATTTAAAGAATAGCCAAAGTACCTGGCTCAGAGTCACTATATATTCTAGGCGACTTTAACGCTCGAGTTGTGGCAGATAATGACATGTGGTGGACTTGCCTGGGTCTTCATGGGGTGGGAAAAATAAATGATAATGGCCAGAGACTGCTAGAAGTGTGTTGCTTTCATGGTCTGTGTATCACAAACACATATTTCCAACTTAAAGATCCATACAAGGTGACCTGGAGACATCCCCGCTCTCATCACTGGCACCAACTTGATTTTGTCATAGCTAGGAGTACAGCTCTAAAAAATGTCCTACTGACACGGAGCTATCATAGCACTGACTACAACACTGACTATGCTTTGGTGGCGAGCAGACTGGGGCTCACCACTAAGAAATATCATCACGCTAAACAGAGAGGTCAACAGCGGACCAACACATATCATGTTCATAGCTCGCATCGAAATCAAGAATTTGCCAGTAGTTTTGAAAGTGCTTTGTCAAGAAACCCACAAACAGAAATGAATATTGATAACAAATGGGCACAACTTTCTGACGCCATCTAAAACTCGGCAGTATTGGCCTATGGGATGAAAGAGAATAGAAACAAGGACTGATACGAACAAAATTTGGAGCAGATGGAGCCATTCATTGAGGCAAAATGGAAAGCCCTGCTTGCTTAAGAAAGAAATCCAAATGGAAGAACTCTGTATAACTGGCTAGAAGCAAAGAACTGGGCACAACAAACACCTAGGAGATGCGCAAATAACTAATGGTGAAATATATGTGCAGATATACAGAAAGCTGCCGATTCTGGGGACATTAAGGCAATGTACGATGGTATTAAGAAAGCAGTTGGTCCAACTGTCAGAAACACAACTTCTCTGAAGAACGCAGACAGGAGAAGTTATTGCTGATGAAGACGAGCAGATGGAGCGCTGGGTTGAACACTAACCTGAGCTGTATTCAGCTGAAAATGAAGTATGCAAGGATGAACTTGATGCCATCAAACAAATGCCAGTTATTGAAGAGCTTGAGGCATGGACTTGGCAGAGCGATAGATTGCCTAGTTAATGGAAAGGCTCCAGGTGAAGATGGGATCCCTGCAGAGATTATTAAGTATAACAAGCCTGTCCTTCTACAGCACCTTCATTTACTTCTCACAACCATCTGGGAAGAAGGCTGCGTCCCACTAAGTATGTGAAATTCAAAGATTGTTACTTTGTAGGAACACAAAGGAGACAGAAGTGATTACAACAATTACCGAGACATTTCACTGTTGAGTGTAGCTGGGAAGGCTTATGCAAGAGTCATCCTAATGCGATATCAGTTCCTAGCATCAAGAATCTACCCAGAATCTCAATACGGCTTCAGACCTGGCCGATCGATCGTGTTCATGATTTTTTCTCTACAACTGCAGGAGAAGTGCCGTGAGCAGCAGAGACTACTGTGTATTGCTTTTGTTGACCTCGTCAAAGCATTTGATTTAGCGAGCACAGTTGGGCTCTTCAAGATGCTGCAGAAGATTGGATGACCACCTAAACTACTACGAATAACTGTCTGTCTGCAAGCAACAGTCTGTTTCAACGGCAAAACATCAGAATCATTCCCTGTCAATAGCGGTGTAAAGCAGGGGTGTGTTAGCTCCTACTCGTTTGGCATTTTCTTCTCTCTTCTGCTGAGATTTGCTTTTGAAGACTATGAGGAGGGAATGTATTTACATACAAGGTCTGATGGAAATCTCTTCAACATTGCTCGTCTCAAGGCCAAGACCAAAGTCAATACAATTGTTATTCGCGAGTTGTTATATGCAGACAATGCAGCTCTGGTAGCAAACTCAGAGGATGATCTGCAGTATGTAATCAACAAGTTATCACAGGCATGTGGAAAATTTGGTCTTACCATCAGCCTCCAAAAGATTAAGATCATGACGCAGGGAACAACCAATCGTCCGTCCATCAGCACTCACGGCAATCCTCTCCAGGTAGTTGATGATTTTATCTACTTGGGATCTACAATATGCAGCAACTTGTCTGTGGACACTGAGATTACCAACATAATTGCAAAAGCATCCACTGTCATGGGTAGACTGAAAAACAGAGTATGGAAGAATGGACTACTCACATTTAAAACTAAGTTGCAGGTATATAACGATTGTATCATCAACACCCTTTTGTATAGTTATGAGACAAGGACAACTCTTGCTAAACGCGAATCCCGACTGAACTGCTTCCATATCAGTTGTCTCCGGATGATGCTTCAGATCTCTTGGAAGGATAGAGTACCCAACACCGAAGTATTACGGCTCGCAAGCACAACCAGCATTCATGCACTCCTGAACCACCGACGTCTAAGGCGGCTGGGACATGTCAGGCACGTGGATCCTGATCGAATACCGAAAAAAGTGCTGCACGGAGAACTCCGAGATGGTGTGAGGCCAGCAGGAAGACGGCACCTTCGCTTCAAGGATGTCTGAAAGAGAGATCTGACCAAGGCCAGCATGGATACAAGTCAATTGGAAAATACAGCTGGTGACCGTGTCAAATGACGACAAGCTGTGCGCAATGGGGTTGAGCTTGCAGAGAACGAACGCATACAAGAAGACAACAGCAAGAGTGCAAGACGGAAGGAGAGAGCGGCCTCTGGTGGAAGTCCTTCACATTTCAAGTGCAGAAACTGTAGTAGAGATTGCCGCTCTCGAGTGGGACTTGTCAGCCATTCCAGATGTTACAGAGTCTGAACCAACTATGCTACACCATCATCCTTCGAGTATGGACGGATGCCATTATTGTGAACACACTTAATGATATGGCACCTCAGTTACCGACACATCAGACATCCGTTGGTGATGAATGTGGTGCATTTATTTGCTAAAACACTGATCTGCCAACACAAACGTTGATTATTGTGTTACCGCAGCACAAAACTACGAAAGGTGACTTGGTAATGGAGGAGACAAAATACTGTCCACTGAAGATGCTTCAAAAGAGAGAAACGCGTCTGGTCTAAATAAGTCCCTTATTACAGTTGCAGAAGAGGAATATATTTCAGTACCATTGGTAAAACTGCGACTGTGGAACAAAAACAAGAAAGAGAACATGAGTACCATTGTGTATGTGCCATACCTTTCCTTGATTGAAGTGCTTTAAAATGAAGCCAAACACGTCCGGTGTAAATAATACTTCTATTACAGCCGCGAAAGACGGAATATTTCTCAATATTACATATGACATCTATGTCGTACTTAAATTAAGTAAGATATTGTTATACAGTAAATTTTATATGAAATTTAGGTATCTTGTCCACATTTCATTCTCAACATTGTGGCAACTAAAATCGACCATACGGAAAGTATACGCTATGGGCTTCTGCCTCTGCAAACTCTTCAAAATTTCGTGCAGTGGTTTACTACATTTAATGCTGCATAATAACTGCGTTGAACATCGAAACAAAATTAAGTCATTTATGGGGGGAAGGTATCAGTCAAGAAGACGTGTAAAAATCAAATTTTTGGGCCAAATAGTTTTTGTGAAATCGAATGATAAGTGTGTCAAAGCAGTGGGAACACCATGTGCCTGCACAGGCGAGCAGTGCAGTGATGACTAAATCGCGCACAGCGTGGAATGCGACGAGCACGTGTCTGCAGCAGCGAAAGGGTTAATGAAGAGACACAGCACTAGAAATTTCAAAAAATTGCATTCAAACGAATATAATTCGTTACGTAAGGCACTTCGACACTGTTTTTAAATAATGAAAATATTACGCACTGCACAGGTTTGAAGTCATAACCTTTCACGTAGTAGCCCAACACCTTAACTGTTACGCTAACGCAGTTCGTCTGACTACGTAAGGCCATGAGGAATATAACACGTCACGCAAAATACTGACAAACACTGTTGGTATGACTATGAATTACTCACGCTTCGTCGAAGTACAATAGGAAATAAACAATTACTGCTGTTCTTTATTGCGAAAAAGCGGTTCGTGAGAGTGATACAAACACCTTTCCTTGCTATCGCCTGAATTAGGAGCCTTATTGCTTGTTTGGTTTAATTAATTAATAGAATATGAAGCAATTGGTATAAAGAATGCTTTTTCCAAACTTTCTATAAAAGAATGTCTGCTATCAAGACATTGCTTTTGTTCTATTACTTTATTTATGACTGAACATTTCTAAAACTGAAGACACTCGTCCATGCTCTGCACCGCAGTCCAGATGTGGCAACGTCGTTCTCTGTTCACTGGCTGACTGTGTTTTGTGACGTCAGATGCGCAGAACGAACCTAAACTCGGCCGCCAACATAAATGACGCACACTTTAGCCGACGAAGCGGGTGGGCACCTCTCGCTGTGTTTGTGCTGTAGCCTGCTGTTGCGGTTGTCCTGGACTGTGCAAATTTGGGGCCGCAGTGAGCAGTCATCAATACAACAACAGTCACATTTAAGTCAAGGTCAACAAAGTCTGACACTTTCTGAACTTCGATTACTTTAAGCACGTCTGTGAGAGTATGGTTGCAACGCTTTAGAATAGGGCGGGCAAATGCGCTAACGCGGGCGCTCGTACTGTCTGCCCCCGGGCGCTGTCAGCCAGCAGTCCCCCCCGTGCACCCCTTCAGCTAACATCGCTCGTTTGTTTACCGGCGCGCTTACGGCGAAGCGTGGCTGATCCGAACTTAACACTTCTCAGTAAGATTACACGTTCACTTAACAGATGTTTAATAAAAAAGCAAGTGTTCTCTGCTTACTACTTTGTGTCGGTGTTGTATTTGTGACTTAGAAATTTTGTCGCTGAAAGTAATACTTCATTCTCATTTGCTTTATCCCTGGGCCGTCTCCACACCCCTCATTTCCCCCGTTCTACACTGAAGAGAACGACAGAATCTGGATATTTGCAACAGTGTATTACTTTGCGGCGCTGCTGCGTTCATTTGGAAGTAAAAACATTATTCTTTATTTGTTTCTTTGTCGCTACGTTCTACATCAGTCAAGCTGCAAGGTTCAATAGTTTTCCTATTGTATGCTGGTGATATCTGAACGTGTACCTGCCTTCAGTTTTTTCGAATGTAGCGAGAACGGTACATTCGAGCTCAGAAGAAAGTGGAACATCAAATACGAGCTGATCGCACAGGAAAAAATGAAAAATTAAATTTCCCTCCCCTCATTGACTAACGTATGAAAACAACATGAATGGCGAGGTACCGCGTAAAAGCATGCACACTAGCATAAATTCATCTGCTTTTCTTCATACAAACTTGTTGTTAATTGTTGATTCGATGGTACATTTGTGTAACGTAAGAGAGGCTACGCTTCCGCAAATACTATGTACCTGTTATAGTTGTATTGTCCTATTATAATAACTATAATGAAAAAAATACTTCCAACAATCTAACGTGACTACAAATTAAAGCGTCAGCTGTCAATCGTGTGTTGTCGGCAGTCTTTGATCCTATTCACGAGTAAGAGAATGCAAGCTGCACGCGCATCGTGCCCGCACGGGGATACAAATGCCCACAGTGCCCGCGGGCAACTCACACGCCTAGATCTGCTCTAGAATCTCAGCCCATATTCAGTTATCAGCAAGGTTTTGAATAACATCATCGTAAATCATTTAGCCTTGAAATGAGGCTCCACAACAGCAGTTAAATTATGCACCTAAGTTCAGCGATCCTTTCCTTGCAACACTGATTATTATGATGACGCGTACAAAAAAGATTGTAAAGAGTAGGTACATGAATGTGAACTACGAAGAAGTCATCCAATTATCTAAGAATGTGCGGTATCAGTCAAGAAGATGCGTAAAAATCTAATTTTTGGATCAAATAGTTTTAGTGGAATCGATTGATAAGAGTGTCAAAGCAGTCGGAACACGATGTGTCGGCACAGGCGACCAGTGCAGTGACAAAATCGCGCACAGCGCGGAATGCAGGGAGCGCGTCTTTGTAGCAGCGAAAGGGTTAATGCGGCCGTGGTGGCTTTACTTCATGAACTGCGCGCTCCCCCCTAAACGTAAGCTTGCGAACTATGCTATACTATGGCGCTGCTTCTATTGGCGCGTGCGTCGTGTGCAACTGGCAACGCAGCAATCTCCCGCGTCTGGGCGTGCATGCGCGAGCCGCCAAGATAAAAGAATTGAACTATAGTTAAAATCGTCCGCAGATTCGCGTGAAATGTTATGTAATGCATGATGGCGAATCCTTTCCCACCACGCAGAATGCCGACATTACTGTAAATCAGGACACACGCGGCAAGTGTGCATGCAAAAGAAGAACAAAGCAGACACTGTTGCATACAAATCTTGACTCAAGAAAATGGAAATTAATACGATCTCTCATTCTGAATCTGTACCACTTCTCCAGGCAATTAACAGGGGACTATGGATGAAAGCGACAATTGAACAGTGGAACATACAGAGCAGAATTTGCCTCATTCTAACCAGCTCTCTTCTCATAGACGGACGGCTGAACTCTTCGTCAATCACAATTCAGTCAGACAAGGACAGTTCTCCAGAAGTCAGAATAGATAGTCACCTTCAGGGCACAAAACTGCAAACTGTTCTTTTCTCTGTAGGTTTGCAATCAGTCTCTACAATTTCAACTAGATACTAACTTGTGCTTGATTAATCGAAACAGTTACGAGCAATCGGGACAGCCTCAATTACAAAAATCGAAATGCGTTCAATTCATTTAGTTTAGATATTCAGGGCACTGTGAATGCTACTGATATGCAACTTTCACGTGACAGTATTCATAAACTGTGTGAAAAATATGGACGTTTTATGGATGGCACACTTTGAAATGTGAAGAATTTTAATGCGCACAGTGCAAAACCTAAGGTTTATTTCGCTCGTCCGGTACCTCATGCCATTCGCGATGAAGTTGCATCTGGACTCAACAGATTAGAGCACATCAGGGTTTTGAAACCCATTTCTGCAAGTCAGTGGGAATCTACCCCTGTGATGTCAACAGTTCTTGGTCTTGTGGCTTGTAGTGCTATCTCTCGATCTCGAAGGCCTGAGTTCGATTCCCGGACGGGACGTGGATTTTCTTCACACGGGGCTGCGTGTGCGTGTACTCATCATCGACGCGGAAGTCGCAGACGTGGCATCAATTAGAAAGACTTGCACCAAATGGCCGGCCACAAATGCCATACGCACATTGTATTTTCCCCTTACGATCACAAGAAAAGTAACATGGCAAGATCAGACCTTTTGCTGGCTTTAAAACCACAGTTAATGCTCAAGCAGTCACCGATTGGTTCCTGCTCCTCGTATTGACGAACTTTTGGATGGACTAGCAGGTGGCTGATTCTTTTCAAAAATTGATTTAGCCAATGTTTATCTTTAACTTCACCCGGATAAGGGAACACGAAAAATTATGGTGGTTAACACACACCTCAGCTTATATCAATAGCAGAGTCTTCCCTTCGGAAGTGCCTCTGGGCGTGTCTTACTTCAACGCTTTCTTGAACAAGCGGCATCGAAAGTTCCATCCTATTCGCATTACATAGATGACATAACTGATCCGGCTAACCACCGGAATAGCGCCTCAAACATTCGGAGTCTCTTCTCAAGTTTTAACTGATGCAGAACTCAAGTATAATTTACAGACACTCATTTTTCAATACTAGACTCGAATATTTGGAACATATCATTGGCACCCACAATGCCCGTCCCTTAACTAAGCTATTAGAGACCTTATGGAGATTGTCCGCAGCTCGTGGTCGCGCGGTAGCGTTCTCGCTTACCGCGCCCGGGTTCCCGGGTTCGATTCCCAGCGGGGTCAGGGATTTTCTCTGCCTCGTGAGGACTGGGTGTTATGTGATGTCCTTAGGTTAGTTAGGTTTAAGTAGTTCTAAGTTCTAGGGGACTGATGACCATAGAGGTTAAGTCCCATAGTGCTCAGAACTATTTGAACCCTTATGGAGATTACCTTCTTCAACAAATGTATGGGAACTCCAAGCTTACCATGCTAAACTGACATACTCATTAAACTCATTCCGAACGCACCGCAAATTGTGGCTCCTTTGCGTCCCCTCTGGTGTAAAAATGTTCGTTTTGGAAAGACTGGTGAATGAAAACCATCTTTTCAGAAAATGAAACACGCATTGCTTAGTCATCAGTGTCTTATGCTTTTCGATTAGAAGAAAAAGCAGTAGTGCTTGCAGAGGACGTATCGTCACATGTTCTCTCTCAAAGGGTTGGCTACATGGAATTCCCCGTAGCTTTCACGTCTAAGACAGTGAACAAAGCCCAAGTCAACTACAGCAAGCTCTAAAAGGAAGCTTTAGTCACAATTTACGGTGACACAATATTTCGCCAGTATCTGGCTGGTAGAAATTTTTTCTTGTGACTGATCATAGCCGCTGACTGCTCTTCTCCATACAGCGAAAGATGTACCTGAAAGCTTAGCCTAGAAGCTGCTTGGCCACAGCTTCTTTCCAATTATATATATATATATATATATATATATATATATATATATATAAATGGCTCTGAGCACTATGGGACATAACATTTGAGGTCATCAGTCCCCTAGAACTTAGAACTACTTAAACCTAACTAACCTAAGGACATCACACACACCCATGCCCGAGGTAGGATTCGAACCTGCGACGGTAGCGGTCGCGCGGTTCCAGACTGTAGTGCCTAGAACCGCTCGGCCACACCGGCCGGCCTCCAATTATCAGTTTGAAATTATTTATCACCTTAAGGCACAACAAGCAGACAGGCACAGTCTCTGACTTATTATTATTATTATTTTCGATTATTCCCATTTAAGAGAGCGTTTGAACTTGAATTCCTTTATGATGATTGTTTGTGTTTTTTCTGAGCCCAAATTTTCTTCATGTGTTCACTGTGTTGTTTCTTTCGCTCCGCTGTCCATTTGCATCCTGGTCTCTTCCGTGTTGCGGTGTCAAATTTATGTTTTTTGATGATGTTCCTGAATTCAGTTCTGTTTTCTGCATCGTTTACTGTTATTTGTGCTTATCTGAGGTCCTCTTCAACTTCTTTTATCCATTTTGTTTTTCCTCTGCCTGAGTTGATGACTTTAAGAATTCGCTTTGAAATTCTGTTTTCATTCATCCTGTGGATATGTCCGTAGAACTGCATTCTTCTTTTCCTTACTGTATCTGTAATCTTGTCTGTGTATTTATATAATTCTGATGTTGGTCTCTTCTTCCAGATTCCTTGCTCTTGTATCGGGCCAAAAATTTTCCTGAGAATTTTCATTTCTTGTTTATCTATTTCTTTGATTTTAGTTTGCCCACCTATTTGTGTTGTTTCAGATGCATACAGTGCCTCCGGAAGTACGACAGTGTTGTAGTGCCTCAATTTTGCGTTAGTGGATATGGACTTTTTGTTATAATAGTTCCACGTGAGTTTATATGTGCTTTCTGTAATTTTTTTATTCTTTCCTCATTGGCCTTTAGGTTGATCCCTGATGGCTGAATGATTTCTCCCAGGTATTTAAAATGTGGTACTTGTATGATTTTCCCATGGGTTGTCACAATAGGCAATTTGTCTTGTGGCACTCTTTCTATGTACTGGGTTTTCTCATATGAGATTTGCAGGCCAGTTCTTTGTGCAATTTCGTGTAACTTCTCTATGGCGTTAGTGGCTTCTCTTCTATTATTTGTGAGGATTGCAAGGTCATCTGCAAAAGCTAAACACTTCACATTGAATCTATTATCTTTTCTAATGCCAATTTGGATTCCTTTGACTTCTTTTTCCCATGTCCTGATGATTTTTTCAAGAATGATATTAAAGAGTAATGGTGAAAGTCCGTCACCCTGTCGCACTCCAGTTTGGATTACAAATGGTTCCGAGATATCCCCCATAAATTTAACCTTGGAGACTGTGTCAGTTAATGTTTCCTGAATGATTGCTCTTGTCTTTCTGTCAATGCTGAATTCTTCCAGCGTCTTGCAGAGCACTACTCTGTCTATTGAGTCGTAGGCCTTTTTAAAATCTACAAAAGTAACCACTGTGTTTCGGGTGTTTCTCATCTGGAGAATCATTTTCAGATTCCAGATCTGCTCTATGCATGATCGTCCCTTGCGAAAACCAGCCTAGTATTCTCCTATTTGTGGGTCAGCTTGTTCTTCTAATCTATTCATGAGAACTTTTGATAGGATTTTATATGTGACCGGTACGAGTGAGATACCCCTGTAATTATTTGGTTCAGTTTTGTCCACTTTTTTGTGGAGTGGATGGATGAGTGCGCATTTCCATTCAGAAGGGATCTGTTCTGTTTCCCAAATGTTTAATATGATTTTGTGAATTTTTCCTGTTAATCTTTCATCATTTAGTTTCCATAGTTCTGCAATAATTCCATCTTCTCCTGGGGCTCTATTGTTTTTCAGTGTCTTGATAATTTCTACAATTTCGTTGATGGTTGGCAGTTTAGAGTCAGGATTTGGTGTAGACGTCTCGTAGTGAATGTCCTCTGTAGGTCTTTCACAGTTGAGAAGTTTGTTGAAATAGTCTGCGAGGATTTGGCAGTTATTCTTCGTGTTAGTTTCTAGTGAACCATCCAGTTTCTTGAAGCAAAGATTGGGTGGCTGGTATCCTGCAATATGTTCTTTAAACGTCTTATAAAAATTCCTGGTGTTGTTCTTCTTAAAGTCTTGTTCTATCTCATCTAGTCGCCGTTTGTCATAATTTCTTTTTTCCCTCCGAATAGTTTTCGATGTTTGTTTTCGGATTACTAGAAATTGTTGCCATTTTTCTGATGTTTTGTGACTATTGAAGTTTTTCCAGGCATTGGTCCTTTCTTCTATTGCTTGGTCACATATTATATTCCACCACCTGTGTTTTCTCCTTCTCGGGGGTTGACCCAATTTCATTGTGGATTTGAGGACGTCCACAAGTTCTGTCCAGTTTGTGGTGTTTGTCTGACTAATTTCCTGTAAGATGTTTTCCTTGTTGAGTTTTATGTATTCGGGGTCTGGTCTCAGCACTTTGTTTAGTTTTGGTTTTTTTCTATTGGGTTGTAATCTGGTCTTTATCTGTAGAAGATGGTGGTCTGAGTCAAAAAATCCTCTTCTCGTTTTCACATTCAGAATTTCTGCTGTGTTACTCTTGGAGATGGCCACATGGTCTATCTGGAATTCACCCAACATTGTGTTGGGCGACTTCCAAGTATACAGTTTCTTGTTGGGTTTTTTGAATTGTGTTGACATAATTACGAGGCCGAAATTTTCGCAAAAGCTTATCAATCTTTCCCCATTCTTGTTAGTTCTCTTGTGAGCTGTATAAGTCTCTGACTTATTATTTATTTACTTATTTACACCTCAAGTTCCGTACAAACAGAGGAGCAGATCTCCAAGGTCATGGAACGTGTCAATACATGAAATTACATCATAAAAGGCTCACATGTCCAGACTCGGTGCTTGTTGTTTCTGAGCACCTTTCACACTATGGGAAATGTTCCGGATTTCGAGGCTTCAGAAGTTTCTTGTCTTCAAACTGATGATTCTGCATCTCAAGCAGTGCAAGCCTTTCGCAATGATTCTCGGCAGATCACAAAGGTTGTTGAACACAGTCAGTCACTACGATTGTCCAAGTACCACATTAGGATGGGTTGGCCTCATAATCTGAAATCAATCCCAGATACAGTAGTTTGTGCATATCATGCACAGCGCAGTAGCATTTTTCTTCAGAATGGTGTAATTTTATTGCAGTCTCCTAATGAGCAATCACGAGCTCTCATTTCCACATTTGCAACGAATTGTGTTGAAGGTATTACATAAAGGTCACTGGGCAATCGTTAGAACTAAGCAGCTAGTGGTGCAGCATTGTCCGTGGCTTGGGCTTATAAACAAGTAGAAGGAATGACCGTCCGCTGTCACGCATGCGAGGGAAACTAGACAGCGCAGCGCCACGAATTTTTCAATTGGCCTCGAGCTGACGGATCTTGGCGACGTATTTATATTGATTTTATTGGCCCTTCCTCGAACACACGATGAGTCATTCTCGTCAACGTATACAGCAAATATCCTTTTGTCATTCCATGCAGTCGACTACTAACGGTAATATTATTAAAGCACTTGCTCCTGTCTTTTGCTTAGAAGGTTAGCCACAAACAACTGTTTCTGACTATGGTGCGCAATTTTTTTCGTCGAAATTCCAACAATTTTAGTGGCCGAGCGATTCTAGGCGCTACAGTCTGGAACCGCGCAACCGCTACGGTCGCAGGTTCGAATCCTGCCTCGGGCATGGATGTGTGTGATGTCCTTAGGTTAGTTAGGTTTAAGTAGTTCTAAGTTCTAGGGGACTGATGACCTAAACAGTTAAGTCCCATAGTGCTCAGAGCCATTTGAACCAACAATTTTGCCAACAAAATGGAGTTTATGAAGTTCCTATATACTGACGGAGAACAGGACCAGCAACTTGGTATGAAATTCAGTATATCCGAGCGACACCATTCTATCCTCAATCGACCACTGAAGCCGAACATTTCGTTCACACTTTCATGGCCCACATGTTCAGACTCCGTGCTTGCTGTTTGTGAGCACCTATCGTGCTATGCTTATTCACTACACTTCACGAGCAGAGCTCTTACATGCACTCTACTGCATTTCTTTCACCCTCGCCAATCTGTTTCCGGCGGTAACTCTACAACGAAGATCAGTGTGAAGGACCAAGTTTTCTATCATATCTATAAGAACCCTGACAACTGTGAATCCAGCTTCGTCATTCAGATGTCTGACTGTGCTCGTTATACCACTGAAGAAGCATCGGGCACCCATCGACGACTCCAGAACCAACTTCGTTTCTGTGACTATGGTGATAGTGCTGCAGATCGTCCTTTTTCAGAAACGCTGCCTGCAACCCAGTTTACTGCTCCCAAGGAGCCCTTAGCTGTTCCTGACGTCCGGCTGCATAGGTCTACCGATGATTCTCCCATGGAGATCATCGACCCCTGCCCGCCTACGCAGCCGACGCCATCTCTGAAGCTGCAGCCGCTGCACCCGTCGATATTCGCTGCCACGGCAGTCATTGGCATTTAGCCTGCATTAGCCGTACAGTCTTCTGCGTCCTCAGCAGCATCAATGCAGTACCCACCAGTGATGTTGGATGGTCTTCTTTCCTATGGTTTTTTCAGCCATGTTCCTGGTACTTTGTAAGACGAATGTCGGGACGCGGATTGGTTGGCACCATTTGTCATCGTGGCAGAACCAACCCCATCAGCAGCATGTCCATTATAATAATCCGGGCTGTTATACCGTGGTCGGTTGGTGAATTCGGTGTCGATTCACAACGTTTCGTCTCCGACTGCGGGAGACATCTTCAAGGGGGTCCGCAGCTCAATGAAAGGTCCAACACACCCACTGGCTCGCTACTGACTGCCGCTAAATTCCGTCTCCGCGCGCTCCCACGCCGCGGCGTGACGTCACGTGTTTTGAAAACGTCAGTGCAATTAGCCACTGTCCGTCGCCGTCGATCGCCGTTGCCATCACCCAGTAGTGGGCGGGTGGTACACATCTTCTTTAACACCGGCATCCATATGCCGTTTAATTTCACACCCTCCTCCTTACAGTAAAATTATTTGGGTGTTTAGCGATTTCGATTGCCTCCCTGTAGAGCCTTTCGTAATATCCGCTTGTGGCCGCTAGTACTTGCGTCTCCTCGAAACGAATATTGTGGTTCCCTGGCTGATAAACATGCTCCGGAACAGCTGATCGTTCCGTTTCTCCTCTTCTGCAATTTCCCTTATGCTCTTCCAAACGTTTAGAAACAGTTCTTTTAGTGGTACCCACATAAACATCACCACAGCTGCATGGGATCCTATACACTCCAGCTTTTTCCAGTGGTTTGCGAGCGTCCTTGGCAGGCTTAAGGTATTCCTGTATCTTCCTGGCGGGCTTGTACATTACGGTAATATTCCGCTTCGTCAAGATCCTCCCTATTCTTTCCGTTACATTTTTAACAAACGGCAGGAAAACCTTAGATTTTCCAGTAGCCTGTACGTCAGTATGATTTCTGCGTGGTTGCCTCAACGCACGTTTTATTTCGGCGGACGAATATCCGTTCTTCATTAGTGCATTGTGGAGATGTTCCATCTCAGCGTCGAGCAACTCAGGTTCACAAATATTTCTAGCTCTGTCCGCTAACGTCTTGATAACACCCCGCTTCTGTTGTGGGTGGTGGTTCGAATCCCGGTGCAAATAACGGTCCGTGTGCGTGGGTTTGCGGTATTCTGGGTGGCCCAAACTACCATTTTCGTTTCTAAAAACAAGCACATCGAGGAAATGTAACTTGCCGTCTACCTCCTCCTCCATTGTAAACCGAATTCTCGAGTTAATACTGTTCAGATGTTCGTGGACCCGGCTTAGTTCCTCCCTACCATGTCTCCACAGCACAAACGTGTCATCCACGTATCGGAACCATACATTTGGTTTTTTGCTGGCAGTACGTAAGGCCTGTTCTTCGAATTTCTCCGTAAAGAAGTTTGCAATTACGGGACTTACGGGGCTTCCCATAGCCACGCCATCCGTTTGCTCATAAACTGTTCATTCCACTTGAAGTATGTGGTCGTCAAACAACACTTAAACAGTTCTGAAATATCGGCAGGGAAAATTCGATCCAGCCGTTCCAATTCATCATTAAGTGGAACCATGGTAAACAGCGATACCACATCGAAGCTGACCAATATGTCCTCCGGCTGGGCCACTATGCCATTCAATCTGCTGATGAAATGTGTCGAATTCTTTATATAAGAGTCCGAACGTCCCTCATGTGGTTTTAGCAGCGTAGTCAAAAACTTGGCTAACGAGTAGGTGGGCGAACCAATGGACATGATATTTCCGGCCGTAAAAGTCTACATTTTAGTACCCATCAGCAGCACCACGGCACAGACCTCCCCCTCGTAGTCGTTCGCACCCACACTAAGCGACGACGATGGGCAATTTTTGTGGGGAGGAATACGGTGTCGATGGCGTCTTCATCGTTTCATCGGCAGTATCCGGTGCGCCACATGCCACACGAAGCTACTAGAGAGACGGCACGTTTAAATGTCCCGTCAGTGTGCCGCCGACGGGCTCGCTGCTCGCTCTTCCATCACTTACTGTCTCCGATGGAGGGCACCACGCCACCAGAGGACACTGAAGTCACATGTCGTTACTGTCAGCGACTCTGTCTGGTCGGCGTACACAATCCGCAAGCTCCCATATGGGACGTGGCGGAGGGTACCCTGTACTACTGCTAGTCATTTCCTTTTCCGTTCCACTCGCAAATAAAAGGAGGGAGAAACGTCTGTCTATATGCCTCAGTACGAACCCGAATCTCTCTATACTTATCTTCATGGTCCTTACGCGGAATGTATGTTTGTGACAGTAGAATCGTTCTGATGTAAGCCTCAAATGCCAGTCCTCTAAATTTTCTCAATAGCGCTCCTTGAAAAGAACGTCGCCTTCCCTACAGTGATCCCCATTTGAGTTCTTGCAGCATATCCGTAATACTTGTGTGACCTTCGACCCTACCAGTAACAAATCTAGCAGCCTGCCTCTGAATTTCTAGGATATTTTCCCTTAATCCAAACAGGTGCAGATCCCAAACACTCGAACAGTACTCAACAGTGGGTCGCACTAATGTCCTATGTGTGGCCTTCTTTACAGACAAACCACACTTTCTCAAAATTCTCCCAGTAAACCGAAGTCGATCATTCGTCTTCCCTACTTCAGTCCTTACACGCTCACTCCATTCCATATTGCTTTGCAAAGTTACGTCTAGATACTTAATCGACGTGACTGTGTCAAACATCACACTACTGGTATTGTATTCGAACATTGTGGGTTTGTTTTTCCTGCCGATCTGCATTACCTTACTTTTTTCTGCATTTGGAGCCAGCTGCCATCCATCACACCAACTAGAAATTGTTTCAAAGCTGTCTTGTATTCTCTTACAGTCACTCAACGACGACACCTTGCTACACACCACAGCACCATCAGCAAACTACTACTCACCCTTCAGCAAGTCATTTATGTATACAGAGAATAACAGCAGTCCTATCACACCTTGGTACAGATGGCTCCAGTGAGAAATTACGTATCAGGATCCTACTAAGCAATCTTGTCAGTGAATTACCTGATTGCTTCAGATTTCAAGACTTAAGAATTCACAACATTTCAATTTTTAAGTGTACATATTAGAAATAAGCTCAGTGACATATTATCTTTTTGTAGATGTCTGTCTTTCTTGGCCACCTCAGTTACCTCATCCAGATCAGTCCCCGATAGAGCGTGTGTTGAACCAAGTATGACTACACCTCTATCCGAGTCCCAGAATCCAGAATATCAACGACCAGTTAAAACAGTTTGTGCCAGCTTGCCTCAGGAGATGGTGCAACTGCTTCTCAACCGGATCAGTACGTACACCAAGAGGGTGTGCATCGTCATAGAAGTCGGCTCATGTTGCCAGGTACTTTGTAAATTTGACTCGATTTTGTACCCACTGAAACAACATTACATAATGTGAAGATCCATCTGATATCATCCTTCCGTTCTGTCCGCCTCGATAGCTGAGTGGTAGCCTCCCGTAATAAAAAACTGAGTTAATCGATCAACAACGAACTTAAATGGATGTCTTAAGACGTCCGCCCCGAGCAGATACAACGAACGAAAGCGAACAAAGCCGGCACGATAGCTCAGCGTGTTCGGTCAGAGAGCTGGTTGGCCTCTGTAATAAAAAAACTGAGTGAAAGGATCAACAACGAACTTGAACGGATGTCATGTGACGTCCGCAACGACCAAACACAACGATCAACAAAGAACAAAATGAAAAAGAAAAAGAAAAAAAAGTGGTCAGCGTCACGGATTGCCGTCTTACGGGCCCGGGTTCGATTCCCGGCTGGGTCGGGGATTTTCTCCGCTGAGAGATTGGGTGTTGTGTTGTCTTCATCATCATTTCATCTCCATCCGGCGAGCAGGTCGCCCATTGTGGCGTCGAATGTAATAAGACCTGCACCAAGGCGGCCGGACCTGCCCCGTAAGGGGCCTCGCAGTCAATGACGCCAAACGCTCATTTTCATTTCCATCCTTCCGTTCTGGGTGCTTCACCTTATGGTCAGGCTGTGTATTTAAACATCGATCAAATGATTTGTTTCTCAGTAGGCATAGATATGTGAGACTAAACCATTTTTATTCCTTTAAATTCGATCCCATATGCAAAAATTAAATGAAAGTTGCTTCCTAAGTTTCTTAAGTTGTCTATTCTTTTGAATGTCAGATGAAATTATTTCAGTAGTCTTCCATTTTCCACCTTCCATGTTCCACACTACAGATGATGATGCGCACTGTTTTCTTCTATATGATTTGTATTTATGATTCGTGTGAGATTATTCTGTGTATGTTAATCAAATCAGTTAAGATCTGCCGGGCACCCTTATAGCCGCGCGGGATTAGCCGAGTGGTCTCCGGCGCTGCAGTCATGGACTGTGCCGCTGGTCCCGGCGGAGGTTCGAGTCCTCCCTCGGGCATGGGTGAGTATGTTAGTCCTTAAGATAATTTAGGTTAAGTAGTGTGTAAGCTTAGGGATTGATGACCTTAGCAGTTAAGCTCCATAAGATTTCACACACATTTGGAAATTTGGCACCCTTATTCGGTGAATATCGTCTGCTTAACTAAGGAAGGATACTATTGTACTGCCTATTGTTACCCTCTTGGTTGGCTGTTTCAGAGAACCCTGGAAACAATTTAAGATTGTTTTTGTCTTTTGGTTGTAAGTTCGCATCTGCCTACTATCGAATGGGGCCTCCGCGAGCAGGCAGAAGTACAGCAGTACGATGTGGCATCGCCTCGACTAATTTCTGAAGTAATGCTGGAGGGAACTGACACCATGAATTCTGCAGGACTGTCCATAAATCCGCAAGACTGCGAGGGGTGGAGATCTATTCTGATACTATAATGTAGACTTTCACGGCCGGAAATATCATGTCCATTATAATTATCCGGGCTGTTATGCCGTGGTCGGTTGATGGATTCTGTGTCGATTCCCAACGTTTCGTCTCCGACTGCGGGAGACATCTTCAAGGGGGTCCGTAGCTCAATGGAAGGTCCAACACACCCACTCAGTAGCGAGCCAGTGGGTGTGTTGGACCTTCCATTGAGCTACGGACCCCCTTGAAGATGTCTCCCGCAATCGGAGACGAAACGTTGGGAATCGACACAGAATTCATCAACCGACCACGGCATAACAGCCCCGATAATTATAATGGACATGATCTATTCTGAACAGCGCGTCGCAAGACATCCCAGATATGCTCAATAATGTTCGTGTCTGGGGAGTTTGGTGGCCAGCAGAAGTGTTTAAACTCAGAAGACTGTTCCTTGTGCCACTCTGTAGCAATTCTGGGGGTGTGGGGTGTCGCATTGTCCTTCTGGAATTGCCCATTACGTCGGAATGCACAATGGACATGAATGGATGCAGGTGATCAGACAGGATGCTTACGTACGTGTCACCTGCCAGAGTCGTATCTAGACGTATCAGGGGTCCCATATCACTCCAACTGCACAGAACCATTACCAGGTTTACCCTGCTGACATGCAGCGCCCATGTATTCATGAGATTGTCTCCATACCCAGACACGTCCATCGCTCAATAGAATTTGAAACGAGACTCGTCCAACCAGACAACATCTTTCCAGTCATCAAAAGTCCATTGCCGATGTTGACGGGCCCAGGGGAGGTGAAATGCTTTGTGTCGTGCAGTCATCAAGGGTACACGAGTGAACCTTCCGCTTCGAAAGCCCATATCGATGATGTTTCGTTGAATAGTTCGCACGCTGACGTTTGTTGATGGCCCAGCATTGAAATCTGCTGCAATTTGCCTAAGGGTTGCACTTCTGTCACGTTGAACGATTCTCTTCAGTCGTCGTTGGTCCTGTTCTCGGAGGATCTTTTTCCGGCCGCAGCGATGTCGGAGATTTGATGTTTTACCGGATTCCTGATATTCACGGCACATTCGGGAAATGGTCGTACGTGAAAATCCCCACTTCATCGCTACCTCGGGGATGCTGTGTCCCAGCGCTCGTGCGCCGACTGTAACACCACATTCAAAGTCACTTAAATCTTGATAACCTGCCATCGTAGCAGCAGTAACCGATCTAACAACTGAGACAGACATTTGTTGTCTTATATAAGCGTTGCCGATCGCTGTGCCGCATTCTGCCTGTTTACATATCTCTGTATTCGAATACGCATGGCTATACCAGTTTCTTCGGTGCTTAGGTGTGTTTTTTAATCTAAATGTAGCTGAACATCAGTTTTAGCCCTATTTTTTTCCAGGAAGGTGTCTCATAAAAGGATGGAAAAACAAGAGGCTTCTGGCCTTCTGACCCATGACGCAACAGCAAGCAAGCAGCAAATAATAAGAGACCACACCACAGGTGGCTAAATTCATTAATTTATTGATAAAATCGTTGTTCTTTACTACAAAAACATTATACGTTCAATCCGTCCTAGAACAGTTTCGCTTCCGTGGCTGACAACAGAGTTACGTCTGATGGGGGTGGTTCTATCGGAAGTTTTTAGTCAAATCAAACGCCTGAACACAGCGAAGATTACAGGAAAGTGCGAAATAGAGTAAAGAAGAGCTCTTACTGTATCGTCAACTAAAAACTTAGTGTGCGCTTTTTAGAAACTTTGCACAGTATCCTCATTCGAAAACAATTGTTCCCTAATTTCATTGTATATTTGAGTGTATATATACGTGAATAAACACACATCGCTATTTTCAAGAATTTGTTGTGAGTGTTGCGCGTAACTTATTTCGTAGTATATTGATGTTTATGAATTACAGTTACCCAGGATCTCGTGTCACACTACTCTCTTCTTCTAACATTAGTATCTATTGTTAGTGTTTGTTGTAGATTAACGCTATTATCAAATTTGTTAGTGTCTATAACCTTAAAAACGTCTATGAGAAATAGTGAATTTTATACAAAGTTTTTCTGTTATCATAATAGGTACCTATTTTTGGTGTTAACCGCTTCAGCTCTTAAAAGCGACTAGAATACTTGCTGTATATGAGATCCGTAAATTAAAAGAGAATCAGAAAGCTTAGTTTAAAGTTATTTGTATTTTGTATAGACTTCTCTGTCTGTTCACCTAATACTTTTATAGTGCTCAGATCACACTCAACCTCACTCATATTCAATACACTGAGCACACATCTCTCTTACTCTATTCGTACTTTTTGTATAGACTTCTCTATCTGTTCACCTAATACTTTTACAGTTCTCAGATCACACTCAGCCTCACTCTCACTCAGTACACTGAGCACACATCTCCCCTGCTCTATTCGTACTATAGTTTCGACTGTATACACGCTTGATATTACACCTTGCTTTGGAATAATCATTTGTTTTCCTGCTACACATCATAAGGAATTTAGAGACCTCTTCTTATGACATGAAACTCGATGTTTACTGTAACTTTCCTTGTTATTAGTAACTGCTGATCTACGGTTCCCAATTTGTCTACGGTATCATGCGTACCGGTGGCACTAGTACCGAAAAAGCGGGATGCCTTTTTAATATTGAAATATAGGTTTGTAACGGATTATAGAGCGTTGAAAGAAATTTCAGTAAGGGAAGCCTTTCCTATCACCAACACAAGTGAGATATTAGACCAGCTAGGGAGAGCCACATATTTCTCCACTTTAGATTTAGCCAGTAGATACTACCAGATTTTAATGGAACCAACAGATAGATAAAAGACAGCATCAGTGAAAATTTTCAGCAATGTGAATGTAATGCGGTAAGGAATGTACCAAGTATATTTCGGAGAATAATGACTGTTGCTTTGACACGATTGCAAGGGACAAATTATTTAGAGTAGCTGGATGACATAATTAGCTATGGAAGTTTATTAAAGCAACAGAATAAGAAGTTGCATGAAATCTCGGCTAGATTGTGGGCACATAGTTTAAAGTTACAACTAGATAAGAGCGAATTTCTAAGGAGGTAAGTTTTTAGGGTATAAAACAACGGATGAAGGTGTGTAGCCAGATGAGTGTGATGTGGAAAAGGTAAAGAACTTTTCAGTTCTAAAACCTATGAAGGAATTAAGAGGGTACTTAGGGCTTGCTGGATACTACCGTCAGTTTATTCCATAGTTAAGTAAACTTGCGAATCCATTACATAAACTACAGAAGCCCGAAGTCCCATACGAATGGAAGGATGAGCAACAAGCTGAATTAGAGGAACTGAGAGAGAGATTAACGAATCCTCCCATCTTGAGATACCCACATTTAGAGAAACCTTTTATAGTGAATACTTATGGTAACAGAGAAGTGTTGGAGCAATTCTGTCATAGAGAAAGATAGGCCCAGATTTGCTAACTGCCTATGCTTCACAGCCATTCAATATGGCGTTAAGAAACTATTCTGCTGCTGAGTCAGAGAGCTTAGCGATTCTGTGGGTCACAAAGCACTTTTACCTTAGTAACTGATCACAAGTCACTGATGTTGATTTTCAGTGTCATCGTCAAGGTTACTAAAATAGAGGTTGAAACTGGAGAATTATTCTTATAACATAGTGAATAAACCTCGAAAACTCAATCCAGTGCTGATGCGTTAAGTTAAATGTGGCCTGTGATGAGGACAATATAAGCCAATGTACAGGATACATAAGAGCGGTCAGGGAAAATGATGAACAGGAGGAAATTAGCGCAGAGGGAAACGATGAAATCATGAAGGATATCTATGATAATCTGTTAGACGGACATGAAAGGATGCACAGAATCTTAGACCGAATAAAAATTATAAGCTGTGGAAAGGTATGAAAAGAGATGTAGAAGAATACATTACGAATTGTGACAAATGTCAAACGATTAAGTTCACGCAGAACAAGACAAAGATCAGTCCACAGAACACGATGGTGTCAGTGATTAATAAATGCAACATGGACCTTGTAGGTCTATTAGATACAACAACAAGTGGCAATCGATACATCTTTACATTCCAAGATGACGTGAGCAAGTTCATAAAAACGGTGCCAGTTGAAGGGCAGGACGCCAATACAGTAACGAAGAAATTTGTGGAAGAAATTGTGTTGAGGTACGGAATTACGTCAGTGCTGCTGAGCGACTAGAGGTCGACTATTTTAAGCGAAGTGTTCAAGAGGGTATGTAAATTACTAAAGATCCGGAAGGTGCAGACCACAGCGTTTCACTCATAGACAAATTGGACCCTCCGGAGAACACGCAGGGAAGGAGGGACAGAGGACCCACAGGGCAATAAGAAGCAGATCTACATCTATATCTACATCGATACTCTGCAAATCACATTTAAGTGCTTGGCAGAGAGTTCATAGAACCACCTACACAATTCTCTATTTTCCCAATGTCGTATAGCGTGAGGATAGAACGAACACCTATATCTTTCCGTATGAGCTCTAATTTCCCTTATTTTATCATGGTGACTGTTTCTCCCTATGAGGGTCTGCGTCAACAAAATATTTTCGCACTCGGAGGAGAAAGTTGGTGATTGAAATGTCGTGAGAATTCCTCCGCAACGAAAAACACCTTTGTTTTAATGATGTCTATCCCAAATCCTGTATCATTTCAGTGACACTGTCTCCCCTATTTCGCAATAATACAGTACGTGCTGCCCTTCTTTGAACTTTTTCGATGTACTTCGTCAATCCTATCTGGTAAGAATCCCACACCGCGCAGCAGTATTCTAAAAGAGGACAGACAAGCGTAGTATAGGCAGTCTCCTTAGTAGATGCAGTCTTTGGTTAGCCTACCCCACAACATTTTCTCTGTGTTCCTTCCAATTTCAGTTGTTGGTAATTGTAATTCCTAGGTATTTAGTTGAATTTATGGCCTTTATATTTGACTGATTAATCTTGTAACCGAAGTTCAACGGATTCCCTTTAGCACTCATGTGGATGACTTCACACTTCTCGTTATTTAGGGTCAATTGCGAATATTCGCACCATACATATATCTTTTCCAAACCGTTTTGCAATTTCTTTTGATCTTCTGATGACTTTACTAGTCGATAAACGATAGTGTCATCTGCAAACAATCTCAGATTGTTTACCAAATCGTTTATATAGATAAGGAACAGCAAAGGGCCTATAGCACTATCTTGGGGAACGCCAGAAATCACTTTTGTTTTACTCGATGCCTTTCCGTCAATTACTACGAACTGTGACCTCGCTGACAGGAAATCACGAATCCCGTCACATAACTGAGACGATATTCCATATGCACGCAATTTCACTACAAGCTTCTTGTGTGGTACAGTGTCAAAAGTCTTCCGGAAATCCAGAAATACGGAATCAACTTGAAATCCCTTGTCGATAGCACTCAACACTTCATGCGAGTAAAGAGCTAGCTAGATGTGTTTCACAAGAACGATGTTTTCTAAATCCGCATTGGCTGTGTGTCAATACACTGTTTCCTTCGAGGTAATGCATAATGTTCGAACACAGTATATGTTACAAAATCCTGCTGCATATCGACGTCAATGATATGGGCCTGTAATTTAGTGGGTAACTCCTACTACCTTTCTTGAATGTGAATGACCTGTGCAACTTCCCAGTCTTTGGGTACGGATCTTTCTTCGAGCGCACGGTTGTATAGGATTGTTAAGTATGGAACTATTGCATCAGCATACTCTGAAAGGAACCGAATTGGTACACACTCTGGACCAGAAGACTTCCTTTTAGTATGTGATTTAAGTCGCTTCACTACTCCGAAGATATATACTTCTACGTTACTCATGTTGGCAGCTGTTCTTGATTCGAATTCTGGAATATTTAGTTCGTCTTCTTTTGTGAAGGCATTTCGGAAGACTGTTTAGTACCTCTGCTTTAACAGCGTTGCCTTCGATAGCATCTATCGCACAGAGAAGGCAGTGATTGTGTCTTACCGCTAGCATGCTTCACATACGACCAGAATCTCTTTGGATTTTCTGCCAGGCTTCGAGACAGTTTCGTTGCCCAAACTATTAAAAGCATCTCGTATTGAAGTCCGCGTTAAATTTCGAGCTTCTGTAAAAGATCGCCAATCTTGGAGATTTTGCGTCTGCTTAAATTTGGCATGTTTCTTTCCATCTTTCTGCAACAGTCTTCTGACCCTTTTTGTGTACCAAGGAGGATCACCTCCGTCGTTTGTTAATTTATTTGGTATAAGTCTCTCAATTGCTGCCGATAATATTTCTTTGAATTCAAGCCTTATCTGGTCTGCACTTACATTGTTAATTTGGAAGAAGTGGAAATTGTCTCGAAGGAAGGCGTCAAGTGATCAACTTTTTTGAATGGGTATATTTTTCTATATTTTTGGAAGATTTGGGTGTTACAATATTCAGTCTCACTACGACAACCCTGTGTTCACGAATTCCTGTATCCGTTTTGTTTGATGCTCGTTATTAACTCAGGATTAATTGTTGCTAAGAGGTCAAGTATGTTTTCACAACTGTTTACTATTCGCGTGGACTCATGAACTAACTGCTCGAAATAATTTTCAGAGAATGCGTTTAGCACAATTTCGGATGATGTTTTAAGCGTACCTACGGAATTAAACACATATTTTCGCCGACATATCGAGGGTAAATTAAAGCCACCACCAACTATAATTGTAGGAGTCGGGTACGTGTTTGAAATCAAACTCAAGTGTTCTTTGAACCTTTCAGCAATTGTATCATCCGAATTGTGAGGTCCGCAAAAGGATAAAATTACTATTTTATTCCGGTTGCCAACTATGACCTCTGCCCATAATAACTCACAGGAACTATCTACTTCAATTTTGTGACAAGATAAACTACTTCTAACAGCAACAAACACGCCACCGCTAACTGTGATTAGTCTATCCTTTCGGAACACCATTAAGTTCTTCGCAAAAATTTCGGCTGAACTTATCTCCAGCTTTAGCCAGCTTTCAGTGCGTATAACGATTTGAGCACCAGTGTTTTCTATTAGCGCTTGCACTCTGGTACTTTCCCAACACAGCTGCGACAGTTTACGACTATTATACCGATGGTTCCTGTATCTACGTTCTTCCTGTGTTCGGCCTGCACCCTTTGTGACTGAAGCCATTTTTGTGTTTTGCCGAAATCCTCTAACGTAAAAAACCGCCCAGTCCACGGCACACAGCCCCTGCTACCCGTGTAGCCGCCTCCTGCGTGTAGTCGACTCATAACCTATTCAGCGGAACCCGAAACCCAACCATCCTATGGCGCAAGTCGAGGAATCTGCTGCCTATACGGTCGGTGGTGTTGATGCAGATGGCAGTGGATGCATTGTGAGAGGATGGATTAAGAGATCTTGCTAAACACTGGGGTGAGGCAGATGGGGTGATATGAGGAGGTGTTAGTGGGGGGGGGGGGGGTGTTTTTCGGTTTGAGGGAAAGCAGGATTTTGGAGGTTTTCCACAGGTCAGGATAGTACTACGTGGTTGAAATGGAGACGAGAAAGGAGATAGGGCATTCTTTGAGGTGGCGATAGGTAATACGGTCGTGACCAGGGGATGTGACGCGTTTTCTGTTCACTACTTTTTGTGTCCTGTGCTGGGATTGGGGCGTTTAATTCTGTTTCTGGTACGTTCTTCAAGTACCGGAAGCTGGGAGACAGGGGTGGGACTGTGGTATCTGTGCGTTCTTGAACGTCAGGGCCCTTGCGCTGCTTGCTTTTGTAGCGTGGCAACGGGGGGGGGGGGGGGGGGGGGGAGCGTGGTGGAGGGGGACTGCGCCTAGTGCTGAGGAGGCGACAGCAGCGGTCGCAAATATTAGGAGCGCCACCTAGTGGCTGTCTTCCAGGTCCATGCTTTCTGACGGCCTCTCAGACTCCTTGGGCCGGGGGTACTAGTAAATTATAGGGAGTTGAAAGGTATGAAAAGAGACGTAGAAGAAAACATTAGGAAGTGTGACAAATGTCAAAGGAATAAGTTCACGCAGAGCAAAACAAAGATGCCTCTAGTAATCAAAGAACGCGATGACAATAGCGTTTTATCCGTTAGATGCAACAACAACTGGCAATTTGTATCTAGCAACTCTTAAGGAAAAATTTGAGACAGCACACCAACTATCGACTGGGAAAACGGCACTGATAACCATTCGATAACATTTCTATTACCAACAGAACCCGAGGTAAGAGCCCCGAGCCGGCCAAAGTGGCCGTGCGGTTAAAGGCGCTGCAGTCTGGAACCGCAAGACCGCTACGGTCGCAGGTTCGAATCCTGCCTCGGGCATGGATGTTTGTGATGTCCTTAGGTTAGTTAGGTTTAACTAGTTCTAAGTTCTAGGGGACTAATGACCTCAGCAGTTGAGTCCCATAGTGCTCAGAGCCATTTGAACCATTTAAGAGCCCCGAAAAAATCTCGCTTTATGGCGGCGTTTCGGAACATATTCGTAGCGCCAGCTGAAGCATGTGTACCTGTTTTGGAACAAACATCTAAATACTGAAAAAGTGTCTTTAAGAGAGGTCATCGAATACGCACGAAGGACAATATCAACAAACGGGACTGCAGATATAATCTCAGCAAGGCTTGGGAACCGGCACTGGGCCTGATTAAGAAGAGACTCTGCAAACACAGCGTTCCGTCGAAAAGGGCTGACGGATTAATTACATCCACGCCATCACAGCCGGGCGGTACACTCACGCCATCGCCACAGGTGGGTGGGTGGATGGGCGGGGTAGGGGGTGGAGCGCCCAGTCGTGCGCCGCCGACCGCAGGCGCCGCCGCGATCTCCTCTGCAGCCGGCGACGAGCGCGATCGGCTGCGGACCACATACAAAACCTCTAGCGGAGGAGGGAATGTAGGACGGCCGTGCCTGATCGCCGAAATGTTGTGCCCCTGAGTCACTGTGAACGGTAGTACATCTCTGGACTGTTCGACGACATACTCTCTTTTCTCATGAAACTAGGATGCATTTATCAGGATACGTGAATGCGCGGAACAGTCGATGTTTTCACATAGTCCTATTTCCGCACACTGCAAAGACTGCTGGCCTCGTTGAGAAATTTGTAATAACTCTAAACACAAAGCAATAACCCTTACGCCATTGTATACCACACAGCTATTACAACGTGATCGAAATCCAGCCGAAACACACTGACGATAAAAAAATCGCAACACCAAGAAGGAGTTGTGCGACATAAACGAAGCATGATAGGCGGTGTTTCTACATCTGGAAGATGACTATTCAATTTTAGCGCTAGTCGCGTAATAGTGACTCTAGTAGCGCCACTATGAAGGTGTGAAACAGGTTTGCTTTAAATACACGCTGTAACGGTCGTTAGCGTTATTTACCTTTCAGGTTGGACGTGGTAAGTTTATGTTAGTCAAGAATGCCTTTAAGGCGACAAAGATGCCATTATCAATATCTAACTGAGTTTGAACGAGGTCGTATAACAGGGCTCCGAGAAGCTGGATGTTGCTTCTGCGGTACTACTGAAAGACCCGGCAGGAATATAGCCACTGTACTTGAATGCTGGCAGCGGAGTCACGAGAATCTACCGTCCCATGAAGACAAGCCTCCAGACGGCCACGTGGCACTATCGAAAGACAAGACCGTCGTGTTCGGCGCATGGCTCTGACACTTCCTACTGCATCTGTAGTAGCAATCTAAGTAGCAGTTGCCACCACAATGACACAACGACTTGTTACAAATCGGCTACTTCATGGACAGCTTCGAGACAGACGCCCCATAGAGTGCATTCCACTAACCCCAACCACTGCCGTCTGCGACTTCAGAGGTGTCAAGATAGATCTCATTGCAGGGCGGGGTGGAGGTCTGTTGTGTTTTCTGATGAAAGTTGGATCTGCCTTGGTGTCAGTGATGGCCGTGTGCTGGTTAGAAGGAGGCCAGTTGAGGGCCTGCGACCAGCCCGACTGTGTGGTAGACACACTGGACCTACAATTGGAGGTATGATCTGGTGTGCAATTTCGAATGTTAGCAGGGGCATTTTCGTGGTTATCCCATGGACCCTGACTGCAAATCTGTATATCAACCTGGTGATTCTAAGGATTGTGTTGCGATTCATGAAGAGCATTCAAGGGGGAGTTTTCCAACACGGTAACGCTCGCCCACATAACGCTGTTGTAACTCAGCATGCTCTACAGTGTGTCGACATGTTGCTTTAGCCTCCTCGACCAGATCTGTTTCCAATCGAACACATATGGCACATTATCGGACGACAACTTCAGTGTCATCCACAGACAGTATTAACCGTTCCTGTACTGACCGACCAAGTGCTACAAGCATGGAACCCCATCCCGTAGACTAAAATCCGGCGCTTGTGTAACACAAGACATGCACGTTTGCATGTTTGCATTGAACATTCTGCCGGCTGCACCGGTTGTTAATGTACCAGCATTTCACGTTTACAGTGGCTTATCTCCCTCTTACATTACCCTGTGCTCATGCAAGGTTACTTACATATGTTATCTATACAATTGTGATCTCGAAATTTCATTACTTTACATTAATTGTATTTTAGTCTTGCGATTTTTTTCCCCGTCGGTGTAGATGTCATGCGAAGAACGAGTTGTATAGGACTTTAGAGTAACTTAATGTTGAAATGTGCAATCATTAGTCCTCTTTATGTTGATACATTAGTTTTTATATTGCATATGAAAAACAACTGATTACTCCTGTAAAATATATTAAATTATTTTAAAATTTTAGAATTCAACTTATGTATTTCTGCTTCTCTATGTACAGGGTGGCAATTATTGAACTATACGAAATAAAATCGTCATGACTTCTGAACGGTTTGCGTTAGGACGTTCAAACTGCAGGGTTGGCCGCGGGGCATGATGGGAATTGTATGGTCTGTTTTAGAGACGAAGCCACTTTCAACTGGTGGGTGGTCAAGAAAAAAAATTGGGCCATTTGGGGGACTGAGACTCCTCTTTTCGCGATCGAGAAGTCTCTTCACTGTCAACAGGTGACTGTGTGGTGTGCAATGTCCAATCACGAAGTAATCGGTGCGCTATTTCTTGATGACACGGTGACTACCGAATGGTATGGGAAGGTTTTGGAAGATCATTTCATCCCCATTATCTAAAGTGACCCTTATTTTGACAAGACGTGGTTTATGCAAGAGCGAACTCGACGCCATTGAAGCAGGAGAGTGTGTGATGTCCTGTAGGAGCACTTTGGAGACTGCATTCTGGCTCTGGCGTACGCAGGGGCCACTGGCATGGGCCTCGATTGGCCGCCATATTCTTTGGATCTGAACACATGCGACTCCTTTTTTCGGGGCTATATTAAGGACAAGGCATACAGCAGTAACCCCTAAGCCATTGATGAGCTGAAAACAGCCATTCCGGTGGTCATCGACACCACTGATGTTCCGACACTTCAGCTGATCATGCAGAGTTTTGCTATCGTCTCCGCCACATCTTCGCCAATTATGGCAGGCATATCGAACAGTCATAACCTAACTATAGTGACGTTTACATGTTGAATAAAGTGCGTGCACGCTGTAGTTTGTAACTAATTTACGTTTCTCTTCATATAGTTCAATAATTATCACCCTGTGTATATTAGACGGCCGCGCGGTGTAGTGACGCGGTCTCATGCGCTTTGCCACAGTTCGCGCGGCTCCCCCCGTCGGAAGTTCGAGTTCTCCCTAGGCATGGATGTGTGTGTTGTCCTTAGCGTAAGTTAGTTTAAGTTGCATTAAGTAGTGTGTAAGCCTAGGGACCGATAACCTCAGCAGTTTGGTGCCACAGGAACTTACCACCTACCTACCTCTACATTAGACCGAAGTCGCCTCCTCGCGTTCGTCTGCATGTACAGCCTAATCTCAGAAACTTCTGTGGGGGTTTTGATCTGGTTTTGACTAACTGATGCACTGATTTACGAGGAAGGTTTCTGTGTATAATTTATAAGAATTTCGTACAAATTGTCTGAATTATGATGAATTAAAGTTTCGTTGTTAAAATGACGCCATTGCCACCTAGTGTACAGCCGTCATAATTCGGGAGAGGAGCATTTAAAATTACGTTGTCGTGTTGGAAGTCAGATCTGGAAGCTAGAGAGACCTGTAGAGATTGAATAAGAGTCCCTAACCGTTCTTTCCTCCAACCTGTCGTCTTCTAAAGTTGTGTCCCCAGCGCAGAAGACAGCTCGTCGGTGGTGGGATCTTCTTCAGCGGAGGTTGGTAGGCTGTCATCTCGAATTTGAACCTGTGATTGCGCTTTTTATGAGATGCCACTTGCCCAGGTTAGTCTCTGTATCTACAGAGGGCAAGATCTGTAGTACTGACAATGATGGTAGGCGACACCTCTCATTAATGCATCCTGTTTGCTTATATTTTAAATAATCACTTTTTACACTGTCTTCTACAACACTTGACGTAACTTTCTCAATAGTACGATAACTTTTCTGACAACTTCTACATACAGTACGACATGTCCTTCCGAAACAGGAATACACGTCCGGCTCTGAAGAACGCCCGAAACAGTTTTACGCGTCCGGCCCTCCGAACTTCCGAAACGGAGTTGGGTTACCGGACCTTCAGAACGCCCGAGACAGTCTGACTAGTGTAGCCGAAAGTACTTCGTCTCTCAGGCGCGCCAAAGCTACCCGAAGGTATCCGAAGCACTCTTGCGTTTTTCAAAACTAGTGAAATTTAATAAACGAAAACGGTGGACTCGTAGGGTAACCATGACAGACTGTCATACTGAAAACTGGGTTAAATACATTGGTAAGTATATAAATAATTAATAAGAGAAGTTAGACGTTTTGGCACCCAAGACTCGAATTTGCCGACCAATCAGAAGCAAGTTTGGTACAACTGGCGAATTCTCCCACGGAATGGTACATACTATACCATCTGCTGCTTGTACCTCACTCCACTTTTGTACCATATGCTACTTCACGTGTATGAAGCTGCATCAAGCCGAGCTTCTAGCAAGATAGGCGGCCACAGCCAGGAATATCACAAGCAGCTACTTTGGGGAGCGGAAAGCGTAACACACTTCGCATCTGGAGTGATGATCTACTGGTCACTGTCTGCCTTCGGCAGTGGTGAGATCCTTGGGATCATGCAAGACCAAAAGTGTGGGTCGAAATGCATCTCCCACCACAAGATTTCTTCGGGATTCATTTTTCAATTACTAGTAGGACTGTGTATATCAAGGTAGCGAATAAAGAGCTGTGAGCCGGTGTTGTGCGGTGCCATGCTAACGATCTCAGATTCTGATACTCTGTTGGTCATATAGGAGCTATAGTGGATGTTCATGCTGGTTTTGTTCTCTGAACGTTGAGGGTGTTCGAACTGCTGTTTGAGGTTCCGTCGGACTTAGTGGTAGCTGCCTTTAAAACTTAGCCGGCCGGAGTGGCCGAGCGGTTAAAGGCGCTACAGTCTGGAACCGCACGACCGCTACGGTCGCAGGTTCGAATCCTGCCTCGGGCTTGGATGTGTGTGATGCCCTTAGGTTAATTAGGTTTAAGTAGTTCTAAGTTCTAGGGGGACTTATGACCACAGCAGTTGAGTCCCATAGTGCTCAGAGCCATTTTCTTTAAAACTTACAGCAATGTCGTCAGTCACGTTGTGAAATGTGGAAGACTTTTGACAACTACCATATTCTCAGTGGTATCCATCAGATAAAAATTGAACTGAGGAATCACATCCCTTTTTACTTGGTTATTGCTGGCTGCATGACTGTCGTCATGTACGATGGCCAGCTGCTCATTTTTTCAGGTTGTGGCCGGGAAGCTCATGCCCGTTTTGAACGTCTCCGATACTGATTGGTTCAGACGCCGATCGGAGATGTCATTCTCCCTGAAGTGACCAGTGTGTTACCTCTATCGTACGTGTCCGCTGCGGGGCCGCCTGCTACGCCCAATTTATATCAGTTGGCACCACCTTTGACTCATTTAGATAAGTCTCTCCTACACGGCCGCTGGCGAAAGTACCAACGGACGATGGTTGTCATCAGCAACAAGACGTGTGTCCCGACCTTATGGTTGTTGATCATGAGGCTGTAACGACATCCTCTTTTCTGCCATCTGGCCACATTTCGGACGACTACCATCCGCCATCTGACATGTTAGGAAGCAACGGTCACGGAGGAAACGAAAGAGACAGCATCATATGCCTTCTGATGACTGCCTCCATCGTATGTGTGCATAAGATGATGGCCCTCCTATTGATGGTACACTGTCCTCCGACGTTCTGGCATCGGACTACGCGATGTCTTTTCTCGCCAACATATCCGGAATCCATTTACAGTCACCAAGGTCCCCCTCCTGCGTCTGACGCAGTTGCCCCCTTTTTTGTGTCTGACGCTACCTGTGGGCACACCTCTGAAAGGGTTCCACTGAATTGGACCAATGAGACGTCTGTGTCCTGGGAGGACGACTTTGATGCAGAGGATGGACGTTCTGGAGACATACAGGGCGAAGGTACCCCTTAGATAGAGGCGACTCCCTTCCTGTCAGTGATCTGCCCTTCCATAGAGGCCCAGTCAGGAGCTCCCCATACTTCCTCCTTGCCTGCATTGCCTGCCTAACTGGCGATGGCAGCTCTTCAAACTTATCGCATAGCCACGGTCAGCACCAATACCATTAACATGTGCCATAAACTGGCTTTACTCCATGAAATGCTACGTGTTGTGGACGTTGATGTTGCCCTCCTTCAGGAGATGCATATTGCAACCTTTTGTGTTCTTCGTGGCATTACGACACATGTCTCCCACGCTTCTCATATTGATAGTGGGGCGGTCATCTTCTTACGTGACGGTATCCTCGTTGATGGAGTTGCCTGTCTCCTGCATGCCCAAGGTGAGGCTTTCGCGTTTGGTCGCTTCAGGATAATCAACGTCTATGCGTCATCTGGTTCAGGCTGCCACCGCGAACGTTCCACTTTCTTCTCACAGGCAGTCACGCATCTCATCCTGGATCGGCAGGACCCACTGATTATTGCGACTTCAACTCCACCCAGGTGCACAAAGACCAACTGCCGCGTCACTCTCTGTGCCCAGCGCTAGCGGCGATTTTCCAGGGCTTCAGCCTTCTGGACTCTTGGGAACATGTTCATGGAGATTGTCTGGGGTCTATCCATTTCACTAGCCATTTATCCAGTCTCCTCGATCGCGTTTATATCTCCCGCGACATTGTTGGCGGGACGCAGGTTGCTGCAGTCTGGCTCGTTGTGTTCTCTGACTATGGCGCCTTCACCTGTGCCGTCAGTTTCTGCCGCCAAAAGGTGTCGTGTGGTTTGGAATCATTGAAACTGAGCACACTTTGTCTTACTTCAACAGACTGTCAGTTGTTCATCGATACCACATGGGTAGCCTATCGTCGACGCCGCGATGCATATCAATCTGTCCTGTGGGACCTCTGCACAAAGCCTATCCTCTGCAAGGCATTGGTTGGTTACGAAAGGGAGGTCGCTTCGATGGGGGGCTGAACCTAGGATTTCTACTTCTCCGGGAATGTCCTTTGATGCCACATTTGTCAGAGAGTCAGGCGATGGTGAATCCTGCGAAGGCACTGCTGATGACCCTCTGTCGACGCCGCCTTGGAGGAGCTATGGTCAAGGTGCGCACACACTATGGGCTAGTAATGGATCGTCCGTCTATGTATCACGTGATAGTGGAACAGCGACACCGTCAGAGACTAAGATTAATGTTTTTACGACTGATGATGGACGGCGTTTAGATACACAAGGTGTTGTAGGATCTGCCCTACATGCACATTATGCTACGCTGTTCTCTGCACAAAGTCACCACCCCGCCATCACTGCAGCGGTCTCCCAACTCTCTTTTGACACAGTTCCTGTGATTGCAAAGATGGATCCCCTAGCCGATGTCTCGGAGGACCAAGTCCATAGTGCTATCAAGGAGGGTTCTATGAGCAAGTCGTTCGGCTCTGACGGCCTCCCTCTAGAGTTTGATCGAGTTTTACAGAACATTTCGTCCCCTGCTGGCGCCAGTGTGGACGGAAATTCGTCGAGACCTTATATCGCCTATCGTGAAAATCCCCGACGGTTTCTCGTCATTCCCGTTCACAAGACTCGGGGTACATCGCGGATTTGCGATTATCGCCCTTTAATGTTGCTCAAAAGCGACACGGAAGTCTTTACTCGGATGTTGGGTGCATGGCTTAAACAGTCGACCAGTACGTAGTTTCCCTGGTCAAACTTTTTTGGGTGGTAGCAATAACATCCTCACTGCCCTCTGTCATTATGGAAACATAATTACTCTTGCTCAAGCTCGTCGTATGCTGGGCTTTTGGCCGCTCTTGACTTCAACCAGGCGTTCGATCGAGTCGATCACGGCTACCTGGAAAGGATACTCTGCAGCATGGGATACCCTGATACTAGCGTCGACGTCTTAATGCGTCTATTTCCCAGAGCGACGTCCCGTGTACTCTACAATGGCCATCTCTCTCCTCCCATCTTGATCTATGGTTTGTCAAGGCTGCCCGCTATATGCACTGTTGTATGCTTTCGGCATGGAACCGTTGCTCTGCGGCCTCCGGCAACGCCTCTTTGGGATGTCTCCATGTGGCCATGTCTTTTGCTGCACTGTTTATGCGGACGGTCTCATCTTCGTTCTTCGTAGCAGTGTCAGGGAATCCTCGGCATGGGTTACAGCCTACGGCGAAGCTTCTGGTACCGGCCGTAACGTCCACAAATCTAGCGCTATGGATATAGGTGCAGGGCTTCCTGAGGAGAGCGCTGCTTCAGTGCGTGTAGCTGCTACTATCCGATGCTTAGGATTCGATTTCACGGGTGATCGGCTGCGCACGACTGCTTTCAACTGCCGGCTCGTACGTTCACAATTACGAGCTGGGCTCCAAGATCATCGTTTACGAGCTCTCGATCTTCTGCAACGGAATATGTTAATGTATATTGGGCTTCACTTATTCCTCAATGCTACAGACACTCCACATTTCGCCCTCCATGGCCCGCTTCATGCTACCGGCATTGGGTTCGTAAGTTTTCCACTACTTGCTGTTCAAGGTTCGGTACGAGACCATCTCCCTTCCGCGGTGCAGGGACGGTTTAATCTTGTATGATGTCCCTGACGGAGTGATAGCCCTTTTCGTCAGCGTTCAGATGGTGCTGCGGTGCCGTTGTCCCATGAGCCTCACCAGCCTGTTGCTGCAGACCCGTGCTCTACGGTCTCTCTCGGCCACTATCCAGATTTCAGATGTCCCTCCGCACTTCTTTTACTTCCGCTTTTTCTTCTCGCACTGAGCTACGTCCGTAATGCGCTATTGTAAACGCGCTTGGTGTTAAGGAGGGCGATGTATGGCTTTCTTCAGCAGAACAGTGCACCGAATGTGGGTGAGGGGAAGCTTCCCCACGTCGACTCGAGTGCCGTCTCGCGATCGGTGTGCGCTTCTTATCTTGCCACTGGCGTCCAGTCTGGATGGTACCTTACGATCAATGGGAAGGAAGCATGCCGGTCACGCCATCACAGGATTCACGCTCCACACACCCCAATGTGTATCACCTGTGATGTTCTGGAGACGGACGGGCATCGCCTCGTGTGCGGATGGGCTGAAGGTGTCTGGTTCTTGGTGCAATTGGTGATGGCCATTGTTACGCGTACAGCTCTTTATCAGATACCTCCTCACCTGCTCCTCTCTCCGGACTCGGGATATTTCACACAAACGGAGACGAACTCCCTGAAGTTGATTCGTGGAAACGCAATTCACTACATGTTTCCTGACGGCGAGAAAAATGCCCTTGATTTTTGGAACTTCCTTAATAAATGACATTGTCCAGATATTCGCATTCCCAAATACGGCAATTTTTCTCTAATTGTTCTGTCGTGTTCTCCTTACCCCACCCCGGAGCTGGGGTCTTTCAGCAATGAGCAGTTGATCCATGCATTTTCCTCTCTTAGTACCGATTATTCTCTGGTCCACTGGAACGTTCTTCTCCAAAGAACTATGCATCAATATTCCCACCGAGTGTGCGAATTGACGCTCCCTCCTCCTCGAGATATCGGTTTCCTGTTACACGTGGTGACGTTAAAAAGAATCTCATATGTAAGATCTGAACCTCTACTACTCCGCGTTCCCTACGCTGTCCTTGGTTCCTGATGGAGGGAACGGGACATGGTGTCCAGATTCCTGCCAATTTTGCCCCCATCTCTCCCTTTGGGTGCTGGGAAGGTTCCGCTGGAAAAAAAGTGCTAGCGTAACGGATAATTTCGTGGTTTATGGTGTCGACGGATGTAAGTTTGCATCCAGCTACACACAATTCTTTTTATCTTAGCATTATTAACAGATTATGGGATTTTCTTATGAATGTAATACAAGAAAAATAAAATAATAAACAAAAACTAAAAAGTGGTAAAGCGTCTGGCTACAAACCTAAAAGCTGTAGTACCCAAAATCAGTTGGGTCACTTTTACTCATTCTGCATTTAAACCTAGCACTCACCTGTCACTCATGTGGAGATTCGCCAGAAACGAAGTGTAACTCGGATTCCACGATACGTAGCTCCCCATTTCCCGAATTGATAACTGGTTAGGGACATGCATGTCACTTAAGTGACATCCAATTGATTGCAAAAAATGGCTCTGAGCACTATGGGACTTAACTGCAGTGGTCATCAGTCCCCTAGAACTTAGAACTACTTGAACCTAGCTAACATAAGGACATCACACACATCCATGCCCAAGGCAAGATTCGAACCTGCGACCGTAGCGGCCGCGCGGTTCGAGACTGTAGCGCCTAGAACCACTCGGCTAGTCCGGCCGGCAATTGATTGCAATTGTTTCGGAACAACTGCATAGCGAAATTAACATGCGAATCCAAAACCTGAGGTTTTTATTCCTAATGCATAAAGCAAAACACGGAATGGGATGCAGCTTTGCTTCGTTTATGTAAAGGAAGTTTAACAGTAGTGCAGCATATGACTCAACGTTCAGCTTTCTACTTTTCTTGACTCAAACGTAGATGCGAACACTATACTCCTCATCGTAGGACAAAAGTTGTTATTTATTTGGACACTTTAAAATTATGGAGAAGACGGGTAAACGAATCTCCACTAGCGACGCATTTCGAAATATGCCGACAATTTCAGACAACGGGCTTCTGCTTCCCCCACGTTAGCAATTGCACTTTTAATTCACTGCAAATCCTTTGAACAACGGGCAGTGAGTTATCCAACTTTCAAGTATTCTAATAAATATGGCCAATAACGGATAGGTAACCACCTCATTATGTGATGCGACACTTACAATTTGAAATAATCAAATATTTTTAACCAATGGATTAGCTGCAATCGTTTGAAAACGAGGATAGTGAAAAAACATGCGAATCTAAAATGTGTGCTGTTTTATTGTTTATGCTCCAAGTAAAAATTACACTCCTGGAAATGGAAAAAAGAACACATTGACACCAGTGTGTCAGACCCACCATACTTGCTCCGGACACTGCGAGAGGGCTGTACAAACAATGATCACACGCACGGCACAGCGGACACACCAGGAACCGCGGTGTTGGCCGTCGAATGGCGCTAGCTGCGCAGCATTTGTGCACCGCCGCCGTCAGTGTCAGCCAGTTTGCCGTGGCATACGGAGCTCCATCGCAGTCTTTAACACTGGTAGCATGCCGCGACAGCGTGGATGTGAACCGTATGTGCAGTTGACGGACTTTGAGCGAGGGCGTATAGTGGGCATGCGGGAGGCCGGGTGGACGTACCGCCGAATTGCTCAACACGTGGGGCGTGAGGTCTCCACAGTACATCGATGTTGTTGCCAGTGGTCGGCGGAAGGTGCACGTGCCCGTCGACCTGGGACCGGACCGCAGCGACGCACGGATGCACGCCAAGACTGTAGGATCCTACGCAGTGCCGTAGGGGACCGCACCGCCACTTCCCAGCAAATTAGGGACACTGTTGCTCCTGGGGTATCGGCGAGGACCATTCGCAACCGTCTCCATGAAGCTGGGCTACGGTCCCGCACACCGTTAGGCCGTCTTCCGCTCACGCCCCAACATCGTGCAGCCCGCCTCCAGTGGTGTCGCGACAGGCGTGAATGGAGGGACGAATGGAGACGTGTCGTCTTCAGCGATGAGAGTCGCTTCTGCCTTGGTGCCAATGATGGTCGTATGCGTGTTTGGCGCCGTGCAGGTGAGCGCCACAATCAGGACTGCATACGACCGAGGCACACAGGGCCAACACCCGGCATCATGGTGTGGGGAGCGATCTCCTACACTGGCCGTTCACCACTGGTGATCGTCGAGGGGACACTGAATAGTGCACGGTACATCCAAACCGTCATCGAACCCATCGTTCTACCATTCCTAGACCGGCAAGGGAACTTGCTGTTCCAACAGGACAATGCACGTCCGCATGTATCCCGTGCCACCCAACGTGCTCTAGAAGGTGTAAGTCAACTACCCTGGCCAGCAAGATCTCCGGATCTGTCCCCCATTGAGCATGTTGGGGACTGGATGAAGCGTCGTCTCACGCGGTCTGCACGTCCAGCACGAACGCTGGTCCAACTGAGGCGCCAGGTGGAAATGGCATGGCAAGCCGTTCCACAGGACTACATCCAGCATCTCTACGATCGTCTCCATGGGAGAATAGCAGCCTGCATTGCTGCGAAAGGTGGATATACACTGTACTATTGCCGACATTGTGCATGTTCTGTTGCCTGTGTCTATGTGCCTGTGGTTCTGTCAGTGTGATAATGTGATGTATCTGACCCCAGGAATGTGTCAATAAAGTTTCCCCTTCCTGGGACAATGAATTCACGGTGTTCTTATTTCAATTTCCAGGAGTGTATTTCGAAAAACTACTTGTTGTGTACATAGTTCCGCGTAGTCAGCGCGTACACAACTTTCCCAATAGAGCGCGCCCCGCTAAGCACAACAGCGCAGGTGGAGCGCTCGTCTGTCTCCGCACTACGAGATGGCGCTGTCTTAGAGACGGACCAAATTTGGCTTCCGCCGATCCGTGTATGAATATGTAACGCAGCCAATGAGATTGCTGCTAACGTAGAACCTTTTCTCCTCGCGGATCACACTCGTGCAGTGATACCTGAACGCTCGAGGTATTGTAACGAGTGTACAGACCTCCGATTAGTCAGTCTGCATTAGTCTGGATTAGTATATAGTCAAGTTTCAGTCTGCGCCTAATAAGGTACATAGCCATGAAGATAAATGTATAGACACTTTGTCAAGTATCAGAGATATGTGAGAATAAGATTAGCGTACCAAGACCAAAGGAACTTCAGATTGTCAATTGTAAATAGCATCCAGAATCAAGTTAAGTAAGGTTTATGATTTTTATTATTTTAATAAATGTGTGTGAAAATTAATCAAGTTCTGTTTAAAGTTGGTCACCGTCAATCTGTACTCTAAGCGTGCAAGTGGCATTTGTATCGTCTGACCTAACGGCAGAAGATAAACACGCCACGATAAGACCACGAGACATATTGCTAACACTCGCCTACTTCGTTAGAGCGACAAGTCAAATAATCTGATGGTGTGTGTACCGAAGGTCTTACAGTACGCACACCACACTACTTCAGCAACCTAGCTTCATTTACATGCAGTACGTTATTTCAGCAGCGCAGGAGATAACTCAGCTTTCATTTTTCTGCTTGTCTTGAATCAAACCTAGGTGTGGACACCATTCTTTGCGTGGCACGGTGAAGAAGTCTGCTGCAAAGAGTCTACGACAAAGAACTGCAGCAGTGATGCTCAACAATGCATAGCAATACGTACTGATCTTCACAAGAAGTGTGCTCTAACACACTTTTATTTGTGTCACATCAGCCTGAGGTACGTATTGAATCACTCCCACATGCACTGACACTCACAATTCGCACACAGTATTTACATTGGTTGCAAACACGTTACTTACACCATGATGTGCTTCCATCATTGCTATGAGATACCACTTTGAACGCCAGTTCTATGTGGAACACGTAACTTGCGTGCCTCCAGACAAGTTTCCTGCCGTGTGCTGCTTACATTGCGTAAGTTATGTGAAAGTAATGATATTCTCTTACTTAACGCTGTTCTCTGAATAATTTTATCCTTGTCCCGCAAGCAAAGTACGTTACGCCAGCCAAGTCAACTGGCTCTAGGTACTTAATGGCATCCGTGCGAAGCCGGACTGGGTCTCTAGTAATTAATAAACTAATTGAGGAAGTGCTATAGCGACATATACAGGGTGGTCCATTGATAGTGACAGGGCCAAATCTTTCGAAATAAGCATCAAACGAAAAAACTACAAAGAACGAAACTCGTCTAACTTGAAGGGGGAAATCAGATGGCGCTATGGTTGGCCCGCTAGATGGCGCTGCCATATTTCAAACGGATATCAACTGCGTTTTTTTTTAGATAGGAACCCCCATTTTTTATTACATATTCGTGTAGTACGTAAAGAAATATGAATGTTTTAGATGGACCAATTTTTTCGCTTTGTGATTGATGACGATGTAATAGTCACAAACGTATAAGTACGTGGTATCACGTAACATTCTGCCAGTGCGGACGGTATTTGCTTCGTGATACATTACCCGTGTTTAAGTAGACCGTTTACCAATTGCGGAAAAGGTCGATATCGTGTTGTTGTATGGCTGTTGTGATCAAAATGCCCAACGGGCGTGTGTTATGTATGCTGCTCGGTATCCTGGACGACATCATCCAAGTGTACGGCCCGTTCGCCGGATAGTTACGGCATTTAAGGAAACAGGAAGTGTTCAGTCACATGTGAAACGTCAACCACGACCTGCAACAATTGAGGATGCCCAGTTACGTGTTTTAGCTGCTGTCGCGGCTAATCCGCACATCAGTAGCAGACAAATTGCGCGAGAATCGGGAATCTCAGAAACGTCGGTGTTGAGAATGCTACAACATCGATTGCACCCGTACCATATTTCTATGCACCAGGAATTGCATGGCGACGACTTTGAACGTCGTGTACAAATGGTTCAAGTGGCTCTGAGCACTATGGGACTTAACTTCTGAGGTCATCAGTCCCATAGAACTTGGAACTACTTAAACCTAACTAACCTAAGGACATCACACACATCCATGCCCGAGGCAGGATTCGAACCTGCGACCGTAGCGGTCGCGCGGTTCCAGGCTGTTACAACCGCTCGGACACACAGGCCGGCCGTCGTGTACAGTTCTGCCACTGGGCACAAGAGAAATTACGGGATGATGACAGATTTTTTGCACGCGTTCTATTTAGCTACGAAAGGTCATTCACCAACAGCGGTAACTTAAACCGGCATAATATGCACTATTGGGCAACGGAAAATCCACGATGACTGCGACCTTGGCGGGTTAATGTATGGTGCGGCATTATGGGAGGAAGGATAATTGGCCCCCATTTTATCGATGGTAATCTAAATGGTGCAATGTATGGAGATTTCCTACGTAATGTTCTAACGATGTTACTACAAGACGTTTCATTGCATGACAGAATGGCGGTGTACTTCCAATATGATGGATGTCCGGCACATAGCTCGCGTGCAGTTGAAGCGGTATTGAACAGCATATTTCATGACAGGTGGATTGGTCGTCGAAGTACCATATCATGACCCGCACGTTCACCGGATCCGACGTCCCCGGATTTCTTTCTGTGGGGAAAGTTGAAGGATATTTGCTATCGTGATCCACCGACAACGCCTGACAACATGCGGCAGTGCATTGTCAATGCATGTGCGAACAGTACGGAAGGCGAACTACTCGCTGTTCAGAGGAATGTCGTTACACGTATTGCCAAATGCATTGAGGTTGAAGGATATCATTTTGAGCATTTATTGCATTAATGTGGTATTTACAGGTAATCACGCTGTAACAGCATGCGTTATCAGAAATGATAAGCTCACAAAGGTACCTGCATCACATTGGAACAACCGAAATAAAATGTTCAAATGTACCTACGTTGTGTATTTTAATTAAAAAAACATACCTGTTACCAACTGTCCGTCTAAAATTGTGAGCCATATGTTTGTGACTGTTACAGAGCCATCTATCACAAAGCGAGCGAAAAAAAGTGGTCCAACTAAAACTTTCATATTTCTTTACGTACTACACGAATATGTTCGACCTATGGCAGCGCCATCTAGCGGGCCAACCATAGCGCTATCTGGTTTCCCCCTTCAAGCTAGACCAATTTCGTTCTTTGTAGTTTTTTCGTTTGACGCTTATTTCGTGAGATATTTGGCCCGGTCACGATCAATGGGCCACCCTGTATAACTGAATATCAAGGAGAGTCACAGCAGGTATGAGCAAAAAGGTGTCTGAGCTGTCTAAAGTGGTTCCTTACCTTCCTTCGGGCGTTCAGCGCGCGTACTTCCCTAAGGTGGTATTCCTCACCAGGCTGGGCTCGATTCCACACCATGTACACAATCATAGTATACGTCACCAGCAGACATATTACTGGGAAAATATACTGGAGTGTCAACAAAGTTATTCTGAAAAAAAAAGAAATATACTACTTAGAAAGCATAAAGAAAATAGATCCCGCTCAGAATTCTGCTACATTAGGCTCTGAGCACTATGGGACTTAACATCTATGGTCATCAGTCCCCTAGAACTTAGAACTACTTAAACCTAACTAATCTAAGGACATCACACAACACCCAGTCATCACGAGGCAGAGAAAATCCCTGACCCCGCCGGGAATCGAACCCGGGAACCCGGGCGTGGGAAGCGAGAACGCTACCGCACGGCCTGCTACATTAATTAGGCTGCGCCATGGCAGGAACTAGTAATAGTTAGCCAAAGTGCCAGTACCTTTAACGGTTAGCATTCTGAAAGTAAGCTAAAATTTAATGTTAGAAAAATAGTTTTTAAATAATAACAATGGTGACTGTTTAAAGTACACTCATGAACAATTAGCTTGGCTGTAGCTATTGGCTGTTGGGTGTTAGAGAGAGAGAGAGAGAGAGAGAGAGAGAGAGAGAGAGAGAGAGAGAGAGAGGGGGGGGGGAGAGGGAGAGGGAGAGTGATTTGGGGGTCGAATGAGGGGGGGGGGGGGAGACTGACAGAGAGAGCGCTTAAGCCGACATGGAAAGCAGAATAGTATGGCGTGTGAGGTGGTGTCATTTTGTCAGAACATGTGCTCACTGTATATGTGCATTCGAGCCCCGAATGAGCATGACGCGCGGTATCACCGAATTTCATCGCAGCCGAGTCGTGCAGACAGTCAGCGTTTCACGTGCCACAGTTAGGTAGTTAGTCAGTTAGTTAGTTACATGTTCCATAGATCATTTTTATCGAAATTATGAGAAACAAGTCAGTTTATGGGATATGTATATATGACACTAAACTCCCCCGGAACAGGCTATGAAGACCCAACGGCACGTGCTCAACACACCGCTCTCCCGGTCGCATGTCGGTTTACGAGACCGGAGCCGCTACTTCTCAATCAGGTAGCTCCTCAGTTTGCATCACAAGTATCCCACTTGCATATAGCACTGGGCAGACTAGATGGTCACCCATCTAAGTGTTAGACCAGCTCGACAGCGCCTAACTTCGGTGATCTGATGGGAACGGGTGTTACCACTGCTGCCTGGGCATACGATTAGCATCAACATTTTTAAATCCCATTCATGCAGCTACACTTAAAAACAATTTTTTTAAGTCTCTACCAGTTTTTGCAGGCTACCAGATTTTAATTAGAAATTCACCCATGGGATAGTAGATGTCCAAGAGAAATGATTTTAGGTTACATTTAAAATTTGCGTTGGTACCTGTCAGACATTTTATGTTATTAGGCAAATGATCAAAGATTTTTGTTGCTAAATATTGAACTTCTTTTTGTCAGCTTTAATAATGGGCAATAAAAGTCATATATCCCTCTAGTGTTGTAGATGTGGACCTCATTGTTCTTCTTAGTATCGAGCTACAAAATGACACAGCCCATTCGTTTTCTGCTTTTGAAAGGGGACAGCGCTGCAACAATCCATGTTGGATTGTTGGAAGAGTACTACAACAACATTTCGTTATATGACACACCTCTTAGGTGGTGCAAGCGCTTGTAGTTAGGTCAGCAAGTCAAAATGACTAATAACGAATTGGCAAACCATCTCTCTGTGATGAGCCAGGAATGACAAAAGAATTGAGGGCCCTCATGCTCAAAGACCGGCTTATCACAATCAAGCTCCCTGCTGGTAAGATTCAAGCATGTAACTTCTATAAAAGCGATGGCAACTTATGCGTACGTCCTCTTAATCCTGACAGTAATAGACTTCAGTACTAACTTAGAGGGTAGTATTGATATGGTCCTACACTAGTGGCCATTAATGCTGCAGTACCACGTAGGCTGGCCGAAAACGAAATTTAATGTTGTACTTACGAGTATACAGAATAGTAGGGAGAATGTGCGAGTGAGTTTGTAGGTGTACAGGATGCGGTGTTTAGTAATCAGAGCTGCCACCTCTAGCAACAACATTGGCGCCAAGCCGACTGTGCACCGTGTCGTATTGAACTAGGATAAGGGTACGTCATTCCTTACTACATCAACTCAATGCTAGACTTCATCAATCGAAGTGTGTGGTAAGTGCTGGTATGCCTGTCTCTCGGAAGCCCATGACCAGATGTTTTCAGTGGGTGAGAAAACTAGAGAAACTTTATCTTGTTGACAGATATCGCCACAGAGAGTTGCCATTAACACATAGGATATGTAATGGTTACTGTCCAAATTACCGGCGAAAACCCGTAATCTCGATGGACGACGGACTGACGTTGTTGAATTCTGATCGTCGTGGTAACATTTCTCCCTCCTGCATAAGGCATAACACTATCTTCCCACGAACAAGAAACTTAAAACTCGATTTCTGAGTGAGAATCCAACTGCGTAATTTTTTCTTGTACGTGATGCTGCGCATATGAGATACGAAAGTAACTCGATCTTCAGACTTATATCCAAACGGTAAATTTCCGGATCTGATTCCTTATGCAAATTTTGTCTACTAAGGTCCCTCTATAACCCTTAGAAGCCTGAAATAGGAGTAGCTAAACCCCCTGCATACACAGTGTAGTGATTACTCCAACCTATTTTGTGATGTTGTGCTGAAATATTAACCATCCATGCATATCAAGTTGAAGTTTGTTCCATGCTGCCTTCATAGCGTTGCAATTTTAATGGCCACCGGTGTAGATATAACTAAGTTCCTTCAACAACAGACTATATATAAGTAACTGCTCCCATGACAGTCTTACTTAAATGAAAGCTGTCAAAAATTCGAAGTCATACTGAGAGTGAGATGAGAGACAACCACTAAGATAGAAATGCGAAGATATCTAGGCGCCCTGCTGGATGGAAAACAAAATTATCTCGATCAAATAGCCAAAATTTTCCAAAGGGCATCAAAGGTCACGAAAAAAATTTCCATATACTGATAAAATGTGTGACAACGTATCAAAATGGTATAGTTTTTTGCTACTCCGGTCTTGGAGCTATCACGTGGGCGCACAAGTTGGATAAAAAGGAAGAAAAAACCTCTGCATAGGGCGCAAAAACTAGTGTTTCTGAGGCCCATAGAGGTATACAGAACGTTTTTCGGTGACGTCAGGTCTCCTTGCTAAAACGCGTTGTGTATATGTATCAGCTTACTGGTTAAGGTGGGCGTCATTCGGAGGTCAGCATCGTCTACAGCTAAAATCGAGAAACTTTTCACACTTTAATAGCATCACACATGGAAAATTCTAAACAAGGGAAGAAGAGTGAATCAACTTCCGCCAGCTGCACAAACAAGGCAAAGTGTGTCATGCATGGGTCCGATAGAACAAATGAAAGACTTCATTTTATGACATGGTCTATTTTTATATTACAGAGCGAGGTGAAACAGTGATAAAGGCAGTGAACTCAGGTCGACAGGAGAGGGTTTAAAGATCTTGTCCAGCAACTCAAATTTAGGTGTGTCCATTAACTGAATGCTAGGATGATTTAGTTGTATAGGACATGAATGACTTCCTTCCCCTCACTTGTCCTATCACAGATTTGATCCGTCTTCAATGACCTCGTCGTGGACTGGACGCTAAACTCCACTTTATCTTCCTTCATTTTCATTTCCTACCTTATCTCCACGGAATACAGATAAAAGGCAACGCTTTACGTGAATGTGGGGGAAATTGGGGCACCAGAGCACCAAATATGTGAGTGAAGTCAGAAACGAATCGCACAAGACTACCGTCTTCCAGGGAGGGAAATAACAATAGTTAAGTGCTATGAGAAGAATTACTTGAACTATTAGTGGATAAACATTCTTCACACCTGCCTGAGATCGGCAAGACTACGAAACAGAAGAAGTAGGTTGAAACGAGAAGAGTATGCTGATGCAATTGGGAGTGGAAGCTGCCGACACCTATTGTGAGAAGGTAGACGGAAGGTGGGAATGGAAAACACACTGACAGTAGCAACGAAAGCCAGAATGAAAGCTAGGCAATATGACATGCTTGCGTAATCACTAGAAGATGCCACAACAGTTAACAATGTACAAGTATATAAGGTTTTTTGTTATTACAGGTTGGTTGGTTGTTTGTAGGAAGAGACCAAACAGCGAGGTCATCGGTCTCATTGGATTAGGGAAGGATGGGGAAGGAAGTCGGCCGTGCCCTTTCAAAGGAACCATCCTAGCATTTTTGTTATTACACTTCTTTTCTCTCTATGTTATGTGCTTGTATCTGTTTAGCAGCCAAAGCAGTAGTTAATTTCTCTTATGAAATTTTATTTTAAATTATAAATTTTTATTTCCCTTCAACCTCACCTTAATCAGTCAGAAATGGTTAGAGTTTCCATTTTGGGTAAATTATGAAAAAAACCTTCTTCTAACAGCGTGTACAGAATCTAACGTGCCACACGCTCTTCTGAAACTGTTTCTTTTTTCTGACCTGACAGAGGCTTAATGTTTTTCTCTCATATTATCTCATAAGTACTACAAAGTTTAGAATTTAGGTGACTGTAATTCTACTGTAATTCTAGCACTGACAGAGATTATGAAAAGTGCTGGTACAGTCTTTTGTCGTATCACGATAGTTAAGAAGAGAGAAATGCTAACGTAACGTAAAATGAGAAATAACAAACTAGTGTTTAGAGTTGTATTGTTCTAAAATGGCATTTTTAATCTCCGTGCCTGTGTTGTAAAATAAAATGGAAACTTTAAATTTCAAGCACAGTTTGCTACTGTAGGACACTTATCCTGAGAAGTATATACTTTACTGTTTATCGTCCCTGTATTTTATTTTCATATGAGACTACAAGGCCATGTAGCCTTTATGTGCTGCGTACAAAAACTGTTATTACTAAAATCTTGACAAAATATAGTTTTCTCTTACAATTTGCATTGAAAATCTTCGAGTGTGTTTTTTGATCTATGAAATGATGCTAAAAATTCGCTGCAGATTTAAAAATATCCGTAGTTATATCTATTTTTGCTCTGTAAGGGTTCTTACACTAACGACCAGGTCAGCCGTTTTAAATGAATGCAGCAAACCGGTTTGATGCGTTAGAAACTAAACGCATATTCAAACACAACCTTAATAATTGTTATGGCAGGCATATTATTGTTTGATGACTCAAAGTTGGAAACAACGAAAATGGAAATCTGGATGGCCGAGGTACCTGAGCCTCTCTCCTCCCGAATGAGAGTCCAGGGTCTTAACGGTAGTACTACCTTGCTCGGTATATGCCCTTTAAGTACATTTTTATTGTTTGTGTGTAGGGTATGGTGTAAAAACGGGGCAAGTTCTGTGGACGGATCGAGTGTTATATGTAACTATAGCTGCAAACAAGTTTTGAGACGATATGATGGGATTTTCTCCCTCACGATGCGAAACAGTGTATTGCATATCGAACGCGCTCACGATTTTCGGTAAACAGCTTGCCGCTGTTTGGATATACTCGCCGGCCACCGAGTTCCTGGAACTTTCTCTTCCGCTTCGCCAATGTCGTGTGGGTAAAAATGAATTAAAGCAATCGCAGCGCCAGAGGTGCTGTAAGCACTGGAAGTAAGACACGTTGTTTGCTGTTCCAGGGATTCAGACTTCTGCTCACACGGGGCGAAGGCTCTGAGTTGAGTTGTTTATGACAGTAAACTAGAACAGAGGAGCAGAAATCAGGTCTAATCGAGACTACCGAAAATACGACGTCGTGTCCTCGCTTCTTTGTGCGTTCTTGTTACACTGAGTATTTACCGCGTAGTTCTTGAGACAGAAAATAAGCAACTTAAACAACAGGCAACCATTTTCAGAATTATTCGAGTCAGAGATATTCTAATAGCCTTCCATTGCTTTACGCCGTTAGTAGCCAGTTTCTCTTTGTCGTCGAGAATGTATTTTGATGTGCTGCCGCTGTGTAGACCTATGTTCACATCAACAGCAATGATTTGGGGAGACAGAAAGTATTACTTAGTTAAAACTGTAGTGCTGTACGAATCTACCACACAGAAATCGGTGGCGTTGCAATTTGATTGCTTCGTCTGTCCATAACACACAGCAGGATATTTTAGAGAACAGGTTTTGTTTTTGTAAGACCACACCTGCCCTTATTATAAAAAGTACGATAATATATAGGGTATCAGACGTAATGTGTGACTGGATTGAAGACTTCTTAGTAGGGAGCACGCATCATTTTATCTTAGATGGAGAGTCATAGAGAGCGAAGAGTGTTGCTGTTCATGTTTTACATTAATGATGTTGCGGACAATATTAATAGTGACCTCAGACTTTTCGCAGTTGCTGCAGTTATCTACAGCGAAGTACAGTCTGAACGAAGTTGTGTAAATATGGAGTCAGACTTTGATAAGATTTCAAAGAGGTACAATGATTGGCAAGTTGCATTAAGTGGTCAAAAATGTGAAACTGCGCTCTTCAAAAAACGAAAAAGAAACATAGAATCCTATTAATATAATGTTGTTGTGTCAGAGCTGGAATCTGTAAACTCATAAAAATGCCTGGGTGTAACACGTAGTAGGAACTTGAAGTGGAACCATCACATAGACTCAATCGTGAGTAACGCAAGTAGAAGAGTTCGATTTATTGGTAGGATACTGGGGAAAAGCAGTCAATCTACAAAGGAGATTGCTTGCAAATTACTCGTGTGACCCATTGTAGAAAATTACTCAAGCGTGTGGGACCACTACCAAACAGGTCTAGCAGAAGGTATTGAGCGTATACAGAGAATGGCAGCACGAATGGTCACAGTTTTGTTTGATCCGCGGGAGAATGTCGCTGAGATGTTGAAAGAGCTGAACTGACAGTCTCTTGAAGGTAGGCGGAAACTGTCCCGAAAAAGTCGACTGGCAAAGTTTTAAGAACCGGCTTTAAATGATGACTCTAGGAAATATTACAACCTCCTATATATCGCTCCAATAGGGATCGTGAGGATAAGATCAGACTAGCTTCGGCACTCAGAGAGCTACCTAAAAAATCATTTTTCCAGCACTCCATACATGAATGAAACGGGAAAATCCCTAATAACTGGTACAGTGGAATGTGCCCTCTACCACGCACTTCACAGTACTTCGCAAAGTATAGATGTAGATGTAGATCGAGAGGAAATAACTTGTGTAGACAGTTTTTTGTTGAATGGTATCGAGTAATTATTTACAATATTTATGATAGTGGAAGGCCATTGTCAAATTGCTGGCAGGTGAATCTGTCACAGTTGTTATACTTCCTTTTGTTCGTACTAGACATGGCAACAATTTCGAACAATAGATTTGGAATCTAGGTAAAGATAACGAAAGATCCTGACTAATAATTTTAGCTGTTACGAAAGAATAGGCTTGTAGCGTTGTTATTTGCTTTTGCTGCAAGTCCCAGAAGAACATTGTGTTACTACTGGGATGCAGGACTTCATGTAGAGAGAGTTATACAAGACGACTAAGTTTGTGCCACTCCTCTTTCAAGAGAGGAGGGAGTTACTACAAAGGGTACGGTAACGTATACTGAGAACAGTTGACCGATAGGGGGCCGTTCTTTACACCAATCATTTTTCGTTCAGCTTACAAGCTGTCACTAACTTTTATTGTCTTGCTGAAGACCGTACCGCCCTATCGTGTGTCAGTGGTGGGTGAAAGGTTTTCCATCTGATAAGAGCACTAGCAACGTCTACATCTACTCTTATTTCTACACCTACTTCTTTTACCACTATCTGTTTCCCCTTCCCCGTTCCATTCATGAATGGGACGTGGGAAGGGTGAATACCGTTGAACCTTGTATTAGCTCTAATTTCTCAGGTTTTCTCGTTGTGGCAATTTCGCGGACGTGTGAAGGAGGAACTAATATGCCGTGCTGAGAGAATCTTTTGAAGAGAAGTGAAACTTTCTTCGAATGAGACTCATAGACACCAATGATGTTATATGTGTATACTTCAACATATTACACTGGTTGCCGTATATACATGTAACCTCTATCGTAACGCAGTCAGGCAAACCAGTACAACCAATATGACAAATGATTATCATAGTTGTCATAGACACTATCCTTACGACAATCACACTTCGCTGTATGTGTTTTATTTTCACTCAGGATAGTCACATTAGTGATATTAATTATGCTAGATGGCAGTGACAACTCAGTTTTCTATATCTGAAACTTGCTTTGTGTTCGAATTTTACGTCTTAAAATGGAACTGCCTTTTTGTTAGTTTACACCATTTCATGTCTTATACATTTGTAGATGTTTCATTACTCTTTCTACATCACTTTTCACGTTGCAGTAATTTTTCCATGAAATAAGAAATGAAGTGCCATTTACTACCAAAATGCCTGGTATCGGATGACGCCATCCATGCCTTCGAAGAAATATCTTTAAGTTAAGACATCAAATCAGAGAGTCGTTTTACCTGTTTTCGAGATATTAGCGTTTAAGACTTTCCTATTCGCGCCTGCTGTTCGCTGGTTGTCACAGACGGAGGACGCTGCGAATCGCAGTGACGAACAACCATGTTCATGTACGTTTTTAGAGGACAATATGTCGGAAAAATGGCCAAGATTAGAAGAAATTAGTATATGCGAAGAAGAATGCTAAAATCCAGTCAGTATGTTATACTTGCTTTTGCTGATATGCAGACTAGGACTGTGGAAAATGACTCTCCTGTGTGTAATTTTTCATACGAGGCATTTACTATTTGTGACAGTCTAGGTGGCGATCACAACTAATTATTAACTATGTTCCTGTGTCATGTAAATCCCGAGACAGTTTTGGTACAGGATTACGTTACATTATGTGTTTTTGAGCCCTACACTGGACCAGCAACAGGGTTTTATACTGTTCGCTGCTATGGGTTATCATGGAAGTTCAGAACAGCTACTAGTATTGGTATGATTCATAACCTAAGGAACAATATACACTTCTTCTGTTGGGTACGAAGTCGAATGCCAAGGCGCTGGCGGGAGCTCAGTTTCAAATTCAAATGACTGAGCACTATGGGACTTAACAGCTGAGGTCATCAGTCCCCTAGACTTAGAACTACCTAAACCTAACTAACCTAAGGACATCACACACATCCAAGTCCGAGGAAGGATTCGAACCTGCGACCGTAGCAGTCGCGTAGTTCTGGACTGAAGCGCCTAGAACCGCTCGGCCTCAACGGCCGCCTAGCTCAGTTTCAGCCTTAGTTTTTGCTCCATCTCCTAAATGCCACCTGCATCCAGCCCCCCTCCCCCTATCGCGTCGTCGTTCGCTGAACTTCACTACATGACGATCGAGAGAAAACTCGGGCCGGCCGGAGTGGCCGAGCGGTTCTGGGCGCTACAGTCTGGAACCGAGCGACCGCTACGGTTGTTGCAGGAGGGGGGGGGGAGGGAGGTGATAGGGATGTGTTATGACGTATCGATACCATCGCATCGTAATTGGCAACGGAATCGCAAGTTTCCGTCCTACACCAATAGCGCTCGTGTGGGATCCGGCAGACCCAATGGAGCCCGGCTGCTGAGCAATGGGTCCCGTGGCTTTGGACTACGAGCGCTCTGCCACCATAACGTAGGCCTGCGGCAGCGCTTGAAGCCACTAGGCTACGACACCTTCGATTGTGCTTCTTCCTTATGACATTGATAGTTGGACTCTACTTCTTGTTGCATCATTTGTAATGAGTCTTCGTACGTGAAGTAAATCTTCTGTTTGGTGTGTCAGTTGTTTACTAAACATTTCTGCACCAGTCCAGATTTACTACGACAGTTGCCACACACCTCTATGGCCCTCCTCTCCTTACCGTTGTGTATGAAGCCGTACACAACATCTGCAGGTAAAATCCAACCACACGTCACTCATTCAACACGTCTTCTGTGGAGATAAAAAGATGAAGATCCTTCCTTGAAAGATTCGTTTGCCGCGATATACTATGTAGCAGTCCTCGTAATGTGTTAGACGCCTCGCTTGAGAGGGATGTCGCTCCCTAGGATGAGAACAGGCGGCGCCTCATGATGTGTTCTCGGTGTTGGAAGTTTTGAGATGGAGTACGGGCTGTATGCATAACCCAGGTCTTCCAGGTGCTACCGCGGTAATCACCTTGTCTGTCGGGGACGAGTATGGGTAAAATTGCATCTCCAGAGCAGAGAAGGCTGCTGTGACTGTCCTGAAGTCTGAAACGACTTTTAAGGTAACCCAGTAGCGGTCCGTACCAGCACACTTGACGGTGAAGGTCTTGTTGCCGACGAGTTGTATGAGGAACCTGTGGAGCTCGTCATCATCCTTCTCATATCTAACGACAATCGGCCCAGGTCGTGCTTCCTTTGCCGCGACTTCTGGTTCCATGTCTAACGCTTGGGAGCGATTTGTGAGCCCCGCCGGAGAGAGTGCCTCGCCTACTGGTTTTCTTCGCTTTGATGAAGCCGTCTGCATCTGGAACAGGGTTTGTTTCGCTCTCTTCACCCTGGTTGAACTCCGGACGCTTTTAATTGATGTGGTCGCCTCTCTCTTGTGTAGATACGACGTATCGGATGTAGGATGTTGTGGCGAGGCATCTTCCGTAGAATCGGGTAACGGTCATCGACAGCATTAATTTCAGCAGTTGTGTCTATTCTCGAGGCTTGTCATTGACCTGGGACACGGCGTCGGTCGTCAAAGTGGGAGGCCGGATGGGGCAGCCGACAAACTTGGCTCTGCCGCTTCGACATCTCGGCGCGGACTTGAGAGCACACTCACTTTTCTGCGTGAACTGGGACGGATTATGGGACTAATGCCAACGCAATATTTCTCCCCTAAGCAAATATCGAGATAGTTACTTTGAGAGGAGACAGCACGCCGATCTCCTCCATTATCCTCCCTAAATTGAACTCGTGCTGCTCCTCTAACGATCTCGTTGTCGACGAGACGTTAAATTATAATCTTCCTTCCTTCCTGCTTTCCTTCCTTTGATATTCGTGGGTCTGCCTCTCGTTCAGTTGAAGGTGCCCCTGTGCATGTGAAGATGTAACTGATTGAACTGCAAGGTAATTCCAGTTTTAATTACAAATATTTGTACGTTAAAACTGTCCAGGAAGTGTACATCGCTTTTCTCAAGTACAATTTTCGAAGTCTCCATAATGAGGCTCCAAGAGTGCTAACATTTCGATCAACATATTTGTATGAAAGACCATTTTTCAAAAAAATGGTTCAAATGGCTCTGAGCACTATGGGACTTAACAGCTGTGGTCATCATTCCCCTAGAACTTAGAACTACTTAAACCTAACTAACCTAAGGACATCACACACATCCATGCCCGAGGCAGGATTCGAACCTGCGACCGTAGCAGTCGCGCGGTTCCGGACTGCGCGTCTAGACCATTTTTCAGTTATGAAACTAAATAAGTCACTATTGCGTAGCAAATGGTTTGTGAAACTCTGAGAAATTGTCTGCGTCTGTGCGAATGCCGACAGTTTGTACTAGACAAAAACTATATTCTATCTTTTGCGCGCCAAAAATAATTAATTAGTACTGAAAACTTGTTTGTGATCTATCTTGTTGAGAAATGTGAACCACAAAACCAAGTCGTATGCAGTACGACTGCACTGTTGTTTAAATGCGGTGCTTTCGCTGTTTTCCCCTCTTCCCTCTCCACGCGCCCAGACAGCGTGGAATGGCGCCGGGGGGGGCGGGGGGGGGATGTGAAGCAAGGCTGAGCGCTTAGGTACTCGGGCTGCGGCATGGCCCGCGAGCCGAAATCTTGGCCACACCTAACGTAAAGCTTTCCGTGCGATTTCTGATTTATCTTATTTCATTGCGATAGCCGTCTCCCCGTGAGTATATGAGAGTCAGCAAAATACTTTGGCATTCGGAGGAGATAGATTATGATTTAAATTTCGTGAAAAGATTTAGTTCTTTGTGTTACCAACTGCCAATACAGCTCACGTATCATATCGGTTATACTTCCTCCCCTATTCCGCGATAAGATAAAACTAGCTGCCTTTCTTTGAACTTTTTCGATATTCTCTTTCAATCCTATGTGGTAAAGATCCAAAACCATGCAGCAATACTCCAGAACAGAATGGAGAAGTATAGTGTAGGCAGTTTCTTTAGCAGGTTTTTCACAACGTTGCGTGTGTGTGTGTGTGTGTGTGTGTGTGTGTGTGTGTGTGTGTGTGTGTGCGTGTGTGTGTGCGCGTATGTATGTATGTGTGCATGACTGGACAAGTACGACTGATGCTATTGCGCAAAACTCTTATTGTTATTCAGCAGTAAGTGATAATGAAACATACACTTTTATAGAAGTAGACAGTACCTAAAAGCATTTTCCGTATTGAGACCTACACTATGTTCAAAATGGTTCAAATGGCTCTGAGCACTAAGGGACTTAACATCTGTGGTCATCAGTCCCGTAGAACTTAGAACTACTTAAACCGAACTAACCTAAGGACATCACACACATCCATGCCCGAGGCAGGATTCGAACCTGCGACCGTAGCAGTCCCGCGGTTCCGGACTGAGTGCCTAGAACCGCTAGACCACCGCGGCCGGCCTACACTATGTGATCAAAAGTATACAGACACCCTAAAAACATACGTTTTTCATATTAGGTACATTGAGCTGCCACCTACTGCCAGGTACTCAATATCAGCGACCTCAGTAGTCATTAGACATCGTGAGAGGGCAGAATGGGGAGCTCCGCGGAACTCGCGAACTTCGAACGTTGTCAAGTGATTGGGTGTCACTTATCTCATATGTCTGTACGCGAGATTTCCACACTCCTAAACATCCCTAGGTCCACTGTTTCCGATGTGATAGTGAAGTGGGAACGTGAAGGGAGACGTACAGCACAAAAGCGTACAGGCCGACCTCGTCTGTTGACTGACACAGACCGCCGACAGTTGAAGAAGGGTCGTAATGAGTAATAGACGGGTATCTATGCAGACAATCATACAGGAATTCCAAACTGTATCAGGATCCACTGCAAGTATTATGACAGGCGGGAGGTGAGAAAACTTGAATTTCATGGTAGAGCGGCTGCGCCACACATCACACATCACGCCCGTTAAATGTCAAACGACGTCTCGCTTGGTGTAAGGAGCGTAAACATTGGACGATTGAACAGTGGAAAAACGTTGTGTGTAGTGACAAATCACGGTACACAATGTGGGCATCCGATGGCAGGGTGTGGGTATGGCCAATGCCCGGTGAACGTCATCTACCAGCGTGTGTAGTGGCAATAGCAGGCGGTGGTGTTATAGTGTGGTCGTGTTTTTCATGGAGGGGGCCTGTGGCGGACTGGTTACACGACAATAACATCCCTGCAATGGACTGGCCTGCACAGAGTCCTGACGTGAATTCTATAGAACACCTTTGGGATATTTTGGAACACCGACTTCGTGCAAGGCCTCACCGACCGACATCGATTCCTCTCCTCAGTGCAGCATTCCGTGAAGAATGGGCTGCCATTCCCAAAGAAACCTTCCAGCACTTGATCGAACGTATGCTTGCGAGAGTGGAAGCTGTCATCAAGGCTAACTGTGGGCCAACACTATACTGAATTCCAGCATTACCGATGGAGAGCGCCACGAACTTGTAAGTAATTTTCAGCCGTGTGTCCGGATACTTTTGATCACATAGTGTATATTAACTATTCATTTGTCAATGATTATTTCATGGTGTTGCACTTTTCTTTAGCTTATGACACTTCTTATCTTAAGGACCTAAGTCGATCAACACTCATTTGTATAATTGCTTATCTTTATTCTTCATTTTATTTAATATTTAATTTAATCATAGAGTTTTTAATTCTGCAGTTACAATGGTTCATGCATTTCTGTTGCGAATAATTGACAGGTTTAGAACTTGACGTTCTTGCAGACGTGAGTAGTTTTCAGGGTGTTTCAGAATTATATTGGGCAATTTTCGCATAAAACAGTCAAGCCCTATCATCAAGGAATAATAATACTGACTACTTTGCGCCTCTTCCGTGAAAGGAATGGTGAAATATGTCAGTAGTCTACATATTTTTCTCTGCAGTGGATTGTTTGTTATTATGAACATCTGGAGCGATTACAACTGAGCGAACAGGTACACGAATCTGATCCGTTATGATTTGCGTACAACGCACTTGTGATAATTTCGTCAAATTGACTTGCTCTTTAGAATTTATGTCGAAAAAGCTTTTGGCCTAAATATGTTAACATAAGATAACGGTTGCAGTAGTAGTAAACTATTAACAAGGAGTACTTTACTTACATTGCATACTACATAGATATCACCATCTGTAATCGTCGCGGGCGCAGGAAAAGCAAACATCAGTTAAGAGTTTGGCATTATGGTTGATAGATTAGTGTGTTTCTCCACCATTTAGCGTTACTGCAATGGAATGATGAGGATGAAAACTCAATTTTGAGAATTTTCGTCGTCTATCATGATTCTAAGCCATTAAACAGTGTGGCGAAAGCCTGATGAATATGGAAGGTAGTCCAGTGAGAAATAACGGGGAAAAACAAATAACAGGTAGTTTTGTAAAGAAAGAATCAGCCCAGTAAGGGTAATGCATAGAGCAACCATGTGAGTAGTAGTACTTCGTCGATATCTCGCAGCATACTCCTCCTGAACTGTGAGATGTTTGAGGAAGCCTAAGGGATATTCTTTAGTGGCTAGTGAATTTGAAAGATGTTTCAGTTGTCTAGCGGTGTGCTGTGAAATTAGGCTCAGTGAGTCAGTGTTCAAATAGCAGCCTTTTTTTGTGACTGATCTTGTCGAGGCCGGTGAGCCAGCCAGCCTGGATGAGGTTCTTAGGCGGTTTTCCACCTTCAACTACTTGAATACCGGGCTGGTAACCGTGCCCCACCATAGATACATGATACGTGTACATTTAGAAAACGTTTTCTCGCTTGAACATGAGATTTAATCTCGATAAAGACAGATGGAATACACAGGTCTCGGTCTAGTTCGGGCGTCAGGAGGCATCTGGCCACTAACTGTCACTAAACTTGCCGATCCTGCAGAGTAATGGGAAAAGGCAGAGAAAAAGAAGAAGAAGACCTAGCAGATTTCTCATTCGTTTTGTCGTTTTGCAAAGGAGCTTCACATTTGACACAGCGAGATGGCGCAGCAGTTAGCACACTGGATCCACATTCAGGAGGACAAGTGTTTAAATCCACGCCCGGTCATCCCGATTTAGATTTTCCGTGATTTTCATTAAATGCGTGCATGGTTCATCTGAAAGTGCTCAGCCGATTTTTATTCTCAACCTTGAATCAATCCGAGATTCTTCTCCATCTCAAATGACGATGTCGACGGGATGTCAAACTTTAATTTTCCCTCCTTCTCCCTTCCTTTTTTCCTCCTCTTGATTTAGTATTCAACAACTCAATAGTGAGTCACTGGCTTTCTTAAAAACCTGGGGCTCTCACATTCGTCCCAAATTCAGTGTTTCTCCCTCGTTTGACCAGGTTTGTCCAAGTACGAAAGATTGTTACTCTCCACGACGCTCGGAGGGTTATATTCTTGCTTTCATACTCCGCCCAAAGATGTAACATCTTGCATGCCAATCTACTTGTTTGTATGAAGTACCACTGTCCCACCATTTTGAATGAAAGGCGTGTCTGATATTCCACTGCGAAGCGTAGCTCGGTCACGATGTCGTGTTCCCGTGGCCACAGGGCGCGGGCATAACTTCCCTCATTTCCAGCTGCCGTTATTGAGCTTCTCTCGCTGCTATTCCCTGGGCCCTTCTGAAATCGGTGTATGTCTGTAGCTTGCTCTGTAATAGCCTTCGTGTTGAGTAGTTTACTGTGGTCCGTGGAACACAAAGTATTCTAGCGTGACGCTTCTAGTTAAATTTTCTCTTGTGCCTCATTGTAGGATACTTCATTTCTGCACAGAAAAAGCATGATTTTCAGGATGAACGTTGAATAATTTTCCCATAACGTGTTGTGCTCATTATACTTTGAGTTTCTAGTCATTCTACATACTAAGGCGGTGATACAGTATTGTGTTCAGTTTCCTTACACTAGGGAATAGTGTATGAGAATCTTACCAGTTAGCGCTAGGTTTAACACAAGATGTTTTACGTATGTCGCAAGCACTGACTCAAGATTTGCGCAGGAACAAATATCGAAAAGGCAGGCTGCTATCGTTGTATACGACAGGGCCCGTTACTTGGAATCTGGTTGGTGGCGTATCGGTTTTAGCTGAACTACTGGAGTTAGGAGCGGCCTTAGAACGAATTAAGACGAAATTATTACACCATTTAGTTCTTAAGGTCGTTTTGTCATTAGCATATTGTCACAGAGCCATACATAAACTCAAATGGAAACCTTACAAAGTAAAGGTAGTGCATAGACTGGCCAATTCTGATACTCTTCCTTGACGTCGGTATCGCAACTGATTATTTCGGTCTGTGCATGATGAAGGTTTTGATCCCAAAATTATCCTGTTTCCGACAAAGAATGGGTAAACTTATCGGGTAGGTGAATTGGTAGAACAATGACGTAGGACACTGCATCAATTACTTCAAGAGTCTCTGCATGATGTGAAAACAGGAGCATGATGTACAGTTAGTGCAACAATGATTATTCGACCGATTTACACTCCTGGAAATTGAAATAAGAACACCGTGAATTCATTGTCCCAGGAAGGGGAAACTTTATTGACACATTCCTGGGGTCAGATACATCACATGATCACACTGACAGAACCACAGGCACATAGACACAGGCAACAGAGCATGCACAATGTCGGCACTAGTACAGTGTATATCAGCCTTTCGCAGCAATGCAGGCTGCTATTCTCCCATGGAGACGATCGTAGAGATGCTGGATGTAGTCCCGTGGAACGGCTTGCCATGCCATTTCCACCTGGCGCCTCAGTTGGACCAGCGTTCGTGCTGGACGTGCAGACCGCGTGAGACGACGCTTCATCCAGTCCCAAACATGCTCAATGGGGGACAGATCCGGAGATCTTGCTGGCCAGGGTAGTTGACTTACACCTTCTAGAGCACGTTGGGTGGCACGGGATACATGCAGACGTGCATTGTCCTGTTGGAACAGCAAGTTCCCTTGCCGGTCTAGGAATGGTAGAACGATGGGTTCGATGACGGTTTGGATGTACCGTGCACTATTCAGTGTCCCCTCGACGATCACCAGTGGTGTACGGCCAGTGTAGGAGATCGCTCCCCACACCATGATGCCGGGTGTTGGCCCTGTGTGCCTCGGTCGTATGCAGTCCTGATTGTGGCGCTCACCTGCACGGCGCCAAACACGCATACGACCATCATTGGCACCAAGGCAGAAGCGACTCTCATCGCTGAAGACGACACGTCTCCATTCGTCCCTCCATTCACGCCTGTCGCGACACCACTGGAGGCGGGCTGCACGATGTTGGGGCGTGAGCGGAAGACGGCCTAACGGTGTGGGGGCCGTAGCCAAGCTTCATGGAGACGGTTGCGAATGGTCCTCGCCGATACCCCAGGAGCAACAGTGTCCCTAATTTGCTGGGAAGTGGCGGTGCGGTCCCCTACGGCACTGCGTAGGATCCTACGGTCTTGGCGTGCATCCGTGCGTCGCTGCGGTCCGGTCCCAGGTCGACGGGCACGTGCACCTTCCGCCGACCGCTGGCGACAACATCGATGTACTGTGGAGACCTCACGCCCCACGTGTTGAGCAATTCGGCGGTACGTCCACCCGGCCTCCCGCATGCCCACTACACGCCCTCGCTCAAAGTCCGTCAACTGCACATACGGTTCACGTCCACGCTGTCGCGGCATGCTACCAGTGTTAAAGACTGCGATGGAGCTCCGTATGCCACGGCAAACTGGGTGACACTGACGGCGGCGGTGCACAAATGCTGCGCAGCTAGCGCCATTCGACGGCCAACACCGCGGTTCCTGGTGTGTCCGCTGTGCCGTGCGTGTGATCATTGCTTGTACAGCCCTCTCGCAGTGTCCGGAGCAAGTATGGTGGGTCTGACACACCGGTGTCAATGTGTCCTTTTTTCCATTTCCAGGAGTGTATTTCATTCAGATTATATCTGATAGATACGTTAACTACATACGCGACCTTTTTTCAAGGAACTAAAAGGATATTTGCCGTCTTCATAAACAACTCGTATGAAACAACCCCATTTACGCGTCACATGCACTCTGTTCCCCTAGGAAACACTTCCTTTGGGTTTTGCACGCGTATCAATTGTTTAGGGGAGTTACTATTGTCTATCCGATAGCAGCGGTAGAGACATCCGTATCCGAGATCGTCGCAGTATCGCCTGAACCTCTGGTTTATTTTCCGCTCTGTTCCAAGCAAGAGACTACGATCGATTCCAAGAACGATGCTGCTTTAGTGAACCATGGTTCCTCCCCGTGATTGGGGATAGCTGTCTTCACCAATCCATTTAACCATACAAAGCAACAGAGAATAGTTTCAAAACCCAATTTGCAAGCGTCGTTCGCGCCGATATGAACTAATATTTCCAACGGGTTGCATCCATTCCTTTCAAAAACCGTCGGGAAACCTCTTTCCCAAATCTGACGGGACCTTCCGACAAATATACCAAGTGCACACTCGCCTGCTTTCCCGTTCTGCCCGCTTTTTCGGTGAAGGTTCAAATGGCTCTGAGCACTATGCGACTTAACTTCTGAGGTCATCAGTCGCCTAGAACTTAGAACTAATTAAACCTAACTAACCTAAGGACATCACAAACATCCATGCCCGAGGCAGGACTCGAACCTGCGACCGGAGCGGTCGCTCGGCTCCAGACTGTAGCGCCTAGAACCGCACGGCCACTCCGGCCGGCTTCGGTGAAGGGCTCTATTACACGCCTACGTTTGAGGTCCCAGTGACCAACACATCCAGCCGCTGAAATTGTCTGGACGCCGCAAGTAAATCGGCCACTGTCCAAAAGACGCAGCACCTTGCGCTAGCTCAAATGTGTTGTCAACATTTGGCAGCACTTCATTCCTATTACCGAGCGAGATGGAGCAGTGTTCTCGTATGCGGGAAGACGTCAGTCCACATCCCCGTCCGGCCATCTGGTGTTTGATTTAACATCATAAAAAGAAACTGCTTAGGGCAGCAGTCTGAAGGCTGTAGGCCATGCTCGATGTAGCTACTAACTGTTTCCAGCCAGTAATCAAATCGCTTTGTGTCTGCGCGAAACAAGATCAGTCACACAAAAAATTTGAATATTGTCTCACTGAGTCTAATTTCACAGCACACCGCTAGACAACTGAAACATCTTTCAAATTCACATGCCACTAAAGAATAGCCCTTAGGCTTTCTCATACATCTCAAAGTTCAGGAGGAGTATGCTGCGAGATATCAACCAAGTACTACTACTCACATGTTTGCGCTATGTATCTCCTTTACAAAACCACCTGTTATATGTTTTTCCCTGTTATTTGTCACTGTACTATCTTCATTTTCATCAGGTTTTCGCCACATTATTTAATGGCTCAGAATCATGATAGACGACGAGAATTCTCAAAATTAAGTTTTCACCCTCATTTCAGTAACGCATATGTGGCAAGCTCACCTCCCAGGATCCCGAAAGTGGCGCGTTAACGAGTTCGGCTTCTCTGACAGGCCGCCAAATGTACTAGACTAGATTAGCGCCTGCTGCTTCGTTTGCGTAGTCTGTATGGTCTGTACACACTTTCTGTTTTTCTTTAATAGAACCTATATGTTGTTATGGTCATTGCTCATGTGTAAATCTACATACTGTGCAAACAGCGTATTTAGTCTACGGAAACAAAGCTGCAGACAGTATATTAGAATTTAATTAAGCAGTTATTCGTATATGATTTGCATATTTTTTAAAAATTTAACTGAATTTATATGTTCTTACACACATTGTTCATGCAAATATCAACAATCTAGAAACAGTTTGCCTGGTCACATCAAACGAATATTCCTGTACATGGAGTCGTTTTGTCATGAGTAGCGCTTAGTTTGCGAAGTAATTACCACAAAAATAATTTTATAAACACACAATAGGCCTAATGAAAAATTATTGCATTCAAATCCGTATCTTTTTCTATGCCATTCTGACAAAGCCGATTTGTCGTTGTGACTGCTAAATAGCTTTCTTCGCTTTCGTTCACAAATTGCAACACCTTCTAAACTTTTGACTATAATTAATGCCACAGAAGCATTGTCTTTTACGAATGTACTTCTAACCGAAAAGCGACTCTGGTAGCTAGGATCGAAGGTTTTTGTTAATCACTACTTTTGCGTTCTTTTGGTGATATTTCCATAGAAACCTTCATCCCCAGGACATACTTATTTATTTCTGACCGAGAAAAAAAAAAAGTTCAAATGTGTGTGAAATCCTATGGGACTTAACTGCTAAGGTCATCAGTCCGTAAGCTTACACACTACTTAACCTAAATTATCCTAAGGACAAACACACAGACACACCCATGCCCGAGGGAGGACTCGAAGCTCCGCTGGGACCAGCCGCACAGTCCTTGACTGCCTGACCGAGAAGTCACACACCAATTTCCATAGATTTCGCTTTTTAACAATGCTATCAAAATGAAATATTTTTATAAAACTTTTCATTCCATACTTTACCTCTTAGTGGTTGAATTTCCAGAAACGCTGAAATATGTAGTTTTTAAATTTCTGCCCAAGAAACCAAATACCAATTTTCGTTGTTCTAGCTTCAAAATTGTCTTAATAGCGACGTGTTTCCAAAAAACCTTTCATCCCCTATTTTACCCTCTTATGGGTGGAATTTCGAAAAATACATTCTTAAACTATGTCTATAAGATCAACACCCTCTCCAAATTTCAAATTTCTATCCGTAGCGGTTTTGGCTGGATGATGGTCAGTCAGTGAATCAGTCAGGAAATTCCCTTTTTTATATGGAGATTTCCGTCTTTAAACACCAATTTTGCCTTCCAGCACTCCACTAGCTCTTCATTGTCACCGTCATGTGTATGATTTCTTTTCGATGATATTTTTAGACATTTCCGTTTTTTGCCTTTTGGGAAAAGTTATATTAAGAAACTCATTTTACATTCGGGAGGAGGAGTCATCTACAGATTAAGTTAGTTTAAAAAGACAATAAAGGGGTGATATTTTACTACAGATTATGTATTTTGGCCCGAATTCATTTATAAATTTCAGAACGCAGATACATGTCAGATGTAACTGAAACCCTCTGGTCTGGATACCAAGACCTTGCTAGTTATGATGATGTCATTTTTAAAAAGGGATAGATCGAAAGAATTGTTGTTCATGGTTTTATAATAATAATAATAATTCACTTAAATCTACAAACCGGATAGATAGGCGTTCTCAGGTAGGCATGGAATGGCAGAGAATATTAGAGAACACACTATATAATAAATAAGAAAACTGATGTGATACGTTTTCTACCTTTCTGGTTCTCTGTAAAACCACGGATGATCTTCTTCTTTGCTTCTCAGGAAGCCTTCCATCTCTCTGTCCTTCTCTCCGACTATTCTTCTGAGTTCATCAGCATGCTCTCCTCTTGTCTGCTCCTTGGTTGAATCACTACCATTTTTCCTTATCCTTCTGTGTCCTTGAGCTGTGGCACAGCGGTTACAGCATATTTACCTTTGCAATTGCCCTTTCTGGCTTCCTCTCACAAACTTCTGGTTGTCCCATACGTTTTCATTCTGATCGTATAACTATCAAATCTAACCGCTTTTCGTCTGACAGTGTCAACATAATGTGATATAGTTTTCATTTGAGCTTCACTCTCACCTATCCCCTGCTATTTTTACGCTGAGTATCTCCTAATGGTTTCTTTTCTGTTGTTTTTACTGTATGTGACGTGAAAAGCTCTCCCGAGTGCCTGCTGCGACCAGCAGTAGAGGGGATGTGGCAAAGCCGTCTAAAGCTGTCAGTGCGGCTCCTGGCTGGCCATTGTAGAGGCGACAAGAGGCCGCACAAAAATGCTAAGTAATGGCACACCCTGAACTTCCGCCACCCTGGTCATCTGAGTATGTGTGATGGCAGCGTGTCTGTTCAGCGCCAGGCATGCGAAATACAGAGAACCATGATACATCATTTTAAAGAGGATGACACGTTGATCATTTTGAGACAATTACGACGAAGAAGCCGGCCGAAGTGGCCGTGCGGTTAAAGGCGCTGCAGTCTGGAACCGCAAGACCGCTACGGTCGCAGGTTCGAATCCTGCCTCGGGCATGGATGTTTGTGTTGTCCTTAGGTTAGTTAGGTTTAACTAGTTCTAAGTTCTAGGGGACTAATGACCTCAGCAGTTGAGTCCCATAGTACTCAAGAGCCATTTTTTGAACGACGAAGAACGTATTAACCGATAAATCTTTGAAAACCTATAATTATTTACCCAAGACTGATACAGTAGCAATCAAGCTGTCAGTTTAAAGAATTTGGCAAGATGCATCTTCTGAGATAGGCCTACCTACTTTTGTTGACAACTTCATACTGTGCCAATAAAATATATTTTATTTAACAGATAGTCTGTTTAATTAATCAAAGAAAACAGCTTCACCTAACAGCAGTCATACACACAGTTCCTGGTAGAATACATGTTTTACATAATTTATAAAGATACTTTCAGACAACTTATGTTTGAGTGATTAAATTCATTTTTAATTGAAATTCTGTTAAATATACAAGGAAACGAATTTCATTGAAGGAAATGACGCCGTTTTCCATTACGTTGGTCTCCTATTTTGTTTGTCAGCAATACATTTTAAATCCTATTAGTAATACACTATAATTGCGCAATTGTGCAAATTACGTTTTTATTAATGGAAGGAGATTTATCAACTGCGAAACTTAGTGCGACATCTTGAATTAATCAACAGAACAGTGTGTGTCCTTCTACACTCCTGGAAATGGAAAAAAGAACACATTGACACTGGTGTGTCAGGCCCACCATACCTGCTCCTGACACTGCGAGAGGGCTGTACAAGCAATGATCACACACACGGCACAGCGGACACACTAGGAACCGCGGTGTTGGCCGTCGAATGGCGCTAGCTGCGCAGCACTTGTGCACCGCCGCCGTCAGTGTCAGCCAGTTTGCCGTGGCATACGGAGCTCCATCGCAGTCTTTAACACTGGTAGCATGCCGCGACAGCGTGGACGTGAACCGTATGTGCAGTTGACGGACTTTGAGCGAGGGCGTATAGTGGGCATGCGGGAGGCCGGGTGGACGTACCGCCGAATTGCTCAACACGTGGGGCGTGAGGTCTCCACAGTACATCGATGTTGTCGCCAGTGGTCGGCGGAAGGTGCACGTGCCCGTCGACCTGGGACCGGACCGCAGCGACGCACGGATGCACGCCAAGACCGTAGGATCCTACGCAGTGCCGTAGGAGACCGCACCGCCACTTCCCAGCAAATTAGGGACACTGTTGCTCCTGGGGTATCGGCGAGGACCATTCGCAACCGTCTCCATGAAGCTGGGCTACGGTCCCGCACACCGTTAGGCCGTCTTCCGCTCACGCCCCAACATCGTGCAGCCCGCCTCCAGTGGTGTCGCGACAGGCGTGAATGGAGCGACGAATGAAGACATGTCGTCTTCAGCGATGAGAGTCGCTTCTGCCTTGGTGTCAATGATGGTCGTATGCGTGTTTGGCGCCGTGCAGGTGAGCGCCACAATCAGGACTGCATACGACCGAGGCACACAGGGCCAACACCCGGCATCATGGTGTGGGGAGCGATCTCCTACACTGGCCGTACACCACTGGTGATCGTCGAGGGGACACTGAATAGTGCACGGTACATCCAAACCGTCATCGAACCCATCGTTCTACCATTCCTAGACCGGCAAGGGAACTTGCTGTTCCAACAGGACAATGCACGTCCGCATGTATCCCGTGCCACCCAACGTGCTCTAGAAGGTGTAAGTCAACTACCCTGGCCAGCAAGATCTCCGGATCTGTCCCCCATTGAGCATGTTTGGGACTGGATGAAGCGTCGTCTCACGCGGTCTGCACGTCCAGCACGAACGCTGGTCCAACTGAGGCGCCAGGTGGAAATGGCATGGCAAGCCGTTCCACAGGACTACATCCAGCATCTCTACGATCGTCTCCATGGGAGAATAGCAGCCTGCATTGCTGCGAAAGGTGGATATACACTGTACTAGTGCCGACATTGTGCATGCTCTGTTGCCTGTGTCTATGTGCCTGTGGTTCTGTCAGTGTGATCATGTGATGTATCTGACCCCAGGAATGTGTCAATAAAGTTTCCCCTTCCTGGGACAATGAATTCACGGTGTTCTTATTTCAATTTCCAGGAGTGTATATGATTAGACTATAAGTAACACTAAGGACATAGACATTATAATTTTGTGCTTTAACAAATTCTAAGTCTGATAATAGGTAGTTACAGGAAATTCAGCCTGACGGTATTGGAGGGTCAGCTTGACACTAGAGAATCATGTGAAGTTATTCTAAGTGCCTTACCCGAGAAATATCATAAGCAGTTAATCAGAGAACCAACTCGTGAAGATAACGTCTAAGGCTTGCTGGTGACAACAGATCCCAACTTTTCGACTCAGAGTAGGGGATCATACACAGAGGTGACAAAAGTCATGGGATAGTTATATGTACATGGTACACAACATATAAAAGGGCAGTGAATTGGTGGAGCTGTCATTTGTACTCAGGTGATTCATGTGAAAAGGTTTCCGACGTGATTATGGCCGCACGACTGGAATTAACAAACTTTGAATGCGGAATGGTAGTTGGAGCTAGATGCATGGAACATTCCATTTCGGAAATCGTTAGGGAATTCAATATGCCGAGATCCACAGCGTCAACAATATGTTGAGAATTCCAAATTTCAGGCACTACCTCTCATCACGGACAATTTAGTGGCTGACGGCCTCCACTTAACGACCGAGGGTAGTGGCGTTTGCGTAGTGTTGACAGTGCTAACAGCCAAGCAACACTAGTTGCTTAGTTAGTATCCGTTTCTTGCTTCAAGCTTATCTTTAATGAATTCACGACAACAGTTTTCTTTACCAAACAGACAGTGTCGTTGGCAACATAAATCGTGGAACAAGTTAATGAATTCTTAGTTTTCAAGTAATTGTCATTGAAGGTGTATTTCAGGACTGTGTTCACAGCCTGTGGAATTGTGAAATGATTGGAATGCCCTAAATATATTTGCGCCTCGGTCAGTGGCAAATGAAATCTTGTTAACATACTGTGGATTTATTCCTAAGTTAAATAACGTTTCCTCAATGTGCTCCTTAATAAATTCTCCATATTTTTCTTGACAGATAAGTAAGTAGTCACCAGTACCATATTTTGCTGTGCCTACTCTTGATTAACAAAGTGCGCTGTAATAGGTAGGTAACACTTTTTCCGATATGTTTCTGCCCATATTTCCATTGTACATGTACGTGAATTCAAACCTAAGTCCTCGACAGTGATAGGCCTTGTATTCGCTTTTCAAGCCTTTCATCTGCTCCTCTCTCAATATTTCGTGCTACTTACGTAGAACGAGGAGAAATGTAGGAAATAGCCACACGTTCCAAATCCGAACCAAGTTTTACAAGCTCCTTACATAAATGGCTGAATTCTCCACTTTATTTTAATATAAATGAACTAAGATCTCTGGCACCATTTCCACGCACTTCTTAGTTACCATAGCTTTTATTGAAACTGGAAATTTTTCAAACTCACATTTCGTTGTGTCCTTCAAACATGTGCCTTCATGAATGTGGTGATGGACCTGTAAGATAGGAAAGCGGAGTATCTGAGACATAGTAGGCATTATTTCCGTCCTAGTCACTCACTGATGAAAATCTCTCTCAAACACTGTTACGACCACCGACTTTCGCAATGACGGTGTATGCTTTCTGATAAACTTATCAAGTTTCGCTTTCACACTCTCCTTTGTCTCGCGTTCACGCGGCTCGATCTTGCAGCGGGCGACTGAGCGGGGAGTGTGTAACTAAACGGTCGGGCCATTCGACCCATTTAGTTATTCTCCGCGTCCAAAGCGGTTGTACTGACATCTGTAGGATTTTCGCGGAACTGCGTGCACCGAGCAATTCGAGCGAGCTTAAGCTCAAGATGCAGACCGAAGAGTTCTGTCGCCTGGCTGCACTACTGCCCCACTATCACGCCTCGCTGTCTGAGCAGCAAGAGAAGGAAACTGTGAACGCACTACATTTAGGGGCCAATGCAAGGAACACTGAGGGTCCTGCATGCGGCTTAATTCCATATTTCGTAACAAAACGGATAATAAACAGAAAGATTACAGCAGTATTTTATTATTTTTGGAGCGCTGAAGACATAATAAAATTTATATCTGGTACAAACTGTCGGCATACAGACAGACATACAGACAATTTCGTAGAATTAAGTCACATGGGTTGCCACGTAATCGTGACTCAATTATTTTACTAATCGAAGAAAGCCTATCACACACATATGTTGATTTAAACATAAAGGGCTGTAATCCATTATGGATGTTCAAATTTTCGTTCCTGCTTTCCTTTTTCCTTTAGAAACTGAACAACAGCTGGTCTTAAATCGAAAAATCTTTCTGGTCGTATCCCCTGACATAACCAAGGTTCTTTTCAGTAACATGCGTACTAAGTCTCCGTACTCTTCGTTCAGTTCCATCGAAAACTGTAACAAGGACGACGTAATAATTGATGCGACTTCAAGAAGTTACTGTTTGCACCATCAATTTCACTACGTGATCCCTACCTGATAATTTAGCATAAAGTGCTTCCTGATGTACAAAACAATGAACCCCAGCCGGCCGCGGTGGTCTCGCGGTTCTAGGCGCGCAGCCCGGAACCGCGCGACCGCTACGGTCGCAGGTTCGAATCCTGCCTCGGGCATGGATGTGTGTGATGTCCTTAGGTTAGTTAGGTTTAAGTAGTTCTAAGTTCTAGGGGACTGATGACCACAGCTGTTAAGTCCCATAGTGCTCAGAGCCAATGAACCCCATACAAATCGTCAGTCGATCATTGTAATTTTTCCTGTTTCATCGTCAACAAAATCTTTAAATTACTTCTGCGTGGTGTTGTAATGCCGTTCCATAACAAATCTGCGCTATCGGTCGATTGTACGACTACATAATAGATATTGAGAATTCTCATCCTTCCCGTCTGTGACTCCGATACAGTTTTAAAGGCAGGGCCGATAGATCGGTAGACTAACCCTTTCTCTGTAAACTACCACAAGACCTGCGAACTTCCTTTATATCACGAATAGGTGGCGAAAGACAAAAAGCGCTGACACCACGATTCCGCGAAACTCACAAAAGTCGTACCAACCGCACAATGCCGGAAGAAACCGTTTCGCTTCGCATTGATAAATACTATGTCGCATTGTGCAGAGTAGTTCCGGGAAGGACCGAGAAAATCCGAGATGTAACAGGCACACCACCTGCCACGGTACTCCTGCCCCCCCCCCCTCCCACTTCCGGCAACCATGTAACGGAGTGTTTTTGGGAAAACTGCGCGTGTCATATCGCGGCGCTTCGACATAGAATTCATCGTAGTGCCAATCAAAGATGAGCAGATTTGCTGACTAGAGTATCACCATCTAATGAATGAAGGAATTAATGGGTCCATAACGAAAGAAAACCAAACGTAATGCATATATTACATATCAAGCAAAATGCGTGGAAAAACTGTCAGATTATGGACTCCAGAGCTGTCAGGGAAAATAAAAGAAGACACTGAAAGGATTTCACTCATTCTTAGAGGAGGTACTCCCAATAGCAAAACAAACACACACACACACACACACACACACACACACACACATGCAGGCAAATGTGAGCGACATTAATGTCACTTTTGAGAGTGAGATACTAGATTACTCTTATCTCCTACACTTTACCTCTTGATTTATTTCGTAGTAAATACGTTATTTACATTTTTTGATCTGCTGCAATTTTCGGCCATAATTTCTGTTGTACGTGTGTACACTCCTGGAAATTGAAATAAGAACACCGTGAGTTCATTGTCCCAGGAAGGGGAAACTTTATTGACACATTCCTGGGGTCAGATACATCACATGATCACACTGACAGAACCACAGGCACATAGACACAGGCAACAGAGCATGCAAAATGTCGGCACTAGTACAGTGTATATCCACCTTTCGCAGCAATGCAGGCTGATATTCTCCCATGGAGACGATCGTAGAGATGCTGGATGTAGTCCTGTGGAACGGCTTGCCAAGCCATTTCCACCTGGCGCCTCAGTTGGACCAGCGTTCGTGCTGGACGTGCAGACCGCGTGAGACGACGCTTCATCCAGTCCCAAACATGCTCAATGGGGGACAGATCCGGAGATCTTGCTGGCCAGGGTAGTTGACTTACACCTTCTAGAGCACGTTGGGTGGCACGGAATACGTGCGGACGTGCATGTATACCTGCTGTTGGAACAGCAAGTTCCCTTGCCGGTCTAGGAATGGTAGAACGATGGGTTCGATGACGGTTTGGATGTACCGTGCACTATTCAGTGTCCCCTCGACGATCACCAGTGGTGTACGGCCAGTGTAGGAGATCGCTCCCCACACCATGATGCCGGGTGTTGGCCCTGTGTGCCTCGGTCGTATGCAGTCCTGATTGTGGCGCTCACCTGCACGGCGCCAAACACGCATACGACCATCATTGGCACCAAGGCAGAAGCGACTCTCATTGCTGAAGACGACACGTCTCCATTCGTCCCTCCATTCACGCCTGTCGCGACACCACTGGAGGCGGGCTGCACGATGTTGGGGCGTGAGCGGAAGACGGCCTAACGGTGTGCGGGACCGTAGCCCAGCTTCATGGAGACGGTTGCGAATGGTCCTCGCCGATACCCCAGGAGCAACAGTGTCCCTAATTTGCTGGGAAGTGGCGGTGCGGTCCCCTACGGTACTGCGTAGGATCCTACGGTCTTGGCGTGCATCCGTGCGTCGCTGCGGTCCGGTCCCAGGTCGACGGGCACGTGCACCTTCCGCCGACCACTGGCGACAACATCGATGTACTGTGGAGACCTCACGCCCCACGTGTTGAGCAATTCGGCGGTACGTCCACCCGGCCTCCCGCATGCCCACTATACGCCCTCGCTCAAAGTCCGTCAACTGCACATACGGTTCACGTCCACGCTGTCGCGGCATGCTACCAGTGTCAAAGACTGCGATGGAGCTCCGTATGCCACGGCAAACTGGCTGACACTGACGGCGGCGGTGCACAAATGCTGCGCAGCTAGCGCCATTCGACGGCCAACACCGCGGTTCCTGGTGTGTCCGCTGTGCCGTGCGTGTGATCATTGCTTGTACAGCCCTCTCGCAGTGTCCGGAGCAAGTATGGTGGATCTGACACACCGGTGTCAATGTGTTCTTTTTTCCATTTCCAGGAGTGTATTTTGAGGTTAGTTACTCGGTGAAAACATTATCACGTTACACGATAAGTACAGAAGATAGCTTAATGGCAAAAATCATAATTCATACCCATATTATATGTATTTTCTGTCATTCTGGTTTCAGTCTCGTAAAGAAAACTCGAAATGAGTACACTCAGCATTCATAGAATTTGCTGCACCGGACGTTTCATTAAATAAGCAGAATTAATGTTTTGAATAATGTCACTATATGTGAGCCTGGGTTCTCTGATATCCCATTATTCAAAAAAATCACAGATTGAATTTGAAGACAAAATACCTCACAACAGAGTTTCAGCAGAGGTTCTAGCGAAGGTGGTAGTAATTAAAGAATATGCTGTTTCCTACTTCTTTGGACTGCAATAGTTACAAAACATACTATAGTTGTCGGTCACTGTGGCCGAGTGGTTCTAGGTGCTTCTATCTGGAAACGCGCTGCTGCTATGGTCGCAGGTTCGAGTCCTGCCTCGGGCATGGATGTGTGTGTGGTGTCCTTAGGTTGGTTAGGTTTCAGTAGTTCTAAGTCTAAGGGGTGGTGACCTCAGATGATAAGTCCCATAGTGGTTAGAGTCATTTGAACCATACCATAACTGCCTTTGAGCGCACTCATCAGGAATTTATACACCAAGACAGGCATTCAAATAGCTGTCTCCTGATACGAGCATCTAGTTTTATTCATGCTCCATCAATGACGGACTTAGCACAGTTTTCAACGGAAATAATTACAGAGTGTGTGAGTCTGACGTTACAAATTGTTAAGATTACGCTACGTGTGTTACGAATAAAAGTCATAGAAAGAAATGGTTAGTCTTCTATGACCCATCGATATTGAGGGGCGAGTTACTGTAAATGTTATCATTCTATTTCTGACAATTCCGTGCTGTACTACAAAAGTGGACAAGGAATGTTAGAATAATGTCTTCTTCTTATTCTCCTAATTTCACATATTCCTGTTTCTTCTACGGGGTTGGCATTGTTACATAGATTAAGGCAATGGTAGTATTTTTTGGTGGCCGGATGCCCTCCTTGACGCCAGAATATTAGAATAGTGCCCTGCTGTAAACTGCAGACATGGGTATGAAACTTCCATAACATACCAGGAGGGCAACAGACAGAATCCACATTCCCAGATTTTCGGAAAGTGTTTGAACTACTGCAGACTGTTGACGAAGGCCCGAGCATACGGTTTAGAATCTCAGATATATGAGTAACTCGAAGACTTTTTATGTAATAGAACCCAGTACGTTGTCGTCGACAGAGAGTGTTCAATATAGACAATGGTTTCGTCAGGAGTGCCTCAGGGAAGTGTGATAGAACCGCTCTTATTATCTATGTACATAAATGATGTAATGGACAGGGTGAGCAGCAGCTGATGCTGTTTGAGATGACACTGTCGTGTATGGAAAGGTGTCGTCGTTGAGTGAGTGTGGAAGTATGCAAGATAACACACAGGTCGCTACAGACGAAGCACACGCTCGTAATGTTTAATGGATGGGGAAGGAAGACGACCGTACCCTTTCAAAGGTTCCATCCTGGCATTTGCAAGGAGCGTTTTAGGGAAATTACCGACAACCTACATCTGGATGGCCGGACGAGGACTTGAACCGAGCACAGTGTGCTAACCACGACGCCACCACGTTCGGTAAACGACTTGGAAGAGCAGTTGAACGGAATGTATAGTGTCCTGAAAGGAGCTTATAAAATGAATATCAACAAAAGAAAACCAGGGGTGATGGAATATAGGGGTTGCTGAGAGAATTAGATTAGGAGATGAGACACTAAAAGTCGTAGATGAGTTTTGCTATTTAGGCAGCAAAGTTGACAGGATATAAAATGCAGACTGGCTATATCACGAAAGGCATTCCTGAAATATTACAATTTGTTAACATCTAATATCAAATGGCTCTGAGCACTATGGGACTTAACTTCTGAGGTCATCAGTCCCCTAGAACTTAGAACTACTTAAACCTAACTAACCTAAGGACATCACACACATCCATGCCCGAGGCAGGATTCGAACCTGCGACCGTAGCGGTCGCGTGGTTCCAGACTGTAGGGCCTAGAGCCGCTCGGCCACTCTGGCCGGCTAACATCTAATATCAATTTAGGTGTTAGGGAATCTTTTCCGAAGGTGTTTGTAGTGTAGCCTTGTATGGAGATGGATTGTGGATAATAAGCACTTCAGTCAAGAAGAGAACAGAAGCTTTTGAAATGTGGTTCTATGGAGGAATGCTGAAAACTAGATGAATATATCAATTAACAAATGAGGAATTACTGAATCCAACTGGGGAAAAAGAAATTTAAGGCACAATTCGACAAAAAGAGAGGATAGGCTAATGGGACGAATCCTGAGACATCAGGGAATTATTACTTAGGTAATGGCGGGAACCTATGGGGGGATCGTGGGTAAAAATTGTAGGAGACCAAGCTTGTAAACAGTAAGCAGGTTCAGATGCACGTAGGTAGCGGAAGTTACGCCGAGATGAGCAGCTTGCGCAAAATAGACTAGCATGAAGAGCTACATCAAAGTAGTCTTCGGACTGAAGACCACCACAAAAAACAAAAGAATTTGTGCATACACTGTGCTCACAAAAGTCATGGGATAGCTACATGCACGTATACAGATGGTGGTACTATCGCGTACACAAGATATTAAAGGGCAGTGCACTGGCGGAGCTGTCCTTTGTATTCAGGTCACTCATGTGAAAATGTTTACGATGAGATTATGGCCTCACGATGGGAATTAACCGACTCTTAACGCGGTATGGTAGGCGGAGTTAGACGCATGGGACATTCCATTTCGGAAATCCTTAAGGAATTCAGTATTCCCTGATCCACAGGAGTGTGCCGAGGATATAAAATTTCAGGAATTATCTCTCACAACGGAGAACGCAGAGCTCGAGGGTCTTCACATAATGACCGAAAGTAGCAGCGTTTGTGTAGAGCTGTCAGTGCTAAGAGACACGCAACACTGAATGAAATAACCGCAGACATCAATGTGCGACGTACGACGAACGTATCTGTTAGGACAGTTAGACGAAATTTGGTGTTGATGGGGTATGGCAGCAGACTACCGACGCCAGTGCCTTTGCTAACAGCACGACATCGCCTGCAGCGCCTCCCCTGGGCTCGTGAGCATGCCGATTGGACCACAGACAACTGGAAGACCGTGGCCTGGTAAGATGAGTCCCGATTTCAATTGGTGAGAACTGATGGTAGGGTTCGAGTGTGACACAGACTCCAAGAAGACAACGACCCAAGTTGTCAATAAGGCAGTGTGCAAGCTGGTGGTGGCTTCATAATAGTGTGGGATGTGTTTACATGGACGTACTGGGTACTGAATCGATCATTGGCTGGAAATGGTTATGTTCGGCTTGGAGAACATTTGCAGCCATTCATGGACTTCGTGCTCCGGTGGATGACAGTGCACATTGTCACTGGGTCACAATTTTTCTCGACTGGTTTGAAGGACATTGTGAACAATTACAGCGAATGATCTGACCACCCATCGAACATTTGTGGGACGTAATTGAGAGGTCAATTCATGCACAATATCCTGCACCGGCAAACTTACGCACTTATGGACGACTATAGAGGCAGCATAGTTCAGTAATTCTGCAGAGGACTTTCAAAGACTTGTTGAGTGCTTGTCAAGTAGAGTTACTGCACTACGCCGGGCAAAAGGAGATCCGACGCCATATTAGGAATTATATCATCACTTTTGTCACCACAGTGTATTCATAGTTGTTCAAATGTGTGTGAAATCTTATGGGACTTAACTGCTAAGGTCATCAGCCCCTAAGCTTACACACTACTTAACCTAAACTATCCTAAGGACAAATACACACAACCATGCCCGAGGGAGGACTCGAACCTCCGTCGGGATCAGCCGCACAGTCCATGACTGCTGCGCCCGAGGCCGCTCGGCTAATCCCGCGCGGCGTATTCATAGTATTTGTATGATCAATAGTGCCTGCGTTCATCAAATGGATGAATATCACGCAAGTTTTGGTATCAACTGCATGTGCTGTGCACTGAGGTCTCTGGAAGACAAGATCTGTCTTAAGAGGCGAAGTACAATTTCGAAATGGGGAAAGACGAGGAAGAAAAATAGCTGAGTCATTGCCAGAGAAACCGTTCCGCTATGTGCTAAGCAATTTAGGGGAATCTAAATCTGGACTATCGAAAGGGATCATCTTTCGTGTCAAGGGCTCTGGAAATGAATTCAACAAATCTGGTCTCGGATGCACTACTATGCGTGCCCAGTAATGGTTGTGACAGCAGCGGATAGAGGTCTTGAACTAACTTACAGCCATCATGCCATTTCACTGTGAACAATGTATATCAGATGGAAGTAACTATATTCTCTATTATCTATGGCGTTGTTATAGTGCAGAATTTGCTGAAAATTATTTAATTACGTGCTTTAAACTCTGTTGTCTATCAAATGGCTTCTCATTAACTTTTATCTCGTTCTTCCAACATCCAGTTCAAAAAACATGCTCTCATTTCTTGAGTGTGCTTCGCTGTTGGACACCAGTGTACTACCGCTTAACTTGTTTTTTAATAGTCTGAGTTTTAGGCTGTGAAGAGTTTGACTGTTAATTCCATTACCCTATGTCACGTTATTCTTGTCACCAAATGTTGCGAAAAGTATGATTGATAATTCTCCGTTCGACTAAACTTAAGGCTGACCTTTCACTCACTGAGAGAGGAACACTCACGGTCACTCAGTAGATGAATGTTGTATACAATGATGTGGCCACAGCGTGAATAGTTTTGGTCAAGAAAATTGTCAGAGAGGTATTTTCAAGATGTATGATGGGATTGTCAACTCTAAAAGTACCAAATAAGTGATGTTATGAATTAATTTCGCTGAAATATTGGATAGTTCGATTGGGGTGAAGTCACTGTTAATGTAATGACACCAAATATGTCAGTGCAAACCGTTCGGATATTGTGAACGTGCAGTATAATGAATATGTAGAGACCGCTGAAAATTGGTACAGACCATACCTCGCCCCCGTATTTCCTACTTGTCACAAGATACCGCCTGAAACTTTTTCTTTAATTTTTCTTAATTTGGGGGTACTTACACCCCTTCAGCCCAGAATCACACAAACCGCAATCGCCTTCTTCGACGTTAATTGAAGCTAAGGGAATGTTTTTCTCTAAAAATTTTCCCACTGATGTCTAAACCTGATGAAATTCCCCTACATTAAGGATTTTCTTAATATTGAAATATTCGAAAAACTTGTTGAACAGAAATACTTCTGGTAAAATAAAGTCCTCTTGGAAGTTAAAGACAAAACAATGTACCACCTACTCTGACTACGAAAGAAATTTGGATATGAAATTCTATAGTGGAGGTAGAAATAATAGAATGAGTATCAGATAGAACAACGGTTAATAGAGCATCGCTTCATAAAAGAATTTAATTTCTTGACTGCCATCGATAAATACTCGCGTGGTGGTCACTGGATGATGCTTTTCCAACATAAAGCTTCCCATCCTCGTGCATTAAGCATATGAGGGTACAAGGATTGTGTAGCTTCCTTGTATTGAGTGCATGTAGATCAATCTGTCTTTAAGTATTTTATCTGCTTTGTGAAGCAAAGTGAAGTGAGGATTAGTCTTTGGAGAGCTATTCATAATGGCGTCTGCTCACGTCCTCCTAAGAGTGAGTAATTTTTCTGATGACTCTAAGTGACTGAGATATCAAGGACTGTAGGGGTCTCAGCTACTTGTTCTAGAACAATGTCGTCGGCAACGGCTACATTTAAATAATTAGGAAAATTGTTTATAATCGCTTTCCGTTTTGTTCCTAGCATTCCAGTGCTGTAAGTGCAAATCTTAAAGGTATTATTGTATAGTTGCCCTCAGGAATGTAATTGTGTAATGAGTCACGCTTACTGGTATCCGAACGTTAGCTGTATGCTTTGGAGGCGTAGACGTTGATGATAACTGTGTGAGGTGTATTCGGATTATGGGACAGATTTTTCTGGTCCAGTTCCCAATAGGGGCGCTCTGCTTTCATAAAAATGTATAAGCAATGGTTCCTACCAAACTGTATTTATCGCAAATCATTATTCGGATTACATTTTCCAAGTGTTTTTTTTTTTCAAAGACGTATATGTTTATATGCCAAAATCTGACCATATTGCTCTCACGTGTGGCTCAAATTGGCATTCGGGTATTTCACGAGCAAGAAACGTGCTGGAATATCATGATAGAGATAGTGGTATATACGGAACATCGGCTGTTGCAGAATGTTTTGATTGGTATAGCTAAGCTCCAAATAATAAATTCTAATAGAACTTGGCACAGAACGCCCTGCATCGCATTTACTGGCGACGAATGTTGAGCGATATTTCTCTTATGTTGCCTTTATTGTTACTAAGAAATCTATAAGTCTTTTCAAAAATATGACCATTCAATATTTACACGTTTTGTGCAAACCAAGCCCATCATTATGACAGGTGGTGCCGGCTCCGAGAGAGATTAATCTGAATAGATGTAGACTCCTGAAGTACCACGGCATAGATGCCACTATCAGTCTTGCATAATTCCCTAGCATAGATAAGATGGTGGGGGTGTGATTGAGTTTTGCAAAAATAAGTGTGTTTACGTAATAATTCCTTTGCAATCTATCCAAGTTGCACAGAAGCCGTTCATTTAGCGAAACATTAATTAGTCGCACTTATCCTCTTCAGTTTTGTTCTGTCGTGTGTTGTGGTTTGAATATAACGGCAATAGGCAGCTTGAAACTGGAGCCTACTGCATTCAGCCAGCTGCCATCTGGTTATGGGACTACAGAGCAGCTCAAAATTCTTTTGCGCAACTGCGTCGCGAGTATAAAGCCGTCAGCCATTTCAGTACTATTTCCGTTCCTGTGATGCCGTCTTACTCTGTGTCTATATCTTTTCTCAGACAGGGTCCGTAAGACAGATACCCTGCTGACACCCTGGCTTGTTTGTAGGACATCGATTATGACGTGTCAAACTTTACTTATTTTACAAAACTTATTTGTCTTATCTAATTTTTAGAGCCCGATTCTGGCTGTGGCCTCAACTTCTTTCAAAATTGTCTTTTATAGAATTGTGGGTATTGTGGAGAAGGTTACCCAGTGCCAGGATGGTACGCTGTCCATGTGGAGAGTCGTCAGGTACCCGCACGATGGTAGCTCCCTGATCACACAGGAAATGCGCTATTGATACTCCCATCAACGAAGACGTGCGGGCCCATACGCCTGTCTAGCACAAGGATTTCACTGCCGCCATAGTTGCCTCTTCCCATAGTGCTTACTATTTAACAGCAAAACTTGTCAATCGGATTCTGTTACAGTTATTGTTCAAGGCGCCTGACAAATATCTCTCTCAGAATTCTAAATCGGGAAATGTACACTATTTGGTAACACTGTAGGGAACGGAAGTTTTTAGAAGAAAAATCTATTCCATTAGAGCTGTCAAACTCTGACTAGCGACGCAGAGCGTGTGATTTAAACACGAAGTGCAATGTTTGAGGCTACTCAATGCGAAATATTTTTATACGACACTTTGTCTCAGTGCTAAAAATATATCTATGCACGCAAGTATTTATTTCGCTTTCTGACTCCCAATAATAACAGCCCATACCGAAACTGCTCTGGTGAAATAATTCCTGGCTGACCGTCCATAACTGAAAACAGGTGCGCAACGCGGCGAGCGCTGACCACTCGCTGCGGCCGCCTGTTGATTTCGCATCGTACTGATCGCGTTAGCAAATACGAAGTTATCGACTGATACAGTTTGAGTATCCCTCTAAAATGCCTCTGATAAACTGATTAAACACCGTAAAGTGGACGTCCGATGGAAACGCAAACATGCCGCCCGTTTTGACTTACATAATTGCCGTCACAGAAAACCTGACCTAAGCAACAGTGATACTGCATAATTACGTTTTATTTATTTGTTACGTCGTAACCTGTCATCTATAATTAAACACAGACAATATTAATTATTACTAAAAAAACTACTATCTACATTTAATACTTTAATCCTGCATGTCGGAAATTAATTATAGTAAATATACTACGAGGTCCGTTCAATAAGTAATGCAACACATTTTTTTCTTCTGATAGCAGGTTGGTTTTAGTCAGGAGTCCTACAAACCATATTGTTCCCCACTCTTTTAGCTAAAGAACCCTATTTTTCAACATAATCTCCGTTAAATGCGGCGGCCGTACGCCATATTACTGGGAAGGCCTGTATGCCAGCATGGTACCTCTGCACTGGTCACCTTTCTGCATCAGTAACCTCCACATCATCGGCGTACTGCTTCCCGTGGAGTGCTTCCTTCATGGGTCCAAGCAGATGGAAGTCGGAAGGCCCGAGATCCGGGCTGTAGAGTGGATAAGGAAGAACAGTCCAATGAAATGGCTCTGAGAACTATGGGACTCAACATCTGAGGTCATCAGTCCCCTAGAACTTAGAACTACTTAAACCTAACTAACCTAAGGACATCACACACATCCATGCCCGAGGGAGGATTCGAACCTGCGACCGCTGCGGTCACGCGGTTCCAAACTGCAGCGCCTAGAACCGCTCGGCCGCACCGGCCGGCAATCCAATGAAGTTTTGTGAGTTCCTCTCGGGTGCGCAGACTTGTTTGCATTTTCATGGAGACGAACACGATGAAGCCGTTTCTTCAAATTCCTGGGGTAGCACAATACACTTCAGAGTTGATCGTTCCACCATGATTGAGGTCATCAAACAGAATAATCCTTTCAGAATCGCAAAAGACCGTCACCATGCATCTACAGGCTGAGGGTGCGGTTTTGAACTTTTTCTTCGAAGGAGAGGTGGTATGGGGCCATTCCATGGATTGCCGTTTTATTTCCGGTTCGAAGTGATGAATCCATGCTTCACCGCCTATGACGACGTTCGATGAAAAGTTGGCACGTCCAGCGCAAGCAATCCCGTACAGATGGTGCTTCATTGCTCTTTATTGTCTTCCGGTAGGCGGCGAGGGACCTTTCAGTACCCAAACTGGTGGACAAGTGTATCAGCACTACCTTCACAGGCTTCCAGTTGTGCAGCGAGATGTTTGATTGTCACCTGTTGATCAGCTCGGATGAGAATGTTCGTATGTTCCAACATTGCAGGAGTCACAGCTGTGTGCGACCTGCCGGCTCGCAGGAGATCGAACAGGTTTGCGTGACCTTGTTGTGATGATGACACACGCTTCGCCCCACAGCTCATCGTGCTTTTGTTCAGACAAGTCTCCGTAGACATTCTGCAAGCACCTATGGATATTTGTAGTGCTGTGGTCTTCGGTCAAAAGAAACTCAATGACAGCTGCTTTGGTTGAAACACACCTCTTTTACAGACGCCATTTGAAACCTACGTATGGCGCCGCCACCTTTCGGAACGCCGGCCGAAGTGGCCGTGCGGTTAAAGGCGCTGCAGTCTGGAACCGCAACACCGCTACGGTCGCAGGTTCGAATCCTGCCTCGGGCATGGATGTTTGTGATGTCCTTAGGTTAGTTAGGTTTAACTAGTTCTAAGTTCTAGGGGACTAATGACCTTAGCAGTTGAGTCCCATAGTGCTCAGAGCCATTTGAACCATCTGAACCTTTCGGAACTTCATGAAATTATAGGGGGTGAAGCGGGATTATTCCACGACGTTCCCGTAACAAATTCCACATTTATTGGCGAGAACACTAATATGTTGCACTACTTATTGAATGCCCCTCGTGTTACAGCTGACACCATACTACTAGCCATCACCATAATTATTTCTACTGTTAATGGAGACCACACCCTTTGGCACATGTAACTTCATCTATCATAATTATTGACCTACAACCAGTTTTCTTTCAATCCGTCACTACCATACACTATACCTAATTGACAGACAATATGAGCATTAGTAACAAAATAATGTGCCTTCCAGTTTCTATCACGCTCCAAGCCAGCGAGCTCAGCATGGCAGTTCCTTGGGAGCTGCAGAGAGTGTTTTGATGGAATCTGCCTCTGCTGTTATCTGCCGGCCGATTGCTTGCAGCGAATGTACTCCCTTGTTCCGTGGGAGCATCGTTGTTGCCGGAGAGGAGCGCCTGTGCATGCTGGCCCGCGTCACTCCTCTTGTAGCTGCTTGGTTGGCCAGCTACGGGCTCATTGCAGCACTTCCGCTCTGATGTTACAGTTATGTTCCCAGAACGCACGATGTTTGCTGTCCGCTTATTGTAGCTGACAGCCTCAGTTGCCTGCGCTGGTTTGTGTCTCGGTCTTGCGTCGGATCCTCACGTAGTGCAATGGACAGCGGTTGGTGGATTGATTATGTGACGGGCCACCCAAACCTTTCTTGAAACGACGTCGGCCATATTGCCCAGAATCTGTCATGTCTCTAAGTGTAGTATCTCCTAGACACCGGGTCTTCTGTACCTATTCAGCTGTGACCAGTCGGTATCCACAACACTGGCCTACATAGAGAGCATTCGACAGTACTGTCAATCGTGTCTTCTTCACCAGAGTCACCTTAAAAAGGTTTTTCTTTGCTCAGTTCGATACCAGTAAGTGATTAGGCTCATAACTCGCCAAGAAGTGTGTTAGTCGTCTCGGGGGATTCAGGTTCCCCATTCTCAGCCTCTATGTTATGTTTGACCGCGCAATGTGGCGCAGTGCTCAGCATACTGGACTCGCATTTGGGAGGACGATAGTTCAAGTCTGCCTTCGGCCATCCAGATTTAGGTTTTCCGTGATTTCCCCAAATTGCTGCAAGTAAATTCCAGGATGGTTCCTTTGAAAGTGCACGGCCAATTTCCTTCCCTGTCATTGACACAATCCGAGCTTGTGCTCCGTCTCTAATGGCCTCGATGTCGACGGGACCCTTTATTTTTGAATGGCATCACTTAGTCATAAAACTATAAATCCAAGAAGAGACTGCTGTCTGCACATAAACAAAGTGCAAACGCGACTGAAAAATATTATGTCTGGCGCACTACTTCTCATATCAAATCACAGTCCTATTCAAAAGAAGGCATCCTCCTTCCTGGCACAGGTAGCACCACCAAGGCTTGTAGTGCAAACTTGAATGTCGATAAGGATTTAATAAATATATCTGACATTGTCAGAAAAGGAGAAAGCGATCGTAAACACCTAATAAAATGTAAAATTATGAGAGTTTTGAAGACTTTCTATAAAACATTTTAAAACGTTCAAAAATTTTCTGCATATTGTCTCAATTGCATTTAACATTAATTTTTTTTAACAAAGTGATGACCAGTTACGGTAGCTTCACCACCATCGTAAGATCATATGTAGTATTATAAATGCAACTGCAATGTACAAGGTAGCGGCATCGCGCGTAATATTTTTATTTTAAATCAAGTAAAATGCGCTAAGTACAACCAAGCTATCTGTGACAAAAAGTGAAACGAAAAGCCTGTAGAATGCCGTAAAAATTTTTATGCCTTGAAACGCCCATACAATTATTTCCGTTACAGTCAGTAACTGCAAGCATCACATACATACGATATTGTAGTCGTGTGAGAAAAGGCTTCAGATGTGATTATGGCCGCCGGAATTAAGACTTGAAACGCGGAATGATACGTGGAGCTAGACGCATAGGACTTCCGTTTCGGAAATCGCTGGGGAATTCCATATTCCGAGACCCACAATGTCAAGAGCGTGCCGAGAATTCAGGCATTATTTGTCACTGCGGACAACGCAGCGGCCAACGGCCTTCACTTAACGACCGAGAGCTGCGACGCCTGAGTAGAGCTGTTAGTGCTGGTAGACATGCAACACTGTGTGAAATAACTGCAGATATCGATGTGTGACGTATGACGGACGTATTCGTTAGGACAGTGTGGCGAAATTTGTCGTTAATGGGCTATGGTAGCAGAAGACCGACGAGAGTGCGTTTGCTAAACAGCACGACATCACCTACATTACCTCTCCTGGGCTCGTGAGCATATCGGTTGGACCCTAGATGACTGGAAAAGCCGGCCAGACTGGCGGAGCGGTTCTAGGCGCTACAGTCTGCAACCGCGCTACCGCGACGGTCGCAGGTACGAGTCCTGCCTCGGACATGGAAGTATGTGATGTCCTTAGGTTAGTTAGGTTTAAGTAGTTCCAAGTTATAGGGGACTGATGACCTGAGAAGTTAAGTCCCATAGTGCTCAGAGCCATTTTTTTTTACTGGAAAATCGTGGCCTGGTCAGATGAGTCCCGATTTCATTTGATGAGACTTGACGGTATGGGTCGAGTGTGGCACGACCATGCATCCTAGTTGTCGACAAGGCACTGTGCAAGCTGGTGGTGACTCGATGGAGTGGATTGGGTACCCTGTACCAATCACTGACTGCAAATGCTGATGTTCGGGTAGTTGGAAACCATCTACAACCATTCATGGACTTCCCGTTCCGAAACAAGTATGGAACTTTTATGGATGATAATGCATCATGTCACTAAGCACAATTGTTCGCCATTGGGTTGAAGAAAATTCTGGAGGATTCGAGCGAATGATTTGGCCATCCAGATCGCCCATCGAACGTTTACGGGGCATAATCAAGATGTCAGTTCGTGGACAAAATCCTGCACAGGCAACGCTTTTGCAGTTATGGACAACTATAGATGCAGCATGACTCAATATTTCTGCAGGGGACTTGTCGAATCCACACCTGCTGGACTGTGCCGGGCAAAAGAAGGTCCGACACGCAATTAGGATGTATGCCATGGTTTTTGTTACTGTGTTTTTTGTTTTTTTGTTTCTATATTTATAAATTTTTATGTTTTACGTTTGACTTCAAGTGCAGCTTACATGGTAAATCTCTGCTTGCAGTTCCTACTGTAACGGAAATAATTATATCGACGTTTCAATGTTTAAAATTTTTTATGACGCTATACAAGCCTTTTGTTTCAACTGCTGTCACAGATAGCGTGTCTATACGTAGCATATTGTACCTTAGGTACTAAAATGGGAACCTTATGGACGATGCAACTGTACTGTACACTGCAAGTGCATTTATAATACTACGTGTGATCTGAAGATAGTATACTAGCTACTGAAACTGGTCATCACTTTGTAAAAAAAATTAATGTTAAATGCGATCAAGATACTATATTGAAAATTTTTTAAAGTTATATAAATTTTGATAGAAAGATTTTAAAAGTTTCATAATTTTACGTTTGATTATCGATTAATGTTTATTGTTCATCTTCTCTCCCTATCTTCATTTTGCTCTTTTCTCGACCGGACGTAACGTTTACACAAAAGTGCATGAAGCGGGCGAGGTGCAGTGACTTACGTGTAGGCGTAGCGGTGACTCTCGTTGGCCCACTCCTCGCGGCACATAAACCGGCTACAGGTCTGATGCCACTCGGTCGGCTGCGAGAGCTGAGACGTGATGCCGATGGGCGCAGCTGTGATGGCGGCGGCCAACCAGATGCAGACCATGAAACGCAGCGCACCGCGAACCTCAAGCCGCGCGCGCAGTGGCCAGCGTAGAGCCCGGTAGCGGTCCCCGCTCACTGCGATCAGCGTGTACGCGCTCACCAGCACGCCGATACCCTGCGCAGAAAACACCGCGGTCTCTTCTCTCCACCTGTAGGGCCAGTGCCTCTACTCCCAAACCACTTGAACGAAAGCGCCATGAAGACCGTCATACACACGGTGAATCACCTGAAACTTGCGCCGCAAGTCTTGCGGAAATGGAGAGGGCTATTGATGTGCGGTTATCGCAGAACGGATTGGTAGTCAGGGGCTCGTATTGTTAGCCAATAAACAGACCGTAATAACACTTAGAAAATATATTTTTTGTGTAAACATACACTTTGCTTATTGACATAAACAAACTAAAAGTAGGTTAAATTAGAATGTCAGTGGTGTTTGTTGCAGGAATCTAGTGCGAGTCGTTTACAAGACGTATTTTGAAAAGTTTCCACTCCGACACTTGCTTGTGTCATTCATCCTGCATAGTTGCTAGGTACGATGCTGTTATGTTTGGTTGCAGTATGCCTGTGTGTGGCTTTAGTGCACTGCGACTTGCTAGTCAATTAGTGTGTGACAGTCCAAGCCATAGTTCGTGATTGCACGGTGGGATTTACCAGTGCAGATAAACCCGATATGCTCATGATGTATGGAGAGTGTAGTAACAATAGATGTCAACCATCTCGGCAATTATTTATCAGCGTCTTCAACCAGTGTTAGTGTAACACCAAAACAACGTAACAGAAGGAAACGATTGACGGCGGAAGCGGGGTAATTAATGTTCTTGCTGCTGTTGCAGTTGATCTCCACGTTGGCTGTCCTACACATTCTCCATAGACATAGTTTATCACCATTACATCTTTGTCCATCAAGAACTGCACGGAAACGGTTATGCGAATCGTGTTAGCTTCTGTACATAGGCATTATGGCAGGATAATCCAGATGTATCCACATCTTCATCTAGGTGATTACTCTGCTATTAACAGTAAAGTGCCTGGCAGAGGGTTCAATGAACCACCTTCAAGCTGTCTCTCTACCGTCACACTCTCGAACAGCGCGCGGCAAAAACGAGCATTTAAATTTTTCTGTACGAGTCCTGATTTCTCTTATTTTATCGTGATGACAATTTCTCCGTATGGAGGTGGGTGCCAACAGAATGTTTTCGCAATCGGAGGAGAAAATTGGTGATTGAAATTTCGTGAGAAGATACCTTCGCAACGTAAAACGCCATTATTTTAATGATAACTACTCCTACTCACGTATCATGTCTGTGGCACTATATCCCATGCTTCACGATAATACAAAGCGAGCTGCCCTTCTTTGTACTTGTTCGATGTCATCCGTCAGTCCCATCTGACGCGGATCCCACACCGCACAGCAATACGCTAGAATATGGTGGACAAGCGTGGTGTAAGCAGTCTCTTTAGTAGACCTATTGCACCTTCTAAATGTTCTGCCAATGAATCGCAGTCTTTGGTTAGCTCTACCCACATTATCTATGTGATCGTTCCAATTTAGGGTATTTGTAATTGTAATCCCTAACTATTTAGTTGAATTTGCAGCCTTCAGATTTGTGTGACTTGTCGCGTAATCTAAATTTAGCGGATTTCTTTTAGTACTCATTTGAGTAACTTCACACTTTTCTTTATTCAGAGTCAATTGCCACTTTTCGCACCATACAGATAACTTATGTAAATCATTTTGCAATTCGTTTTGGCCCTCTGATGACTTTACAAGACAGTAAATGACAGCATCATCTGCAAACAATCTAAGACGGCTACTGAGATTGTCTCCTATGTCGTTAATGTAGATCAGGAACAATAGAGGGCCTATAACACTTCCTTGGGGAACGCCGGATATTATTTCTGTTTTCCTCTACGACTTTCCGTCTATTACTACGAACTGTGACCTTTATGATAGGAAATCACGATCCAGTCGCACAACTGAGGCGATATTCCATAGGCACGCAGATTGGTTAGAAGACGCTTGTGAGGAACGGTGTCGAAAGCCTTCTGGAAATGTAAAAATATGGAATCAATTTGACATCCCCTGTCGATAGGACCCATTACTTCATGAGTATAAACGGCTAGTTGTGTTTCACAAGAACGATATTTTCTGAATCAGTGCTGACTACGTGTCAATAAATCGTTTTCGTCGAGGTACTTCATAATGTTCGAATACAGTATATGTTCCAAAACCCTACTGCAAATCACCGAGCGAGGTGGCGCAGTGGTTAGCACACTGGACTCGCGTTCGGGAGGACGACGGTTCAATCCCGCGTCCGGCTATCCTGATTCAGGTTTTCCGTGATTTCCCTAAATCGCTTCAGGTAAATGCCAGCATGGTTCCTTTAAAAGGACACGGCCGACTTCCTTCCCCATCCTTCCCTATTCTGATGAGACCGATGACCTCGCAGTTTGGTCTCTTCCTCCCAAATCAACCCAACGCTACTGCAAATCGACGTTAGTGATACGGACCTGCAATTCGACGGATTATTCCTACTTCCTTTTTTGGGTATTGGTGTGACTTGAGCAATTTTCCAGTCTTTAGGTACGGATCTTTCCGTGAGCGAGCGGTTGTATATAATTGCGAAACATGGAGCTATTGTATCAGCATACTCTGAGAGAAACCTGACTGGTATACGATATGGACAGGAAGCCTTGCTTTTGTTAAGTAATTTAAGCTGCTTTGCAACACCGAGGATATCTATTTATATGTTTCTCATTGTAGCAGTTGTTCTTGATTGGAATTCACAAATATTTACTTCGTCTTCTTTGGTGAAGGAGCTTCGGAAAATCGTGTTTAATAACTCTGCTTTAGAGGCACTGTCATCAGTGACTTTACCGTTGTTATCGCGCAGTGGAGATATTGATTGCGCCTTGCCACTGGTGTGCTTTACGTATGACCAGAATCTGTTTGGGCTTTCTGCCCGATTTCGAGGCAGAGTTTCGTTGTGGAAATTATTGAAGGGATCTCGCATTGAAGTACGCGCTATATTTCGAACTGCTGCAATACTTTGCCAGTCTACGGGATTTTGCGTTCTTTTAAATTTGGCATGCTTTTTCTGCTGCTTCTTCAACAGCGATCTGACCCGTTTTGTATACCATGGGGGTTCAGTACCATCACTTATTGATTTATGTGGTATATATCTCCTAATTGCTGTCGATACTATCTTTATGAAATCATTCCACAACTTTTCTATGCTCACATGATCAGATCGGAAGGAGTGCAGACTGTCTTGTAAAACGGTGTTAAGAGCATTTTTATCAGCTTTTTTAAATAGATATACTTTGCGTTTCTTTTTGATGGTTGTAGGAGTTACGGTATTCAGCCTAGCAGCTACTGCCTTGTGGTCGCTAATCCCTGTATTCGTCACGATACTCACTATTTGTCCAAGATTATTTGTTGCTAAGAGGTCAAGTATGCTTTCGCAAACATTTATGTTTCGAGTGGGCTCATGGACTAATTGTTCAAAATAATTTTCTGAGAATGCATACAGTACAATTTCGGATGACGTTTTATGCCTGCCGCCGTCTTTAAACGTATAATTTTTTCAGCATATCGAGGGCAGATTAAAGTCACCACCAACCATAATTGTATGAATGGGGTACCTATTTGCAACGAGACTCAAGTTTTCTTTGAACTGTACAGCAACTATATCTTCTGAGTCGGGCGGCCGGTAAAACGACCCAATTAATAGTTTAATCTGATTGTTAAGTGTAAACTCAACCCATACTATTTCGCAAGAACTATCTACTTCAATTTCACCAGAAGGCAAACTACTTCTGACAGCAATAAATACTCCACCACCAATTGTATTTAATCTGTCCTTTCCGAACACTGAAAAAATTTCTGCTGAACTTACTTCCTCCGGCCACTGTCACCAAGCGGTTCTAGGCGCTTCAGTCCAGAACCGCGCTGCTGCTATGGACGCAGGTTCGAATCTAGCCTTGGGCATGGATGTGTGTGATGTCTTTGGGTTAGTTAGGTTTAAGTAGTTCTAAGTCTAGGGGACTTAGTTCCACAGTGCTTAGGGCCCTTTGAACCCCTCTTTGAACTTACTTCCGGCTTTAGCCAGCTTTCTGTACCTATAACTATTTGAGCTTCAGTGCTTTCTATTAGGGATTGGAGCACTGGTTCTTCCCCAACACAGCTACGACAATTTACAACTACAATACCGATCGTTTCTACAACTAACTTGCTGTGTTTTACGTGCCCCCTTTTAGACGGACGCCCTTTCTATGGTTCCCTGAGGCCCTCAGCCTACACGGTCACAGAGCCACCTGAGCCTCTGATTCAGACCCTCCACTCGGCTCTGCACCAAAGGACCACATCCGGAATGACTCCCCCCGGTATGCACACGGAGTGCACAATGGCTTCCTTCCCCTCGTTGGGAGCCATTTTCCTAAGGGGCCCCATTACGCGCCTAACGTTGGAGCTCCCAACCACCAGCAAACCAACCGTCTGTGAACGCCCAGACTTTGTGGGCTGAGAAGCTTTCTCTGGAACAGGGTGGACGACTGCATCTGGCTCAGGGACAGCGTCAGCCACAGATAACGCCTGTAACCTGTTCGTCAAATGAACCGGGGAGGCCCTACGATCGGCCCCTCGGAAAGTTTTTCGCTGCCTGCCAGACTATGTAATGATCACCCACTCGACCACGGGTGAGGGGTCAACCTCAGTGCAGGAAGTACCCTGGGCGGCCACAGCAGCGGACCGAACAGGGGACACGGGACACGGGGGACGTGCTCGACGTCTCTCACATCCCCGGGTCCGACCCCCACAGTGATGCCCCTTGGCAGCAGCCTCAAGCTGTGTGGCAGAAGCCAATGCAGCCTGGAGCTGTGAGCGAAGGATCACCACCTCAGCTCGCATCTGTACACAGCAATCACAGTTCCTATCCATTACTGGAGTCGCTCCCGTTTGAAGCTCATAAAAATATACAAAAAACAAGCAGTGTACTCACTTTATTAGCAGCAGGAATTCGAAGTGCTCTCTCACTAATGGTCTAAACGACACTGAGCTATACTAACCAAAACAAACAAAAGCCTGTAAGATCTAAGGGTCGATATAAGGGTCGATAGCAACAACTGTACAGTATGCTACACTGTTATTAAAATAAAAGGTTGTACCTAGCAGGCACTCGAACACTCAAGAAATTAGAAAAATGGTCTAGTAACTACACAGGTATCGGTAAATAAATAAATATCTTTTTGAGTGATGAAGCCATATCTACCAACCACAGCCGGGAAAACCGCCGAAACATGCACAACTGGTCTGTTGACAATCCCAGCTAGCTTCGTCAGGTAGAATGCCAGCGTCCATGGACTGCAAACATGTGGGGTGGGATAGTGAACCGTTAGCTCATAGGCCAGTTTTTCATAGACAAGACGGAACACGCGCATGTATCGCAGCCTCCTAACAGACCGTCTTCCAAGCATGTTAGAAGACGTTCCTCTACACACAAAGATGGCTGCCAAGCCCACAGTGCACGAAGTACTACAGCATGTCTTCAGAAATTGTTTCCAAACCGTTGGATTGGACGTACTACAGACCTATATCATTGACGTCGGTTTGCAGTAGGGTTTTGGAGCATATACTGTATTCAAACATTATGAATCACCTTGAAGGGAACGATCTATTGACACGCAATCAGCATGGTTTCAGAAAACATCGTTCTTGTGCAACGCAGCTAGCTCTTTATTCGCACGAAGTAATGGCCGCTATCGACAGGGGATCTCAAGCTGATTCCGTATTTCTAGATTTCCGGAAAGCTTTTGACACCGTTCCTCACAAGCAACTTATAATCCAGCTGCGGTCCTATGGGGTATCGTCTCAGTTGTGCGACTGGATTCGTGATTTCCTGTCAGGAAGGTCGCAGCTCGTAGTAATGGACGGCATATCGTCGAGTAAAATTGAAGTGATATCAGATGTTCCCCAGGGAAGCGTCCTGGGACCTCTGCTGTTCCTGATCTATATAAATGACTTGGGTGATAAATCTGAGCAGTTCTCTTAGGTTGTTCGCAGATGATGCTGTAATTTACCGTCTAGTAAGGTCATCCGAAGACCAGTATCAGTTTGCAAAGCGATTTAGAAAAGATTGCTGCATGGTGTGGCAGGTGGCATTTGACGCTAAGTAACGAAAAGTTTGAGGTAATCCACATGAGTTCCAAAAGAAATCCGTTGGAATTCGATTATTCGATAAATAGTACAATTCTCAAGGCTGTCAATTCAACTAAGTACCGCGGTGTTAAAATTACGAACAACTTCAGTTGGAAAGACCACATAGATAATACGTGGGGAAGGCGAGCCAAAGGTTGCGTTTCATTGGCAGGACACTTAGAAGATGCAACAAGTCCACTAAAGAGACAGCTTACATTACACTCGTTCGTCCTCTGTTAGAATATTGCTGCGCGGTGTGGGATCCTCACCAGGTGGGATTGACGGAGGACCTCGAAAGGGTGCAAAAAAGGGCAGCTCGTTTTGTATCATCTCGTAATAGGGGAGAGAGTGTGGCAGATATGATACGTGACGTTTTTCGTCGCAGCGATATCTATTTACGAATTTTCAGTCACCAACTTTCTCTTCCGAATGCGAAAATATTTTGTTGAGCCCAACCTACATAGGTAGGAATGATCATCAAAATAAAATAAATCAGAGCTCAAACAGAAAGGCTTAGGTGTTTGTTCTTCCCGCGCTTTTCGGGAGTGGAATGGTAGAGAGATAGTATGATTGTGGTTCGATGAACCCTCTGCCAAGCACTTAAATGTGAATTCCAGAGTAATCATGTAGATGTAGACAGCCTGTACCTTGGCTGGCCCGTTTCCCGAATTTCACTCTTGTAGCCTTATTTCTGTGGTGAAGCTGAAAGACGCTGTCTACAAGGACATTCCAACTACACCCGATGATATGCAAGGACGTATTTGTGCAGCCTGTTCTGACGTCTTCGGTGAAATGCTAGCACATGTGCAGCAATCGTTCCATACCAGACACGGAGTGTGTACTACCGCTGCCGATGGTCATTATGGACACATCCTGTGATGGTCAGTTGTGTTGTTACTGGTCAGAATCCACATAACTTGCGTATGCATTTGTGTTGTTATCTAGTGTGTGGGAACTTTTCAAAATATGATATCTCGTAAACGACTCTCACTAGAATCCTGCAACTAACACCACTTACATTCTAATTTACCGTAATTTTGGTCTGTTAATGCCAGTAGGCACTGTTCCGTTTAAAAAAGTGTATGTTTGTACAAAAATACTGGTTCTAAGGATTATAACAATTTGCTGATTGGCTAACAATATGAGCCCATGACTGCCAATACATTCTGTGAAAATCGCACATCAATAGCATTTCCGTAACATTTGCGGTGTATGGTTTGTGTCATTCACCCTGTATACGTTTGACATTGTGTCAACTGTTGGGGGGCGATCTGAATTTTTATATTATTCTTAAAAAATCAGGTTTGCTAAAATTACCTGTAAATCTCTTTATTGATCAATGGTTTCGACAGATCTGTGCTGTCATCACCGGATCTTGTAACATATTAACACAAGTTAATGATCTTTGCAAACCTGAATAGCGCGCTAGCTCAGTTGCTATTGTAAAGTTACGTGAACGAGTGTGGTAGAACATCAGAACAATATGATTTGTGTTTTATATTTGTAATATTTTATGTTTGACTTACTGATGGTCCTTGGTACCTTTTACTGTCAAATGACGCAACATCACTTTGTGTTAACCATACTGCTTCGATGTTGTAGTGGTTAGCCCATCTACCTAGTGAGAGGGAGACCTGCGTTAAAGTCCCGGCTGCGGCACATATTTTAATTCGTTTCTCCAGATTCTATCATTCTGTTAAAATGTTACAAGATCAATGTTGACATCACAGGTCTGTCGAAACCTGTAATCAATAAAAAGTAATAAAAATGGAGCGGTAGACTGATAAAGTGAAGTACATGCGTGAGGCAGCTATAAAATTATAATGATCACTTCTTTGATCATGTAACTTTATTTTTTCAGGGTCGTAATAAAAACTTTATGGACTGCCACCTGTAAGTACCGGCACCCACAGATTAGGCGAGTTAACACGATATGTAAAGATACGACCAGTAGCTGGGCCCAGGACCTCATTTAATTATGTTGCGTCCCTCTGTTCCTTAATTATTTGTGCAGTAGATTATGTGTGCATCGTGGTTACACATACTGACAGAAATTCAAAATGTTATACTATGAAAACCTTGACTATACGCTACCATACTGATAATACAGTATTTACCAGCCGGCTGTACTTCAAATATGGCAGTGAAACTGGGTAGATATTCTAATGCACTATTGAGGAACCGATTTACACTGGGTTGAAATTAGTTGCAAGTTTGACCACCAGTTGCAAATCTGGTACTGTGAATGCAAGAAAGACGCACAGGACTGTTTCCATATGTAATGAAATAGGAACGGGACGTGACCAAAAAAGGTCAAACAAGTGAGAAAGACATAATGTTAAATTTATTATTAACCACCTCTTAAAAAAATTGTTCAATATGAGCACTGGAGACGTCGATGAGATGCTGTACGACGCCTCATTTGCACCAAATGGCCAAAATTGGAACTAATTTTTTTCCACCGTAATACGGTTCAGCATTAGCATATCTACCAAGTTTTGCTGTCATACCATAATTACAGCGCACACTGGACCTCTCTGAATAGCTGAACTTTAATTATGACCACCTGTTATAAACCTTTGGATTGGAATATGGCCATTAAAATGTAATCCTTATAAGAACGTGCTTTCACTAGAGAAAAAAAGCCTTTCCTATAGATTAACAACGGCCTGAATGTTTGATGGCTGTTGGGTGTGTCTAACATTACTGGAAATTTTCAGTTGGAGACGGGTATATAGCAAGCGCAGAGCATGATCATGAGGATGAGCACGAACGTGAGCAGAGCTTAACGCTATCTTTTGGATTTTGAAGTAGGTAGAATCACTAACACGATGGACGTGATAGCATCATACCAACGGATCGCACAGATAGCTTGTTTTCATACAGCGACTGCAGAATGAGTGGTGATGAAATGGCATCAGGACAACGATGTGACAAGAGAAGTATGTATGTCTCCTTCCAAAAGAACTACACCATTAGAAGATCTTAGCACTGTTCGAAGGACTGTGAGGTATAGACGGACAGCAATAGCCGAAATCCGGGCAGAGGATACTACAAACCATCGGGAAGAGATTACGGGAAGCCGGGTTGAGATATAAAATTTTAATGTGCCATTTAACGCTACCAATATTCCACAGACAGCAGAGACTTGCACAATATAGAGTCGGCGTCTACTGGGACATCGAGTATCATTCTGTGGGTTTCGCCGATGAGACTCACTTCTGTTTTGAGGCCGTCAGATCGATGCTGAAGTCCCCTTAAACGCCATGGGGAAAGGGTACAAGAAGCAGAGATTCTAGAGACCCATATATTTTCAACTCCTGGAATCATGGTTTGGGGAGCTTTTGGGTATGACTACACCACTGATTTGGTAATTTTTAAAGGAAGACTGAGCTATCACCGGTTTGTGTCAAGACTGCTAAAAGCTTCTGCCTTGAAGACTGTAAAGATCTATGATGTATATAAGCAGGCTGAAGCAACGAATGAAAATTTGTCCCACGGCCGGGATTGTTTGAGACTGATAGATGTTTATAGATGTCTGAAAGTTGAAAGGTCTCTGGAACCATATAGTTCCATTTGATTGTAACGATCCTTCACTGCCCTGCCCAGTTCCCTGAACCGTCACCCACAGAACATGTCTCAGATTCGTTCAGAAAACGAATGCTCTCACACCAGTCATCAGCCAAAAGTCTTCATTAAATCACACAATATGCGGATTAGGCATGACAAGAAATTTCTCAATATGGCTTTTGAGGGCTGTTTATTCTATGCCACAACAAATGCGAGAGAGTATTGGTGTGCGTGGGACTCACATCTCATACTGATGATGTTGATGGGTTATCAGCTACGAACGGAATGACAGTTTAATAATTTAATACACGTAGTTTGATGAATATCTCTACAACGGTTGATAAATATTGGATGGTGCTCCATGGTGCTGCGCCGACCAAACATTTAGTATGGAAGTACATACAGTAGTTAAGTCCCTGGCACTTAGAAGCTGTTTGCAGACGACACCGTCAAATAACTGGATAACGTTTAGGAAATGCAACAAATCCACTAAAGAGACTCTTAAAATGGTTCAAATGGCTCTAAGCACTATGAGACTTAACATCTGAGGTCATCAGTCCCATAGACATAGAAGTACTTAAACCTGACTAACCTAAGAACATCACACACATTCATGCCCGAGGCAGGATTCGAACCTGCAACCGTAGCAGCAGCGCGGTTCCGGACCGAAGCGCCTAGAACTGCTCGGCCACAGTGGCCGGCAAAGAGACTGCCTCCACTACGCTTTTAGAAGGATAGGATTGACAGAGGACATCGAAAAAGTTCAAAGCAGGGCAGCTTGTTTTGTACTGTCATGAAATAGAGGAATTTGTCGTGAATGTGATACGTGAGTTGGAGTGTAAATTATTAAAACAAAGGTGTTTTATGATGTGCTGAGATCTCTTCACGAAATTTCAGTCTCCAGCTTTCTCCTCCAACAGTGACACTTACAAAGACAATTCAGTGTTCCCTTTTCCCGAGCGCTGTTCGAGAGTGGAACGGTAAAGAACTAGTGAGAAAGGGGTTGGATGAACCTTCTGCCAGTGTCTTAACTAAATTAGGAAGGAAGGGAGATTGGGTTTAACGTCCCGTCAACATCGATGTCATTACAGTCGGAGCACAAGCTCGGACTGTGTTAAGTCGCATAGTGCTCAGAGCCATTTGAACCATTTTGAACAACTGTCATACAACTAGAACATCTATTAGGAACGTTTTGTAGTGACACAACCACATAACAGTTGGTGGGCAGAAGACTCACAAACAAGTAAATGTAGTGAGAATTTAAGTAAGACACTTTAGAATCTTTCGGTTTGACGGCAGTTACTCTGTTTTCAAGTGAATGTAGCTGATTGTTAGTGCAAGTAGCTTCACTATTCGGGTTGCCGAGAAAGATCGTACTAAAATTTCCCGAATCCGAAACCAAGGCCACTAACGCATTTTTGTACGCTGGTGTACAACTCAGAGATAGTGACTTCAAATAATGGTGGCAGAAGGAAATTTCACCGCCAATATTTGGCCGATGAAGAGAGTAGAGGCAGTAACGTAAAGTGCGTCATTGCCAAATTCCGCGCAAGTGTCCTGTGTTAAATTACAAAGCTCGCCGTTACGCTCATGGAGAGAGGAAACACCGCTGACGAAGACCCGTCCATCGGACGACGTCGTTGAGATCGAGAGGTATACCCATTGTGCAGATAACAGTTTTCACCCTCTACCTCGTTTATTCTCACCACTGTTACCAACGCCACCACCACCACCACCACTAAGAACACAAACACAACACTATATTACGCAGGCTCTCATCAGTCAGGTGTACTAAAAGTGTTAGACTTACAGAAGAACGCTCACTTTTCACTATGAAAAGGTTCGCAATGGATTCAAATAAAGACAGAATTTCCGTTTAAGGTCGCTTAACCCCTAGGTTATTTCCCAGCAGACAAAGTTATACGACAATTAGTCTATCTAATTACACCACCCCACCATAGAAAATTCCGAGGCTGTCACTGGAGTAGAACCCAGGATCTCCGTACCGGTAGCACTCCTTTGTCAAAATAGTTCCTAATCAGAATAAATATTTCCCATACCATCAGACAACGGTCGTTAGAGTCACATGAACAGAAAGGTAAATGTAAAGAACGGAAAAGTAAATGAAAACAATAGTAAACCAGAGAAATAAGCTGTACAATGTATGAAAAACAAATGAGACACAATCAAAATTTAATTATAACATTTATAGGTTGAAGAGCGAAGAAACTCTTGTACCGTTGCTTAGAATAACAGTTTCAGATCTATGAGCAGAAACAAACACTGAATTTTCTTATGTATTAATTCATCTCGTTAATCGAGTTTCACGTACCAGGGAAAAACTGACAAGGGGTATAGCTGGTGAAATACTTTGAATAAGACAGCCTAAATATGAGTTAAAAAAAAGAGTGTAAAAGCTATTATTCAAATGTAGCAATAACATACTAAAAGATTTTAAAATAAAAGAATACATAAAGTGAAAAGTGTAGGAAGGAAGGTGCACAGATAACATAAATTACTTTAAAACTGTTAAAACTGGCCACAAGTAAGCTGAAAATTATAGCTAAATAATTACTTTATGAATTTTCTCTCTGCATCTACATGTGATTTTTCATATTTATCCATGTGTTTTCCTGCAACATATAATAATATGTTTGATGGTAACGGCCTCGCTTCAGCCTGGAACCGCGCGACCGCTACGGTCGCAGGTTCGAATCCTGCCTCGTGCATGGCTGTGTGTGATGTCCTTAGGTTAGTTAGGTTTAAGTAGATCTAAGTTCTAGGGGACTGATGACCTCAGATGTTAAGTCCCATAGTGCTCAGAGCCAATTGAATCATTTGGTAACGGCTCCAAAATGAAGAACGGTACTCAAGAATCAGTGATTAGAGAGTTTTGTGATCGATCTCGTTGTAGTTGAATAATATATCATTGTTTTTCGTTTTAAGTCAAATAATCAGTCTTTGTATTAAGCACTAATCACCTGTAGGTCTTCCTGCGTTTGGTGGACCTTTCTGGTCTACTACCAGGCAATTTTATACGTAAAAGGCTTTAGCATTGCTGTTATTTTATATACAAATTCGTTGTTTTAGTATAATTTTTTGTGTTAAATCACGCACACAAATCTTAGAGTAGCGCATGAATGTTGGTGCAGTGGACTGCTTGTCCACCATTGGTGCTTCAATCGATTTCTAGAACATTTCCCTCGGTCTTAATACAAAGTTTTAAGTCGTAAAGCAGTCGCACATTAATAAACTACGTATGTCCTTCAGTAAGTCAAGCAGTTTCGTTACTTTTGGGTCCAGGTCGCGCTTATATTGTGAACGGACATGTGTCATGGATATTGTTCAACATTTTTGCTAATTTCTTCTTTTAGGCACCATATTAAGGTAATAAACTTACTCATTTTTCAGTCATCTATATTGCCAGAAAAAAAATGGAACACCCTCAAGCACAAGGTGATTTTATCGACAAGTGAGGTGAAAGGAAGTTCGTCGTTGTAGGAGTATATATTAAGGAATTCAGATCGAATGAAACACACAGATAACGGAAAAGGATGCCCAGACAGTAGCATCAATATGCAGTGTACTCTGTTTGGCGGTAACACGCCCGTGTACTTTCGCATTCAGACCATCATAAAGGTTGTGAATAAATAAAATGTTTTGTGACTAGGACCTTCCGTCGGGTAGACCGTTCGACGGGTGCAAGCCTTTCGATTTGACGCCACTTCGGCGACTTGCGCGTCGATAGGAATGAAATGATGATGATTAGGACACACAACACCCAGTCCCTTAGCTGAAAAAATCTCCGACCCAGCCGGGAATCGAACCCAAGCCCTTAGGACTGACATTCTGTCGCGCTGACCACTCAGCTAGCGGGGGCGGACAGGTTGTGAATGGCACCCTGCGATGGATCGTCCCATGTATCTTCCGTCTTCTGTGTCAACTGAGGTCGAGTAATTTCCCAATTCAATGTGTCCCTTAAACGTCCAGTTGTCGAGAGATCTGGTGATCTTGCTGGCCAGGGCAGTTGTGGACGACGAAGAGAATGTTGCGTCGCTGCAGCCATATGTGGATGTGCACTGGACTGCTGAAAAGGAATGCCATCTTCCTGTCGAAAAAATGTAGAACGGGGATAGCAGCCTGTTCAATGTAGCGGACACTGCTCTGCCTACTCTACCCTGCAGAAACACCAGATATGACCGTAAGTTGTAACTGAATGGCCTCCAACACCATGAAGTCTGGGATAGGAGGTGAAAGCACTCTGGAGGAGGCATCTCACCCGTTCTACGTTACACGCGTATAGGTCCATCACTCGCATGCAGGCAGAAACTACTCTCATCACTGAAGAACACAGAGCGCCATTCCACTCTCCACTTGACTGTTTTACGACACCAGAGTAGCCACGCTTGGCGGTGTCATGGTGTCAGTAGTTGCCTGCCCCGAGGCACACGTCATCTTAACCCTGCTGCCAGCAGGAGCTTCCTAATCATCCCTGATTCGCTGAGATTTCGTCGGTAGATGATGTTCGTTTGGCCAACGTCGATCTTGACGTGTGTCTGTACTATGCAGACGTCCAAACAGTGGTCTACAGGTATGAGAATGTTCCACAGACTTCTGTTGAAAGCAGCGACACACCGCCGATACATTGTGCTCAACACGTGTAGCAATCTGTCGGTATGTCCATCCAACTTTCCGCAGGCACGCAGTGCGACACCGTTCAATTGACTGAAGCTGTCCAATAGGTGTACATACTCGTTGATGGGCCGTGGTTGAACCCTAGAATGAATGTTGCTAACACTGTTTATATCTAAACTCAGCACAGTTACTGCCTGCAGAGTCAGAATAGAGGGTGCACGGGCAGTCCTCTTAGCGTCATCTGATCGCCGATGATTGTGAAAAATAAATCACTAACACTACAACCTCTGCGTATGCGCATATTATACCGTGGTGTCACTGAACACAGTTCTGGAGGTTGTTGCATTTTTTCGCGGTTGTGTGTTTCTGCAAATAGAAAATGAAAGACCAATAGCACTGGTATCGTACGCAAACTATCAGAAGATTTAAATGAAGGTGGCGATGATTCTGGAATATAGAAGCTTTGTAATGAACTTAAAATTAGCAAATTTTACTGTAAATGTTGGGCTTGTTATTAATTTAGGGAAGGGAGGAGTAGTTTTATTTCAAGATAGACTATTAGAACACTTTATGTCCTCGCAGCTCAGTAATATCACGAAGTACCTTAACGTTTGAAATCTTAATACACGTAGTAGAGGAAAAGTTGGTGTGCCTATAATTTTGAATTCCTGAATGGACAGTCGCTTCTGGACTCCCTAATCTGATGCGGAAGCAATTAGTTTGGAAAGGAGCTGGAAGAGATGGTACCTGGACGCAGCTGACTAGCTGACACAGCAGCAGGCCGAAGGGCCAGTGCTGCAAGATGAGCACCGGCAGCGCGACGAAGGGAATGCACACGAGCGTAAGCAGCAGGTCGCCCAGCGCGAGGTTCAGCAGCAGCAGGTTGGTCACTGTGCGCATTGCTCTGTTCCCCGTGATGGTGTACACGACGAGCCCGTTGCCCACCACCGACCCCAGCATTATGACGCCGTACAACACGACAACGAGCGCCACAAACGGTGTCGACGACAGTGCTGCGGACCCTGGCATTTCGCACATGTTCGTCGTGGAATTGGTCAAGCTGTCATCGTCCGCCGTGACGGTCTCCGTGTCGTAATAATCCACGTCTGAGCTCGCCATCTTGTAAGAGTTGTCCATGGGTACTGTTACAGGTGTATATAAACGTGTATAAATATATATTGCTACTTACAGAAGAAATAGAATTACTGAAGTCGAAACTCACTGTTTTTCGTTCTCGAGAAGTATTGTTAAACGGTGTCCGTTCACGATTCAGATCGGTGACCGTTCACAGTGAAGACTCTCGCAGGACCTCAGTTCTGACGACAGCATGCATCTCGTACGCCTGACATTGTTCGTGTACACCTGACTCTTCAGGATTCCAACAAACGGGACAGATGTTGTCAGTAGTATTCCTCTCTTCCGTCTGATTAAACCTCGATTCAGGGAAGTCCTCTGTTTCGTTTCGTTGACTTCTTAGCCTATTTATCCAAACGATGAAGTACGCACAAAAGCACATTTGTATGGGAGATGGTTCTTAAATCTTCTTAATTTTTCCTACACATCTCGCGATAACAGATCTGGATGATTCTGAAAAAGAAAGAAAAGAAACCATTACTATCATTATTGAACCTGCATAAAGCATTATTCCTGCAAGAAAAACAAGACTAGTCATAACCAGATTATTGATACGATGTGAAAAGTATGTAAGCCAAAAGCAAATTATTGTTAACTAAAAAAATATAGAGAACCGTCTGACGGCAGCGTTTAATGAGGGATTGTGTTGTCTGTTTCTGTGTAGCTGTTAGTTCATTTACGTATTATGTATTTCAAACAGATGTGATACATCATTTTAGTTTTTTTTAATTGGACTAGAATTCTACTTAAAACTGTGCAATATGATTAGTTTTTGAGATTTTCGTTGTTTAATGCTTGGCGTGCTATCTATCCTTCTCTTGTTCACAACTATTTCTCGCACACAAGCTGTGTTATACAGTCAGTGCAGAATAGTCTGACGTTGTAAGTGCTATTAATGGGAAGAGAAAATCGAGAAGCGGCTCAGTTATTATGGAATTTGTAATGACTCTATACCGGGGATGGCTCAGTAAGAGAGCTGTGTTGGCAGCCATTCTGTGTGAAGGTTCAGGATTCTCCATTGTGGACTTCAGGTTTTCCTTGGAAATGCAATAGCCTGGAGAGTGCTGATTGTTAAAGAGAAATGCAAAAATGTGACTAAATCGAATCAGAGTCATAAAATTTTATGATTCCATGAACTATCATATCCAGCATGACATTATTAGTAATACACCAGAAATATTTGATTCCAGAAGGGGAGATCCAGGTCATTACACAGGATACCGTAATGAAATATTTGAGAGGTATTAAAAACGATGAGTCTCTGATAGTGAAAGAATTCGCCCAGCTCTAAAATATTTCGTAACAAAAGTTTGTACTTATGAAATTACAGGTATAACCTGGCTAACCACAGTGAAACAGGTCCCTGGAAGAGGTCCGCTGGGTATAAATGGAAAAGTGAGAGCTTTTGTTATGTACTTCACAATTTTCACTACAGGCGTCATGCAGATTTTTTTTTGTTCTGGGATCTACTAATGGAAAAAGTCCGTTCCAGATTTGTGTCGCAGAGTCCGAACACTTTTGATAGAGAAGCATTTGGTACAGAACATTACGATAAGGACTTTGATGGGAGGTACGGATAATGGGAAAATGTAGCCAATACGGTTGCTGTCGAAAAATAATTCAGGACGCAACAGTTGCAGCAGGACGTCTACGGTGTGCAGTGATTTGACCTGCAAGCATCAATAATGTAGCCTGCCATGTTCAGAAAGTACGTCACAAAGCCAGACAGATTCATATAACACGGTTGAGTGGTACTCATTTATTTGAATAATTTCGCCAATATAATTAAAAGTTGTTTCGCATAACACATGCGAAATGAAACTTTATTTTTCCTCACTGGACCACAGCCCAGACTATCAAACGTCTCCACAAACTAGTTCTGGTACGTGCACATTCAAAATGATATCTGGCGCATGTAATCACAATTTTATATTTTATTGCCGTTGCTGAAATAAAGTGCATATTTTTAAATAATTAGGTGAAATAAAAATGGTGAGCAACAATGTATCATGACTGATTCATTGTTACAGCGCATAAGGACAGGCTTCTAAACTTCCTGTGACTATTCTGATTAAGGATTTGCTTGACTTCCGCAAATCATTTCATACTAAAACTTGAAAGTTTCTTTCAAGAAGGTTATGACAGAATTCCTGTCCCATCTCAGCCCGATTCAGACAATGCTCCGTCTCTAATGACCTCAATGTGGATGAAACGTTAATTATTAATATTCAATCCATTCTTAATCAGCATCTGTGTTAAAAGTGACGTTAACATCCTATGATTTCGTGTCAGGGAGACGTAAGACGTGTAGTGTTGGCATACTTAACTCCATACTGGAAAATATGACAACACGAACAACGCTTAAGGGAATTAAAATAAAGTTTATAGCATAATGGATGGGCTTTTTAATGTTGCACTGAAAGAAAAATTTTTCTCATATTTGTAACATAAAAATTATTAAAAAGTACCACAGTTCACAGTTTTCTTTTCTGGTCCCGTCTGTGCACTTTGAATATCCCGAAATATGTCTACATCTGAGAGCGATCAGCACGCTCGCGAAATCAGTTTTTGACGTCGTCTCGTCTGGTAAGGCTCTGTTGATCCACTTTGTCTGTAACGCGTGGTGGTCAGGTCACTGGCCCACCTGGCCGAAGAGGAAAATATCATATAAGGCAAGCCTGGCTACCCAGAAATTTTTTTTCTGAACGTTCATCTTACTACTTTGACATTAGGAACGTGTTGCTAGCGGAACGTCTTGTAGCAACTCTGTCAGTGCAATATTTCGACAAATTTTACGGTACCGCTCATCATTTAACAGTGAATTAAAACTCGTACAACATCGTGGATGCGTCAACACCAAGTATTTAGGTAGCAGTCGTGATGACTACCTTGCTGATATAATCAGCGAAGATTTTCTTCTGGCATATAGTAAGTATTGTGGTTCATCTCACCATTAGATCTGAAAGTGGCTTCATAAATCCACAGTTGGTAGTAGTAAAGCCCAATTTTTGATTCAGATACCAGGTACAGAAGACGATTCTTGTGTGGTAACCATTATAGCTTAATTTCCGACAAATATTCATGTGATTTGGCCGCAAACAACTATGACGTAGAATTCTGCGGACTGTACTTCTACTCAAGCTAGAATTCCATGCAATTCTTCGTGTAGAAATATGTGGTTCAAGATTTATTGCGATGAGACTTATTTCTCATTTTTTACTATTGAGGGACGGTTTCACATGGCCATTGTTGCGAATCAGTGGTTGCAATCACTGGAAAACATGTTGCGATCGGCGTGGATGGTCCTGATATCTCTCCGCATAAACCCGCTCTGCTTTTAAATAATTATGATGACATTCTCGTAGTATCATAAGCATATAAAACGCCTGTTCATTAGAATATACTGTTACTAAACGAATGACAAACACACTGAAGGTCATCGCACAAACGTTTGGCAATGCACCGCCAAAAGACCTCTTGTCTTGGATTGTGTGGCGTGACCACATTTTTTTTTTTTTTTGACGATGTCACTGAAACACCCAAAATAAAAAAAAAGCTTTCTAGAGCCTAGACTGTAAATTTTAAGTCTTGAGAACTCTTCTGAATGGCACAAATTTTTTCCCGTATTTCCACTTGAACTTCTGAATCTGAGTTCAACTTCTCCATTTTTCAGTAGCTTGCAACCAGTGTTAGGTTTACTGTTCTATTGACCCTTACTCGTTCGGCTTGCTAAATCACGTTTTACCGTACAATCCGGTCAGATGAATCGTTTCCGAGATAAGTGCCAATACGAATGGTATGAAGACCCCCTGCATTCGTACACACGCACGGTGCATCTAGTGCCAGTGAGCGCGCTGTCCGTGTATAGAATGGGGAAGGTGCGTGATCTATCTGAGTTTGACCGAGGGCAGATTGTGATGACCTGGAAGCTCGGCACTAGCATTTCGGAAACTGAACGACATGTCGGGTGTTCGAGGGGTGCTGTGGCAAGTGTCTTCAACATGTGGCGAAACCAAGGTGAAAACACGTCCAGAAGTCGTGGTGTTGGGCGGCCACCCCTCATTACAGATGTCGGACGTCGTACCATGGGCAGACTGGTAAAACAGGACAGGCGGAAAACTGTGGCGGAACTAACATCAGACTTCAATGCTGAGCAGAGTACAAGTTTGTCGGAACACACAGCCCATCTTAACGATGGGCCTCCGTAGCCGACGACCCATGCATGGGCCACGACATCGGCAACTATGACTGAAATGGGCACTTTGACATCGGCACTGGACGTTGACGCACTGGCAGAGCGTTGGATGGTCTGCTGAATCCTGATACCTTCTTCATCATGCCGATGGGAGGGCGCGAATCCGTCGTCCTCCAGGGAGATGTCTTCTTTAAACTTGTAATGTGCGACGGAGTCAAGCTGGCGGCGGCTCCATTATGCTCTGGGGAACATTCACGTGTTAATCCATGGGTCCAGAGGAGCTCGTGTAAGGTACCATGACGGCCAAGGGATATCGTACACTGGTTGCAGACCACGTAGACCCGCTCATGACGATAATGTTTCTCAATGGCCGTGTAATTTTGCAACTAGATAATGCGCCACGTCACAAGGCCAGGAGAGTGTTAGAGTGTTTCTAGGAACACAGTTCTAATTGATGTGCTGGCCCCCAACTCGCCAGATCTGATCCCGATAGACCACATCTGGGATGTGACTGAACACGGCGTCAGAGCTCATCGCCCCATCCCCGGAATTTACGGGAATTAAGTGGCTTGTGTGGGCAGATGTGATGCCACGATGCATCGCCGCTGTTACCTGTGCCAAAGGTGAACATAAAAGCTATTAGGTAGGTGGTCACAACGTTCTCGCTGACCAATGTATACCTGAAACTGAGGGAAAAGTAGGCCGAAAAATAAAGAAGACAACATGTATAAACCATATCAAGTTTGCTACGATGGCTTGTTTAAACCAGGGCTTCATCCGTTTGTATTTCATTACAAAAATTGTGTTAAAGGGCAAAACTAATTTGTTGGCATCGTTTGTTTGCTAATTCTGACAAAAGCAGTAGAACTGAATTTAAACGGGTAAACAAGACACAGAGTCTGAGTATGAGGTATATCTAGAACTGGCGAACTTCATAATGAATTCAGCACTGTTACGTTATTCTAGATTGTTCATTGTGAACATCCTAAAGAATGACTGGTATATCCTAAATAATGGCAGGTATAATTCTCAAATAGATGTTCTAGGGTGCATATCTACACGTATCACAGACTCATAGATTGTGGGATTTGTAGGAATGTGGCAAAGCCGGCCGCTGTGACCGAGCGGTTCTAGGCGCTTCAGTGCGGAACCGCGCTGCTGCTGCGATCGCAGGTTCGAATCCTGCCTTGGGCATGGATGTGTGTGATGTCCTTAGGTTGGTTAGGTTTAAGTAGTTCTAAGTCTAGGGGACTGATGATCTCAGATGTTAAGTCCCATAGTGCTTAGAGCCATGTAGGAATGTGGTATAAACAGTACACTCTTTCCTTAGTGCTGGGATTTTACCGAAACGAACCTATGTAAATGATTCAGCCGGCAACCTCCAAGATTTTGGATGCCTCTTGTACTGAGACCTACACAGAATGTTCAGAGTGCTGCCTCGTCTGAGAATTTCGTTGTTGGTGGGTCACTAAGTAGTAATGTTAATTAATCAAATGTGGAAGGGGAGGAGGTGGAATCAGTAAGAAGCAGAATTTATGAAAAAAATACACGTTTCCTGTTTGTATAAAGGATGTAACGTTGTTTATTTTGATTAATGCTAAGCAATATCCGGTCAAGGCAGATCATGTTTAATAGCAATTGTTTTCTTGCGGAGACCGAGTCAGCTCACGAAAGGACTGACATACCACCTACGTTTGAGAGAAAAATAACATTTGATAGGTCTGATTCAGTTGTTGCAGGTGGGATGCGAACTAGAGTTCTTGACCCTAAAGAATTAGGCACATCCAAACGTTATGTTTGTCTTATACGAGGCGTATTCCAAAACTGAGGTCCGGTGACCAGTATTTAACTGATGGTAGGCCTGAATGAAGTTTCACGCGTGCAGCGCTGCCTACCGGCAGCATTGTTGATTTGATTCAGTAGTCGTTTGGCAGTCGGTGAGTGCAGATCGCAATGGTGGATCCCGCCATTTGTGAAGTACGCGGTGTGCTGGAAAAAGGGTCTTCTGCCGCCGAAATCCATCGTGAATTATGCATAGTGTCTGGACGTGAAATAATGAGTGACGAACATGTTCGAAAAGTTCGAAAATGGTGTCGAGAATTTCAAAATGGCCTCGAAAATGTTTGCGATGGACAGTGGAGTGGCAGGTCCAGTATTCGGAGCGACGACATCGTTGATCAAGTGAACCAAAAACTTTGAAGTGATCGGCGACTGATGGTTAGTGGTCTGGCTGACAAATACTAAAATGTTGCTAGAACCTCAATCTACAGGAATGCATCGAACATCTTGGATATTACTAACTGTGTGCGAAGTGGGATCCAAAAATGCTCACCGATCAGCACAAAGAGCAAAGAATGCGTAGTACACGACAGTTTTTGGAGGGCTTTAGAAAAGATGGAGATGATTTTCTTCTCACGTTGTTACAGGCAACGAGATGTGGATGTCGTACACCAACACAGAATCGAAAGAACAGTCAATGCAGAGGCGTCATTCAAGTTCATCCACATCAAAAAACTTTAAGAAGTCTCCGATCTCGAATCAAAAAATGATGGCTACAGTTTTTTTTTTTGGACGAAAAGGGTGTCCTTTTTATTGATTTCAACGACGTGGTTCAACAAGTAGAGGTGACATATGACGTATACTGTGAAATGCTAACCAAACTGAGACGTGCAACCCCAAATGAACACCACGGGAACCCGTTGTCTGGCATGATCCTCCTTCGCGACAACGTTCACCATCATACTGCTGCCGAAACCAAGGAGAAGACTCACGATTTCCGTTGACAACTTTCTGAGCACCATCCATACAGTCCCGACCTTACACCAAGTGACTGTTTCCTCTTCGTGCATTTGAAAATGTGGCTGGGTGCACAGCGATTTCAAAACGATGATGAACCTGAGACTGGCGGTACCAACTTGTTTAGTTTCTAGGCTGCAGACTTCTATGCAGAGTTGTTAAAGAAACTGGTGTAGCACTACAGAAAGTATATAGATATGAACGGCGATTATGTGGAAAAGTGAAATAGATGTATACTAAAATATTTATTGTCAACAAAAACATTTTCTCATTACCTTATTTTTTATGACCTAACGGAACTTTGTTTTGGAATTCACCTCGTAACACGCGTGGGCAAACCATTTAATACCTAGAAAGAGCGAAATTTTCTCGTTGACGTAACCAAAACGAAGAGAAAACCGTATATCGTTACACGGAAAAATGTCATATAATGTGAGATTTGTAAGGGAACTAATATTTAGTTGTTACGAAATTTGGATCGTGTAAGTAAAGTAAGTGTCGGCTCTTAGAATGTAGTTACTGCCTCAAACGAGTAAACATTGTTACCCAGACATGTTGACATGTAAGTAGATAAAATCTTATATTTTATTTTCCTGTGCTGTGTGTATCTCAACTAAGGCTTTCTCCTGGAATTACGTATTCTGTACACCTCTGACGTGTTCACATTATGCTCTATCTATCTGGTGCGAAATGAAACCGTTTTAGGATTCAGGAATCCACGTTGCGATCCTGATGGAGTTGCATTTCCACTGCCTACTGTGTGCTAAGGAAAAGCAGCCACAGTAGAATTTTGGAGCGTCAAAAGACCTAGGCTAGGAAGGCAATTGATTTCTTACAGATAAAAGGATACCGCCGAGTGATCACAGAAGCTGGGAGCACTGGACGTTTTCAAAGGAATTGGACTTCGAATCTCTGTTAAGTCGCTCAGAACTTGTTTATTTGAAGGAACAGGCTTTAAAGCAGTTTTTAAACCCCAGAATTTAAATAATGTCTTCAAACAAATCTTGAATTATAGTTCAGACGAGATATATTCCACGATTCTTGTCTGACATGATTTTCTTGCTATTATTTGTGGATTCTTTCACTACTTTCAGAAGACATCAAGAAAAATACAGCTCTATAAATTAGAGGTACGAGGGTCTGTATACGATGACGGCATGCTGTTTCTGATGTTTGTTCGAGTAGTGTCTTCATTATCACTTCTGCTGTTTACTACTTGTGCCTGCTGAGGAAATGAGTCGTTTACGTCCGATTGTAAAATTCAAATAAACAAACATCTAATGCGTTAGCAGAGTGTCGAATGAATTATAGGAATATTATCGTAAAGGCAAAGCTGGGCGATGTTTACTCCTCACTTCTTCTGCGATTTATCATGTGAGACACATCGTTCCAACAAACGCTAACCCCGAATTGAGGCTAAAATAAGCTGCTAAAATAAGCGAACGTTTGATTCCGTTTATATTTTGGTTAGGTCTTCTAGGGCGGGAGAGATATACCACATTCATTCAAACTCAAAAACTCGCATTTATAAGCTGAATTTGTACCATAGTTTCTCGTAACAGAGTATTAGTGCTGAATGACACTTCGATTTTGTTGTTAGTACCTGACCATCGAAATTAATTGAAATGCATTGCAGTAATTGGGCGGAAAACGTTAATTAACTTGATCTTTTGTGCTGTAGGCACAGGGCTATTGCATTTTATGCGAAATGTATAGGCCAACTGAGCAACAAGTCAAATGTGCCATGTTTTTATTTGGAATCCATCGCTACATTAATTTCCATCAGGCCATGAAAAAGGTTGTAATATACGCCCTGACATGATATGTCGATTCTGTTTTGTCTGACGCCTTCTCTTGATACGAAGCGAGTCAGTCAATTTCCTTTAGGAAGATATTGTGAATAATGTGAATAATTACATGTAACTCGCTACTTCTTATTGGGTTACTAATTTGTATATTTATATTATTTTTGTAACTCTTTTGCCAACAAGTACAGTTACTTATTCGCACAAGGAAATTCCCGAGCAGTAGTACTACAATGTGACCTCCCAAAAAATAGAGTATCTCGTGGATATTAAGAAACAGCCAGACAGATCTCACAGAGAGGTACGATTAAGACATTGTACGCGTATTCAGTGCAGAGCAGCTACGACATTCCATCTCCCAGCCATCATCACTAGAACAAACATGATAAATCTGACACAGCTTCGTTGCATTGTCCAGAAAAACCATTAGATATGTTGCCGATCCAGAACCAAACCTATTTAAATGACCTCTTGAAGCCAAATCTCCTACACTCATCCAGTGAGTTTATAGGTTCACAGAAGAGATGAATTACACCTGAGCAAATGTTTCAGCATGTGCAACAATATCTCTCTAAACAGCTCAGTAATATTACGACCTTCTGGTAAAGTAGTGCTTCTGATTATGCTTTGTATAACCTGCATCCACCTCCGGCAGAAAACCTCCCATCCCTTTGAAATACCAATTCATGTGGACTAAGTGACCCGTAGCGGAAAATTTCATTCCTTTATTTATCCTGGTCTGATTAGAAACATCAGGTCCTCTCTTATTTCAGACCAATGTTTCACACATACAATATATATTACATCATAGTTACCTACGAAAATAATAACCTAGTAATAATAACAATGATAATAATAATTATAATAATAATACTGTCGCACCGAGCGAGGTGGCGCAGTGGTTAGACACTGGACTCGCATTCGGGAGGACGACGGTTCAATCCCGCGTCCGGCCATCCTGATTTAGGTTTTCCGTGATTTCCCTAAATCACTCCAGGCAAATGCCGGGATGGTTCCTCTGAAAGGGCACGGCCGACATCCTTCCCCATCCTTCCCTAACCCGATGAGACCGATGACCACGCTGTCTGGTCTCCTTCCCCAAACCAACCAACCAATAATACTGTCTATAACTGCGACATTTATAACAATAATGATAGTGGCAGTTAAAAGAAGAATTTATAGGTCTACAGAACAGATGTTTCCTGATATCACGAATACTGCGAGAAGGACAGTTAAGGAGAGTACATCGCTAAGAGTACTCGGAAATGAGTAAGATGATGTTGGAAAGAGTGATGTAGACGGGCAACGAGTGCGTGCAGGGACAATGGTAACCTTATTGTTACTTTAATACATGTTATTATCTGTCTTTTGAAGCTGAAGATGTTGTTTAGTTCTCGAATATCAAGCAGAAGGTCGTCTGCGAGTGGGATTCATGCTACTGAGATGGACTTCGAGAAAGTGGCTGAACGATGGAGCGTGACAGAAAAGATTTTACTCTGACGGGTATGAGTGTTTCTGGCGTGTTGTTCAGACAAGAGTGCTAAGATCGAGGAGAGATATGAGGGACAATGTTCATTGATAAGACAGTAAAGAAGACAGAGAGCCAGCCGGAGTGGCCGAGCAGTTCTAGGCTCTACAGTCTGGAACCGCGCGACCTCTACGGTCGAATCCTGCCTCGGGCATGGATGTCTGTGATGTCCTTAGGTTAGTTAGGTTTAAGTAGTTCTAAGTTCTAGGGGACTGATGACCTCAGAAGTTAAGTCCTATAGTGCTCAGAGCCATTTGAACCATTTTTGGAAGAAGACAGAAGCTCTGCGCTTGTCTGCACAAAGCCAGGATAGCTGTGCATATGGCGGTGAAATGTTATCAAAGAGTTGAACATCAGAGATATAATGAACAAAGGCATTAATATCTAGTTACAGGCGCCGTGAACTTTCCTGAGAAAGGTCTTGCAGGATAACATCACTGCAATCAATAATTGGAAGTATAAATGTTTGTGCAAGATTCTTTTGCAGGCAAAGAGGGGAAGAGCTTTTTCTGTTTGGTTAATTAAATAAGAATGAAATAAGAACCTGCCTGGTAAACAAGGAGGGCTACCAAGCATGACGAACAACTGAGCGGAACTATTTTCTGTTACATGTTTTGGTAACGGAATTCTCTGAAAAATAAGAGTTTTGGTAATCTTATTGTACTGATGAGTTGTGCAGAATAACGTAGGTTAATCGAACCGTGTGATTTATGCCGCATTGGAGTAAGAGGGACAGCAGAAAGCTTGTATTGATTTTGTATTATTAAATCAATTTGTAAATCATGTGTTCAGACGTTTTTGACCGGATGTGTAAACAAATACAACCACAGGGACCGAATTACTTCGGAGAAGGAGGAGTGCTGAGCCACGCCCTACTCTAGAGCACTGAACAGCTTGGTGCCAATGCTTTTAAACGATTTTATAGGAGAGTAGTGCCGTCATTGTGCTGAAATGTGGTATGGCACCTGTGGCAGGGATTTTCCTTATGGGGAATTCGGCCTTCTGGAGCAGATCTTTTTATTTGATGTCACATTGGCTACTTCCGCGTTGATGTTGATGAAATGAGGTTCAGGACAACACACACAACCACCCTCGAGCGGAGAAAATCTCTAAGCCTCCAGGGAATCAAACCCGGGCCACCGTAATCGAAAGTCTGCAACGCTAACCACACGAACACGAGCTGCTGATGTCATTGTGGTGACCATGCACTATGAAGTAAGAGGATGTATTCAGAGCGCAAGAGTGCAGATTTCAAGGAAGCTAGCAAAACAGAAGTAGCCAGCCAGCGCCTCTGAAAGCTGAAGTTGGGCAATACTACAGCTCTAACTAGACTTCTTCACGAGCTGAATGACAAGAGAGCAGAACGAATGAAGACATCGCCACCCAGTGGCTACATCCGGCTGCTATGGCCTGTTGTTCCTTCTTCCAGGTTGGAGGTGCTGCTATTGAAGAAGTACCCTGGCTAGCAGCCTCTCGCAAATATCTCCCCCCACCCCCTTCATCAAATCAGTCTTTCATCCTGAGACGTACTTAGATGTTCTCAGATGCTCACTGAAGTTCTCTTTGCATGATCAAGCCGATGTGAGCATGTTATGCCAGCCACGGCTCTCTTTGAGGCGGCGAGTACTTCAGTGCAAGATAAGTATCCAGTAATATATCAAGGACTTTGTCTCCCTCCAATAGTGGCAGGAAACCACCTGTGCTGTGAACTGTATGCAGACGACTTAGTGCCTTTGCCTAGATGGGTTCCCTTGAAGTGAGTACTTCCTGCTCTAGTGGAATGCCTGTTAGTGTCTGGGCTGGGCGCAGCCCAGTCTCTCTGTCACTTTACATCAACTCTGAATTATCGCCCGTCATTCTGGTGGCTACAGTGTGAGTACCAGCGTCCCATGTGCTGTATTCCATAGCCAGAGGCGAGTCAACAGCCTGGATAGGGCTGTCATACGCAGGGTGTTTCCGTAAGAGCTTGCAAAAATTTAACAGGACATAGAGGATGCCCCACTAAACTATTTGAGGTAGGGAACGTGGGGTCGGAGAAGTCAGCTTAAGGATATAATAGGAATAAATTCACATTACTGTACTTTCTTATATACATTGGTTATAGTTAATTGCAAATACCATCACTGACACAATGAACGTACCATCTATACTGTATCTTACAAAATGTGCTGAAACTGACAGCCATCAACAAGATTGTGACAAATACACCTGGTGTGTTTCGAATCACATCACAGTCAGCTACAATTATGGTAACTAATTCCACCTCCGTACCCATTGGGGTTACATACATAAGTGACTTTAGACATCCCCATAGCAAATAATCAAGGGGATTCAGGTGAGGTGACCTTTCAGGTCGTGGAATAGGACCTCACACTCCAATCCAGCGACCAGGAAATACAACATTGATATGGCTGCGGACATCCACACACCGAAGAGAGACAGTGCACGGTTATGTTGTATCCACATCCTCTCACGAACACACAAGGGTACCTTTCAAAACAACTCAAGTAGAACTCTTTGCACGAACCTCAGTACAGGTGACCATTCAGACGGCCAAGTAGAAGATATTGCCCAATGAGATTATCCCCTACAATGCCGGCCCATATATTCACATATATGGTGTGGTTCTACTACAGCGTGAGGGTTTTCCTCATCCTACACATGCTGTTCGAAATACCATCACGGTCAAATGAGCCCTCGTCAGCAAACAGCACGATTTAGAGGAAATATGGCCAATCAATCCATTGTTGGAGCAAAGCCAGTCACAAGTATTGCATGAAATTGGATGAACTCGTTGTGGGTAATATGGGTGTAATTGTTGTTCGTGGAGTACTCGCCACACACTAATATGTGCAGCGCCCGTTTCACGAGCAGAATGACTGAAACGTGTCCTGGCAAGCCAGCTCTAAGTAAAGAAGCGAAAGGTGGAAGGAATACATAGACGAGCTGTACAAAGGAAACAGACATGAAAGCAATATTATGGAAAGTGAAGAGGAAGCAGATGAAGATGAGATGGGAGCTGTGATAATACAAACAAATATGACAGTTCAATGATAGACCAAAATCGATACACGGCACCAGAAGTAATCGACATTCCGTCAGAATTATTGAAGTCTTTTGGAGATCCAACCGTGACAAACCTGTTCCACCTGGTATCTGAGGTGCTATGACGAAATACCCTCGGGCTTCAAGAAGAATCACAATTCTAAAGAAGACTGGAGCTGAACTGTGTGAATCATTAATATATAATGATCGTAAAACAAAAGCATTAATTATTTAGAGAAGATGGAAAAAATTGGGAGAAGCCAATCTCTGGGAAACTCATTTTGCGTTCCGGAGAGATTTAGGAATACGGGGGGAAATATGGAGACTTCACGTACTTATTTCACTGAAGAAAGGTGAACTTACATTTACGGAGTATATATAAACATACAGAAATGTTCCGAGAATATTGAATGGATCACAGTCTTTTAAATTCTGGAAGTATCAGGGTTAAAATACAGAGATCGGAATTATTTTCTACAACTTGTACAGAATTAGTCTACAGTTACAAGAGTCGAAGGATATGAAATTGAAGCGGAGTTTGAGAAGAAAATGAGACAGGTTTGTATCGTACTCCCCATTTTTTCAATCTACAGGATGAGCAAGTACTAAATGAAGCCAAATATTGTAAATGTAAATGGAATTAATGATGAGGAAGAAGAAATAGAAACTCAAAGGCTTAACGGTAATATTGTCATTCCGTCAGCGATTGGCATAGAGCTGAATGTTCAGTTCAACAGAATGGATAGTGTCTTGAAAAGAGGCTGTAAGATGATCATTAGCTACTGTTAATGAAGGGTAAAGCACTATAGCCGAAGTAAGTCAGGCGATGAAATGAAGTACCATTGTCACCAAATTTTATCACAATTCTGCCCAGCGCTGGCGTGGACGTTTCAAACGACTGAAAGGTCGTCATACGCCCTCTTACTCACATTTCAACCCATTCTTTTGACGCCTCTGCAATGGAGGTCAGAACCGCGCACCCAGCGTTGAAATCTCGCGGTTTTCTTATGGGTGGGCGAGGAAAAAAATTCAGACACACCGCAGCTCAGAATCGATATGAAAAGAGCTCATAATGTGGCATAAAGGGCGTCAGTGCAACCACCCCCTTCCTTGGGGCGTTAATTCTAGCACATTTTGCTTGCGAAAACTGCACTTCGCAGTGCGATGAGCAGCAAGATGACGTTCTTGACAACCTATGAATATGCTTACACCCTCCGTTGGGTTCAACCCTGCCCTGAGGATTCATCACCTGCTGATCACATGACTGAATCATTCGTGACCATTGGCAGTCCTCTCAAGAAGATCAACTCACATGCTTCTTAGATTTTCCTTCTGCCCAGTTGTGAGTTTTTTCGGCACCATTTTGGCACAAACATTTCGAGTGTGCAAAAATTGGGTCGAAATTTGATGTACCGTGAAAGTGTTTAACATCTCACCCGTCATCGTTATTGTTAAACGTCGGTCTGATCTCACAACAGCACTCACACTTTCGACGTTTTCGTCGGTTTTTGAGTGAGGTTCATCTTCAACGGGTTCTCGGCCTTCTAAACATGAACTATTTATAAGGAATGTTCCCCACAGGCCTGCTTCAGCTTTCCAAAGATTAAAAAGACGCTGCATTTTATGTGACAGTTATATCACAGATGTACCGTCTCCCCCCCTAAAGGGCCCACGACCACAGTGATGTCCAGGTACGTTCAAACTGTCGTGGGGTGAATACTGTTTTAGAGATATTGCTGACCTCCTATCGATTTGATGTTGTGGGAGGACATGAAGCGATTGGTGTACGGGACACCGACAGACACTCCAACATAACTGGTTCCCCTTTAGATGAAGCTGCACCCATTATTCTTGAATCACCTCGTTGTTTTGAGCATGTTAGACTATCATTATCATGTAGATGCTAGTTGTATATTAATGTAAACGGCTGACATTTTGAGCAATATCTCTAAAACATTGTTCACCAAACGGCAATTTGAACTCCGTCTCTGAACATCACTAGCATCAAACTTTCGTGGACCCCGAGTGGGGCAACTGTGCACCTGTGGGATTTTCTTCACATAAGGAAGTGTTTTTATCTTATATAGAGGTGAAAAGTCGTGGGATAGCGATATGCACACATGTAAATGGGGTTGGCATCACGTGCACAAGATATAAAAGGGGCAGTTCATTGGCGGATCTTTTATTTGATCTCAGATTATTCATGTGAAAAGGTCTCACGACGGGAATTGACACACTCTGACCGCGAAACGGTAGTTGGAGTTAAACGCATTGGAAATCGTTAGAAAATTCAATATTCCGGGATCCACTGTGTCAAGAGTGTGCCAAGAATACCAAATTTCATGCATTTCCTCTCACCACGGACAACGAAGTGGCCAACTACCTTCAAATAATGACGGGGAGCTGCGGCGTTTGCGTAGAATTGTCAGTGCTAACAGACAAGAACACTGCACCAGAAATCAATGTTGGACGTACGACGAATGTACTCATTAGGACAGTGGAGTGAAATCTGGCGTTAATGGGCTATGGCAGTAGACGACCGACGTGAGTGTCTTTGCTAAGAACACAACATCGCCTGCTGCGCATCTCCTGGGCACGTGACCATATCGGTTGAACCTTAGGCAACGCCGGCCGGAGTGGCCGTGCGGTTCTAGGCGCTACAGTCTGGAGCCAAGCGACCGCTACGGTCGCAGGTTCGAATCCTGCCTCGGGCATGGATGTGTGTGATGTCCTTAGGTTAGTTAGGTTTAATTAGTTCTAAGTTCTAGGGGACTGATGACCTTAGAAGTTAAGTCCCATAGTGCTCAGAGCCATTTGAACCATTTTTTGTTGGTCACATTGCATCAGGTTTCTAGTGTATTCGTGTCTCGAGTGACGATAAGGCAAACCAGTCGACCCAGTGTTAAGCATGGTATCAATACTAGGGATCATCCTCCCAGCACTGAGGCTTCAAATAAGGTCTTTCCAGATAAATAACGGATAATTCCAAACGAAGAGGAGACGATGCTGTGAGATGCCATCAGGCAGCCACTTGAGTCCTTGGTCCTCCGCTTTAGTCCCCTAGTAAAGCAGAAAGATGGCATAAAGCGGATATACATCTATTACCGGAGGCAGAAGAAAATCACCAAAAAGGATGAATACCACTTTGGAATTTCGGACAGGAGAAAAATATTTATCTACTTTGTATATCCTAAATGGCTTCTGACAGAATGGGAAAAGACCGCTTTTATAAAACCGTAAGAGTTCAAAATTATGTCGTTCGGTCTGTGAAATTTTCCAGACACCCTTGAACGCATGATGGACAAAGTGCTTCTATGTCTTAAATGGATGCTACTTGGGTGACGTTCTTGTTGTTTTCCAAGTGACATTTGAAGACCATATAAACCACTAAATGATTGTATTGACGTGTATCCATGGCGCAGGTCTTTGTCTGAATCTGAAAAGGTACCTCTTCGGTGACCAAGAAATAAAACTATTGGAGCACCTAGTTAACGGCAGTAGAGTCCTTCTTGATTCAGAAGCGCCATAACAGATTTTCGCTCTTTCCGGAACGTTCATGGTGTAAGAGACTTCTGTGTCCTCAAAGAGTAGATGATATATTCACCAATCCTGACTTTTTTTTTGTTTTTTACTTTTGGTAAGAATGCTGGGAAAGAACTGCACGCTGACGTTAGCTGATGTGGACTTCTAGCGAAAATCAAGGAAGACGCTGAAAGACTCATTGATAACATCCTCGCGTACTCTTTAAGTCTGATGACTGAGAAAGAACACTTTGCAGTTGTTGGGAAATCAGAAAGTTTCGACTTTATTTTTATGTTAGATATTTCACCGTTGTGACTGAGCGCCATTCTTTATGCTGGATAAAAAGCTTGAAGGATCCCGTCACGGAGATTGGCAAAATGGCCACCGAAGCTTCAGGAATACGACGTCACTGTAGTATCCAACAATGGGTACTACAATGGAGATGCTTCGTACTTTTTGTGGAATCCATAGGAGGAACATTACAGTGTCCCCTGAACAAAGGGAATATCCAGCATAAGTGAAGAGCATAGAGAAACTATGTAGCATAGAAAATTATGCATATTATTGTATTACATAGATATTCTGACCTCAACTACCTGCTTAAATGATGTTGTTTAGCTAAATTTCAGAATAAAAGCTTCAGCTACATCTTATACAGTATATTGAAGTATTGTAACTTGGTCTGTTATCAGTTGCACCAAAGGGTGTAACATAGCACTTGAAGAAGGAGGGAGGGGGCAAGCAAGACATAGGTGGAGTCTTTATGTGGAAATGGGAAAAGGCTGCCCTTTTGGTAATTCTGTTGTAAACACACGTGAAACATATGGCCAGAAAGTTAGGTCAAGTATCAGATGTGATGGAAGCTGGGAGTTTCCAGAACATTCTAGAAGCTTTGTGAGTTATATTCAACTGCTGTCGTGTGGGAGATCCTAGGGGTGATGCAGATATAGCGAAGTCCCATTACGCTACACTGTGAGGTATCGACAGACCTCATGACATCACCGAAGAGCGCTTTTGTTTAGTTAACTCTTCAAATTAATTAACATTTGAGTAATCCAACAGTAAATCAAGAAATGGGGAAAAGGGCCGTCGAAAGATCGTCTGCACTTAGACAGTTAATTTCAGTTTTGTCCTTTCTGTGTGAGCACCTGTGCGTTGCCTCGTGGAGGCACATGTAGGGGCGAGGATACGACTAGTAGATCTTACATACGCTGGCTGTTAGCAATCGATGGCTAGCTATCACAGACAACGGACATATTGGGAAACGCTCCAGATAAAACTTGCCTCGGTACTGGCTATGTTTAGCCAGGGAGACACCCAACGCTCGGGTGCTCTCAGGAATTATTATAGAGTTCTCTACGCTCTCTCGCCGAGGATTTCAGTAATTACAAAATACTTACACCGATTTATTGCCAGTTATTAGGGGAATATGCACCTCACCAGTAAAAAATTGTCTTGTTTGCTGATGTCAGCTACATCATTCAGTGGCTAACTATTTCCTTTGCTTACCTGGTCTTTTGGAGCATTTGCTTAACTCCAATTATAAAATGTATAAGCGATACGGAGCTGCGGGTCTACCACTTGTTTCCATATTAACGGTAAGTGCAAGTCCGTCGGTGATAATGCTCTCACGGAACGCTGACTACAATGACAGGCCAGTTAGCATGCTGCATTCATTGACAGCCAAGATAACAAGGAACAATAGTATCCAAGTTATTGCTACGTAAAACATAGCGAAAGTAAAACAGCAGTCTTTGTCATGCAGTAACAGTGATAATTAGAAAATCCAGCTGCGTGCCAGATACAGAGGGAAGAAGCTATCAAAGGGGAATTAATATTAACGAATGGAACCTTGTATGAAAGGACTTATGACCGAATGGACCTAAAATGGCAGTTCGTCATCACGGCTTGTTTACAGTCACCCACACTAACATATTTTCACGATGCTCTTACATAAGATCATATGAGATTTGCAAAGGCCGTTTGTAGATTCAGAAGCAGTCACCATAAACAGACTTGGAAGAGTCACAACACTTCATAAAGGCGTTGCTTAGTGCTATGAGGAATCACTGAGTAACCGTGAATTGAGAGATACCTTGTTATGGCATACAGAGAGTGGAATTTGTAGGTCTCATTGTTTCAGTTGAAGGAATTACATCGAACTCAAAAAGCTAGAGATGATCACATAGTTCCAGGCACCTCGCACCAGAAAAGATTTAAGAGGATTTTTTGGAGTAATAAATTTTTACAAAAATTCATCAGAATAGAAACGTTAGCAGTTTAGAAACTCTGTGCATTAGCGGGAAAAAGACACGATGGGCAGTGGGTATTTTCTTTGTAAGGATTCAACTTTACAATCACATACGTGCTAGACAAAACAATAGCTAACGCACTGTCACGTACATCAGTGGACTCGAGAGAAGAGTTAGCAGAGGATACGGAAGATGCACACTTTAGTTTATTCTATCTGACGAACGTGGCCTTTGAGAATTTATGAGCAGGTCATTGCAAGGTGTGGTCAACGAACAGGACAAGGATCCTACGCTCTAATGGCTGAAGGAGAGAAAGCGCAATAGAGGAGGAGACAATATCATACTATTTTATTTGGTTAGGAAGGAAGTCTTATTCCACTGTCGGAACGTGACTGAGTCACTGTGGGTCCTTTGTATTCCAAAAGAGCTAATGAATAAAGTAATCTGGTATACACACCTCAGCTACGCGATTTTGGGCGGAAGCAATGTTTTCTGAAATTACAGAATTTGTGCCACTTCAGTAACTTGGAGCGGAGTACAAGGAAGATCCTCTCTGTTTGAAAAACATGCTAAAAGGTGAAATGAAGTACACAGACGATGCGGGCAACGCTCTATCCTATTGTAACCAGTAAGTTGTGTCACATCACGGCACCAGACTTAATGGGACCACTGCCTGCGACCCGGCGCCTGCTTTCACTATAGAGTACAACCTCGATATCCACCCTTCGTTTTCCCCTTTGGCTGAGTGGTCGCTGGCACGGTAGCTCAACTTTTACGGTCCGACGACGGGTTCTATAATAAAAACGAAACTGAGTTAAGAAATCAACGATGAACTTGAACGGTTGTCACGTGATTTCCGCTCAGACAAAATGCCAGAAGAAAAAAGATGGTCGGCTTGTCTGACTGCCATGCAGAGGGACTAGATCCGATTCTGGACCGGGTCGGAGAATTTCTCCGCTCGAGGACTGCATGTTATGTTGCCCTCATTATTATCGACACGCAAGTCACCCAGTGTGGCGACAACTGGAAAGACATGCAACTCGGCGGTTGAACTTCCCCCAGTGGGGACTCCAGGCCGTCAATGCCACAAAATCATTTCATTTTTATCCACCCTTCCGTTCACTGACTCCTCCGATTATCTGACCATGTGTCCGACCATCCATATGCGCAGTGTGTCAGCGTTATAGATCAGTCTTATTCCTGTCACAACAATTGTCCATCTGAGTCATGCTCCTCCCACATGCTCAGTTGACAGACTACTGTACTGACAGACTGTTCGCTTTACTGTGCTATTGAAACTGCTGGTTTACTAGCACATTTTTTAAGTACATTACTGTATTTCTTTCAATCTGAAAGTTGCAATCTAGTCTTACAGTTTATTAAGTTACGATTCAGATGTTTAAGGGATTCTGCAAGACTAAAAATGGCTACAAATCAAACCCATCTTACATTTCTAACCACGCCTGCGACTGCGTGTGATTGTCTTGCGCTTGGTTTGTGCACGACAGCGCTTGCAGTCTTGTTGAAGGGGGGCAGGGGCGGGGGCGGGAGAGAGAGGTTAACTCATCAATTAGTCAGTTACCTCAGCAAGGAGTTCACGTGTTTAGTATACTTGGGTCAATGTTGTCATACGTATAAAGCCATAATGAAAGAAACATTAATGTTTGGAACGTTTTAAATATTTCAGCATCCAAGTTAAGAAGGCGTTATCCAACGGAAGGCAGTGTAGGACAGGACGATTGCACTTTCGCAATGTTTTTGGTGGATCTAGTTATTCAGCGACATGAATATTCATTTGACTGTTCACCTGAAATTACATTGGATAGGACAGTGGTCGAAGAAAACTACTTTATACATAATAAAGCGATTAATTATGTTCAAGATGTAGTGCTAGTGGAAGTGGTGGAAACAATACTCCTCAAAGAAATGCTAATAGTTCCGGTGACTACGTACCTCCAGCAGGACACAAACCCAGCAGTGCTAGTACTTAAACAGAATTTACGTAAAAACGTCTTGAACGCACTTATGATAATTGTCATACACTTCGACATAAAGTTAAGACCTAAAGTCATATAAAAAACGCACATCGAACATCAAAGTAATATTTGGTTACATTGAAAAAAAAATGATGTAATCCATTTCGTGGAAAAAAGACAATCAAGGAACTGCAGATAAAAAACACATTCTATCTCAATTTGAAACAGCAAGGAATGAAAGAAAATGTGTCCATTACTGGCACCTGAAATTTTGGGCAGTGTAAAAAGCAAGAAAAATTGGTCACTCAAAGTTTAAATTTTCTGCATCCTTCATAGCACGTCTCAAGTTAGAACGCAAAATGTGCCGTAGACACATCACTGCTTTCACGACAGTCAGAGATGTACAAGAAGACCAGATAGTCGACAGTCTGAGGCACAGTTTGTCGAAGAAGTTAACCCAAAACAGCCGCTCGAGTTAGCCGCGCGGTCTGAGGCGCCTTGTGACAGACCGCGCGGCTCCCCCCGTCGGAGGTTCGAGTCCTCCCTCGGGCATGGGTGTGTGTGTGTTGTCCTTAGCGTAATTTAGTTTAAGTAGAGCGTAAGCTTAGGGACCGATGACCTCAGCAGTTTGGTCCCATAAGACCTTACCACAAAATTTAACCAATAACTGCGTTTCCAGATACAGCCGCACTGCATTTCGAACACTGATCAAAGTGAATTTAATTGTGAACTAACTTCTGGTGCGACACTATTTAAAAAAAGGGAAAATCAGCATTTTCCCTGGTCCAGTCTGCACACAATACAACTCATAGTTATATAATAGATGTTGGACTTTCAATGAGTAGACACCTAACAAAAAAATTTGTATATTTATCTGCAGGGAAAAACTTTCGGCTTGAAAGTCAAAAAGGCTTTTAAAGATAATTTTATATCAAAAATACATTTGGAGACTAGCACAAGCGTGAAAATATCAATAGACCATTTGAAATCCTTGATAGTGAATGTAGTTAATGACAATGTCACAACTAACCATAAGTATATACTATTTTGTGATCTTGGAGTGTTCACAAGGACGCAACAATAGTAAATCATTCATTTGCGGGTAGAGCCGTCGAATACATGATCATTCCGCCTAAAACTACAAAACACGCACAGTCTTTGGATGTGTATTTCTTCCCGTAATTTAAAATACATCCAAGAAAGATAACAGACTCTAGAGGGGCTCTCAGTAGTGACTTCGGCACTTAATTAGGAAACACAATTTTCATAATGAAAATGCATTCTGTTATTCATATCTTGCTGTCTGCTTCAGTGTGACAGACTGTGCTTCAATATCCTTAGCTAGCGGCTGGGTAAAATACTCCCTGCATATGTTGCTGAACTCAAGAATGTGATTCAAATGGCATTTGATTTTGCAGCTCAAGAACCTGATTCTGAGGACTGTGCAGATATTACTTTCGCCAAATAAGCCTATTGTGATTCTGCATATTGTTACATACATTTTCTTGAGGAACCTCATGTAAATTTTTAAAATTCGATAGTGGGCAAACACGATCGATTACTTTCACCATCACATGCCACAGTGGTATGTAGAGCTTCTAAATGCAATTGGAACACCCAATTCCTGTTCGAGCCGAGAGACCCCACTTGTGAGTCTGAAATTCAACAAGGTGACAAAGGTATGTTTTTGCGCCCCCCCCCCCTTCTCCGCCTGCCAGAGGGTGATTTCGATGATCCAACCAGTAGATGAAGGTGTTATTCAGTGGTTAAATCGACGCTACAGGAGGAAATATGTTAGCGATTTGTCACAGACAACAGAAGAGGGCTGTGATCTTTTTGAAGCAACGAAAGACGTCCACATAAATAATGCAATTTATACAGTTAATCAAGTTTTGGAAAATCTTAAGAAAACCACGTCACAAAAATCATGGAAGAATCTTTGTCCTAGAACACGAATTTCCGGGAACTAATGAGTCAGACACTGCATATTTAGTCACTGATCTGTAAATTCTTCAGAATGAAATCCAGCCTGGTGAAGAAGAGGAATGGCTAGCAGAAGATGACGTTGCTGTTGTTACCAATAAAAATCTTGAAGATGTTCAGACCATTGAACTTGATATGCAACAGTATGATGACGAAAAGGACGAAGACGAAATCAGCCACCCTGCAGCAGAGGACGCGTTCGAGATTGCCCTCTAATATTTGGACCAACAGCCAACCGCTACAGTTGTAGACATGCTGTGGGAAAATATGTCTGCTCCAATCACAAAATCAACGTTTAAGAAACTGAAATAAAAAACGTTTTACCCTTTTTTAAAATAGATTTTCAGTGTCAAAAATTTTCGTTTTCCTTTCTCTTTATTACAAATGTAATTTCTTTGCTTAATTTTGATTCATTACAACATTTTGAGCTCTGTAAATGACTTGTTTTATTCTCCTCTCACTATCAGACTTTTTTAACGTGTCAACCACCCCTTGGTCCCAAAAGTGATGGTTAATCCAGGTTCTACCGTATTCTAGTTATTGGTGAGCTCACATCTTAATTTGTGATGCTCATACCATTACTTAGGGATACCGCACTCTCTGTATCAAACGTACTGTGCAGGGACTTTTTGGCGCAGGTGGTATCTGTAGATAGGATAATCTCAGATAATGAATCTTAGTTTAAATTGGAGCAGTGGAAGGTGACTCTGAGGAAGCATAGGGTTGCAGCCTACATAATCTCAGTATACCATCCATACAAGTTCAAGTCCCATAGAATGTATAATGAGAGGACTTGGAAATCTGTGCAGAATGTACTGTCACAAACAGTACGAGATGTGGGACGTTCTGTTAAAAGAATTCCAGAACATACTCAGTGAGATGCTACACAGCTCAACTCTGTTGCCACTTTCGACTGTTCTCAAGAACTGGACCCCTCTCGAGAAATTGGAAGAAATTGTTGATTACCCACCAAGGGTGAGGGTACACCACTGCGAGAGGATTCGATGTACTGCATATGCAACCATGTACAAGTTAGAAACCTTTAAGTCTAAGAAGTCAGTTGGTATGTACCACATCCATCATGTCAGACCATGTCTAGAATAAACGAAGACGAGAGATACAGGATTTAGCGCAACAGTAAAGATGATGAGAGATGCCAGTAAAAGGTTAACATGGGACTGTACATGACATATAGTTAACAGATTCAAGTTGTGAAGTGAGAATGTGACAGAAGCTTGTACAGAAGAATGAAAAAAAAAAAAAGAAAAGAAACTGAGGAACAATGAATAGTAATACATTTATCTTACCCAGTCATACAATATTTTTAGTAGAGGTTCCTACACAATGGATTCGAAAGATATTTCTATGGTGATATACACCCATGGCGAGTACATTAGGTGGACAGCATTATGCAGAGGAGAAGTGTCCAGCAAGAATAAATAAGTTTCATAATGGGTATTTGCCTCATGTCTGATGGCTGCTGCGAGTGATAAGTTCAGGTATTGATCCTCTAGTTGCGCTTTGTATTTCCTAGTTGATATAGTTGTCTAGTCATCAAGTGATAATGTGGGTTTATATGCTCATTTATTCCGTCGACGCCAAACAGCGTTATAGAAGATGAGTATATGTATTATTTAGTAAGGGTTTACGTGCTCATTTATTCTGTTGACGCCAACCTGCGTCATATGTGATGATTTATTTGTATTGTTGTAGTCACCAGTGATTCGAGTGGATGTAATTTGTAGGTTTTATAAATATCTTGTCGTTTTGGCGTCAGAGACATTCCAAACGAGTTGTACGTCCTTTGTGAAGAGTCTTTTGTGCTTTCGTTTGTAGGAGCAAAAGTGATACGTATTTGGGGGCGGCAAACAGGGTCGTTTATCGAGTGAAAGATGACATGGGCATGAGATGACTATGGGACTTTGTGTTGCACTACGAAACACACAGATTTTCACCATTCTGCAACAATCAGGTGACCAGCAACAGCATAGAATAATGATATGGGATGTACTGTTTCATAAATTTGTTTTATTTTTTATAGTGGGCAGCAGGTATGAACCACGATAAATTAAAGTTGACCAAAGGGCATGATGAACGATACTGAAATTGCTGAAGGCATTATAATAATGAAGGAACGGTAAGATATCTTAATTATTAAACCTCAGGCAAGGAATTCTTATGGAACTGAAATTAACAGAAGGAGAATCTCAGCTTGGTTTTTAGCGCTGTTTGTTTACTGAGAAATATTGTAGTACAGAGAGTTTGAGACAGGATGTAGCTTTGTGTGGGAGATTTCTGTCCACAGTAGAGCAGAGCACTAAATAAAGGCAATGCAGGAGCTGGTTGGGTCGGAACGCAAAAAAAGTAAAAACTAGTGAAGGTGGTATCATCCAACAGGGGGAGCAATGGTTTGAAGCCAAGATCTTGACAGACCAATTAAACATTATACATATTTGCTTGACTGCATGATTCACAGGATTAAGCAGGTTTACTATGCATGCTCATTAACCAAACTCGTATACATGTCACGACACGATTCATTTGGGGAACATGATAATATACGATCCGTTTATTAGCTTGACATTAACCTGTTCTTCAGAAAATGGTGTTATATTGCATGAGAAATATATCATTTCGCCATCAGTGTTACTGCAAGCAATTTCTTTTAAACTTTATGACACACCTATCATGATTACATATTGTAAAATTTATGTATGCTAATTTACACTGATAGTCTAGAGTGTCGGTTTATGATAACTGTGTGTGTGTATGCGTGTGTGTGTGTGTGTGTGTGTGTGTGTGTGTGTGTGTGTGTGTACAGTCATGTGGACATATCCATGATAATGTACACTCTAAGACATACCATGACATTAATGTACCAGGCCAATCCTCTCATCTGTCAAACAGCAAAGCTAGCGTCTCCTATCTTGCTCCTGAGATGCCTTCCTCTTCATCTATCTCTGTTAGCCACGCAATCTTCTTTTCCTTTATATTTCCTTAATTATGTTTCATCATGTCTCTCTATTCTTCTCCTCCCTTCTCCATGAGTCTCCCACATACTCCCTGCTGCCAGCACTCCTATCTAAAATCTGTCTCTTCAATAATGTCTAATTATAACAGTACTTATGATCTACGAATATAAACTCTATATGTATGTATTTTTCCAGGTGTACCTTTCTAATTGTTTATTTCACTTTTTGTACCAGATGTAGTTTAACATGCCTACTAAAACATATGAATGTAAAATAAGTAGAATGCCTGGTTAGATGTAAGAGAGAGCCTGAAGGCCCTAATCTTGCCAGGTTAAATAAATAAATAAATAAATAAATAAATGAAGGAATTCTCAGGAGTACGGGACGGAAATTGGTAGATGTGATATACGTGTACAGACAAAAAATGATTAAAAATTCAGGAAATTGTGATGACTAATTCCAGAGAAAGTGCTTCACAAACTGAGTTGTCAATAATGCGTTGGTCCACCTCTGACCTTTATGCAAGCAATTATTTGGCTTGGCACCGATTGACAGATTTGTTGGGTGCCCTCTAGAGGAATGTCGTGCTAAATTCTGTCCAATTGGCGCGTTAGATCATCAAAATCCTGAGATGGTTGGAGGGCCCTGCCCATAATGCTGCAAACATTCTCAACTTGCGGGAGATTCGGCGACCTTGCTGGCCAAGGTATGGTTCGGCAAGCACGAAGACAGGCAGTAGAAACTTTCACCGTATGCGGGTGGGCATTACCTTGCTGAAATGTAAGCCCAGGATGACTTACCATGAAGGACAACAAAAAGGAAAGTGGAATATCGTCGATGTACCGCTGTGCTGCAAGGGTGCGGTGGATGACAACCAAATAGGTCCTGCTATGGAATAAATGACACTGCAGACCATCACTCCTAGGTGTCGGGCGACAATCAGGCTGGTATCCCAGATACGTCCTCCACCTGGCATATCATTGACTAGAGTAGACCTGTCTTCAGTGATAAATTCATTTCGAGCTCCGATGAGCAGCGAAGATGTGTCTCGAGACGGCCGGGACAGTGGTGGAATACCAACCTGACTGCCACCTGCCAACGGCCAGACAGCCAGGACTGATGGTCTGGGGTGCCATAGGAGGACGCCTTTGGTTGTCATCCACGGCACCCTTACAGCTCAACAGTACGTCGACGATATCCTATTCCCCGCTTTGTTGCCCATCATAGCAAGCCACCCTGGGCTGACATTCCAGCAGGATCACGCTTTGAGAGTTAATACTGCTTGTCTTGGCCAGCAGGGTTGCCAGATCTCTCCCCAGTCGCGAATGTTTGGAGAATTATGGCCATTGCTCTCCTACCAGCAGCTATTGTGTATTTTACAATCTGGGCCAACCTAGTGGCAGACCTGTGACCGGGTCACGCAAACAGCGGGAGAGCGCCACTTTCCCATGTTTCGAAAGAAGCAGTTGTAGGTAACCATCGCTCGCTTTCCCAAAGGAACACAGAGTGCTGAAATAATGGTTCTAGCCTCAAGTACGGCTCTCTAATTTCAGAGGACCTCTAATACGAGGCTACTTCTGGGCACGAAAATGTGTCATTGGTAAATTAGTATGTAATGTCAAAGAGATGGAGCTGAAGCAGATGTCTTTTTAGAAGTACATTAGTATTGTATTGATATCGTAATTTTTTTTCTTGGCATGATTCTTTGTGCTGGAGGGAATACATGCCGTCGGGCTACCGTGTATGCACGTTTCACTATAGGTGAACGTGTACGGCTTAGCAGGAAATAATGCTGGGCGCAGAAAGACACTAGAAAATAGGGAGTTGGTGGTGAGAGTAAGTGGTGGATGGAGTTTGGAGAGCGCGATCGGGAAGTTGAAGTCGCGATTCGTAAACCGTAACTAAGTGGGCGACTGGGCTTCGGAGTTACAGTCGCGGCAACGCGCTACAGCAGAGACACCCGCACGTCAGCGGCGTCCAGCACAGCTATCTGAGAATAATTACGGTGAGCGTAAGTTTCAGCACCGGCGTGATAGGGAAGTCTTGGCCCGCACTTGCTGATTTCTGTATGATAACCTGTCTCAGATTCACAGTTACTGTATTGAGTACACGAGCCTCTCGGTTAACCAAAAGATATCAAATAACTATGTTCATTTGGGAATTAACAGACTATATTACTATTTTATATTTTGCATTAGAAGGGTCGAATTTACTCATGCTGAGAAATGAGAATGAGTGATCTGTTCTACTTGGTAAAAAAAAAAAAAATGTTCTAAAGTCAAGATCGGATAAATATGTCTTTATTTGCAACAACCAGTTTAGACATACTTCGGTGTCACCTTCAGGTCTTAAAAATTTTGTTTGAAAAATGTGTTCATTGTGAGTTGGATCCTCATGGCAGGTTGCCATGTTAGTGCATAAAGAGTAGTAACTTATACAAAGGTTTGTCAGTAATAAAACATTTACAATCAAAAAGTACCTTGTGTATATGACAATGTCTGTATATGTGGTGCTCGCAGATAACTGTTCAGTATAAAAATCACAATATATAATATAACGTAAACAGATGAGCTACTGTGGATTTTATTGTATATTGCGATATTTATGACATAGAAATCATCTGTGAGCGCTAAATATACTGACGTGAACATGTGCACAACGTGCTTTTTGATTGTAAATGTTTTATTTCTGACAAACATTTGTTAAGTTGCTAAATTTTATCCACTAACGTGACAACTAGGAGTAAGGTTGACTCTGAACATGTTCTTTGACAAAAAATTTGAAGACCTGAAGATGACACAAAGTCTGTCGAAACCGGTTGTTGAAAATGAAGACATATTTATACGATTATTGCCTTTAGAAATTTTTTGCGTAGAAAGTCTTAGTTATCTCGTGGGGACAGTAACACTGAAAACCGTTCAAAATTCAGTAGTTAGAAGTTACATGAATTGAGTTTATAAATCATGCAGTGATTTTGAGTGATCCGTTCGATTTTTATTGGATAAATTATTGTGTTTACTGGAAGACTTTTTCTGTTAAACACCCTTCATTGATAATAAAATAAAATTTTGTGTAATTCTCCACTTAAGGATCCATGGCTAGGGCCTTAGAAATCGTATTATCCATTAAAAGTTGTTGACTTTGATCTTAAAGGCGTGCCCGGTTGGACGCTAGTTTTCTGGGAGCGGATAGCTGTTGGCACGCGGGGGGTTTCGCAGAGTTTCCGCCATTTCCTGGCGGCGTTAGGCTTCCTTTAGTCTCCGTCGGCCCTCGGACGCCGATATTTCACCGAACTAGCAGGATCTGCTAACCAGGTGTGCTGCATACTACCTACCCCAGTAAACTGACAGTGGTTTTCAACAAGAAAACCTAAAAAATGAGTGTCTCTGAGGGGAGACAGATGTTTTAGAAACGAATCAGGGAACATAATTTTAGCCGGCCTGTCCCCTTTCATACAGAGGAAATGACTGGATTATAGGAAGAACACAACGCCGGCCGGAGTGGCCGAGCGGTTAAAGGCGCTACAGTCTGGAACCGCACGACCGCTACGGTCGCAGGTTGTGTGTGATGTCCTTAGGTTAGTTAGGTTTAAGTAGTTCTAAGTTCTAGGGGACTTATGACCACAGCAGTTGAGTCCCATAGTGCTCAGAGCCCTTTGAACCATTTTTGAAGAACACAACGCATACGCAGGCGGCAGAGTGCGACTTCCTGCTGCCACTCAGGGGAAGATCCAATGCAAAAGGACGATTCCAGGAAGCGACTGTTTCTCCTACTTTCACTTTTGTCTCTAACAAAAATTGTTCGCCGTGATCTGATCTAAGATATCTGTTTGGTGTGAAAATAGGAAATGACCTTAAATAAGGAAAAGTGTGAGGTTGTCCACATGACTGCTAAGAGGTATCCGTTAAACTTCTGTTACAGGATTAATCAGTCAAATGTAAAGGCCGTAATTTCAACTACATAACTAGTAATTACAATTACGAACGACTTAAATTAGAAAGAACACACAGAAAATGTCGTGGGGAAGGTGAACTAAAGACTGTGTTTTATTGGCCGAACAGCTAGAGGATGCATCAGATTTGCTAAAGAGACTGCCTATGCTACGCTTGTCCTTTCTCTTTCGGAGTACTGCTGCGCGGTGTGGGATCCTTATCAGATTGGGTTAACGGAGTACATCGAGAAATTTCAAAGAAGGGCAGAATGTTTTGTGTTATCGAGAACTAGGGGAGAGAGTGTCGAGGACGAGATACAGTATTTGCAGTGGAAATTATTAAAACAAAGTCGTTTCTCGTTGCGGTGGGATCTTCTCACGAAATTTCAGTCACCAGGCTGCGAAAATAGTTTTTTGACGACGACCTACACAGAGACAAACGATCATCGTAATAAAATAAGGGAAATCAGATCTCACACGGAAAGATACAGGCGTTCGTTTTTTCCTCGCTCTGCTCAAGAGTGGAATAACAGAGAATTATTGTGAATGATCCTTCTGCTAGGAGCTTAAGTGTGAGTTGCAGAGTGATCATGAGACGTAGATGTGTATGTAGAGCTATTACCTTCGACGTTTGATGCGAAGACTTTGAAATACCCTATATAATGTGTAAAAGAAAAGATAACAAGAACCTAAAGAAAGTAAGAGAACAGGATTACCACAGCTTGTGCAGTGACAAAACATTGAACTGTCTCACTTTTTCGGAACCATAGGGCATTAGCGTCCGTCTTGAGCAGCTGAGAGAATCATGTTAACAACATCTTTACGAATATCGGTGGCGTTCTTCGGAATGAAAATTCCGTTGATGGTCAGGGAGAACGATCACCGCACCCAACACATTGTCGTTCAAACTGTTCATCAGTACGCTTCCTGGCACCGAGTGTGAAACGCTGTTTCGCTCTATCATTTTGAAACTGTAAAAGCAGTCGACATCTGCTTGGTACACCTTCTAGAAACATGTGTGAAGACCTCTATACAGGACATTTTGTAGATGACGTAAGCAGGCGAAACATCAGTTGATGCAAGGCTCTCGGAACATCTGTTTCGCTTGTATTGAGATCTCGTACGCATCGATTACTTGGAACAGGAATTCCATCAGTCACGTTTTACACGTCATCTTCAAGGTGTAACTTATGCCAGTTCAGTTGCGTGTACATTCAAACAATTATGTTTATAAATACCTAAATATATTTCAGCACCTTAATGACACTGTCAATGGGTACTTGTGTTCAGTACTTATACACTCCTGGAAATTGAAATAAGAACACCGTGAATTCATTGTCCCAGGAAGGGGAAACTTTATTGACACATTCCTGGGGTCAGATACATCACATGATCACACTGACAGAACCACAGGCACATAGACACAGGCAACAGAGCATGCACAATGTCGGCACTAGTACAGTGTATATCCACCTTTCGCAGCAATGCAGGCTGCTATTCTCCCATGGAGACGATCGTAGAGATGCTGGATGTAGTCCTGTGGAACGGCTTGCCATGCCATTTCCACCTGGCGCCTCAGTTGGACCAGCGTTCGTGCTGGACGTGCAGACCGCGTGAGACGACGCTTCATCCAGTCCCAAACATGCTCAATGGGGGACAGATCCGGAGATCTTGCTGGCCAGGGTAGTTGACTTACACCTTCTAGAGCACGTTGGGTGGCACGGGATACATGCGGACGTGCATTGTCCTGTTGGAACAGCAAGTTCCCTTGCCGGTCTAGGAATGGTAGAACGATGGCTTCGATGACGGTTTGGATGTACCGCGCACTATTCAGTGTCCCCTCGACGATCACCAGTGGTGTACGGCCAGTGTAGGAGATCGCTCCCCACACCATGATGCCGGGTGTTGGCCCTGTGTGCCTCGGTCGTATGCAGTCCTGATTGTGGCGCTCACCTGCACGGCGCCAAACACGCATACGACCATCATTGGCACCAAGGCAGAAGCGACTCTCATCGCTGAAGACGACACGTCTCCATTCGTCCCTCCATCCACGCCTGTCGCGACACCACTGGAGGCGGGCTGCACGATGTTGGGGCGTGAGCGGAAGACGGCCTAATGGTGTGCGGGACCGTAGCCCAGCTTCATGGAGACGGTTGCGAATGGTCCTCGCCGATACCCCAGGAGCAACAGTGTCCCTAATTTGCTGGGAAGTGGCGGTGCGGTCCCCTACGGCACTGCGTAGGATCCTACGGTCTTGGCGTGCATCCGTGCGTCGCTGCGGTCCGGTCCCAGGTCGACGGGCACGTGCACCTTCCGCCGACCACTGGCGACAACATCGATGTACTGTGGAGACCTCACGCCCCACGTGTTGAGCAATTCGGCGGTACGTCCACCCGGCCTCCCGCATGCCCACTATACGCCCTCGCTCAAAGTCCGTCAACTGCACATACGGTTCACGTCCACGCTGTCGCGGCATGCTACCAGTGTTAAAGACTGCGATGGAGCTCCGTATGCCACGGCAAAGTGGCTGACACTGACGGCGGCGGTGCACAAATGCTGCGCAGCTAGCGCCATTCGACGGCCAACACCGCGGTTCCTGGTGTGTCCGCTGTGCCGTGCGTGTGATCATTGCTTGTACAGCCCTCTCGCAGTGTCCGGAGCAAGTATGGTGGGTCTGACACACCGGTGTCAATGTGTTCTTTTTTCCATTTCCAGGAGTGTATTTCTACATTGTAAGATTATGTAGGACCTGTTTTAAATTACTTTATACAGGTAGCTTGTCATCTGCAATATGCCATGCTACTAGTATCCAGCAACGTAAAGAAGCTCTTACAGAACTCAACAATGTAGAAAAATAAGAACTGAATAAAAGTACCCACTGATGATGGCACAAAGTTTCTGAAACGAGAATAGACATTTATAGACACCATTCGTTTCCATAACAGACGGATGCGAATACTCAAAATTTAATCTGCAAACATGCATATTGCTGGAGGTTCAAAACCAAATGATGAATACAAGTGCACACTTATGACATTGCTCTCACGTAAAAATTTTTATATTATTCGTATTTCTATTGCTGTGGAAATATTCTCAAAGAAATATAGTTAGAATGACAAAGGGAGTAAAAAGCCGAAAGCATTAGTTGGCTACGAGTTCTAGAGCGCACTGGTTACTTAAAAGACTCAGCCAGGCGCCCTAATCAAAGTCTGTCAGCAGAGTCATAGTTCAAGCAGACAATAAACGACATCAAGTTGTAGGAAATGTGAAAGTGATTGTAGGAGAGCAAAATGAAAGGCCTAATGTTAAACTGAACAATTCCCTGAATCGTACCTCGCCTGAAAATGTCTTTCTTAGACGTTTCCGAGTGGAATACGCTGTATGTAAGAACCCCTTTCGTGAACGACATAAATATATAGCTGAACTCTATAGACACTCACCGTAGCTGTGTAACGAGAATAGTGCCGTTTACTGTCCATCACTCCCGATTGCTGAAGAGCAAGGAAAGAAGCTTTTCTAGTCTGACTATTAAAATTGCTACATCACGAAGATGACGTGCTACAGACGCGAAATTTAACCGACAGGAAAAAGATGCTGTGCTATGCAAATGATAAGCTTTTCAGAGCATTCACACAAGGTTGGCGCCGGTGGCGACACCTACAACGTGCTGACACGAGGAAAGTTTCCAACCGATTTCTCATACACAAACAGCAGTTGATCGGCGTTGCCTGGTGAAACGTTGTGGTGATGCCTCGTGTAAGGAGCAGAAATGCGTTCCATCACGTTTCCGACTTTGATAAAGGTCGGATTGCAGCCTATCGCGATTGTGGTTTATCGTATCGCGACATCGCTGCTCGCTTTGGTCGAGATCCAATGACTATTAGCGGAATATGGACTCGGATTCAGGAGGGTAATATGGAACGCCGTGCTGGATCCCAACGGCCTCGTATCACTAGCAGTCGAGATGACAGGCACCTTATCCGCATGGCTGTAACGGATCGTGCAGCCACGTCTCGATCCCTGAGTCAACAGATGGGGATGTTTGAAAGACAACAACCATCTGTACGAACAGTTCGACGACGTTTGCAGCAGCATGGACTATCAGCTCGGAGACCATGGCTGCGGTTACCCTTGACGCTGCATCACAGACAGGAGCTCCTGCGACGGTGTACTCAACGACGAACCTAGGTGCACGAATGGCAAAATGTCATTTCTTCGGATGAATCCAGGTTCTGTTTACAGCATCATGATGGTCGCATCCGTGTTTGGCGACATCGCGGTGAACGCACATTGGAAGCGTGTATTCGTCATCGCCATACTGGCGTATCACCCAGTGTGATGGTATGGGGTGCCATTGGTTATACGTCTCGGCCACCTCTTGTTCTCATCGACGGCACTTTAAACAGTGGACGTTACACTTCAGATGTGTTACGACCCGTGGCTCTACCCTTCATTCGATTCCTGCGAAACCCTACATTTCAGCAGGATAATGCACGACCGCATGTTGCAGGTCCTGTACGGGCCTTTCTGGATACAGAAAATGTTCGACTGCTGCCCTGGCCAGCACATTCTCCAGATCTCTCGCCTATTGAAAACGTCTTGTCAACAGTGGCCGAGCAACTGGCTCGTTACAATAAGCCAGTCACTACTCTTGATGAACTGTGGTATCATATTGAAGCTGCATGGGCAGCTGTACCTGTACGTATCATCCAAGCTCTGTTTGACTCAATGCCCAGGCGTATCAAGGCCGTTATTACGGCGAGAGATGTTTGTTCTGGGTACTGATTTCACAGGATCTATGCACCCAAATTGTGTGAAAATGTAATCATATGTCAGTTCTAGTATAATATATTTGTCCAATGAATACCCGTTTATCATCTGCATTTCTTCTTGGTGTAGCAATTTTAATGGCCAGTAGTGTATATACGTTTTCGAAAGAAACTAAGACAAAAGAAGCTAGTTATTAGACAGTTAGCAGAGTCAAATACGAATTAGCTATATTGTTTCCCCAGTGTCTTGTGCAATATAACGTTTAAGAGCAGTGTCCCACGTTTTTAAAAATGAAATCGTTCAAAGCATAACTTTCCGTTACTATGCTGTTCAGGTTCCAAGCATTGCGTGCTTGCAAATTTTGCGTTGTGATGGCATAATATAATCGTTCCAAACTGGCGTTCATAGGACGTCAAAAAATCTGTAAACACTGTTACAGGTAAGAAAGGGGAAAGTAGTTACGCACGAGATATCAAAGTGTGAGCCTCAGTGAGTACTCAGTGTAAACTTCAATAACTGAACGACGAAAGGAGCTTTGAATAAAAAGCCAGTCGTACTATGTGACAAAGAGCATGTCAAGAACATATTCCTTCGGATGTGTCCATCATACATTGCAGAGGCATGCGGATACTGGCAAGAATATGGGCCGACCTCGAAAGGGTGGGCCAAAAGTCACATCAAACAGTGATGAAAAATATATAGTAGTCACAAGAAAACGTGATCGCTTCAAAACAGCACCAGTTTTAGCAGCAGAACTCAACCATAATAGGGAAAAGCCGACGAGTGAAAGTACTGTGAAAAGACGTCTTCAGTTAACGGTTAACATTAATGGGCGTGTGGCGGCTAAGAAATCATTACTGACAGCTATTAATAGCAGAAGAGACTACACTGGGCAAGACAACACGAAAGTTGGGCAGTAAATCAGAGAAAATGGTACTTTTCGTTGACGAATCCAAAATTGAGGTCTTTGGCACAAAGCGACGCAAGTTTGTTCGCCGGTTTCCAGTTGAGCGAATGTTACACCAACGTGTATCTCGAGCATTAAATCATGGAAGGGGTTCCCTCATGGCCTGGGGATGTTTTGGAGGCGGTAAGTCTGGTGATGTAGAAAGAAATAAACGGAACATTGAAGGAAGAGGATTACTATCGCATTCTACAGTATAACGCAAAGCAATGTGGAAGACGTTTGATTGGCAAGGGATTGGTCCTAGAACAAGATAGCGACCATAAACACACTTCAACACTAGTTGACTGACAGGCGTTGCGAAGCGGAGCCAGCTGGATGCTTTACAGCAACAGATAACGCTGCAGTACACTAGCGGAGGGAGGAAAGCCTTTCCTCACTGGCAACCACAGAAGCATTTAGTGTAAAGCGTATTTGGCAAAATCAGAAGAAAAGAAGTAACTGGAAAATATGATCTGGCCGCCCCAATCCCGCGACGGTAGTCCTATTGAATTGCTTTGGGATCACTTATATAGAGCAGTTCAATCAAGACCTATTGCCAACGTTCATCACCACTGAACCAGATTACAAAAGGAATGGCGAAATAGCACCGAGGAAACCCTGATAAGCTGACAGCAAGAATACCTCCCGTATGCAGAATGCCTCTCTGCGCGCATTTAGTTTCATATCAGACTTACGATTATTTCTAACATTTCTGTTTCCAATTCCCATTTTTTCATCAAAATAACTAATGTTAAAAACTTTTGAGCGACAGTATATAAAGCGATACGAACACTGAGTGTGATCAGTAATTTTTGATACACTGTGTGATCAAATGTATCCGGACACCTGGCTGACAATGACTTACAAATTTGTGGCGCCCTCCATCGGTAATGCTGAAATTCAGTATGGTGTTGGCCCACCCTTAGCCTTGATGACAGCTTCCACTCTCGCAGGCATACGTTCAATCTCGTGCTGGAAGCTTTCTTGGAAAATTGCAGCCCGTTCTTCGCGGAGTGCTGCACTGAGGAGATGTATCGATGTCTGTCGGTGAGGTCTGGCACGAAGTCGGCGTTCCAAAACATCCCAAAGGTGTTCTATAGGATTCAGGTCACGTCTCCGTGCAGGCCAGTCCATTGAAGGGATGTTATTGTTGTGTAACCAGTCCGCCATAGGCCGTGATTTATGAACAGTGCTCGATCGTTTTGAAAGCTGCAATCGGAATCACTGATTTGCTCTTCAACAGTGGGAAGCAAGAAGGTGTTTAAAACATCAATGCAGGCCTGTGCTGTGAATAGTGCGACACAAAACAACATGGAGTGCAAGGCCACTCCACGAAAAACACGACCACACCATAACACCACCGCCTCTGAATTTTACAGTTGGCACTACATACGCTGGCAGATGACGTTCACTGGGCATTCGCCATACCCACACCCCGCCATCGGAAGGCCACATTGTGTACCGTGATGCGTCACTCCACACAACTTTTTTCCACTGTTCAATAGTCCAATGTTTACGCTCCTTACACCAAGCGAGGCGTTGTTTTGCATTTACCGGCGTGATTTGTAGCTTATGAGCAGCCGCTCGGCCATTGTCTAACCTCCCGCCTAACTGTAATAGTACTTGCAGTGGGTCCTGATGCAGTTTGGAATTCCTGTGTGATGATCTGGATACTTTACTGCCTATTATACAATACGACCCTCTTCAACTGCCGGGGATCTGTGTCAGTCAACAGACGAGGACGACCTGTACGCTTTCATGCTGTACGTGTCCCTTCACGTCTCCACTTCACTGTCACGTCGGAAACAGTGGGCCTAGGGACATTTAGGAGTGTGGAAATCTCGCGCACAGACGTATGAGGTAAGTGACACCCTATCACTTGACCACGTTCGACGTCCGTGGGTTCCACAGAGCGGTCCAATCTGCTTTCTCAAGATGTCTAATGACTATTGAGGTCGCTGATATGGAGTACCTGTCTGCAGGTGGCAGCACAATGAAGCTAATATGAAAAACGTATGTTTTTGGGGGTGTCCGGATACATTTGATCACGTAGTGTATGTTACCTGTTAATTTCTCTCATAGGACTTTATTGCTGAATCGTGTTGCACAAGAAAATAACTAAAACAGTAAAATTAATAATGGACCCGCCCTGATAGCCAAGTGTATGAAAGCGCCTCTTCCGGTACAAGGAGGTGCACGGACCACGCATCGTATCGGCACAGCGGATAACGAAGAGGGTCGGTTTGCCAGCCGGCATGAATGAGAGAAATAACGGGCTGGTACCCAAGTTCTGCCTCAGTTACACGTTAAGGGTCGAAGGCACAAGAAAAAGAAGAAACGAGAGTCAAAGAATAGTGGACAGGAATAAGGATTTCCTGGAAGCGAATTACGCCATTCATACGATGATACAACGTGAGAATAGATAATTACTATAACAATGAGTTACTTGATTTTGTAGTATGTATGACACTTTAAGAATAGCGCCTACCTTCTACAGCAGCACAGGTTCTAGACGAGACAGCAACTGTCTCCAGTCTAGAAACTGGAACTGCAACCTGAAGTGCCGTACACTGGAGCCACAGCACTCGAAGTCCTTTCCCCTGTCCCAGTTCTCACTGACAGCAGAGGAGACACCTGGACACAATTTAGAACAGTGATTGACGCTATCTACATCGTCCTGCACTTGATTATGATACTATGATTATAACTGTACAATCTAATTCTGGAGCAGTAGATGTGATGCGAAGTGGTTTGATAATTAGGAAGCAGTGTGACGGCTAGGCATCAGTTACGCAGCTATAATAGCATGTAAAACAGAGTGACTACATATGAGCGGTAAAAAAAAAGAACACATCGACATGCACTCGCAATCCAACACAAATCTAAAAACCAACTATAATAATTTGAGATTTTCGAATGGTAACGGCTATCGGTATCTGTAGAAAAAGGAGAAAGTTTCTGCGTCTGTTCAGGTATGTATCTTGGCAAAAAATGCATTTGTTATTCAATATATTTATTTATAGGTTATTTCGCCTGACGAGATTAGGGCCTTCAGGCTGTCGCTTACGTCTGACCAGGAACAGCACATACCAAAGCTATTCAAGATAACAATAATATTAATAGTAATAGTAACACTATTGACAATGATAATAATAATTATTATTATTTTCCCCCCCCGTGAACCATGGACCTTGCCGTCGGTGGGGAGGCTTGTGTGCCTCAGCGATACAGATAGCCGTACAGTAGGTGCAACCACAACGGAGGGGTATCTGTTGAGAGGCCAGACAAACGCATCGTTCCTGAAGAAGGGCAGCAGCCTTTTCAGTAGTTGCAGGGGCAACAGTCTGGATGATTGACTGATCTGACCTTGTAACACTAACCAAAACGGCCTTGCTGTGCTGGTAGAGCGAACGGCTGAAAGCAAGGGGAAACTACAGCCGTAAGTTTTCCCGAGGGCATGCAGCTTTACTGTATGTTTAAATGATGATGGAGTCCTCTTGGGTAAAATATTCCGGAGATAAAATAGTCCCCCATTCGGATCTCCGGGCGGGGACTACTCAAGGGGACGTCGTTATCTGGAGAAAGAAAACTGGCGTTCTACGGATCGGAGCGTGGAATGTCAGATCCCTTAATCGGCCAGGTAGGTTAGAAAACTTAAAAAGAGAAATGGATAGGTTAAAGTTAGATATAGTGGGAATTAGTGACGTTCGGTGGCAGGAGGAACAAGACTTTTGGTCAGGTGAATACAGGATTGTAAATACAAAATCAAATAGGGGTAATGCAGGAGTAGTTTTAATAATGAATAAAACATAGGAGTGCGGGTAAGCTGCTACAAACAGCATAGTGAACGCATTATTGTGGCCAAGATAGACACGAAGCCCACGCCTACTACAATAGTACAAGTTTATATGCCAACTAGCTCTGCAGATGACGAAGAAATTAAAGAACTGTATGATGAAATCAAAGAAATTATTCAGATAGTGAAGGGAGACGAAAATTTAAAAGTGATGGGTGACTGGAATTCGGAAGTAGGAAAAGGGAGAGAAGGAAACGTAGTAGGTGAATATGGATTGGGGCTAAGAAATGAAAGAGGAAGCCGCCTGGTAGAATTTTGCACAGAGCACAGCTTTATCATAGCTAACACTTGGTTCAAGAATAATAAAAGAAGGCTGTATACATGGAAGAAGCCTGGAGATATAGACAGGTTTCAGATAGATTATATAATGGTAAGACAGAGATTTAGGAACCAGGTTTTAAATTGTAAGACATTTCCAGGGGCAGATGTGGACTCTGACCACAATTTATTGGTTATGAACTGTAGATTAAAACTGAAGAAACTGCAAAAAGGTGGGAATTTAAGGAGATGGGACCTGGATAAATTGACTAAACCAGAGGTTATACAGAGTTTCAGGGAGAGCATAAGGGAACAATTGACAGGAATGGGGGAAAGAAATACAGTAGAAGAAGAATGGGTAGCTTTGAGGGATGAAGTAGTGAAGGCAGCAGAGGATCAAGTAGGTAAAAAGACAAGGGATCGTAGAAATCGTTGGGTAACGGAAGAAATATTGAAATTAAATGATGAAAGGAGAAAATATAAAAATGCAGTAAATGAAGCAGGCCAAAAAGGAATACAAACGTCTCAAAAATGAGATTGACAGGGATGGCTAGAGGACAAATGTAAGGGTGTAGAGGCTTATCTCACTAGGGTTAAGATAGATAGTGCCTACAGGAAAATTAAAGAGACCCTTGGAGAAAAGAGAACCACTTGTATGAATATCAAGAGCTCAGATGGAAACCCAGTTCTAAGCAAAGAAGGGAAAGCAGAAAGGTGGAAGGAGTATATAGAGGGTCTACACAAGGGCGATGTACTTGAGGACAATATTATGGAAATGAAAGAGGAAGTAGATGAAGATGAAATGGCAGATATGATACTGCGTGAAGAGTTTGACAGAGCACTGAAAGATCTGAGTCGAAACAAGGCCCCGGGAATAGACAACATTCCATTAGAACTACTGACAGCCTTGGGAGAGCCAGTCCTGACAAAACTCTACCATCTGGTGAGCAAGATGTATGAGACAGGCGAAATACCCTCAAACTTCAAGAAGAATATAATAATTCCAATCCCAAAGAAAGCAGGTGTTGACAGATGTGAAAATTACCGAACTATCAGTTTAATAAGCCACAGCTGCAAAATACTAATGCGAATTCTTTACAGACGAATGGAAAAACTGGTAGAAGCCGACCTCGGGGAAGATCAGTTTGGATTCCGTAGAAATGTTGGAACACGTGAGGCAATACTGACCCTACGACTTATCTTAGAAGTTAGATTAAGGAAAGGCAAACCTACGTTTCTAGCATTTGTAGACTTAGAGAAAGCGTTTGACAATGTTGACTGGAATACTCTCTTTCAGATTCTGAAGGTGGCAGGGATAAAATACAGGCTATTTACAATTTGTACAGAAACCAGATGACAGTTATAAGAGTCGAGGGACATGAAAGGGAAGCAGTGGTTGGGAAGGGAGTGAGACAGGGTTGCAGCCTTTCCCCGATGTTATTCAATCTTTATATTGAGCAAGCAGTGAAGGAAACAAAAGAAAAATTCGGAGTAGGTATTAAAATCCATGGAGAAGTAATAAAAACTTTGAGGTTTGCCGATGACATTGTAATTCTGTCAGAGACAGCAAAGGACTTGGAAGAGCAGTTGAGCCGAATGGATAGTGTCTTGAAAGGAGGATATAAGATGAACATCAACAAAAGCAAAACGAGGATAATGGAATATAGTCGAATTAAGTCGGGTGATGCTGAGGGAATTAGATTAGGAAATGAGATCCTTAAAGTAGTAAAGGAGTTTTGCTATTTGAGGAGCAAAATAACAGATGATGGTCGAAGTAGAGAGGATATAAAATGTAGACTGGCAATGGCAAGGAAAGCGTTTCAGAAGAAGAGAAATTTGTTAACATCGAGTATAGATTTAAGTGTCAGGAAGTCATTTCTGAAAGTATTTGTATGGAGTGTAGCTATGTATGGCAGTGAAACATGGACGATAAATAGTTTGCACAAGAAGAGAATAGAAGCTTTCGAAATGTGGTACTACAGAAGAATGCTGACGATTAGATGGATAGATCACGTAACTAATGAGGAGGTATTGAATAGAATTGGGGAGAAGAGAAGTTTGTGGCACAACTTAACTAGAAGAAGGAATCGGTTGGTAGGACATGTTCTGAGGCATCAAGGGCTCACCAATTTAGTATTGGAGGGCAGTGTGGAGGGTAAAAATTGTAGAGGGAGACCAAGAGATGAATACACTAAGCAGATTCAAAAGGATGTAGGTTGGAGTAGGTACTGGGAGATGAAGAAGCTTGTACAGGATAGAGTAGCATGGAGAGCTGTATCAAACCAGTCTCAGGACTGAAGACCACCACAACAACAACAACATTATTATTATTATTGTTATAGTAAAGGGTATTATGAGTTACTGGTACAGAAAATGAGTTAGATAACATGGTAGAGTTATGTAATGGCACAGACAGGATTTTACTTTGTTGTAGTGTTTAGATAGTGGTGTAAAAGTATAGAGAGAGTGCGGCGATTGAGTAGACGATAGTGTAAACATAAATCATGATAATCTTTACGCTTATCGGCACATAGGCATGATAACTGTTCATAGGCAAAACAGATGTAATCGAAACAGCGTCAGCATATGTCACAAACATACCGTACTGAAGGACTCATTGCCAAGACCAGCTGGCGTGAGATTTAGGACGATAGTCCTTGGAAAATAGCATCATCATAATCAAGTGTAGGGAGTATTAGTGAACCTATGCCCATCATTTTAAGCTCGAAAAAAATACTTCTTCATATTTATATAGTTAATGAAGTAGCGCTGACACTTTCTTATAGACTGGAATTATGTGTTCAGACCAGTGTAAGGGATGGTCCAGAATTAACCCTAACTTCTTTGTAGATGAAGGAAAGGATATTTCTTTGCCATGTGAGTGAAGGGTGGAAGAGATTCTCTGAACTGAGGGGTTATGATTTGTTTGGAAATGACTAAGATTGCTTGCGTTTTAGAAGTGTTTAACTTCAAACCTATGATTTGCGCCCATTCTGATGAGTGAATTAAATAAGAATTTACATGTTTGATGACTGTGCAAAAGTTTGTTGGTCTTTCACTTAGATATAACTGTAGCTTGTCAGCATGTAAGTGATGTTTTCAATAGCAATAACTTACATATGATTAACATCTAACGAGAAAGGTAATGGCCCCAATACTGATCATGAGGAGATCCCAGATGCTATATTGTTCAACTGAGACTTTTGTGTTCCAATCACTACACGCTGTTGTCGATATAATCCCATGATACATCACCGCACTAAACACAATGCGTGTCAGTGTGCCGCCCAGCCTGGATGGGGCATTCAGGAATTTTCCCACATCCAAAAAGGTGAATACTTCGCCGGCATCCAAGTTCCACCCCAGTTACATGTTACGCAAATATTAAAAAAATATTCATACCCTTCACATGAATCACTCTACTTGCAGACAGTTCTGTTCTGGAGAAGGAAGAGGGGGGGGGGGGGGGTAATGGTGTGGCGATAGAAGAGGCATCCTGATAGTCCTTAAATTAATCGTCCCAAATCCGCTAACACTCATGGCTGCACTGCACAGATGCAGGGTAAAGGCAGAAGAAAGAGAAAAATAGAGAGTCACAGAATAGGAGACTGGAATAAAAATTTCCTGGAAGCGATTAACGGAATTCGTTGAATAGTACAGCTTGAGAATAAATAATGACCATAAGGATGAGTTACTTGACTCCGCAGTATGTGATCACAATTTAAGAATAGCGCCTAACCTTCACATTAGGACAAGTCCCAGACGAGACAGCAACTGTCTCCAGTCTAGAAACTGCATCCGCAGCCGCAGGTGCCGTACACTGAACAATCTAAAGTTGGAGTAGCAGACTAGATGCGGAATAGTTTGATGGCTAGGCAACAGTGGGATGCCTAGGCACTAGTGACGCTATTATACTAGCATAACAGACAGAGTGAATACAAACGTGTGGTAAAAAAAAAAATCACATTAGCATGTATTCCGAATTCAACATAAATCTGAAAGCCAACTGTAATTATAATATACTGAAATTTCTAGTAGACAAAACGTGGGATTTTTGAAAAGTCAGTTATCAAAACTGTAGAAAAATGAGAAAGTTTCTGTGTCTCTCCAGGTATGTATCTTGGCGAAAAATGCACTTATTCTTCCATATATTTATTTATAGGTTATTTAGCTTGACAAGGTTATGGCCTTTGGCTGTCTCCTACATCTGACCAGGAACGGAACGTACCAAAGCTATTACAAGTTATTCAAAATAACAATAACATTAATAACAATATTACAGTATTGATAATAATAAAAATAATAATAATAATAATAATAATAGTAAAGAGCATTAAGAATCATTCACATTAGTTTAGCACATTTGAGGTTATGTCTAGTATTGTCAGGAAGGGAAGGGATGAAGACTGATATGTCAGAGACAATGGCAGTTAGGAAGAAAGAGAATTTAAACAGAGCACTGTGTGGGCAGAGGTGGTGCGATATGTTGTGCGGGAAAGGGAGGCTGACGGGAGTGACGTGAAAACTAGTATATGGAGAGATGGCTATTATAATAGAAGCTCGATCATCAGCTGTCTTTAGAAGCTTGAAAGGGATTTAATTTCTCAGATATTTTGAGGAAGATACTTCCAAATTTGGGTTGATGTAACAAAAATGATTTAGAAAAAATGGCAGAGTTCTGTAATTGTACAGAGAGGATTTTCCTTTGCTGAGAAGAAGTATTTCTCCAGTGGTGTTCAGATAGAAGTTTTAGAGTAGAGGATAAATAAGAGGGAGTGCAGTGACTGAGAAAACGATAGACTGAACATAAAGCGTGTAGTCGTTATGATATTCAGCACATAGGCATGATAACTGTTCCTAGACAGGACAGATGTGGTTGAAAGCATCAGAGTATGTGAGAAATATAACGCAAACAAGCATTCGTCGCCAAAACCAGCTGGCGTGAGATTTCGTACGAAGGTACGTGGATATAAGCATCACTGTAACCAAATATGGGGAGATTTAGTGATTCTATGACAATATTTTTAAGCTCGAAAAGAAACACCTTCTTATTTGTCTGTAGTTAATGAAATGACGCTGACATTTTCTTCTAGACTGCAGTTGTGTGATCAGACCAGTCTCAGTAATGGACCAGAATTACCCCTAACCTTCTTGCAGATAAAACTAAATATATTTCTGTGACCCTTAGAATGAAGGATGGAAGAAATTCTCTGAAGTGAAGCGTAATAACTCATTTGGTAGCGGCTAAGACTGCTCCCGTTATAGATTGATTTATCTGAAGCTTAACCCATCTATAATGGAAGAATTCTTATGACCTATCCTATGATGTGCGCCGACTCTGGAAGTCAGTTAAATAAGAACATACATGTTGGATGGCCGTTTAAATATTTATTGGACTTACACTTAGACATTACTGAAGGTCGTCACTGTATGAGACATACTGTCAGTAGGGGAGAATAATTGATATGTCATGAACATGTAATGAGAAAAGTTATGTGTCGAATAACGATTCTGATGGGATCCTAGATGCTGTATCCTTCCATTGAGACTTTTGTGTCCCAGTCACTATACACTGTTGTCGATATAGCCCCCTGATTCATCGCTGCACTATACCCAATGAGGGTCAGTGTGCCAACCAGCCTGGATGTGGTATTTGGTCAGATTCCCACATCCAACAATATGAATACGTTGCCGGCACCCAAGTTCCACCTCAGTTACTTTTTACACAAATATCAGAATACTTTCGCAAACTTTCAGGTGAATCACTCTACACACAGACAGTTATGCCTGGGGGGGTGGGGGTAATTGTGTGGCATGGCGAGGGCATCTGCCCTCCCCACTCCTTTAAATTATGCCAAATCCGATAAGAGACAAACCTGCCCTGCACCGATGCAGGATAAAGGCAGAAGAAAAAGGAGAGGAATAAGTTAAAGAATAGTAGAATAGTAAAATCGTGATGTCCTGTACGCGATTAACGCCATTCGTCCAGTGGTACACCATGTGAATAAATAATAACCACAACAATGAGTAACTTGATTCCGCAATATGTGGTCTAACTTTAAGAATAGTGCCTACCTTATACAGTGGCGCAGGTCCTAGACGAGACAGCAAGTGTCTCCAGTCTAGAAACTGGAACTACGCACTGAAGTGCCGTGCACTGGAGGCAGGACCTCCCAGCGACAGCAGACGAGACACCTGTACATAAATTAGGATAGCAAATAAGGCTATCAACATTTTCTTGCATTTGCTTATGGTAGTGTGATTACAACTGTACAATCTGAATTTGGAGCAGTAGACACAATGTGAAACAGTTTCACGCCTAGGCATCAGTTGACGGCTAGACATCAGAGACGCTACTATAACAGCATAACAGACACAGCTGAAACACAAGAGTCGTAAAAAAATCATATTGGCACGTAATCCGAATTCAGAAAAACTCTAAAAACCACCTATAATCAATGAATTTTCTAATGGTTATGAATACTGCTGAAATAGGAGAACGTTACTGGATCCTTCCATTTATGTACACTATGTGATCAAAAGCATCCGGACATCACCAGAAAAACACATTTTTCATATTATGGGCATTGCGCTGCCACCAACTGACAGGTGCTCAATATCAGAGACCTCAGTAGTCTTTAGACATTGCGAGACAGCAGAATGAGCCTCACGGGATTAGCCGAGCGGTCTTAGACGCTGCAGTCATGGACTTTGCGGCTGGTCCCTCCGGAGGTTCGAGCCCTCCTTCGGGCATTGGTGTATCTGTTTGTCCTTAGGATAATTTAGGGTAAATAATGTGTAAGCTTAGGGACTGATGAACTTAGCAGTTAAGTCCCATTAGATTTCACACACATTTGAACATTTGAAGAGCAGAATGGGGCAATCCACGGAACTCGCGGGCTTCGTACGTGGTCAAGTGATTGGGTGTCACTTGCCTCATACGTGTGTACGCGGGATTTCCACAGTCCTAAACACCTCTAGGTCCACTTTTTCCGATGTGATAGTGAAGTGGAAACGTGAACAGGCATGAACAGCATGAAAGCGTACAGGCCGACCTCGTCTGATGACTGACACATACCGGCGACAGTTGAAGAGGGTCGTATTGTGTAATAGGCAGAAATCTATCCAGACCATCACACAGGAATTCCAGACTGCATCAGGACCGACTGCAAGTATTATTACAGGTTGGCGGGAGGTGAGACAACTTTGATTTCGTGGTAGAGCGGCAGCTCATAAGCCACAAATCACGCCAGTAATGGCAAAACGACGCCTCGCTTGGTGTAAGCAGCGTAAACATTGGACGATTGAACAGTGCAAAAACGTTGTGTGGAATGACGAGTCACGGTGCACAATGTGGCCATCTGATGGACGGGTAAGGGTATTACGAATGACCGGTGAACGTCATCTGCCAGCGTATGTAGTGCCAACAGTGAAATTCAGTGGCGGTGGTGTAATGGTGTGGTCGTGGTTTTCATGGAGGGGTTTGCACACCATATTGTTTTGCGTGGCACTATCACAACACAATCCTAAATTGATGTTTTAAGCACCTTCTTGCTTCCGACTGTTGAAGAGTAATTCGTGGATGCCGATTGCAGCTTTCAACACGATCGAGCACCTGTTCATAAAGCACTGCTTATGGCGAAGTGGTTATACGACAATAACGTTTCTGTAATGGACTGGCCTGCACGGAGCCCTCATCTGAACACCTTAGGGTCGTTTTGGAACGCCGACTGCGTGCCAGGCCTCACCTCAGTACAGCACTCCTTGAAGAATGGGCTCAAATTTCCCAGTAAAGCTTCCAGTACCCTATTGAACGTATGGCTGCGAGAGCGGAAGCAGTCATCAAAGCTAAGGGTGGGCCAACACCTTACTGAATTCCGGCATTACCGATGGAGGGCGGTACGAACTTGCAAGTCATTGTGAACCAAGTGTCCGGACAGTTTTGATCACATAGCGTATATTAGTGAAAAATGTTCTTTTTGTTCTATATATTTATTTATTACTATGTCATTTAATATGGTAAGATTGGGTCCTAGGGCTGTATCTTACGTCTGTCAGGGAACAACACATATCTAAGCTACACTGCTGACCACCGTAAATGCAACACCCTGAAGGAGGCATCCGAATCAAGTGAAATTTACACCATGGGTTTGCAGCGATGAGATATGCAACTGATTAGAATTTCAACGCAGACGCACATCACGCGCGCCTGTGGCGCCACCTCATAGCGCTATTTAAGGCTTGGTGATTTCGACGAGTGCACGTTCGGCACGTGTGTTTACCTTGCGGTTGTTTCAAAAGACGATCAGTTATGCCTCGTAGACAACAGCGAACATCGTTTGAACAAGTATCCGAGTTCGACTGAGGAAGGATAGTGGCTTACCGAGATTGTGGATTATCATACAGAGAAATCACTAGTCGTGTTGGACGAAACCAAACAACTGTAATGCGGATATGTGACCGTTGGATGCAGGAGGGTACGATGGACCGACGTGGTCGATCGCATTCACCTCGGTGCACCACTGCACGTGCTGATAGGCAAATTGTGCGCATGGCAGTGACGGATCGCTCAGTGACATCCCGAACCATAGCACAGCACATTGCGTCTGTAACGCATCATCCAGTGTCTGCGCGTACCATTCGACGCCGTTTACAGCAGAGTGGTCTGTCCGCAAGACGTCCATTGCTTCGTCTACCATTGACACAGAACCACAGACGTCTCCGTCGCCAATGCTGTGATGACAGACGGATGTGGACGGAAGAATGGAATGACGTTGTCTTTACTGACGAGGCACGCCTCTGTCTGCAGCACTACGATGGTCGGATTCGAGTGTGGAGACACCGTGGAGAGAGGATGCTGGACAGCTGCATTATGCACCGCCATACTGGTGTTGCACCGGGTATTATGGTATGGGGCGGTATTGGATATTACTCTCCTACGCCTCTAGTACGCATTGCCGGTACTTTAAATAGCCGGCGCTACATATCCGAGGTGCTGGAGCCAGTTGTCCTTCCTTACCTTCAGGGCTCGGCCACAGCCATATTTCAACAGGATAATGCACGACCACACGTGGCACGCATTGTCCAAAGGTTCTTCGTCAATAACCAGATTGAATTGCTTCCCTGACCGTCTCGCTCTCCGGATCTTTCGCCGATAGAAAACATGTGGTCCATGGTTGCTCAACGAGTGACCCAGATTTCATCCCCAGCTGCCACACCAGATGATCTTTGGCAACGTGTGGAAGCTGCTTGGGCTGCTGTACCCCAGGAACACATCCAACGTCTCTTTGACTCAATGCCGAGACGTGTGGCAGCGGTGATCTCCAGCAATGGCGGGTACTCTGGCTACTGATTCTGGCAGGAACCACATGTCACAGACGTCTGTAAACGTAATCATTTGATACTTGGTCAACATGTTATCTACAAAATAAATTTTGTTGTGCTACCTCTTGTCTTTCTTGGTGTTGCATTTACGGTGGCCAGCAGTGTATTTTAAACGATTCAAAATTACAATGGTTTTAATAATATTATTAACATGATTGACAACAATGATGGGAATACTACTAACACTGATGGTAATAAAATCAAAGCTCATTAAGAATATGTCAGACCATTTTAATTATTTATTAAGCCATGTTTAGTATTATCAGAAACGGAAGCGATGAAAAAAGAGATGAAGACTTAAATGACAGGGACATTGGCTGTAAGGAAAGAACAGAATTTAAACAGGGCACTCTGTGGAGAGGGCTTTTGGGATATGTTGTGGGCGAGGGAGGCTGTCGGGAGAGTTTAGCAAACTAGTATATGGGAGAGGTGGCTATTATGATAGAAGGACGATAATTAGCTGTCTTTAGAAGTTCGAAAGGGATTTAATTTCTCTGATAATTCGATGAATATGCTTCCAAATTCGGGTTACTATTACTGAAATGATTTAGAGAACATGGCAGTGTTCAATAATGGTACAGAGAGGATTTTAATTTTCTGGGATGAAGTATTTCTCCAGTGGTGTTCAGATAGAAGTTTAAGAGTAGAGGATAAATAAAATGGAGCGCAATGATTGAGTAAACGATATAGTGAACATAAAGCGTGTTGTCGTTATGATTATCAGCGCGTAGGCATGATAACTGTTCCCAGGCAGGACAGATGAGGTCGAAAGCATCAGCGTATGTGAGAAATATATCGCACACAAGCACACGTCGCCAAAACCAGCTGGCGCGAGATGTCGTACGAAGGTCCTTGGAAATTAGCATCACTGTAATCAAGTATGGGTTGAGTTAGTGACTCTACGACAATATTTTTATTTTCGAACACAAATAGTTTCTCATATGTCTGTAGTGAATGAAGTGACGCTTACCCTCTCTTATAGACTGCATTTGTGTGTTCGAACCAGTCTAAGTGATGGTCTGGTATTAACCCAAACCTTCTAGCAGATAAAACTAAATATATTTCTGTGACCCTTAGAATGAAGGATGGAAGAAATTCTCTGAAGTGAAGCGTAATAACTCATTTGGTAGCGGCTAAGACTGCTCCCGTTATAGATTGATTAATCTGAAGCTTAACCCATCTATAATGGAAGAATTCTTATGACCTATCCCATGATGTGCGCCGACTCTGGAAGTCAGTCAAATAAGCACATACATGTTGGATGGCCGTTTAAATATTTTTTGGACTTACACTTAGACATTACTGAAGGTCGTCACTGTATGTGATACACTGTCAGTAGGAGAGATTAATTGATATGTCATGAACATGTAATGAGAAAAGTTACGTGTCGAATAACGATTCTGATGGGACCCTAGATGCTGTATCCTACCATTGAGACTTTTGTGTCCCAGTCACTATACACTGTTGTCGATATAGCCCCCTGATTCATCGCTGCACTATACCCAATGAGGGTCAGTGTGCCAACCAGCCTGGATGTGGTATTTGGTCAGATTCCCACATCCAACAATATGAATACTTTGCCAGCACCCAAGTTCCACCTCAGTTACTTTTTACACAAATATCAGAATACTTTCGCAAACTTTCAGGTGAATCACTCTACACACAGACAGTTATGCCTGGGGGGTGGGGGTAATTGTGTGGCATGGCGAGGGCATCTGCCCTCCCCACTCCTTTAAATTATGCCAAATCCGATAAGAGACAAGCCTGCCCTGCACCGATGCAGGATAAAGGCAGAAGAAAAAGGAGAGGAATAAGTTAAAGAATAGTAGAATAGTAAAATCGTGATGTCCTGTACGCGATTAACGCCATTCGTCCAGTGGTACACCATGTGAATAAATAATAACCACAACAATGAGTAACTTGATTCCGCAATATGTGGTCTAACTTTAAGAATAGTGCCTACCTTATACAGTGGCGCAGGTCCTAGACGAGACAGCAAGTGTCTCCAGTCTAGAAACTGGAACTACGCCCTGAAGTGCCGTGCAATGGAGGCAGGACCTCCCAGCGACAGCAGACGAGACACCTGTACATAAATTCGAATAGCAAATAAGGCTATCTACATTTTCTTGCATTTGCTTATGGTAGTGTGATTACAACTGTACAATCTAAATTTGGAGCAGTAGACACAATGTGAAACAGTTTCACGCCTAGGCATCAGTTGACAGCTAGACATCAGAGACGCTGCTATAACAGCATAACAGACAGAGCTGAAACACACGAGTCGTAAAAAATTCATATTGGCACGTAATCCGAATTCAGAAAAACTCTAAAAACCACCTATAATCAATGAATTTTCTAATGGTTATGAATACTGCTGAAACAGGAGGACGTTACTGGATCCTTCCATTTATGTACACTATGTGATCAAAAGCACCCGGACATCACCAAAAAACACATTTTTTATATTATGTGCATTGCGCTGCCTTCTACTGACTGGTGCTCAATGTCAGCGACCTCAGTAGTCTTTAGACATTGCGAGAGAGCAGAATGAGCTTCGCGGGATTAGCCGAGCGGTCTTAGACGCTGCAGTCATGGACTTTGCGGCTGGTCCCTCCGGAGGTTCGAGCCCTCCCTTGGGCAATGGTGTATGTGTCTGTCCTTAGGATAATTTAGGGTAAGTAATGTGTAAGCTTGTGGACTGATGAACTTAGCAGTTAAGTCCCATTAGATTTCACACACATTTGAACATTTGAAGAGCAGAATGGGGCAATCCACGGAACTCGCGGGCTTCGTACGTGGTCAAGTGATTGGGTGTCACTTGCCTCATACGTGTGTACGCGGGATTTCCACAGTCCTAAACACCTCTAGGTCCACTTTTTCCGATGTGATAGTGAAGTGGAAACGTGAACAGGCATGAACAGCATGAAAGCGTACAGGCCGACCTCGTCTGATGACTGACACATACCGGCGACAGTTGAAGAGGGTCGTATTGTGTAATAGGCAGAAATCTATCCAGACCATCACACAGGAATTCCAGACTGCATCAGGACCGACTGCAAGTATTATTACAGGTTGGCGGGAGGTGAGACAACTTTGATTTCGTGGTAGAGCGGCAGCTCATAAGCCACAAATCACGCCAGTAATGGCAAAACGACGCCTCGCTTGGGGTAAGAAGCGCAAACATTGGACGATTGAACAGTGCAAATTCGTTGTGTGGAGTGACGAATCACGGTACACAATGTGGCCATCTGATGGACGGGTAAGGGTATTTCGAATGACCGGTAAACGTCATCTGCCAGCGTATGTAGTGCCAACAGTGAAATTCAGAGGCGGTGGTGTAATGGTGTGGTCGTTGTTTTCATGGAGGGTTTGCACACCATATTGTTTTGCGTGGCACTATCACAACACAATCCTAAATTGATGTTTTAAGCACCTTCTTGCTTCCGACTGTTGAACAGTAATTCGTGGATGCCGATTGCAGCTTTCAACACGATCGAGCACCTGTTCATAAAGCACTGCTTATGGCGAAGTGGTTATACGACAATAACGTTTCTGTAATGGACTGGCCTGCACGGAGCCCTCATCTGAACACCTTAGGGTCGTTTTGGAACACCGACTGCGTGCCAGGCCTCACCTCAGTACAGCACTCCTTGAAGAATGGGCTCAAATTTCCCAGTAAAGCTTCCAGTACCCTATTGAACGTATGGCTGCGAGAGTGGAAGCTGTTATCAAAGCTATGGGTGGGCCAACACCTTACTGAATTCCAGCATTACCGATGGAGGGCGGTACGAACTTGCAAGTCATTGTGAACCAAGCGTCCGGACAGTTTTGATCACATAGGGTATATTAGTGAAAAATGTTATTTTTCTTCGATGTATTTATTTATTACTATGTTATTTAATATGATAAGATTGGGGTCTTAGTGCTGTATCTTGCGTCTGTCAAGGAACAACACATATCAAAGCTATTTTACACGATTCAAAATTACAATAGTTTTAATAATAATATTAACATGATTGACAACAATGATGGGAATACATTATAACTAACACCGATAGTAGTAAAATCAAAGCTCATTAAGAATATGTCAGACCATGTTAATAATTTTTTAAGCCATGTTTAGTGTTATCAGAAACGGAAGCGATGAAAAAAGAGATGAAGACTGAAATGACAGGGACATTGACTGTTAGGAAAGAACAGAATTTAAACAGAGCACTCTGTGGAGAGGGCTTTTGGGATATGTTGTGGGCGAGGGAGGCCGTCGGGAGAGTTTAGCAAACTAGTATATGGGAGAGGTGGCTATTATGATAGAAGGACGATAATTAGCTGTCTTTAGAAGTTCGAAAGGGATTTAATTTCTCTGATAATTCGATGAATATGCTTCCAAATTCGGGTTACTATTACTGAAATAATTTAGAGAACATGGCAGTGTTCAATAATGGTACAGAGAGGATTTTAATTTTCTGAGATGAAGTATTTCTCCAGTGGTGTTCAGATAGAAGTTTAAGAGTAGAGGATAAATAAAATGGAGCGCAATGATTGAGTAAACGATATAGTGAACATAAAGCGTGTTGTCGTTATGATTATCAGCGCGTAGGCATGATAACTGTTCCCAGGCAGGACAGATGAGGTCGAAAGCATCAGCGTATGTGAGAAATATATCGCACACAAGCACACGTCGCCAAAACCAGCTGGCGTGAGATGTCGTACGAAAGGTCCTTGGAAATTAGCATCACTGTAGTCAAGTATGGGTTGAGTTAGTGACTCTACGACAATATTTTTAATTTCGAACACAAATAGTTTCTTATATGTCTGTAGTGAATGAAGTGATGCTTACCCTTTCTTATAGACTGCAGTTGTGTGTTCAGACCAGTCTAAGTGATGGTCTGGTATTAACCCAAACCTTCTTGCAGATAAAACTAAATATATTTCTGTGACCCTTAGAATGAAGGATGGAAGAAATTCTCTGAAGTGAAGCGTAATAACTCATTTGGTAGCGGCTAAGACAGCTCCCGTTATAGATAGATTTATCTGAAGCTTAACCCATCTATAATGGAAGAATTCTTATGACCTATCCCATGATGTGCGCCGACTCTGGAAGTCAGTTAAATAAGCACATACATGTTGGATGGCCGTTTAAATATTTTTTGGACTTACACTTAGACATTACTGAAGGTCGTCACTGTATGTGATATACTGTCAGTAGGAGAGATTAATTGATATGTCATGAACATGTAATGAGAAAAGTTACGTGTCGAATAACGATTCTGATGGGACCCTAGATGCTGTATCCTACCATTGAGACTTTTGTGTCCCAGTCACCATACACTGTTGTCGATATAGCCCCTTGATTCATCGCTGCACTATACCCAATGAGGGTCAGTGTGCCAACCAGCCTGGATGTGGTATTTGGTCAGATTCCCACATCCAACAATATGAATACTTTGCCAGCACCCAAGTTCCACCTCAGTTACTTTTTACACAAATATCAGAATACTTTCGCAAACTTTCAGGTGAATCACTCTACACACAGACAGTTATGCCTGGGGGGTGGGGGTAATTGTGTGGCATGGCGAGGGCATCTGCCCTCCCCACTCCTTTAAATTATGCCAAATCCGATAAGAGACAAGCCTGCCCTGCACCGATGCAGGATAAAGGCAGAAGAAAAAGGAGAGGAGTAAGTTAAAGAATAGTAGAATAGTAAAATCGTGATGTCCTGTACGCGATTAACGCCATTCGTCCAGTGGTACACCATGTGAATAAATAATAACCACAACAATGAGTAACTTGATTCCGCAATATGTGGTCTAACTTTAAGAATAGTGCCTACCTTATACAGTGGCGCAGGTCCTAGACGAGACAGCAAGTGTCTCCAGTCTAGAAACTGGAACTACGCCCTGAAGTGCCGTGCAATGGAGGCAGGACCTCCCAGCGACAGCAGACGAGACACCTGTACATAAATTCGAATAGCAAATAAGGCTATCTACATTTTCTTGCATTTGCTTATGGTAGTGTGATTACAACTGTACAATCTAAATTTGGAGCAGTAGACACAATGTGAAACAGTTTCACGCCTAGGCATCAGTTGACGGCTAGACATCAGAGACGCTACTATAACAGCATAACAGACAGAGCTGAAACACACGAGTCGTAAAAAAATCATATTGGCACGTAATCCGAATTCAGAAAAACTCTAAAAACCACCTATAATCAATGAATTCTCTAATGGTTATGAATACTGCTGAAACAGGAGAACGTTACTGGATCCTTCCATTTATGTACACTATGTGATCAAAAGCACCCGGACATCACCAAAAAACACATTTTTTATATTATGTGCATTGCGCTGCCATCTACTGACTGGTGCTCAATGTCAGCGACCTCAGTAGTCTTTAGACATTGCGAGAGAGCAGAATGAGCTTCGCGGGATTAGCCGAGCGGTCTTAGACGCTGCAGTCATGGACTTTGCGGCTGGTCCCTCCGGAGGTTCGAGCCCTCCCTCGGGCAATGGTGTGTGTGTCTGTCCTTAGGATAATTTAGGGTAAGTAATGTGTAAGCTTATGGACTGATGAACTTAGCAGTTAAGTCCCATTAGATTTCACACACATTTGAACATTTGAAGAGCAGAATGGGGCAATCCACGGAACTCGCGGGCTTCGTACGTGGTCAAGTGATTGGGTGTCACTTGCCTCATACGTGTGTACGCGGGATTTCCACAGTCCTAAACACCTCTAGGTCCACTTTTTCCGATGTGATAGTGAAGTGGAAACGTGAACAGGCATGAACAGCATGAAAGCGTACAGGCCGACCTCGTCTGATGACTGACACATACCGGCGACAGTTGAAGAGGGTCGTATTGTGTAATAGGCAGAAATCTATCCAGACCATCACACAGGAATTCCAGACTGCATCAGGACCGACTGCAAGTATTATTACAGGTTGGCGGGAGGTGAGACAACTTTGATTTCGTGGTAGAGCGGCAGCTCATAAGCCACAAATCACGCCAGTAATGGCAAAACGACGCCTCGCTTGGGGTAAGCAGCGCAAACATTGGACGATTGAACAGTGCAAATTCGTTGTGTGGAGTGACGAATCACGGTACACAATGTGGCCATCTGATGGACGGGTAAGGGTATTTCGAATGACCGGTAAACGTCATCTGCCAGCGTATGTAGTGCCAACAGTGAAATTCAGAGGCGGTGTTGTAATGGTGTGGTCGTTGTTTTCATGGAGGGTTTGCACACCAAATTGTTTTGCGTGGCACTATCACAACACAATCCTAAATTGATGTTTTAAGCACCTTCTTGCTTCCGACTGTTGAACAGTAATTCGTGGATGCCGATTGCAGCTTTCAACACGATCGAGCACCTGTTCATAAAGCACTGCTTATGGCGAAGTGGTTATACGACAATAACGTTTCTGTAATGGACTGGCCTGCACGGAGCCCTCATCTGAACACCTTAGGGTCGTTTTGGAACGCCGACTGCGTGCCAGGCCTCACCTCAGTACAGCACTCCTTGAAGAATGGGCTCAAATTTCCCAGTAAAGCTTCCAGTACCCTATTGAACGTATGGCTGCGAGAGTGGAAGCTGTTATCAAAGCTATGGGTGGGCCAACACCTTACTGAATTCCAGCATTGCCGATGGAGGGCGGTACGAACTTGCAAGTCATTGTGAACCAAGCGTCCGGACAGTTTTGATCACATAGGGTATATTAGTGAAAAATGTTATTTTTCTTCGATGTATTTATTTATTACTATGTTATTTAATATGATAAGATTGGGGTCTTAGGGCTGTATCTTACGTCTGTCAAGGAACAACACATATCAAAGCTATTTTACACGATTCAAAATTACAATAGTTTTAATAATAATATTAACATGATTGACAACAATGATGGGAATACATTATAGCTAACACCGATAGTAGTAAAATCAAAGCTCATTAAGAATATGTCAGACCATCTTAATAATTTTTTAAGCCATGTTTAGTGTTATCAGAAACGGAAGCGATGAAAAAAGAGATGAAGACTGAAATGACAGGGACACTGACTGTTAGGAAAGAACAGAATTTAAACAGAGCACTCTGTGGAGAGGGCTTTTGGGATATGTTGTGGGCGAGGGAGGCCGTCGGGAGAGTTTAGCAAACTAGTATATGGGAGAGGTGGCTATTATGATAGAAGGACGATAATTAGCTGTCTTTAGAAGTTCGAAAGGGATTTAATTTCTCTGATAATTCGATGAATATGCTTCCAAATTCGGGTTACTATTACTGAAATAATTTAGAGAACATGGCAGTGTTCAATAATGGTACAGAGAGGATTTTAATTTTTTGAGATGAAGTATTTCTCCAGTGGTGTTCAGATAGAAGTTTAAGAGTAGAGGATAAATAAAATGGAGCGCAATGATTGAGTAAACGATATAGTGAACATAAAGCGTGTTGTCGTTATGATTATCAGCGCGTAGGCATGATAACTGTTCCCAGGCAGGACAGATGAGGTCGAAAGCATCAGCGTATGTGAGAAATATATCGCACACAAGCACACGTCGCCAAAACCAGCTGGCGTGAGATGTCGTACGAAAGGTCCTTGGAAATTAGCATCACTGTAGTCAAGTATGGGTTGAGTTAGTGACTCTACGACAATATTTTTAATTTCGAACACAAATAGTTTCTTATATGTCTGTAGTGAATGAAGTGATGCTTACCCTTTCTTATAGACTGCAGTTGTGTGTTCAGACCAGTCTAAGTGATGGTCTGGTATTAACCCAAACCTTCTTGCAGATAAAACTAAATATATTTCTGTGACCCTTAGAATGAAGGATGGAAGAAATTCTCTGAAGTGAAGCGTAATAACTCATTTGGTAGCGGCTAAGACTGCTCCCGTTATAGACTGATTAATCTGAAGCTTAACCCATCTATAATGGAAGAATTCTTATGACCTATCCCATGATGTGCGCCGACTCTGGAAGTCAGTTAAATAAGCACATACATGTTGGATGGCCGTTTAAATATTTGTTGGACTTACACTTAGACATTACTGAAGGTCGTCACTGTATGAGATATATTGTCAGTAGGAGAGAATAATTGATATGTCATGAACACGTAATGAGAAAAGTTATGTGGCGAATGACGATTCTGATGGGACCCTAGATGCTGTATCCTACCATTGAGACTTTTGTGTCCCAGTCACTATACACTGTTGTCGATATAGCCCCCTGATTCATCGCTGCACTATACCCAATGAGGGTCAGTGTGCCAACCAGCCTGGATGTGGTATTTGGTCAGATTCCCACATCCAACAATATGAATACTTTGCCGGCACCCAAGTTCCACCTCAGTTACTTTTTACACAAATATCAGAATACTTTCGCAAACTTTCAGGTGAATCACTCTACACACAGACAGTTATGCCTGGGGGGTGGGGGTAATTGTGTGGCATGGCGAGGGCATCTGCCCTCCCCACTCCTTTAAATTATGCCAAATCCGATAAGAGACAAGCCTGCCCTGCACCGATGCAGGATAAAGGCAGAAGAAAAAGGAGAGGAATAAGTTAAAGAATAGTAGAATAGTAAAATCGTGATGTCCTGTACGCGATTAACGCCAATCGTCCAGTGGTACACCATGTGAATAAATAATAACCACAACAATGAGTAACTTGATTCCGCAATATGTGGTCTATCTTTAAGAATAGTGCCTACCTTATACAGTGGCGCAGGTCCTAGACGAGACAGCAAGTGTCTCCAGTCTAGAAACTGGAACTACGCCCTGAAGTGCCGTGCACTGGAGGCAGGACCTCCCAGCGACAGCAGACGAGACACCTGTACATAAATTCGAATAGCAAATAAGGCTATCTACATTTTCTTGCATTTTCTTATGGTAGTGTGATTACAACTGTACAATCTAAATTTGGTGCAGTAGACACAATGTGAAACAGTTTCACGCCTAGGCATCAGTTTGACGGCTAGAATCAGAGACGCTACTATAACAGCATAACAGACAGAGCTGAAACACACGAGTCGTAAAAAAATCATATTGGCACGTAATCCGAATTCAGAAAAACTCTAAAAACCATCTATAATCAATGAATTTTCTAATGGTTATGAATACTGCTGAAATAGGAGAACGTTACTGGATCCTTCCATTTATGTACACTATGTGATCAAAAGCAACCGGACATCATTATGGGCATTGCGCTGCCACCAACTGACAGGTGCTCAATATCAGAGACCTCAGTAGTCTTTAGACATTGCGAGACAGCAGAATGAGCCTCACGGGATTAGCCGAGCGGTCTTAGACGCTGCAGTCATGGACTTTGCGGCTGGTCCCTCCGGAGGTTCGAGCCCTCCTTCGGGCATTGGTGTATCTGTTTGTCCTTAGGATAATTTAGGGTAAATAATGTGTAAGCTTAGGGACTGATGAACTTAGCAGTTAAGTCCCATTAGATTTCACACACATTTGAACATTTGAAGAGCAGAATGGGGCAATCCACGGAACTCGCGGGCTTCGTACGTGGTCAAGTGATTGGGTGTCACTTGCCTCATACGTGTGTACGCGGGATTTCCACAGTCCTAAACACCTCTAGGTCCACTTTTTCCGATGTGATAGTGAAGTGGAAACGTGAGCAGAAATGAACAGCAAGAAAGCGTACAAGCCGACCTCGTCTGTTGGCTGACACATACCGCCGACAGATGAAGAGGGTCGTATTGTGTAATAGGCAGAAATCTATCCAGACCATCACACAGGAATTCCAGACTGCATCAGGACCGACTGCAAGTATTATTACAGGTTGGCGGGAGGTGAGACAACTTTGATTTCGTGGTAGAGCGGCAGCTCATAAGCCACAAATCACGCCAGTAATGGCAAAACGACGCCTCGCTTGGGGTAAGCAGCGCAAACATTGGACGATTGAACAGTGCAAATTCGTTGTGTGGAGTGACGAATCACGGTACACAATGTGGCCATCTGATGGACGGGTAAGGGTATTTCGAATGACCGGTAAACGTCATCTGCCAGCGTATGTAGTGCCAACAGTGAAATTCAGAGGCGGTGGTGTAATGGTGTGGTCGTTGTTTTCATGGAGGGTTTGCACACCATATTGTTTTGCGTGGCACTATCACAACACAATCCTAAATTGATGTTTTAAGCACCTTCTTGCTTCCGACTGTTGAACAGTAATTCGTGGATGCCGATTGCAGCTTTCAACACGATCGAGCACCTGTTCATAAAGCACTGCTTATGGCGAAGTGGTTATACGACAATAACGTTTCTGTAATGGACTGGCCTGCACGGAGCCCTCATCTGAACACCTTAGGGTCGTTTTGGAACACCGACTGCGTGCCAGGCCTCACCTCAGTACAGCACTCCTTGAAGAATGGGCTCAAATTTCCCAGTAAAGCTTCCAGTACCCTATTGAACGTATGGCTGCGAGAGTGGAAGCTGTTATCAAAGCTATGGGTGGGCCAACACCTTACTGAATTCCAGCATTACCGATGGAGGGCGGTACGAACTTGCAAGTCATTGTGAACCAAGCGTCCGGACAGTTTTGATCACATAGGGTATATTAGTGAAAAATGTTATTTTTCTTCGATGTATTTATTTATTACTATGTTATTTAATATGATAAGATTGGGGTCTTAGTGCTGTATCTTGCGTCTGTCAAGGAACAACACATATCAAAGCTATTTTACACGATTCAAAATTACAATAGTTTTAATAATAATATTAACATGATTGACAACAATGATGGGAATACATTATAACTAACACCGATAGTAGTAAAATCAAAGCTCATTAAGAATATGTCAGACCATGTTAATAATTTTTTAAGCCATGTTTAGTGTTATCAGAAACGGAAGCGATGAAAAAAGAGATGAAGACTGAAATGACAGGGACATTGACTGTTAGGAAAGAACAGAATTTAAACAGAGCACTCTGTGGAGAGGGCTTTTGGGATATGTTGTGGGCGAGGGAGGCCGTCGGGAGAGTTTAGCAAACTAGTATATGGGAGAGGTGGCTATTATGATAGAAGGACGATAATTAGCTGTCTTTAGAAGTTCGAAAGGGATTTAATTTCTCTGATAATTCGATGAATATGCTTCCAAATTCGGGTTACTATTACTGAAATAATTTAGAGAACATGGCAGTGTTCAATAATGGTACAGAGAGGATTTTAATTTTCTGAGATGAAGTATTTCTCCAGTGGTGTTCAGATAGAAGTTTAAGAGTAGAGGATAAATAAAATGGAGCGCAATGATTGAGTAAACGATATAGTGAACATAAAGCGTGTTGTCGTTATGATTATCAGCGCGTAGGCATGATAACTGTTCCCAGGCAGGACAGATGAGGTCGAAAGCATCAGCGTATGTGAGAAATATATCGCACACAAGCACACGTCGCCAAAACCAGCTGGCGTGAGATGTCGTACGAAAGGTCCTTGGAAATTAGCATCACTGTAGTCAAGTATGGGTTGAGTTAGTGACTCTACGACAATATTTTTAATTTCGAACACAAATAGTTTCTTATATGTCTGTAGTGAATGAAGTGATGCTTACCCTTTCTTATAGACTGCAGTTGTGTGTTCAGACCAGTCTAAGTGATGGTCTGGTATTAACCCAAACCTTCTTGCAGATAAAACTAAATATATTTCTGTGACCCTTAGAATGAAGGATGGAAGAAATTCTCTGAAGTGAAGCGTAATAACTCATTTGGTAGCGGCTAAGACAGCTCCCGTTATAGATAGATTTATCTGAAGCTTAACCCATCTATAATGGAAGAATTCTTATGACCTATCCCATGATGTGCGCCGACTCTGGAAGTCAGTTAAATAAGCACATACATGTTGGATGGCCGTTTAAATATTTTTTGGACTTACACTTAGACATTACTGAAGGTCGTCACTGTATGTGATATACTGTCAGTAGGAGAGATTAATTGATATGTCATGAACATGTAATGAGAAAAGTTACGTGTCGAATAACGATTCTGATGGGACCCTAGATGCTGTATCCTACCATTGAGACTTTTGTGTCCCAGTCACCATACACTGTTGTCGATATAGCCCCTTGATTCATCGCTGCACTATACCCAATGAGGGTCAGTGTGCCAACCAGCCTGGATGTGGTATTTGGTCAGATTCCCACATCCAACAATATGAATACTTTGCCAGCACCCAAGTTCCACCTCAGTTACTTTTTACACAAATATCAGAATACTTTCGCAAACTTTCAGGTGAATCACTCTACACACAGACAGTTATGCCTGGGGGGTGGGGGTAATTGTGTGGCATGGCGAGGGCATCTGCCCTCCCCACTCCTTTAAATTATGCCAAATCCGATAAGAGACAAGCCTGCCCTGCACCGATGCAGGATAAAGGCAGAAGAAAAAGGAGAGGAGTAAGTTAAAGAATAGTAGAATAGTAAAATCGTGATGTCCTGTACGCGATTAACGCCATTCGTCCAGTGGTACACCATGTGAATAAATAATAACCACAACAATGAGTAACTTGATTCCGCAATATGTGGTCTAACTTTAAGAATAGTGCCTACCTTATACAGTGGCGCAGGTCCTAGACGAGACAGCAAGTGTCTCCAGTCTAGAAACTGGAACTACGCCCTGAAGTGCCGTGCAATGGAGGCAGGACCTCCCAGCGACAGCAGACGAGACACCTGTACATAAATTCGAATAGCAAATAAGGCTATCTACATTTTCTTGCATTTGCTTATGGTAGTGTGATTACAACTGTACAATCTAAATTTGGAGCAGTAGACACAATGTGAAACAGTTTCACGCCTAGGCATCAGTTGACGGCTAGACATCAGAGACGCTACTATAACAGCATAACAGACAGAGCTGAAACACACGAGTCGTAAAAAAATCATATTGGCACGTAATCCGAATTCAGAAAAACTCTAAAAACCACCTATAATCAATGAATTCTCTAATGGTTATGAATACTGCTGAAACAGGAGAACGTTACTGGATCCTTCCATTTATGTACACTATGTGATCAAAAGCACCCGGACATCACCAAAAAACACATTTTTTATATTATGTGCATTGCGCTGCCATCTACTGACTGGTGCTCAATGTCAGCGACCTCAGTAGTCTTTAGACATTGCGAGAGAGCAGAATGAGCTTCGCGGGATTAGCCGAGCGGTCTTAGACGCTGCAGTCATGGACTTTGCGGCTGGTCCCTCCGGAGGTTCGAGCCCTCCCTCGGGCAATGGTGTGTGTGTCTGTCCTTAGGATAATTTAGGGTAAGTAATGTGTAAGCTTATGGACTGATGAACTTAGCAGTTAAGTCCCATTAGATTTCACACACATTTGAACATTTGAAGAGCAGAATGGGGCAATCCACGGAACTCGCGGGCTTCGTACGTGGTCAAGTGATTGGGTGTCACTTGCCTCATACGTGTGTACGCGGGATTTCCACAGTCCTAAACACCTCTAGGTCCACTTTTTCCGATGTGATAGTGAAGTGGAAACGTGAGCAGAAATGAACAGCAAGAAAGCGTACAAGCCGACCTCGTCTGTTGGCTGACACATACCGCCGACAGATGAAGAGGGTCGTATTGTGTAATAGGCAGAAATCTATCCAGACCATCACACAGGAATTCCAGACTGCATCAGGACCGACTGCAAGTATTATTACAGGTTGGCGGGAGGTGAGACAACTTTGATTTCGTGGTAGAGCGGCAGCTCATAAGCCACAAATCACGCCAGTAATGGCAAAACGACGCCTCGCTTGGGGTAAGCAGCGCAAACATTGGACGATTGAACAGTGCAAATTCGTTGTGTGGAGTGACGAATCACGGTACACAATGTGGCCATCTGATGGACGGGTAAGGGTATTTCGAATGACCGGTAAACGTCATCTGCCAGCGTATGTAGTGCCAACAGTGAAATTCAGAGGCGGTGGTGTAATGGTGTGGTCGTTGTTTTCATGGAGGGTTTGCACACCAAATTGTTTTGCGTGGCACTATCACAACACAATCCTAAATTGATGTTTTAAGCACCTTCTTGCTTCCGACTGTTGAACAGTAATTCGTGGATGCCGATTGCAGCTTTCAACACGATCGAGCACCTGTTCATAAAGCACTGCTTATGGCGAAGTGGTTATACGACAATAACGTTTCTGTAATGGACTGGCCTGCACGGAGCCCTCATCTGAACACCTTAGGGTCGTTTTGGAACACCGACTGCGTGCCAGGCCTCACCTCAGTACAGCACTCCTTGAAGAATGGGCTCAAATTTCCCAGTAAAGCTTCCAGTACCCTATTGAACGTATGGCTGCGAGAGTGGAAGCTGTTATCAAAGCTATGGGTGGGCCAACACCTTACTGAATTCCAGCATTACCGATGGAGGGCGGTACGAACTTGCAAGTCATTGTGAACCAAGCGTCCGGACAGTTTTGATCACATAGGGTATATTAGTGAAAAATGTTATTTTTCTTCGATGTATTTATTTATTACTATGTTATTTAATATGATAAGATTGGGGTCTTAGTGCTGTATCTTGCGTCTGTCAAGGAACAACACATATCAAAGCTATTTTACACGATTCAAAATTACAATAGTTTTAATAATAATATTAACATGATTGACAACAATGATGGGAATACATTATAACTAACACCGATAGTAGTAAAATCAAAGCTCATTAAGAATATGTCAGACCATGTTAATAATTTTTTAAGCCATGTTTAGTGTTATCAGAAACGGAAGCGATGAAAAAAGAGATGAAGACTGAAATGACAGGGACATTGACTGTTAGGAAAGAACAGAATTTAAACAGAGCACTCTGTGGAGAGGGCTTTTGGGATATGTTGTGGGCGAGGGAGGCCGTCGGGAGAGTTTAGCAAACTAGTATATGGGAGAGGTGGCTATTATGATAGAAGGACGATAATTAGCTGTCTTTAGAAGTTCGAAAGGGATTTAATTTCTCTGATAATTCGATGAATATGCTTCCAAATTCGGGTTACTATTACTGAAATAATTTAGAGAACATGGCAGTGTTCAATAATGGTACAGAGAGGATTTTAATTTTCTGAGATGAAGTATTTCTCCAGTGGTGTTCAGATAGAAGTTTAAGAGTAGAGGATAAATAAAATGGAGCGCAATGATTGAGTAAACGATATAGTGAACATAAAGCGTGTTGTCGTTATGATTATCAGCGCGTAGGCATGATAACTGTTCCCAGGCAGGACAGATGAGGTCGAAAGCATCAGCGTATGTGAGAAATATATCGCACACAAGCACACGTCGCCAAAACCAGCTGGCGTGAGATGTCGTACGAAAGGTCCTTGGAAATTAGCATCACTGTAGTCAAGTATGGGTTGAGTTAGTGACTCTACGACAATATTTTTAATTTCGAACACAAATAGTTTCTTATATGTCTGTAGTGAATGAAGTGATGCTTACCCTTTCTTATAGACTGCAGTTGTGTGTTCAGACCAGTCTAAGTGATGGTCTGGTATTAACCCAAACCTTCTTGCAGATAAAACTAAATATATTTCTGTGACCCTTAGAATGAAGGATGGAAGAAATTCTCTGAAGTGAAGCGTAATAACTCATTTGGTAGCGGCTAAGACAGCTCCCGTTATAGATAGATTTATCTGAAGCTTAACCCATCTATAATGGAAGAATTCTTATGACCTATCCCATGATGTGCGCCGACTCTGGAAGTCAGTTAAATAAGCACATACATGTTGGATGGCCGTTTAAATATTTTTTGGACTTACACTTAGACATTACTGAAGGTCGTCACTGTATGTGATATACTGTCAGTAGGAGAGATTAATTGATATGTCATGAACATGTAATGAGAAAAGTTACGTGTCGAATAACGATTCTGATGGGACCCTAGATGCTGTATCCTACCATTGAGACTTTTGTGTCCCAGTCACCATACACTGTTGTCGATATAGCCCCTTGATTCATCGCTGCACTATACCCAATGAGGGTCAGTGTGCCAACCAGCCTGGATGTGGTATTTGGTCAGATTCCCACATCCAACAATATGAATACTTTGCCAGCACCCAAGTTCCACCTCAGTTACTTTTTACACAAATATCAGAATACTTTCGCAAACTTTCAGGTGAATCACTCTACACACAGACAGTTATGCCTGGGGGGTGGGGGTAATTGTGTGGCATGGCGAGGGCATCTGCCCTCCCCACTCCTTTAAATTATGCCAAATCCGATAAGAGACAAGCCTGCCCTGCACCGATGCAGGATAAAGGCAGAAGAAAAAGGAGAGGAGTAAGTTAAAGAATAGTAGAATAGTAAAATCGTGATGTCCTGTACGCGATTAACGCCATTCGTCCAGTGGTACACCATGTGAATAAATAATAACCACAACAATGAGTAACTTGATTCCGCAATATGTGGTCTAACTTTAAGAATAGTGCCTACCTTATACAGTGGCGCAGGTCCTAGACGAGACAGCAAGTGTCTCCAGTCTAGAAACTGGAACTACGCCCTGAAGTGCCGTGCAATGGAGGCAGGACCTCCCAGCGACAGCAGACGAGACACCTGTACATAAATTCGAATAGCAAATAAGGCTATCTACATTTTCTTGCATTTGCTTATGGTAGTGTGATTACAACTGTACAATCTAAATTTGGAGCAGTAGACACAATGTGAAACAGTTTCACGCCTAGGCATCAGTTGACGGCTAGACATCAGAGACGCTACTATAACAGCATAACAGACAGAGCTGAAACACACGAGTCGTAAAAAAATCATATTGGCACGTAATCCGAATTCAGAAAAACTCTAAAAACCACCTATAATCAATGAATTCTCTAATGGTTATGAATACTGCTGAAACAGGAGAACGTTACTGGATCCTTCCATTTATGTACACTATGTGATCAAAAGCACCCGGACATCACCAAAAAACACATTTTTTATATTATGTGCATTGCGCTGCCATCTACTGACTGGTGCTCAATGTCAGCGACCTCAGTAGTCTTTAGACATTGCGAGAGAGCAGAATGAGCTTCGCGGGATTAGCCGAGCGGTCTTAGACGCTGCAGTCATGGACTTTGCGGCTGGTCCCTCCGGAGGTTCGAGCCCTCCCTCGGGCAATGGTGTGTGTGTCTGTCCTTAGGATAATTTAGGGTAAGTAATGTGTAAGCTTATGGACTGATGAACTTAGCAGTTAAGTCCCATTAGATTTCACACACATTTGAACATTTGAAGAGCAGAATGGGGCAATCCACGGAACTCGCGGGCTTCGTACGTGGTCAAGTGATTGGGTGTCACTTGCCTCATACGTGTGTACGCGGGATTTCCACAGTCCTAAACACCTCTAGGTCCACTTTTTCCGATGTGATAGTGAAGTGGAAACGTGAACAGGCATGAACAGCATGAAAGCGTACAGGCCGACCTCGTCTGATGACTGACACATACCGGCGACAGTTGAAGAGGGTCGTATTGTGTAATAGGCAGAAATCTATCCAGACCATCACACAGGAATTCCAGACTGCATCAGGACCGACTGCAAGTATTATTACAGGTTGGCGGGAGGTGAGACAACTTTGATTTCGTGGTAGAGCGGCAGCTCATAAGCCACAAATCACGCCAGTAATGGCAAAACGACGCCTCGCTTGGGGTAAGCAGCGCAAACATTGGACGATTGAACAGTGCAAATTCGTTGTGTGGAGTGACGAATCACGGTACACAATGTGGCCATCTGATGGACGGGTAAGGGTATTTCGAATGACCGGTAAACGTCATCTGCCAGCGTATGTAGTGCCAACAGTGAAATTCAGAGGCGGTGTTGTAATGGTGTGGTCGTTGTTTTCATGGAGGGTTTGCACACCAAATTGTTTTGCGTGGCACTATCACAACACAATCCTAAATTGATGTTTTAAGCACCTTCTTGCTTCCGACTGTTGAACAGTAATTCGTGGATGCCGATTGCAGCTTTCAACACGATCGAGCACCTGTTCATAAAGCACTGCTTATGGCGAAGTGGTTATACGACAATAACGTTTCTGTAATGGACTGGCCTGCACGGAGCCCTCATCTGAACACCTTAGGGTCGTTTTGGAACGCCGACTGCGTGCCAGGCCTCACCTCAGTACAGCACTCCTTGAAGAATGGGCTCAAATTTCCCAGTAAAGCTTCCAGTACCCTATTGAACGTATGGCTGCGAGAGTGGAAGCTGTTATCAAAGCTATGGGTGGGCCAACACCTTACTGAATTCCAGCATTGCCGATGGAGGGCGGTACGAACTTGCAAGTCATTGTGAACCAAGCGTCCGGACAGTTTTGATCACATAGGGTATATTAGTGAAAAATGTTATTTTTCTTCGATGTATTTATTTATTACTATGTTATTTAATATGATAAGATTGGGGTCTTAGGGCTGTATCTTACGTCTGTCAAGGAACAACACATATCAAAGCTATTTTACACGATTCAAAATTACAATAGTTTTAATAATAATATTAACATGATTGACAACAATGATGGGAATACATTATAGCTAACACCGATAGTAGTAAAATCAAAGCTCATTAAGAATATGTCAGACCATCTTAATAATTTTTTAAGCCATGTTTAGTGTTATCAGAAACGGAAGCGATGAAAAAAGAGATGAAGACTGAAATGACAGGGACACTGACTGTTAGGAAAGAACAGAATTTAAACAGAGCACTCTGTGGAGAGGGCTTTTGGGATATGTTGTGGGCGAGGGAGGCCGTCGGGAGAGTTTAGCAAACTAGTATATGGGAGAGGTGGCTATTATGATAGAAGGACGATAATTAGCTGTCTTTAGAAGTTCGAAAGGGATTTAATTTCTCTGATAATTCGATGAATATGCTTCCAAATTCGGGTTACTATTACTGAAATAATTTAGAGAACATGGCAGTGTTCAATAATGGTACAGAGAGGATTTTAATTTTTTGAGATGAAGTATTTCTCCAGTGGTGTTCAGATAGAAGTTTAAGAGTAGAGGATAAATAAAATGGAGCGCAATGATTGAGTAAACGATATAGTGAACATAAAGCGTGTTGTCGTTATGATTATCAGCGCGTAGGCATGATAACTGTTCCCAGGCAGGACAGATGAGGTCGAAAGCATCAGCGTATGTGAGAAATATATCGCACACAAGCACACGTCGCCAAAACCAGCTGGCGTGAGATGTCGTACGAAAGGTCCTTGGAAATTAGCATCACTGTAGTCAAGTATGGGTTGAGTTAGTGACTCTACGACAATATTTTTAATTTCGAACACAAATAGTTTCTTATATGTCTGTAGTGAATGAAGTGATGCTTACCCTTTCTTATAGACTGCAGTTGTGTGTTCAGACCAGTCTAAGTGATGGTCTGGTATTAACCCAAACCTTCTTGCAGATAAAACTAAATATATTTCTGTGACCCTTAGAATGAAGGATGGAAGAAATTCTCTGAAGTGAAGCGTAATAACTCATTTGGTAGCGGCTAAGACTGCTCCCGTTATAGACTGATTAATCTGAAGCTTAACCCATCTATAATGGAAGAATTCTTATGACCTATCCCATGATGTGCGCCGACTCTGGAAGTCAGTTAAATAAGCACATACATGTTGGATGGCCGTTTAAATATTTGTTGGACTTACACTTAGACATTACTGAAGGTCGTCACTGTATGAGATATATTGTCAGTAGGAGAGAATAATTGATATGTCATGAACACGTAATGAGAAAAGTTATGTGGCGAATGACGATTCTGATGGGACCCTAGATGCTGTATCCTACCATTGAGACTTTTGTGTCCCAGTCACTATACACTGTTGTCGATATAGCCCCCTGATTCATCGCTGCACTATACCCAATGAGGGTCAGTGTGCCAACCAGCCTGGATGTGGTATTTGGTCAGATTCCCACATCCAACAATATGAATACTTTGCCGGCACCCAAGTTCCACCTCAGTTACTTTTTACACAAATATCAGAATACTTTCGCAAACTTTCAGGTGAATCACTCTACACACAGACAGTTATGCCTGGGGGGTGGGGGTAATTGTGTGGCATGGCGAGGGCATCTGCCCTCCCCACTCCTTTAAATTATGCCAAATCCGATAAGAGACAAGCCTGCCCTGCACCGATGCAGGATAAAGGCAGAAGAAAAAGGAGAGGAATAAGTTAAAGAATAGTAGAATAGTAAAATCGTGATGTCCTGTACGCGATTAACGCCAATCGTCCAGTGGTACACCATGTGAATAAATAATAACCACAACAATGAGTAACTTGATTCCGCAATATGTGGTCTATCTTTAAGAATAGTGCCTACCTTATACAGTGGCGCAGGTCCTAGACGAGACAGCAAGTGTCTCCAGTCTAGAAACTGGAACTACGCCCTGAAGTGCCGTGCACTGGAGGCAGGACCTCCCAGCGACAGCAGACGAGACACCTGTACATAAATTCGAATAGCAAATAAGGCTATCTACATTTTCTTGCATTTTCTTATGGTAGTGTGATTACAACTGTACAATCTAAATTTGGTGCAGTAGACACAATGTGAAACAGTTTAACGCCTAGGCATCAGTTTGACGGCTAGAATCAGAGACGCTACTATAACAGCATAACAGACAGAGCTGAAACACACGAGTCGTAAAAAAATCATATTGGCACGTAATCCGAATTCAGAAAAACTCTAAAAACCATCTATAATCAATGAATTTTCTAATGGTTATGAATACTGCTGAAATAGGAGAACGTTACTGGATCCTTCCATTTATGTACACTATGTGATCAAAAGCAACCGGACATCATTATGGGCATTGCGCTGCCACCAACTGACAGGTGCTCAATATCAGAGACCTCAGTAGTCTTTAGACATTGCGAGACAGCAGAATGAGCCTCACGGGATTAGCCGAGCGGTCTTAGACGCTGCAGTCATGGACTTTGCGGCTGGTCCCTCCGGAGGTTCGAGCCCTCCTTCGGGCATTGGTGTATCTGTTTGTCCTTAGGATAATTTAGGGTAAATAATGTGTAAGCTTAGGGACTGATGAACTTAGCAGTTAAGTCCCATTAGATTTCACACACATTTGAACATTTGAAGAGCAGAATGGGGCAATCCACGGAACTCGCGGGCTTCGTACGTGGTCAAGTGATTGGGTGTCACTTGCCTCATACGTGTGTACGCGGGATTTCCACAGTCCTAAACACCTCTAGGTCCACTTTTTCCGATGTGATAGTGAAGTGGAAACGTGAGCAGAAATGAACAGCAAGAAAGCGTACAAGCCGACCTCGTCTGTTGGCTGACACATACCGCCGACAGATGAAGAGGGTCGTATTGTGAAATAGGCAGAAATCTATCCAGACCATCACACAGGAATTCCAGACTGCATCAGGACCCACTGCAAGTATCATTACAGGTTGGCGGGAGGTGAGACAACTTTGATTTCGTGGTAGAGCGGCAGCTCATAAGCCACAAATCACGCTAGTAATGGCAAAACGACGCTTCGCTTGGTGTAAGCAGCGCAAACATTGGACGATTGAACAGTGCAAAAACGTTGTGTGGAGTGACGAATCACGGTACACAATGTGGCCATCTGATGGACGGGTAAGGGTATTTCGAATGACCGGTGAACGTCATCTGCCAGCGTATGTAGTGCCAACAGTGAAATTCAGAGGCGGTGGTGTAATGGTGTGGTCGTGGATTTCATGGAGGGGCTTGCACATCATATTGTTTTGCGTGGCACTATCACAACACAATCTTAAATTGATGTTTTAAGCACCTTCTTGCTTCCGACTGTTGAAGAGTAATTCGTGGATGCCGATTGCAGCTTTCAACACGATCGAGCACCTGTTCATAAAGCACTGCTTATGGCGTAGTGGTTACACGACAATAACGTTTCTGTAATGGACTGGCCTGCACGGAGTCCTCACCTGAACAAGTAGAACACCTTAGGGTCGTATTGGAACGCCGACTGCGTGCCAGGCCTCACCTCAGTACAGCACTCCTTGAAGAATGGGCTCAAATTTCCCAATAAAGCTTCCAGTACCCTATTGAACGTATGGCTGCGAGAGTAGAAGCTGTTATCAAAGCTAAGGGTGGGCCAACACCTTACTGAGTCCAGCATTACCGGTGGAGGGCGGTACGAACTTGCAAATCATTGTCAACCAAGTGTCCGGATAGTTTTGATCACATAGGGTATATTAGTGAAAAATGTTCTTTTTCTTCGATATATATATTTATTACTATGTTATTTAATATGATAAGATTGGGGTCTTAGGGCTGTATCTTACGTCTGTCAAGGAACAACACATATCTAAGCTATTTCAAACGATTCACAATTACAATGGTTTTAATAATAATATTAACATGATTGACAACAATGATGGGAATACATTATAACTAACACTGATAGTAATAAAATCAAAGCTCATTAAGAATAAGTCAGACCATTTTAATTATTTTTTAAGCCATGTTTAGCATTATCAGAAACGGAAGCGATGAAAAAAGAGATGAAGACTGAAATGACAGGGACAATGACTGTTAGGATAGAACAGAATTTAGACAGAGCACTCTGTGGAGTGGGCTTTTGGGATATGTTGTGGGCGAGGGCGTCTGACGGGAATGTTTAGCAAACTAGTATATGGGAGAGGTGGCTATTATGATAGAGGGACGATAATTAGCTGTCTCTACAGAGAGGATTTTAATTTTCTGAGTAGAAGTATTTCTCCAGTGGTGTTCAGATAGAAGTTTAAGAGTAGAGGATAAATAAAATGGAGCGCAATGATTGAGTAAACGATAGAGTAAACAAAAAGCGTGTTGTCGTTATGATTATCAGCGCGTAGGCATGATAACTGTTCCCAGGCAGGACAGATGTGGTTGAAAGCATCAGCGTATGTGAGAAATATAACGCACACAAGCACACGTCGCCAAAACCAGCTGGCGTGGAATTTCGTACGAAGGTCCTTGGAAATAAGCATCACTGTAACCAAATATGGGGAGATTAAGTGATTATATGACAATATGTTTAAGCTCGGAAAGAAATACCTTCTTATTTGTCTGTAGTTAATGAAATGACGCTGACATTTTCTTCTAGTCTGCAGTTGTGTGATCGGACCAGTCAAAGTAATGGTCCAAAAGTACCCCTAACCTTCTTGCAGATAAAACTAAATATATTTCTGTGACCCTTAGAATGAAGGATGGAAGAAATTCTCTGAAGTGAACCGTAATAACTCATTTGGTAGCGGCTAAGACTGCTCCCGTTATAGATTGATTTATCTGAAGCTTAACCCATCTACAATGGAAGAATACTTATGACCTTTCCTATCATGTGCGCCGACTCTGGAAGTCAGTTAAATAAGCACATACATGTTGGATGGCCGTTAAAATATTTATTGGACTTACACTTAGATATTACTGAAGGTCGTCACTGTGTGTGATATAATGCCAGTAGGAGAGAATAATTGATATGTCATGAACATGTAATGAGAAAAGTTACGTGTCGAATAACGATTCTGATGGGACCCTAGATGCTGTATCCTTCCATTGAGACTTTTGTGTCCCAGTCACTATACACTGTTGTCGATATAGCCCCTGATTCATCGCTGCACTATACCCAATAAGGGTCAGTGTGCCAACCAGCCTGGATGTGGTATTTGGTCAGATTCCCACATCCAACAATATGAATACTTTGCCGGCACGCAAATTCCACCTCAGTTACTTTTTACACAAATATCAGAATACTTTCGCAAACTTTCAGGTGATTCACTCTACACACAGACAGTTATGCCTGGGGCATGGGGGTAATTGTGTGGCATGGCGAGAGCATCTGCCCGCCCCACTCCTTTAAATTATGCCAAATCCGATAAGAGACAAACCTGCCCTGCACCGATGCAGGATAAAGGCAGAAGAAAAAGGAGAGGAATAAGTTAAAGAATAGTAGAATAGTAAAATAGTGATGTCCTGTACGTGATTAACGCCATTCGTCCAGTGGTACACCATGTGAATAAATAGTAACCACAACAATGAGTAACTTGATTCCGCAATATGTGGTCTAACTTTAGGAATAGTGCCTACCTTATACAGTGGCGCAGGTCCTAGACGAGACAGCAAGTGTCTCCAGTCTAGAAACTGGAACTACGCCCTGAAGTGCCGTGCACTGGAGGCAGGACCTCCCAGCGACAGCAGACGAGACACCTGTACATAATTTCGAATAGCAAATAAGGCTATCTACATTTTCTTGCATTTGCTTATGGTAGTGTGATTACAACTGTACAATCTAAATTTGGAGCAGTAGACACAATGTGAAACAGTTTCACGCCTAGGCATCAGTTTGACGGCCAGACATCAGTGACGCTACTATAACAGCATAACAGACAGAGCTGCAACACACGAGTCGAAAAAAAATCATATTGGCACGTAATCCGAATTCAGAAAAACTCTAAAAACCACCTACAATCAATGAATTTTCTAATGGTTATGAATACTGCTGAAATAGGAGGACGTTACTGGATCCTTCCATTTATGTACACTATGTGATCAAAAGCATCCGGACATCACCAAAAAAACACATTTTTCATATTATGTGCATTGCGCTGCCATCTACTGACAGGTGGTCAACATCAGCGACCTCAGTAGTCTTTAGACATTGCGACAGATCAGAATGAGCCTCGCGGGATTAGCCGAGCGGTCTTAGACGCTGCAGTCATGGACTTTGCGGCTGGTCCCTCCGGAGGTTCGAGCCCTCCCTCGGGCATTTGTGTATGTGTCCGTAGAATAATTTAGGGTAAGTAATGTGAAAGCTTAGGGACTGATGAACTTAGCAGTTAAGTCCCATTAGATTTCACACACATTTGAACATTTGAAGAGCAGAATGGGGCAATCCACGGAACTCGCGGGCTTCTTACGTGGTCAAGTGATTGGGTGTCACTTGCCTCATACGTGTGTACGCGGGATTTCCACAGTACTAAACAGCTCTAGGTCCACTTTTTCCGATGTGATAGTGAAGTGGAAACGTGAACAGACATGAACAGTGTGGTGTCACCGCCAGACAGCGCACATGCTAGGTGGTAGTTTTAAATCGGCCGCTGTCCATTAGTACATGTCGGACCCGCGTGTCGCCACTGTTAGTGATCGCAGACCGAGCGCCACCACAAGGCAGGTCTCGAGAGACGGACTAGCACTCGCCCAGTTGTACGGACGACTTTGCTAGCGACTACACGGACGAACACTCGCTCATTTGCAGAGCAGCTAGTTAGAATAGCCTTCAGCTAAGTCCATGGCTACAACCTAGCAAGGCGCCATTAGCATTACATTGCATTTATCTAGAGAGAGTCTCACTTGTATCATCGAGAACGCTGTATACAAATGATGGATTAAAGTTAAGAATTCCAGCAGCTACGTACTTTTCTTTATAGCATTCATTACGTATCCTGTTTCAGACCTCACGCCACCCTGCGTAAGTTAGCGCGTGCATCTTGGCCGCCTCTTTCTATTAGTGTACGTAGTGTTGGCAAGTCTGCCGACACTACACATATTTGGCGACGAGGCTTAAAAGAGGAATTAGCGTTCGTATTGCCCTAATTTCCTTGTCATGGCTTCGCCACAATCTCCAGATGTACTGTCCGAATTTTATCGCTTGCAGAGTCAGCAGACGCAGGCGTTATTGGATGCCCTTGGACAGCTCGTCCAGGATCAACGTGCAATGCAAAGCGATGCGGCAGCCACCGCTTCACCGCTACCGCAGCCACAACATGCAGTTGCACCCTCATTTCGACCGTATGATGCGGCGATGGAAACATGGACGGAGTGGTCACGCCAATTTGGATTTCATCTCGCCGCCTACAGAATTCAAGGCAACGAGCGGCAGCCTCACTTATTGTCGTGTGTAGGGGTGCAAACGTACCGTGTGTTAGTGAAATTATTTCCCCGACGCGACGTAGCAACTCTGTCCTACGAATAACTTTTGTCTGCTTTAGATGCCTATTTCAAGGAAACAGTTAATGTAGTTGCAAAAAGGTATACGTTCTTTCGTACAAAACGTATGGTCAAACTAATCGGGAGTGGGTTGCAACTTTGCAAGGCCTTACAAGGGATTGTGCTTTTGAGTGTGAATGTGGACTCCCTTATTCAGATACTATGGGCCGTGATGCAATTGCACAAACGTTTCTGATGTTCGTATACGGGAGCAAATTTTGAAACTAGTCAATCCCTCCCTTCAACAAGTGATAGACATATTGGATAGGCAAGACACACTTGACTTTGCTCAGGAATCATTTGCAACTTCGCCAGCTGTGTGTCACATTAACCGGCCCGCCGGGCGAGCTGCACGGAACTGTAAACAGCCCTCGCGCACGTCCGCGCAGCTATGTGTACCACGCAAGCATGCAAATGCAGTGAAATCATGTCCGCGGTGTGCAACTAGACATTCGCGTGACAATTGCCCGTTACGCCAAGCTATTTGCTTTTTCTGTAATAAGAAAGGACATGTTCAAAGTGTTTGCCAGAAAAAGCTCAGATCAGACACTCACAACCATTCCAGGCCCTTTGCTTCGTGCCAGAATCGAACCCAGGATACTCAGGCTCGTGAACCTTCGCCCATGGACATTCATGTAGTTAATTCCGCTCCGTCCAGTGCCACTTTCTCTAACAGTGACTGTGTTCGTCCCACAAATAGTGTGCGTCGACGTCGCCGGAAATCCCGTCACGTCGCGAGTGCTTCTGTACCAGTGACTGTTCAAATTGCACTAGACAGTCGCTCTTGTCGTCAGCAGGACAATAAAATTTTTGTAGATTTGGACATTCATGGCCACGTGATCCCATTCCAGCTCGATACCGGAGCTGCAGTTTCATTGATCAATCACGACACGTACAAACGACTGGGCAAACCTCCGTTGCGTGCCGCAAATGTTAAGTTAAATAGTTATTCAGGTCAGAATATCTCTGTGTTACGACAGTGCAGCCTTCTTGCAACATATAAGGGACAAACAAAACTTGTGTCGTTTTACGTTCTTCGTTCTTCTTCTGGAGTGAACTTGTTTGGTTTGGATTTATTTCAGTTGTTTAACTTGTCGATAGTCAATCAGGTCCTATCAGTGAACCAGACTGTGCCTTCAGACAGTGTTTCTCGTCTATGTGAAGAATTTGCAGACATTTTTGCACTGGGCCTTGGTTGCGCTAAGAACTATAAAGCACATTTGGAACTGAAAGTAAACGCACAACCGAAATTTTTCAGAGCACGCAATGTTCCCCACGCATTGTGTGATGAGGTCGCAAGAACATTACACGATTTAGAATCACAAGGTGTGATTGAACGTGTGCAAGCTTCTCTCTGGGCATCACCCTTAGTGATTTTGCCAAAACCTTCCGGAAAACTGCGACTTTGTGTGGGCTTCAAGGCCACAGTGAATCCACAACTAGTGATTGCCACTTTTCCTTTACCCCTCCCGGAAGATCTTTTTGACAAACTGAGCCCGGGTACATATTTTTTCTAAGTTGGACCTAGCCGATGCGTACTTGCAAACACCGGTGGACGAAGAATCCCAGCGCGTTTTGGTGGTTAACACGCATCTTGAAGTTGTATCGCTTCAAAAGACTGCCATTCGGGTGCGCATCCGCCCCTGCATTGTTTCAGCAGTATCAACAAACTGTTTGTGCGTCGGTCCCTACTGCTGCGAACTATCTGGACGATATTGTGATCTCCGGAAAGACAGCAGATGAACATTTAGCAAATCTTTGAACATTATTTCAGGTTTTGCAACAAAATGGTCTTCGGTTGCGGAAGGACAAATGTGTGTTTTTTGCTCGTGACTTGCCATATCTGGGACATGTAATCAATTCCCAAGGCCTACATCCCAGTCCAGAGCACCTCCGTGCCATACAAGACTTGCCTTCGCCGCTGAATTTGAAGCAGCTACAGAGTGTGTTGGGAAAAATTAACTGTTATCATAACTTTCTCCCGCCTGCCTCTTCCATTTCAGCTCCGCTTCATCGCTTACGCCGTACAGGTGTTCCGTTCATCTGGACGACAGGACTGCGAACGCGCCTTTCGCCAGTTGAAATCGGCGTTGCTTTCAAATACTTGCCTTACGCCATTCGATCCCCAGAAATCCCTTTTGTTGATGGTAGATGCATCTGATATCGGGATCGGTGCTGTGCTTGCGCACAACGATGGATCGCATGATCGCCCTATTGCCTTTGCGTCAAAATTGCTCTCGTCTGCGAAAAGAAATTATTCACAAATCGAGAAAGAAGCTTTGGCTCTCGTGTTTGGTGTTACTAAGTTCCATGATTTCTTGTATGGTCATCACTTTACCATCATCACGGACCACAAACCTTTGACGTCGCTTTTTCATCCGAACAAGCCTGTACCTCCGCGTACAGCGCAGAAATTCATTCGCTGGTCTATTTTCCTCTCGCAGTACCGCTACGATATCTTGTATCGGTCCACTGCTAAGCACGGAAACGCCGATGCGTTGTCCCGTTTGCCTATTGCTGAGGACAGAGCATTCGATTCTTCCGAACTTGCTTGCATGTTCATTGATTCTTAAACCGATGACGTGGTCGAATCGTTTCCGATTGATTTTCGTCGTGTAGCTACAGCCACAGCTGCTGACCCTGTCCTTGCTCCGGTTTTGCGTTTTGTTGCTACACAACGGCCCTTGTCAAAGTCACGGATAGAGGATCCGTTGGTTCGCAGATTTTTTGCTCACAAGGAGAGACTTTTTGTACGACATGGTGTTTTGTTGTTGCGTTATGGTAATGATCAGTCCAGAGTCGTGGTCTCACGTTCGTTGCAGTCCTCTGTCTTACGGCTTCTTCACCAAGGACATTGGGGTATAGTGCGAACGAAACAACTTGCTCGTCAGCACTGTACTTGGTTCGGAATCGATGCTGCGATTACGAATATGTGTTCTTCTTGCATGGCGTGTGCCGAACAACAATCCGCACCGCTGCGGAAATTCTTTGCATGGCCGAAAGCCACTTCCCCTTGGCAATGCTTGCACATCGATTTTGCTGGTTCATTCTGGAATGCTCGATGGTTGGTTGTGGTCAATTCTTTCAGTAATTTTTCTTTTGTTGTATGGATGTCTTCCATGACGTCATCTGCCACCATCCAAGCGTTGTCTGCTATCTTTTGCATTGAAGACCTTCCGCAGACTATTGTTTCCAACAATGGCCCACAATTCATGTCCGCAGAATTTCAGTCTTTCTGCAAGGCCAATGGTATTCAACATCTGAAATCGGCGCCGTTTTCGCCTCAGTCAAACGGTGCCGCTGAACGATTGGTCCAGACTTTCAAGTCACAGATGTTGAAGTTAAAAGAGTCGCATTCTCGGGAGAACGCATTGTTGCTCTTTTTGTCTTCGTATTGCTCTCAGCCCCGAGATGGTCTCTCGCCGGCTGAGTTGCTCCACGGTCGTCCTCATCGAACCTTGATGTCTTTGCTGCATCTGCCGCATCAGGTTCCTGTGCAGCGGCAGACTCCTGCTTTTGCTCCAGGCGACGTTGTATTCTATCGCAACTATCGAGGTTCACGGCGTTGGCTCGCGGGGCGCATTCTTCGCTGCCTCGGCCGCGCGATGTATTTGGTTTTGGGAGCCTCTGGTGAGGTGCGTCGGCATCTCAATCAGCTGCGCCTCTGTCGTCGCCTGGGTTCTGCCGCTCCCCGTCTGCTTTCAGCGACGGTGGCGTCCGGTCAGCGCCCTGGGGACCCATCTACTGGCTCGCCTCATCCCCAGGTGTTACCGACGCTGCCTTCCATTTTACCCCATGGCGACGGGTCGCCGCCGCCGCCGCCGCCGCCGCTTGGTCTCCCGCCGGCGCCGCCAGCAGTGGACGCTTCGCTGCAACCGCCAAGCGCCTCCCTGGGTCACGCGCCGCCGATCGCTTCCCGTGACCAGCTGTCCTCCGCCATGGAACTCTTGCCCGCTCCGGACCACATAGTGACTTCGCGCGTCGGGTACCCCGACGCAATGGAGGTCGACCCTTCGGCCAATCCTGTCTCTTTGCGGGCCCATACACCGCATGTTGACGTGCACCCTGGACTAGGTTTTCAGGCGTTTCCTAGCTCCCCTCGGACCGAATGGCCGGGTGCCGGTGGCACAGCCTCGCCTGTTGTTAGGCTCCCCACCTCATCGCATACGTCAGCATGGGGTCCTCCCCACGGCGGGCGTAAGCCTTATAACACGACCGTTCGCCGATTTGCGGGGGAGGAATGTGTTGTCACCGCCAGACACCACACTTGCTAGGTGGTAGTTTTAAATCGGCCGCGGTCCATTAGTACATGTCGGACCTGCGTGTCGCCACTGTCAGTGATCGCAGACCGAGCGCCACCACAAGGCAGGTCTCGAGATACGGACTAGCACTCGGCCAGTTGTACGGACGACTATGCTAGTGACTACACGGACGAAGACTCGCTCATTTGCAGAGCAGCTAGTTAGAATAGCCTTCAGCTAAGTCCGTGGCTACGACCTAGCAAGGCGCCATTAGCATTACATTGCATTTATCTAGAGAGAGTCTCACTTGTATCATCAAGAACGCTGTATACAAATGATGGATTAAAGTTAAGAATTCCAGCAGCTACGTACTTTTCTTTACAGCATTCATTACGTATCCTGTTTCAGACCTCACGCCACCCTGCGTGAGTTAGTGCGTACATCTTGGCTGCCTCTTTCTATTAGTGTACGTAGTGTTGGCAAGTCTGCCGACACTACAAACAGCATGAAAGCGTACAGGCCGACCTCGTCTGATGACTGACACATACCGCCGACAGTTGAAGAGGGTCGTATTGTGTAATAGGCAGAAATCTATGCAGACCATCACACAGGAATTCCAGACTGCATCAGGACCCACTTCAAGTATTATTACTGTGGTGTCACAGCCAGACACCACACTTGCTAGGTGGTAGCTTAAATTGGCCGCGGTCCATTTAGTACATGTCGGACCCGCGTGTCGCCACTGTGTGATCGCAGACCGAGCGCCACCACAAGGCGGGTCTCGAGATACGGAATAGCACTCGCCCCAGTTGTACGACGACTTTGCTAGCGACTACACTGACGAAGCCTTCTCTCATTTGCCGAGAGACGGTTAGAATAGCCTTCAGCTAAGTCCATGGCTACGACCTAGCAAGGCGCCATTAGCCTTACATAGCAAGTGATAGTTTGATAGTTATAGTATGAAATGTCTCATTCACAACAAGGATAAATAAAAGTTAAGTATTCGAGGAGCTGCATACTTTTCTTGTTAGCATTCAATACTTATCCTGTTCCAGAATTCACGCCCGTCTGCGTTAGATAGCTTCCATTTCGGCCTCCTCTATCTACAAGGTGTTGGCACATTTACCAACACATCATTGGCGACGATTTAACGGAAAGGGTCTTGTTCTTTCTAATTGCTTACATTTACTTGTGTTATGGCTTCCCCAGATGTACTGTCCGAATTTTATCGCTTGCAGAATCAGCAGACGCAGGCGTTATTGGATGCCCTTGGACAGCTCGTCCAGGGTCAACGTGCCATTCAAACCGATGCGGCAGCCGCCGCTTCGCCGCTACCGCAGTCACAACATGCAGTTGCACCGCAGTTTCGCAATTTTGATGCACAGCACGAGACCTGGACTGAATGGTCCCTCCCTTCAACAAGTGACAGACATATTGGATAGGCAAGACACACTTGACTGTGCTCAGGACTCATTTGCAACTTCGCCAGCCATGTGTAACATTAACCGGCCTGCCGGGCGCGCTGCGACGCCTGGTCAACTGCCGTCGCGCACACCAACGCAGCTGCAGCCACGCTCTAAACCAGGTGTGCCGCGACAGAATACAACTGAAGTGAAATCATGCCCGTGGTGTGCAACTAGACATTCGCGTGCAAATTGCACGTCACGCCAAGCTATTTGCTTTTTCTGTAATAAGAAAGGACATTTTCAAAGTGTTTGCCAGAAAAGCTCAGATCAGACACTCATAATCATTCCAGGCCCTTTGCTTCGCGCCGGAATCAAACCAAGAATACTCAGGCTCGTGGACCTTCGCCCATGGACATTCATGTAGTTAATTCCATTCCGCCCAGTGCCACTTTCTCTAACAGTGACTGTGTTCGTCCCACAAAACGTGTGCGCCGACGTCGCCGGAAATCACGTCAATTAGCAAGTGATTCTGTACCAGTGTATGTTCAAATTGCACAAGACAGTCGCACTTGTCGTCAGCAGGGCAATAAACTTTTTGTACATTTGGACTTTAATGGCAAGGTCATACCATTCCAGCTCGATACCGGACCTGCAGTTTCATTGCTCACTCACGACACTTACAAACAACTGGGCAAACCTCCGTTGCGTGCCGCAAATGTTCAGTTAAAAAGTTATTCAGGACAGCAGATCCCTGTGTTAGGACAGTGCACTCTTCTTGCAACATACAAGGGACACACAAAACTTGTGTCATTTTACGTTCTTCGTTCTTCTACTGCAGTGAACTTGTTTGGTTTGGATTTATTTCAATTGTTTAACATGTCTATAGTAAATCAGCCATCGATTTACTATCAGTGAACCAGACTGTGCCTTCAGACAGTGTTTCTCGTCTGTGTGAAGAATTTGCCGACATTTTTGCACCGGGCCTTGGTTGCGCTAAGAACAATGAAGCACATTTGGAACTGAAAGTAAACGCGCAACCGAAATTTTTCCGAGCGCGCAATGTTCCCAATGCATTGCGTGATGAGGTCACAAGAACATTAAACGATTTAGCATCATATGGTGTGAGTGAATGTGCGCAATGCCTCTTCCTTTTCAGCTCCGCTTCATCGCTTACGCAGTACAGGTGTTCCGTTCATCTGGACGACGGACTGCGAACGCGCCTTTCGCCATTTGAAATCGGCGTTGCTTTCTAATACCTGCCTTACGCCATTCGATCCCCAGAAATCCCTTTTGTTGATGGTAGATGCATCGGATTTCGGGATCGGTGCTGTGCTGGCGCACAAAGTTGGCTCGCATGATCGCCCTATTGCCTTTGCGTCAAAATTGCTCTCGTCTGCGCAACGAAATTACTCACAGATAGAGAAAGAAGCTTTGGCTCTTGTCTTTGGTGTTACAAAGTTCCATGATTTCTTGTATGGTCGTCACTTTACCATCATCACAGACCACAAACCTTTGACGTCGCTTTTCCATCTGAACAAGCCTGTACCTCCGCGTACAGCGCAGAAATTCATTCGCTGGTCTATTTTCCTCTCGCAGTACCGCTACGATATCTTGTATCGGTCCACTGCTAAGCACGGAAACGCCGATGCGTTGTCCCGTTTGCCTGTTGCTGAGGATAAAGCATTCGATTCTTCCGAACTTGCTTGCATGTTCATTGATGCGGAAACCGATGAAGTGGTCGAATCGTTTCCAATTGATTTTCGTCGTGTAGCTACAGCCACAGCTGCTGACCCGGTCCTTGCTACCGTTTTGCTTTTTGTTGCTACGCAATGGCCTTTGTCAAAGTCTCGGATCGAGGATCCGTTGGTTCGCCGATTTTTTGCTCACAAGGAGAGACTTTTTGTACGACGTGGTGTTTTGTTGTTGCGTTCTGATAATGATCAGTCCAGAGTCGTGGTCCCACGTTCGTTACAGTCCTCTGTCTTACGGCTTCTTCACCAAGGACATTGGGGTATAGTGCGAACGAAACAACTTGCTCGTCAGCACTGTACTTGGTTCGGAATCGATGCTGCGATTACGAATATGTGTTCTTCTTGCATGGCGTGTGCCGAACAACAATCCGCACCGCAGCGGAAAGTCTTTGCATGGCCAAAAGCCACTTCCCCTTGGCAACGCTTGCACATCGATTTTGCTGGTCCATTCTGGAATGCTCGATGGTTGGTTCTGGTGGATGCCTTCAGTAATTTTCCTTTTGTTGTCCGGATGTCTTCCACGACGTCCTCTGCCACCATCCAAGCGTTGTCTGCTATCTTTTGCATTGAAGGTCTTCCGCAGACTATTGTTTCCGACAATGGCCCACAATTCGTGTCCACAGAATTTCAGTCATTCTGCCAGGCCAATGGTATTCAACATCTGAAATCCGCGCCGTTTTCGCCTCAGTCAAACGGTGCCGCTGAACGATTGGTCCGGACTTTCAAGTCACAGATGTTGAAGTTGAAAGAGTCGCATTCTCGGGAGGACGCGTTGTTGCTCTTTTTGTCTTCGTATTGCTCTCAGCCCCGAGATGGTCTCTCGCCGGCTGAGTTGCTCCACGGTCGTCCTCATCGAACCTTGATGTCTTTGCTGCATCTGCCGCATCAGGTTCCTGTGTAGCGGCAGACTCCTGCTTTTGCTCCAGGCGACGTTGTATTCTATCGCAACTATCGAGGTTCACGGCGTTGGCTCGCGGGGCGCATTCTTCGCTGCCTCGGCCGCGCGATGTATTTGGTTTTGGGAGCCTCTGGTGAGGTGCGTCGGCATCTCAATCAGCTGCGCCTCTGTCGTCGCCTGGGTTCTGCCGCTCCCCGTCTGCTTTCAGCGACGGTGGTGTCCGGTCAGCGCCCTGGGGACCCATCTACTGGCTCGCCTCATCCCCACGTGTTACCGACGATGCCTTCCATTTTGCCCCATGGCGACGCGCCGCCGCAGCTGCCGCTGCCGCCGCCTGTCCTTCAGCCGGCGCCGCCCGCATTCGACGCTTCGCTGCAGCCGCCAAGCGCCTCCCCGGGTTACCCGCCGCCGATCGCATCCCGTGACCAGCTGTCCTCCGCCATGGCACTCTTGCCCGATCCGGACCACATGACGTCATCGCGCGTCGGATACCCCGACGCAATGGACGTCGACCTTTCGGTCCCTCCTGTCTCTTTACGGGCGCATACGCCTCATGTTGACGTGCACCCTGGACTAGGTTTTCAGGCGTTTCCTAGCTCCCCTCGGACCGAATGGCCGGGTGCCGGTGGCACAGCCTCACCTGTTGTTAGGCTCCCCACCTCATCGCATACGTCAACATGGGGTCACCCCCACGGCGGGCGGAAGCCTTATAACACGACCGTTCGCCGATTTGCGGGGGAGGCATGTGGTGTCACAGCCAGACACCACACTTGCTAGGTGGTAGCTTAAATCGGCCGCGGTCCATTTAGTACATGTCGGACCCGCGTGTCGCCACTGTGTGATCGCAGACCGAACGCCACCACAAGGCAGGTCTCGAGATACGGAATAGCACTCGCCCCAGTTGTACGACGACTTTGCTAGCGACTACACTGACGAAGCCTTCTCTCATTTGCCGAGAGACAGTTAGAATAGCCTTCAGCTAAGTCCATGGCTACGACCTAGCAAGGCGCCATTAGCCTTACATAGCAAGTGATAGTTTGATAGTTATAGTATGAAATGTCTCATCCGGAATGTTGTATTCACAACAAGGATAAATAAAAGTTAAGTATTCGAGGAGCTGCATACTTTTCTTATTAGCATTCAATACTTATCCTGTTCCAGAATTCACGCCCGTCTGCGTTAGATAGCTTCCATTTCGGCCTCCTCTATCTACAAGCAGTTGGCACATTTACCAACACATCAATTACAGTTTGGCGGGAGGTGAGACAACTTGGATTTCGTGGTAGAGCGGCAGCTCATAAGCCACAAATCACGCCAGTAATGGCAAAACGACGCCTCACTTGGTGTAAGCAGCGTAAACATTGGACGATTGAACAGTGCAAAAACGTTGTGTGGAGTGACGAATCACGGTACACCATGTGGCCATCTGATGGACGGGTAAGGGTATTTCGAATGACCGGTGAACGTCATCTGCCAGCGTATGTAGTGCCAACAGTGAAATTCAGAGGCGGTGGTGTTATGGTGTGGTCGTGGTTTTCATGGAGGGGTTTCCACACCTTGTTGTTTTGCGTGGCACTATCACAACACAGTCCTAAATTGATGTTTTAAGCACCTTCTTGTTTTCGACTGTTGAAGAGTAATTCGTGGATGCCGATTGCAGCTTTCAACACGATCGAGCACCTGTTCATAAAGCACTGCTTATGGCGAAGTGGTTACACGACAATAACGTTTCTGTAATGGACTGGCCTGCACGGCGCCCTCACCTGAACAATTAGAACACCTTAGGGTCGTTTTGGAACGCCGACTGCGTGCCAGGCCTCACCTCAGTACAGCACTCCTTGAAGAATGGGCTCAAATTGCCCAGTAAAGCTTCCAGTACCCTAATGGAAGTATGGCTGCGAGAGTGGAAGCTGTTATCAAAGCTAAGGGTGGGCCAACACCTTACTGAATTCCAGCATTACCGATGGAGGGCGGTACGAACTTGCAAGTCATTGTCAACCAAGTGTCCGGATAGTTTTGATTACATAGCGTATATTAGTGAAAAATGTTCTTTTTGTTCTATATATTTATTTATTACTATGTTATTTAATATGATAAGATTGGGGTCTTAGGGCTGTATCTTACGTCTGTCAAGGAACAACACATATCAAAGCTATTTTAAACGATTCAAAATTACAATGGTTTTAATAATAATAATATTAACATGATTGACAACAATGATGGGAATACTACTAACTAACACTGATAGTAGTAAAATCAAAGCTCATTAAGAATATGTCAGACCATTTTAATTATTTTTTAAGCCATGTTTAGCATTATCAGAAATGGAAGCGATGAAAAAAGAGATGAAGACTGAAATGACAGGGACATTGACTGTTAGGAAAGAACAGAATTGAAACAGAGCACTCTGTGGAGACGGCTTTTGGGATATGTTGTGGGCGAGGGACACTGACGGGAGTGTTTAGCAAACTAGTATATGGGAGAGGTGGCTATAATGATAGATGGACGATAATTAGCTATCTTTAGAAGTTCGAAAGGGATTTAATTTCTCTGATAATTCGATGAATATGCTTCCAAATTCGGATTACTATTACTGAAATAATTTAGAGAACATGACAGAGTTCTATAATGGTACAGAGAGGATTTTAATTTTCAGAGAGGAATTATTTCTCCATTGGTGTTCAGATAGAAGATTAAGAGTAGAGGATAAGTAAGAGGGAGTGCAGTGACTGAGACAACGATAGAGTGAACATAAAGCGTGCAGTCGTTATGATATTCAGCACATAGGCATGATAACTGTTCCTAGACAGGACAGATGTGGTTGAAAGCATCAGCGTATGTGAGAAATATAACGCAAACAAGCATTCGTCGCCAAACCAGCTGGCGTGAAATTTCGTACGAAGGTCCTTGGAAATAAGCATCACTGTAACCAAATATGGGGAGATTTAGTGATTCGATGACAATATTTTTAAGCTCGAAAAGAAATACCTTCTTATTTGTCTGTAGTTAATGAAATGACGCTGACGTTTTCTCCTAGTCTGCAGTTGTGTGATCGGACCAGTCTAAGTAATGGTCCAAAATTACCCCTTACCTTCTTGCAGATAAAACTAAATATATTTCTGTGACCCTTAGAATGAAGGATGGAAGAAATTCTCTGAAGTGAAGCGTAATAACTCATTTGGTAGCGGCTAAGACTGCTCCCGTTATAGATAGATTTATCTGAAGCTTAACCCATCTATAATGGAAGAATTCTTATGACCTATCCTATGATGCGCGCCGACTCTGGAAGTCAGTTAAATAAGCACATACATGTTGGATGGCCGTTTAAATATTTATTGGACTTACACTTAGACATTACTGAAGGTCGTCACTGTATGAGATATACTGTCAGTAGGAGAGAATAATTGATATGTCATGAACATGTAGTGAGAACAGTTATGTGCCGAATAACGATTCTGATGGGACCATAGATGCTGTATCCTACCATTGAGACTTTTGTGCCCCAGTCACTATACACTGTTGTCGATATAGCCCCCTGATTCATCGCTGCACTATACCCAATGAGGGTCAGTGTGCCAACCAGCCTGGATGTGGTATTTGGTTAGATTCCCACATCCAACAATATGAATACTTTGCCAGCACCCAAGTTCCACCTCAGTTACTTTTTACACAAATATCAGAATACTTTCGCAAACTTTCAGGTGAATCACTCTACACACAGACAGTTATGCCTGGGGGGTGGGGGTAATTGTGTGGCATGGCGAGGGCATCTTCCCTCCCCACTCCTTTAAATTATGCCAAATCCGATAAGAGACAAGCCTGTCCTGCACCGATGCAGGATAAAGGCAGAAGAAAAAGGAGAGGAATAAGTTAAAGAATAGTAGAATAGCAAAATCGTGATGTCCTGTACGCGATTAACGCCATTCGTCCAGTGGTACACCATGTGAATAAATAATAACCACAACAATGAGTAACTTGATTCCGCAATATTTGGTGTAACTTTAAGAATAGTGCCTACCTTATACAGTGGCTCAGGTCCTAGACGAGACAGCAAGTGTCTCCAGTCTAGAAACTGGAACTACGCCCTGAAGTGCCGTGCACTGGAGGCAGGACCTCGCAGCGACAGCAGACGAGACACCTGTACATAAATTCGAATAGCAAATAAGGCTATCTACATTTTCTTGCATTTGCTTATGGTAGTGTGATTACAACTGTACTATCTAAATTTGGAGCAGTAGACACAATGTGAAACAGTTTCACGCCTAGGTATCAGTTTGACGGCTAGACATCAGAGACGCTACTATAACAGCATAACAGACAGATCTGCAACACGCGAGTCGTAAAAAAATCATATGGGCACGTAATCCGAATTCAGAAAAACTCTAAAAACCACCTATAATCAATGAATTTTCTAATGGTTATGAATACTGCTGAAATAAGAGAACGTTACTGGATCCTTCCATTTATGTACACTATGTGATCAAAAGCACCCGGACGTCACCAAAAAAACTCATTTTTCAAATTATGTGCATTGCGCTGCCATCTACTGACAGGTGCTCAATATCAGCGACCTCAGTAGTCTTTAGACATTGCGAGAGATCAGAATGAGCCTCGCGGGATTAGCCGAGCGGTCTTAGACGCTGCAGTCACGGACTTTGCGGCTGGTCCCTCCGGAGGTTCGAGCCCTCCCTCGGGCATTGGTGTATGTGTTTGTCCTTAGGATAATTTAGGGTAAGTAATGTGTAAGCTTATGGACTGATGAACTTAGCAGTTAAGTCCCATTAGATTTCACACACATTTGAACATTTGAAGAGCAGAATGGGGCAATCCACGGAACTCGCGGGCTTCTTACGTGGTCAAGTGATTGGGTGTCACTTGCCTCATACTTGTGTACGCGGGATTTTCACAGTCCTAAACAATTCTAGGTTCACTTTTTCCGATGTGATAGTGAAGTGGACACGTGAACAGACATGAACACCATGAAAGCGTACAGGCCGACCTCGTCTGTTGACTGACACATACCGGCGACAGTTGAAGAGGGTCGTATTGTGTAATAGGCAGAAATCTATCCAGACCATCACACAGGAATTCCAGACTGCATCAGGACCCACTGCAAGTATTATTACAGTTTGGCGGGAGGTGAGACAACTTGGATTTCGTGGTAGAACGGCAGCTCATAAACCACAAATCACGCCAGTAATGGCAAAACGACGCCTCGCTTGGTGTAATCAGCGTAAACATTGGACGATTGAACAGTGCAGAAACGTTGTGTGGAGTGACGAATCATGGTACACCATGTGGCCATCTGATGGACGGGTAAGGGTATTTCGAATGACCGGTGAACGTCATCTGCCAGCGTATGTAGTGCCAACAGTGAAATTCAGAGGCGGTGGTGTAATGGTGTGGTCGTGGATTTCATGGATGGGTTTGCACACCTTGTTGTTTTGCGTGGCACTATCACAACACAGTCCTAAATTGATGTTTTAAGCACCTTCTTGCTTCCGACTGTTGAAGAGTAATTCGTGGATGCCGATTGAAGCTGTCAACACGATCGAGCACCTGTTCATAAAGTACTGCTTATGGCGAAGTGGTTACACGACAATAACGTTTCTGTAATGGACTGGCCTGCACGCAGCCCTCACCAGAACAATTAGAACACCTTAGGGTCGTTTTGGAACGCCGACTGCGTGCCAGGCCTCACCTCAGTACAGCACTCCTTGAAGAATGGGCTCAAATTTCCCAGTAAAGCTTCCAGTACCCTATTGAACGTATGGCTGCGAGAGTGGAAGCTGTCATCAAAGCTAAGGGTGAATTCCAGCATTACCGATGGAGGGTGGTACGAACTTGCAAGTCATTGTCAACCAAGTGTCCGCATAGTTTTGATCACATAGCGTATATTAGTGAAAAATGTTCTTTTTCTTCGATATATATATTTATTACTATGTTATTTAATATGATAAGATTGGGGTCTTAGGGCTGTGTCTTACGTCTGTCAAGGAACAACACATATCTAAGCTATTTTAAACGATTCAAAATTACAATGGTTTTAATAATAATATTAACATGATTGACAACAATGATGGGAATACTACTAACTAACACTGATAGTAATAAAATCAAAGCTCATTAAGAATATGTCAGACCACTTTAATTATTTTTTAAGCCATGTTTAGTATTATCAGAAACGGAAGCGATGAAAAAAGAGATGAAGACTGAAATGACAATGACATTGACTGTTAGGAAAGGATAGAATTTAAGCAGAGCACTCTGTGGAGAGGGCTTTTGGGATATGTTGTGGGCGAGGGGGGCTGACGGGAATGTTAAGCAAACTAGTATATGGGAGAGGTGGCTATTATGATAGAAGGACGATATATAGCTGTCTTTAGAAGTTCGAAAGGGATTTAATTTCTCTGATAATTCGATGAATATGCTTCCAAATTCGGGTTACTATTACTGAAATGATTTAGAGAACATGGCAGAGTTCTATAATGGTACAGAGAGGATTTTAATTTTCTAAGATGAAGTATTTCTCCAGTGGTGTTCAGATAGAAGATTAAGAGTAGAGGATAAATAAGATGGAGCGCAATGATTGAGTAAACGATAGAGTGAACATAAAGCGTGTTGTCGTTATGATTATCAGCGCGTAGGCATGATAACTGTTCCCAGGCTGGACAGATGAGATCGAAAGCATCAGCGTATGTGAGAAATATATCGCACACAAGCACACGACGCCAAAACCAGCTGGCGTGAGATGTCGTACGAAGGTCCTTGGAAATTAGCATCACTGTAATCAAGTATGGGTTGAGTTAGTGACTCTACGACAATATTTTTATTTTCGAACAGAAATAGTTTCTTATATGTCTGTAGTGAATGAAGTGACGCTTACCCTTTCTTATAGACTGCAGTTGTGTGTTCAGACCAGTCTAAGTGATGGTCTGGTATTAACCCAAACCTTCTTGCAGATAAAACTAAGTATATTTCTGTGACGCTTAGAATAAACGATGAAAGAATTACTCTGAAGTGAATCGTAATAACTTATTTTTTAGCGACTAAGGCTGCTCACGTTTTATATTGATTTATTGAGCTTAACCCATCTAAAATGAAAGTATTCTCATGACCTATGCTAGATATGCGCCGACTGTGTCAGTCAATTAAATAAACATTTATAAGTTGGATGGCCATTGAAATTTTTATAGGACTTGCACTTAGACACAACGGAAGGTCGTCACTATATGAGAGATACTGTCAGTAGGAGAGAATAATTGATATGTGACGAACATGTAATGAGAGAAGTTATGGTCCAGTAACGATTCTGATGGGACCCTTGATGCTGTATCCTTCCCTTGAGATTTTTGCTTTCGAATCTATACACAGTGTAATCGATATAGTCCCCTGATACATCGCTGCACTATACTCAGTGAGGGTCAGTGTGCTTGCCAGACTAAATGTGGTATTTGGTCAGATTCCCACATCGAACAGGATGAATACTTTGCTGGCACCCAAGTTCCACCTCAGTTACTTTTTACACAAATATCAGAAAACTTTCGGAAGAATCACTCTACACACAGACAGTCCTGTCCTGGGGAAGGGGGTGTGTGTAGTTGTGTAGCATGAGGACGGGCATCTGCTCTCCCCCCTCCTTTAAATTAACCGTGCCAAATCCGATAAGAGCCAATCCTGTCCCGTACCGATGCAGGATAAAGGCAGAAGAAAAAGGAGAAGAGCAATTTAGAGAATAGTAGAATAGTAAAATAGTGATGTCCTGTAAGTGATTCACGCCATCCGTCCAGTGATACATCGTGAGAATAAATAATAATCATGACAGTGAGTTAGTTGATTTCGCAATATGTTGTCAAACTTTAAGAATAGCGCCTACCTCTCACAGTAGCGCAGGTCCTAGACGAGACGGAAAGTGTCTCCAGCCTAGAAACTGCAACTACGCGCTGAATATCCGTGCACTGGAGGCACAGCAACTCCAAATCCTCTGCCTGGCCTCACCTCTCTGCGACAGCGGATGAGACACCTGGACATAAGTTCGAATAGCACATAGGGCTATCTACATCGTCTTGCATCAACTTATGGTAGTGTGATTATAACTGTACAATCTAAACTTGGAACAGTAGACGCAATGTGAAACAGTTTCATGCATATCCATCAGTTTGACAGCTAGTCATCAGTGACGCTACTATAACAGCATAACAGACAGACCGAATACACACGAGTCGTAAAGAAAAGTCACTTTGGCACGTGATCCGAATTCAGCAAAACTATAAAACCAACTATAATCAATGACTTTTCTAATAGTTATCAATACTCTAGAAAAAGCAGTAAATTTCTGGAGTCGTCCGGATATGTACATTATGTGATCAGAAGTATCTGGACAACCCCCAAAGACATACATTTTTCATATTATGGGCATTTCGCTGCCACCTATTGACAGGTACTCCATATCAGCGACTTCAATAGTCATTAGACATTGTGAGACAGCAGAATGTGGTGCTCCGCGAAACTGACGGACTACGAACGTGGTCAAGTGAAAGCGTGTCACTTGTCTCATACGTCTGTACGCGAGATTTCCACAGTCCTAATCCCATCTAGGTCCACTGTTTCCAATGTGACAGTGAACTGGAAAAGTGAACAGACACGTACAGCACGGAAGCGTAAAGGCCGACCTCGTCTGTTGACTGACACATACCGCCAACTGTTGAAGAGGTTCGTATTGTGTAATATGCTGAAATCTATCCAGTCCATCACACAGAAATTCCAAACTGCATCAGGACCCACTGCAAATACTATTACAGTTAGGCGGGAGGTGATACAACTTGGATTTCGTGGTAGAGCGGCTCCTCATAAGCCACAAATCACGCTGGTAAACGCAAAACGACGCCTCGCTTGGTGTAAGGAGCGTAAACATTGGACGATTGAACAGTGGAAAAACTTTGTGTGGAGTGTCGAATCACGGTACACATTGTGGCCATCCGATGGCGGGGTGTGGCTATGGCGAATGCCCGGTGAACGTCATCTGCCAGCGTATGTAGTGCCACGGTAAAATTCAGAGGCGGTGGTGTTATGGTCTGGTCGTGTTTTTAATGTAGGGGGCTTACACCCCTTGTTGTTTTGCGTGGCACTACCGCAGCTGAGGTCAACATTGTTTTAAGCACCTTTTTGCTTCCCACTGTTGATCAGTAATTTGGGGAACGAGATTGCAGCTTTCAACACGTTCGAGCACCTGTTCATAAATCACGGCCTATGGCGAAGTGATTACACGACAATAACATTCCTGTAATGGACTGGCCTACACGGAGTTCTCACCTGAATCCTATAGAACACCTTTGATATATTTTGGAACGCCGACTTCGTGCCAGGCCTCACCCACTGACATCGAAACATCACCTCAGTGCAACACTCCGTGAAGAATAGGCTGCTATATCCCAAGAAAGCTTCCAGCACTTGATAGAAAGTATGCCTGCGAGAGTGGAAGCTGTCATCTATGCTAAGGGTTGGCCAACACCATACTGAATTCCAGCATTACCGATGGATTGCGTCACAAACTTGTAAGTCATTGTCAGCCAGGTGTCCGGATACTTTTGATCACATGGTGTATCTTACTGAAAAATGCACTTATGCTTCGATGTATTTATTTATTCCTATGTCATTTCGATTGATAAGATTAAGGTCTTAGGGCTGTCTCTTACATCTGACTAGGAACAACACACATCTAAGGTATTATAAACCATTGAAAATAACAATGGTACTAATAATAATATTAACATGTTTGACAATAATGATAGTAATAATAATAACTAACACTGATAGTAATAGTAACAAAGCGCATTAAGAATGGTGCAGACTATTACAATTGGTTCGCCTATTACCTTAAGAAGAGAAAGCAGAAGGTAATTCTCCGCAATATTGTGAGTGGTAGTGATGTTCAGTCCCAATGGGGCACTGTTAAGTGGTGCGTTCCCCAAGGATCGGTGCTGGGGCCGCTGCTGTTTCTTATTTATATAAATGATATGCCTTCTAGTATTACAGGTGATTCAAAAATATTTCTGTTTGCTGATGACACCAGCTTGATACTGAAGGATCTTGTGTGTAATATTGAAACACTATCAAATAATGTAGTTCATGAAATAAGTTCGTGGCTTGTGGAAAATAAGTTGATGCTAAATCACAGTAAGACTCAGTTTTTACAGTTTCTAACTCACAATTCAACAAGAACTGATATTTTGATCAGACAGAATGGGCATATTATAAGCGAGACGGAACAGTTCAAGTTCCTAGGCGTTCGGATAGATAGTAAGCTGTTGTGGAAAGCCCATGTTCAGGATCCTGTACAGAAACTAAATGCTGCATTATTTACCATTAGAACAGTATCTGATATAAGTGACATTTCAACACGAAAAGTAGCCTACTTCGCATATTTTCATACGCTTATGTCATATGGTATTATTTTTTGGGGTAATTCTTCTGATTCAAAAAGCGTATTTTTGGCTCAAAAACGGGCTGTTCGAGCTATGTGTGGTGTAAGTTCGAAAACCTCTTGTCGCCCCTATTCAATAGTCTGGGAATTTTGACATTGCCCTCACAGTATATATTTTCTTTAATGTCGTTTGTTGTTAGCAATATTAGCTTATTCCCAAGAGTTAGCAGCTTTCACTCAGTTAATACTAGGCGGAAATCAAATCTGCATGTGGAATGCACTTCCTTGACTCTTGTGCAGAAAGGAGTGCAGTATTCTGCTGCATCCATTTTCAATAAGCTACCACAAGAACTCAAAAATCTTAGCAGTAGCCCAAACACTTTTAAGTCTAAACTGAAGAGTTTCCTCATGGCTCACTCCTTCTATTCTGTCGAGGAGCTCCTGGAAGAGCCAAATAATTAAGCAAATTCCAGTGTTACATTGTTGATTTTCTTTATTTAAACCTACGACGTGTCGCCTGAATATGTTTCTTATACACTCCTGGAAATTGAAATAAGAACACCGTGAATTCATTGTCCCAGGAAGGGGAAACTTTATTGACACATTCCTGGGGTCAGATACATCACATGATCACACTGACAGAACCACAGGCACATAGACACAGGCAACAGAGCATGCACAATGTCGGCACTAGTACAGTGTATATCCACCTTTCGCAGCAATGCAGGCTGCTATTCTCCCATGGAGACGATCGTAGAGATGCTGGATGTAGTCCTGTGGAACGGCTTGCCATGCCATTTCCACCTGGCGCCTCAGTTGGACCAGCGTTCGTGCTGGACGTGCAGACCGCGTGAGACGACGCTTCATCCAGTCCCAAACATGCTCAATGGGGGACAGATCCGGAGATCTTGCTGGCCAGGGTAGTTGACTTACACCTTCTAGAGCACGTTGGGTGGCACGGGATACATGCGGACGTGCATTGTCCTGTTGGAACAGCAAGTTCCCTTGCCGGTCTAGGAATGGTAGAACGATGGGTTCGATGACGGTTTGGATGTACCGTGCACTATTCAGTGTCCCCTCGACGATTACCAGTCGTGTACGGCCAGTGTAGGAGATCGCTCCCCACACCATGATGCCGGGTGTTGGCCCTGTGTGCCTCAGTCGTATGCAGTCCTGATTGTGGCGCTCACCTGCACGGCGCCAAACACGCATACGACCATCATTGGCACCAAGGCAGAAGCGACTCTCATCGCTGAAGACGACACGTCTCCATTCGTCCCTCCATTCACGCCTGTCGCGACACCACTGGAGGCGGGCTGCACGATGTTGGGGCGTGAGCGGAAGACGGCCTAACGGTGTGCGGGACCGTAGCCCAGCTTCATGGAGACGGTTGAGAATGGTCCTCGCCGATACCCCAGGAGCAACAGTGTCCCTAATTTGCTGGGAAGTGGCGGTGCGGTCCCCTACGGCACTGCGTAGGATCCTACGGTCTTGGCGTGCATCCGTGCGTCGCTGCGGTCCGGTCCCAGGTCGACGGGCACGTGCACCTTCCGCCGACCACTGGCGACAACATCGATGTACTGTGGAGACCTCACGCCCCACGTGTTGAGCAATTCGGCGGTACGTCCACCCAGCCTCCCGCATGCCCACTATACGCCCTCGCTCAAAGTTCGTCAACTGCACATACGGTTCACGTCCACGCTGTCGCGGCATGCTACCAGTGTTAAAGACTGCGATGGAGCTCCGTATGCCACGGCAAACTGGCTGACACTGACGGCGGCGGTGCACAAATGCTGCGCAGCTAGCGCCATTCGACGGCAACACCGCGGTTCCTGGTGTGTCCGCTGTGCCGTGCGTGTGATCATTGCTTGTACAGCCCTCTCGCAGTGTCCGGAGCAAGTATGGTGGGTCTGACACACCGGTGTCAATGTGTTCTTTTTTCCATTTCCAGGAGTGTATTTCATTTTCTCTGTTTCTACAATCGTGTTATAATTTCATGTATGGACTCGTTCCATGACCATGGTGACCTCTTCTTAATGTGGTCCCACGGAACAATAAATAAATAAATAAACATTGTAAGCCATGTTTTGTATTATCAGAAACAGAAGGGATGAAGAAAGAGATGAAGACTGAAATGACACGTACATTGGCTGTTAGGAAAGATCAGAATTTATATAGAGGACTCTGTTCACATGGGGCGTTGGAGGGGAGGGTCAAAAAGTTGAGGACGAACCAGGACTGACAAGAGTGGGCTGCAGACTAATATATGGTAGAGATGACTATTGTGGTAGAGGCTGTCTTGAGAAGTCTGAAAGTGATTTAATTTCTCTTATATTTTGAGGAAAATTGTTTCAAAGTCGAGATAGTGATGCTAAAATTTATTTCGTGAACTTGACAGAATTATGTAATTATAGGGAGAGGACATTACTTTGCTGAATATGTGTCTTTCTACAGTAGTTTAAGAGTAGACAATAAATAAGATGGAGTGCAATTATTGGGAAGATGATGGAGTTAACGTGATAATCTTTAGCTTATTGGTACATAGCCATAATAACCGTTCGAGTTCGTACGCAGGAGGAATGTGGTCGAAACAGCATCAGCGTACGTCGCAAGTATATCGTAAAAAGCATTCACTGCTAAAACCAGTAGGTGTGAGATTTCGTACGAAAATCTTTGGAAAATATGGTCACCATAATCAAGTATTGGGAGTATTAGTGATTCTATGAGTTCTTTATTAAGCTCGAAAAGAAATACTTTTTTTATATATATCTATAGTGAATGAAGTGATGTTGTCTGTTTCTTATAGACTGTCGGTGTGTGTTCAGGCCAGATTGTGTGACGGTCCATAAGTAGCCGTAACTTCTTTGGAGAAGAAACAAAAGTTATTTCTGTGCCGCTTATAATTTATAATGGAAGACGTACTCTGATCTGCTTGCATCTTAGACGGATTAAGCTTCAAACCTGTTGGATGTAAGAGTCGCCTTTTACGTAAAATGCCGTTTTTAAAAGTTCCCAAACATGTTTTAGCACCTCTGAGCAATCATCAGTGTTTTTCTGTTTTATTTAATCTGTAATGTGAACATAGTTACTAAATGATTACAAAATATTTATTTAAAACAAAAATTTGTTTCTGTTAGTTAATAACCTTTACATTCAGTTTGCGTGGTTTTGCAGGACCACTTGCGTATTACTTCGTACTGGTAGCTTGTCATCTGCAACCAGACGATGTAGAGGATAAAGTTTGTTGCCAGTTAACCTATCATTTTATGCTTTAAACGTAATTTCGTTTGTTGCGATATTTCGCGCTTATATTCGTTTTTACTTACGTTTTTGTGTGGCAATCCCTGTGTGTGTTCGTGAGGGAGGTAAACGTTGTAGCTGTTTGTGTTGTCTTCTCTGTAAATTTCCTTTTGTCTGTTAAACGGTGTGCCGTTGCAGAGTGTAGTGTATTCATTTATGACCTGTTTTCCTCCTACTGTTGCCTTCTGTATGTGGAAGGTTTCCTCAATGGTCAGTTTGGTGTATGGGCTGTGGTTTGGTTTTAATATTCTTAAATCTGTTTTTCTTGTAGTTTGGTGGTGATTGTGTGCTATTAGGTTCAAATGGTTCAAATGGCTCTGAGCACTATGGGACTTAACATCTGTGGTCATCAGTCCCCTAGAACTTAGAACTACTTAAACCTAACTAACCTAAGGACATCACACACATCCATGCCCGAGGCAGGATTTGAACCTGCGACCGTAGCGGTCACGCGGTTCCAGACTGAAGCGCCTAGAACCGCACGGCCACACCGGCCGGCTGTGCTATTAGGTGGTCAGCAATTGTACTATGGCAACTGTTGCATTTTAAAGTTCTTAATATCTGGTTTTGACGTTTCTTCATGTCTGTTTTATATATACTGACTGACAAGTGTTGCATGTGTGAGTTCATATATTCCTGACGTGATAAATTTATTAGTGCGTGTTCCTTGCGTTCTGATATTTTGCAGTGTTGTGTTCTCTGTCCTGTATCCTATCTGGAGTCCCTGTTTCTCTAATATGTTGCCTACTCTGTGAAAAGCTTCGTTATTGTAGATGAGTATGTGCCATTTTGTTTTGTGTGTTTGTTGTTGCTCTATTGTATCTTGTATGTGGTCATTTTTTGTGTTGTTCTATATTGTGTGAGGACTTTTGTGTGTGTGTGGCAAGTTCATTTCTGTACTGTTTACATATATTTTGGTTTAACTTGTCTACCATATGGGTATCATAACCATTTTCTGCTGCTATTTGTTTTCTTGTGTTTAGTTCTTTGTGTAGTTCTGTTGGCTTATGAAAAAGCACTCCGTCTTCAGGCCACAAGTGGCCCATCGGGACCATCCGACCGCCGTATCATCCTCAGCTGAGGATGCGGATGGGAGGGCCTGTGGTCAGCACACCGCTCTCCCAGTCGTTCTTTGACCGGAGCTGCTACTATTCGGTCGAGTAGCTCCTCAATTGGCATCACGAGGCTGAGTGCACCCCGAAAAATGGCAACAGCGCATGGCGGCTGGATGGTCACCCATCATAGTGCCGACCACGACTAACAGCGCTTAACTTCGGTGATCTCACGGGATCGGTGTATCCACTGCAGCAAGGCCGTTGCCTATTGGCTTGTGGGTGTTCTGTTTAATCTATAGATCATGAATCGGAAGTTTGGTTGCTTATGTGTCAATGAGTCATTCGACACGTTGTGCATGATGGTGCTTCTGGTTGTCGGCTTCCTGAATATTGTGAAGTTGTGTGTGTTGTTTGTTTTTTTGTATGTTGAGATCTAAAAAATGTAGTATGTTGTTTATTTCTGTTTCTGATGTGAAGTTAATTTTTGGGTGTAGGTTGTTTATTTCATTGGGTAGCTGTTCTATGTGTATACATTTGCTGACCACCTAATAGCACACAATCACCACCCAACTACAACAGAAACTGGTTTAAGAATACTAAAACTCAGCCACAGCCTATACAGAAAACTGACCGTTGAGGAAACCTTCCACATGCAGAAGGCAATAGCAGTACAAAAACAGGTCATAAATAAATACACTACGCTCCTTTTGCCCACCCACCCTCCTACCCTCCCACCCGCGCCCACCCTATATATATATATATATATATATATATATATATATATATATATATATATATATATATATAGGGTGGTCCATTGATCGTGACCGGACCAAATATCTCACGAAATAAGCGTCAAACGAAAAAAACTACAAAGGACGAAACTTGTCTAGCTTGAAGGGGGAAACCAGATGGCGCTATGGTTGGCCCCCTAGATGACGCTGCCATAGGTCAGACGGATATCAACTGCGTTTTTTTAAAAATAGGAACCCCCATTTTTTATTACATATTCGTGTAGTACGTAAAGAAATGTGAATGTTTTAGTTGGACCACATTTTTCGCTTTGTGATAGATGGCGCTTTAATAGCCACAAACATATGGCTCACAACTTTAGACGAACAGTTGGTAACAGGTAGGTTTTTTAAATTAAAAAACTGAACGTTGGTACGTTTGAACATTTTATTTCGGATGTTCCAATGTGATACATGTACATTTGTGAACTTATCATTTCTGAGAAATCATGCTGTTTAATGTAAATACCACATTAATGCAATAAATGGCCGGCCAGTGTGGCCGAGCTGTTCTAGGCGCTTCAGTCTGGAACCGCGCGACCGCTACGGTCGCAGGTTAGAATTCTGCCTCGGGCATGGATGTGTGTGATGTCCTTAGGTTAGTTGGGTTTAAGTAATTCTAAGTTCTAGGGGATTGATGACCTCAGATGTTAAGTCCCACAGTGCTCAGAGCCATTTGAACCATTTTGCAATAAATGCTCAAAATGATGTCCGTCAACCTCAATGCATTTGGCAGTAGGTGTATCGACATTCCTCTCAACAGCGGGTAGTTTGCCTTCCGTAATGTTCGCACATGCGTTGACAATGCGCTGACGCATGTTGTTAGGCGTTGTCGATGGATCACGATAGCAAATATCCTTCAACTTTCCCCACAGAAAGAAATCTGGGGACGTCAGATCCGGTGAACGTGCGGGCCATGATATGGTACTTCGACGACTAATCCACATGTCATGAAATATGCTATTCAATACCGCTTCAACCGCACGCGAGCTATGTGCCGGACATCCATCATGTTGGAAGTACATCGCCATCTTGTAGTAACATCCGTAGAACATTACGTAGAAAATCAGCATACATTGCACCATTTCGATTGCCGTCGATAAAATGGGGGCCATTTATCCGTCTTCCCATAATGCGGCACCGTACATTAACCCGCCAAGGTCGCTGATGTTCCACTTGTCGCAGCCATCGTGGATTTTCCGTTGCCCAATAGTGCATATTATGCCGGTTTACGTTACCGCTGTTGGTGAATGACGCTTCGTAGCTAAATAGAATGCGTGCAAAAAATCTGTCATCATCCCGTAATTTCTCTTGTGCCCAGTGGCAGAACTGTACACGACGGCCGGCCGTTGTGGCCGAGCGGTTCTAGGCGCTAGAATTTGGAACCGTGCGACCGCTACGGTCGCAGGTTAGAATCCTTCCTCGTTCATGGATGCGTGTGATATCCTTAGGTTAGTCAGGTTTAAGTAGTTCTAAGTTCTAGGGGACTGATGACCTCAGAAGTTAAGTCCCATAGTGCTCAGAGCCATTTGAACCATTTATACACGACGTTCAAAGTCGTCGCCATGCAATTCCTGGTGCATAGAAATATGATACGGGTGCAATTGATGTTGATGTAGCATTATCAACACCTACGTTTTTGAGATTCTCGCGAAATTTGGCTGCTACTGATGTGCGAATTAGCCGCGACAGCCTACTTGGGCATCATCATTTGTTGCAGGTCGTGGTTGACGTTTCACATGTGGCTGAACACTTCCTGTTTCCTTAAATAACGTAACTATCCGGCGAACGGTCCGGACTCTTGGATGATGTCGTCCAGGATACCGAGCAGCATACGTAGCACACGCCCGTTGAGCATTTTGATCTCAATAGCCATACATAAACACGATATCGATCTTTTCCGCAATTGGTAAACGGTCCATATTAACACGGGTAATGTATCACGTAGCAAATACCGTCCGCACTGGCGGAATGTTACGTGATACCACGTACTAATACGTTTGTGACTATTACAGCGCCATGTATCACAGAGCGAAAAAAGTGGTCCAACTAAAACATTCATATTTTTTTAGGTATTACACGAATGTGTAATAAAAAATGGGGGTTCCTATTTAAAGAAACGCAGTTGATATCCGTTTGAGCTATGGCAGCGCCATCTAGCGGACCAACCATAGCGCCATCTGGTTTCCACCTTCAAGCTAGACGAGTTTCGTTGTTTGTAGTTTTTTCGTTTGATGCTTATTTCGTGAGATATTTGGCCCTGTCACTATCAATGGACAACCCTGTATATATACAGGGTGTCCCATTTATCTTGACGACCCTAAATAACAGTTTGCCCAGATGCAAATTACAAAATGTTTCAAGCAAATGTTCTTTAGAAGTCAGGGGGACATCAATGAGCATGATTGCCTTCGTTGTAGCTGTGTTGTTTACAAAGATACGAACAGCGGTATGACTTTTTTTAAATGGCAACCTGTATTTTTTATTCGGTTATTCATTTCCTCTCCGAAAGGACTATTCAAAAATGTATCACAGTGTACCATTCACTGAAACACAACGTTATTAATTACATAACACAACATTGACGTTGGCGCTCCCAGCGCTTAGTGCACGAACTAGGGGGAATGGAACACATCCACGTGCTGACGTTGACAGAGGACAAATGTAAACATAAGTAGAATGCACACCCGTCATTCCGTCAACCATCGTCAGTTGAAGGGTAGAATGAGTAGAATGTACACGAACGAAGATAAGGTAGAAATGCAACTCATCTATGGGGAATGTAAGTTAGCAGAAGAGTAACTGAAATAGTGTTTTCTTATGTACAGGAACATTTAGTACAGTAATTTAGTCCTTTTAAATACTGTTTTGTAGAGTAGGCATACAGTAAAGGCTGTCCATCCTGCAAACTGCTTCGACATAACGTTTCTTTTGTTGTTGTTGTAGTAGTAGAAGGTAGGTGAAATGCTATGCAGGCAGCGGAACTGTACAGAGAACGATATCCTGACAAGAACCCACCTTCCATACGGATGTTTTTTCGTCTTCCTGCGACGCTTCAGTAAACGGGAAGTTTCAACCCACGACAACGCAGTCGTGGTAGCACTCACAAAGAAGTTACTGTTCTCGCTTCCGTTGCTATGAATCCACGTGTGAGCACACGACAGCTTGAACACGAGATTGTCATTCCCAAAACGAGTGTACATCGTATTCCTACGCGTCATCGGTTCCATCCTTACCATGGACACCTACATCAAGAATTGCATGATTACCAGAATCGTGTTCAGTTCTGTCAGTAGGCGCAACAGCAAAACCTCGCCAATCCGAACTTCTTCTCCAATTTCTATTTACCGATGAATGTTCCTTCTCAAACAAAGGACAGGTAAATACCAGGAACATGCATTATTGGTCCAGCGACAACCCACGATGGCTTAGACAGATGGAACATCAGCGTCAACGGAGAGTTAACGTCTGGTGTAAGATGCTTGGTACTACAATTATTGGCCCTCATTTCATCAATGGTAGTCCAAACGGCACATCGTATGCCAACTTCCTCAGACGAATTTTCCCTCCTCTTCTGGATGAAGTGCCGCTAAGAACCAGAATGATTATGTGGTATCAACACGATGGATGTCCAGCACATAATGCCTTGCGTGCACGTCGTGTTCTGAACCGAAGGTATCCTGCCAGATGGATTGGTCGAGGATGAGCAGTTGCTTGACCTGCTAGGTCTCCTGATTTAAATCCTCTGGACTTTTTTCTTTGGGGATGCATTAAAGGCTTTGTCTATCGCGATATTCCAACAACTCCAGAGGACATACAGGAGCGTATCGTGCTTGCTTGTAAGTCTCTTCAGCAGGCAATACTACAAGCAGTAAATAATTCTTTCATTCAATGAGTGCACACTGTATCAGTGTCCAGGGTCACCACTTTTATCACATTTGTACGTTCAACCCCTGGGCAATGATACAGGAGACTCAAAGTCAATTTTGTGCAATGTTTTTACTTGGTTTTCATTTGTTTTCTGACAACTCCAGCAAGTGGACGAGTTTCTGATCACGGGCTCAAGGTCAGTGTTGTGTTATGTAATTAATGATGTTTTGTTTCAGTGAATGGTACACTGTGAGACATTTTTGAATAGGCCTTTAGGAGAGGAAATGAATCACCGAATAAAAAATACAGGGTACCATTTGATAAAGTCGTACCGCTGTTCGTATCTTTGTAAAAAACACAGCTACAACGAAGGCAATAATGCTCATTGATGTCCCCCTGACGGCTAAAGAACATTTGCTTGAAACATTTTGTAATTTGCATCTGGTCAAACAGTTATTTAGGGTGGTCAAGATAAATGGGACTCTCTCTCTCTCTCTCTCTCTCTCTCTCTCTCTCTCTCTCTCTATATATATATATATATATATATATATATATATATATATATATATTCCTGGAAATGGAAAAAAGAACACATTGACACCGGTGTGTCAGACCCACCATACTTGCTCCGGACACTGCGAGAGGGCTGTACAAGCAATGATCACACGCACGGCACAGCGGACACACCAGGAACCGCGGTGTTGGCCGTCGAATGGCGCTAGCTGCGCAGCATTTGTGCACAGCCGCCGTCAGTGTCAGCCAGTTTGCCGTGGCATACACAGCTCCATCGCAGTCTTTAACACTGGTAGCATGCCGCGACAGCGTGGACGTGAACCGTATGTGCAGTTGACGGACTTTGAGCGAGGGCGTATAGTGGGCATGCGGGAGGCCGGGTGGACGTACCGCCGAATTGCTCAACACGTGGGGCGTGAGGTCTCCACAGTACATCGATGTTGTCGCCAGTGGTCGGCGGAAGGTGCACGTGCCCGTCGACCTGGGACCGGACCGCAGCGACGCACGGATGCACGCCAAGACCGTAGGATCCTACGCAGTGCCGTAGGGGACCGCACCGCCACTTCCCAGCAAATTAGGGACACTGTTGCTCCTGGGGTATCGGCGAGGACCATTCGCAACCGTCTCCATGAAGCTGGACTACGGTCCCGCACACCGTTAGGCCGTCTTCCGCTCACGCCCCAACATCGTGCAGCCCGCCTCCAGTGGTGTCGCGACAGGCGTGAATGGAGGGACGAATGGAGACGTGTCGTCTTCAGCGATGAGAGTCGCTTCTGCCTTGGTGCCAATGATGGTCGTATGCGTGTTTGGCGCCGTGCAGGTGAGCGCCACAATCAGGACTGCATACGACCGAGGCACACAGGGCCAACATCCGGCATCATGGTGTGGGGAGCGATCTCCTACACTGGCCGTACACCACTGGTGATCGTCGAGGGGACACTGAATAGTGCACGGTACATCCAAACCGTCATCGAACCCATCGTTCTACCATTCCTAGACCGGCAAGGGAACTTGCTGTTCCAACAGGACAATGCACGTCCGCATGTATCCCGTGCCACCCAACGTGCTCTAGAAGGTGTAAGTCAACTACCCTGGCCAGCAAGATCTCCGGATCTGTCCCCCATTGAGCATGTTTGGGACTGGATGAAGCGTCGTCTCACGCGGTCTGCACGTCCAGCACGAACGCTGGTCCAACTGAGGCGCCAGGTGGAAATGGCATGGCAAGCCGTTCCACAGGACTACATCCAGCATCTCTACGATCGTCTCCATGGGAGAATAGCAGCCTGCATTGCTGCGAAAGGTGGATATACACTGTACTAGTGCCGACATTGTGCATGCTCTGTTGCCTGTGTCTATGTGCCTGTGGTTCTGTCAGTGTGATCATGTGATGTATCTGACCCCAGGAATGTGTCAATAAAGTTTCCCTTCCTGGGAAAATGAATTCACGGTGTTCTTATTTCAATTTCCAGGAGTGTATATTACTTTTCAGCCGGCCGCTGTAGCCGAGTGGTTCTAGGCGTTTCAGTCCGGAACCACGCGGATGCTACGGTCGCAGGTTCGAATCCTGCCTTGGGCGTGGATGTGTGCGATGTCCGTACGTTAGTTAGGCTTAAGTAGTTCTAAGTCTAGGGTACTGATGACCCCAGATGTCAAGTCCCATAGTGCTTAGAGCCATTACTTTTCAGTCGTAATAGAAGAAAGAATTCTAGAAAAATACCTGAATTATTTTAATCACTTTAATTAACATACTCGAGATCAAATTCATAAATACATTTCATTAAAATAAACTTCTAAGACACAATCTACTCGGAAAAAGTGGAACTGGTAGACGCATTCTTGAACGGCCTAACAACAGTAACAGGAGTTGAACCAAATAAAGCAAGAAATGATAATGCCGCTTTGCAGAATTCCGGTTTTTGTCTTCTCTTTATCCTCAACTTGAACTAGTCACTTCCCTCTTGACTACTGTATTGTTTTCTTACCCATTTGTCACCCACACTTCTCGAATATTTTACCTGTTTCCACCTATCATGAGACATGGGATTACCGAGGGAGCGTGTATCCAATTATTGTCGTAGATTTTGCTTCGCTATCTGCCTAGTACGACGCAATGTTTCATGACTGCTCACAAACGTTTCGTCTCTACACCTTACGGAGTGTGAAGTAGTATACTTCTGGGACCCCTATCTTTTGCTCCCCTTCCTGTTGTATTCGCAGATAGAGTATGGGAAGAATCATTGTCGGTAAACCTCCTTGTCGGCATTAATTTCTCAGATTTCCTTGTTGTGATGGTTTCGCGATGTTAACTGGCTCATCCCGGAATGAACTCTCCCGATCTTTAAATAGAAAACCTCTTCGTGATGAACAAAGCCTCTCTTGGAGCGTCGGACGCGTGAGTTTGTTGATCCTGTCTGTAATGCTCTCGCGCTGACTAAACGATCCCGTGACGAAACATGCTGCTTATTGTTGGATTGTGCCTATCTCTTCTATTAATCCTTCTACTAATCCAGCCTGGTAAGCGTCCTAGACTGATCATAAATGCTCAAGAATCGAATGAACAGGTGTTTTGTAAGCCTCTTGATTCGTGGATGAATAACGTTTCTTAAAGATTCTTCTAATATCAGCCTGGAATTTGCTTTTCTTACAATTTGTTTTCTTTGGTCACTTTATATTGCTTCAGGTATTTTACGGTGGTTAATGTGTCTAGTGATTTGGCATCAAGAGTGTACTCGTACAGTGGTGGATTTCTTTGCCTATATAAGTGCAATACGTTTCATTTACTGACGTACAGAGTCAGTTGCCTGTCCCTGCACCAATCGTCAATCTTAGGTTGACCTTCCTGCAGTTTGTAACAGTTTCCTGGTGCTTGTACCTTCTTACAGACAACGGCATCACCTGGGAAGAGACTTATGGAGCTACCGACGTCTTCCACTGGATAATTTTGAAAACATGTGACCGCTGTCTACTGTTTTCATGGTTTCATGGTTTCTAGGACGCTTACCAGGCTGGATTAGTAGAAGGATTAATAGAAGAGATAGGCACAATCCAACAATAAGCAGCATGTTTCGTCACGGGATCGTTTAGTCAGCGCGAGAGCATTGGTTGACTATCACTCGATGACCGTCTTTATTTTCGGATAGTTTCTGTATTTATAGACATTTTAAAATAGTATGTGTATTGACGAAATTCTCAAGGTACCACTTCCCAACATAAGATACGATATAATGATCTTTTGGATGTTACAGCTCTTCTTATTTTCGTAATTGTTAAGAAAAACTGGAGGGGAATCCCGGCTATGGGAAACACTGTTTTATAGTTTTATTTTTACCCAGACATGTTTCAACATTTTATGTACTGTCTTCGGTGGGATTTTTGTTTATTTTCTTTCAAAGAAAATGTTGCTACATGTTAAGCCCCTTTTTAGATTATATGAACTTTTGGCTCAAAAGTATTTACACTTGCAAAAGAATCGGTTATTAACTGTCAAATACACTCTGAGACGCACCACGAAGGAATTATCCGGATGGGACAGAAATCGGTAGATGTCGTGTACATGTTCAGACAAACAAATGATTACAATCTCAGAAAAAAATGGATCTTTTTCTCAAGAGAAACAACTTCATAAACTGAGCAAGTCAGTAATGCATTACTCCACCTTCGGTCCCCGTGCAAGCAGTTTTTCGGCTTGTCATTGATTGATAGAGCTGTTGGAAGTCCTTCTGAGGCATACTGTGCCGCCTTCTGTGCATGCTCCAGTTTAAGGCAACAAAAGCTTAACGGGTGTCTGAACGTCATCACTTCGGTCACTGCTCAATCCTATGCAATAGTTATTGGTGACATGAAATAGTGCGTTTATGTTAACTTCTTAAAAATAAAGTAATTTCTGAGGCCTAACAAAAAACATGAACTCGAGTAAAGGGCAGTAGGAACATGATATTTTGCATTTGGTGACTCAGAATAGACTTGTGCCCTACGAACTCCAGTGCAGGGGTACGATCATCACAGATGGTATTTGTTGCCAATAACTGGGACACTTTCCTGTCGTAATGTAAGAAGAAAGACTGACAAAACTGCAGCAGGTGTTGCTACGACACTATAGTGCTGTCTGCTGACTTCACAAACAAAAATGTCAAGGTGTATGTTTGGGAAGTCACCCCTCTCGCACATATTATTCTGTTCTTATGCCTTCAAATGTTTATCTTTTCTCTCTTTATTGAATAACCGTTAGAAAAATTCGTTTTTAGAAGAAAATGCAATTCAAGCTTTTTTGACGGTATATTTAACCCAGAGACAATACATTTCTACAGACTTAGAATCGTTGAACAGCCTGAGCATTGTCAGACTGTTCTAGATAATGTGAAAGAATATATTGTTGACGGTTAGTTACTCTCTTATTTTTACTGTTATGCTGAATAACGTAATAGAAAGCGCTATTAAAATAGACATTGTAACAATAAATGAAGTACAACTTACCACAATAATCTCATGACGAAAGTATATTTTAATGAAAGGAAATATGTGTAACATGAGCGCGCCTATATCGACAAAATTGTCTCTTACGATGATGATATACAAGTTACACTGCTCTTTATATGAGATTTATTGCGTAAATCACAATGAGCTCATTTCAGTGTATTGCCATCGTCAGGTGTTCTGTAAATACATTAATAGGTGATAGTCTCGATATTGTAAACTGTAACTGTGATCATAAAGGTATAATACACTCGATTGGTGTTTTTACCCTATTTGTAACATTGATGCTGCATTATGCGACCGTTGTTCGAATCTGTATGTATTTAGGCGTCACATGGACATTCAATGTAGATGTAATGTTATATTTTATATTTAGATATAGAGTGGTCAGGTTTTGTGGGTTATTTTTCCTCTTGACAGCTAGATGACAGTGGATCAGCGATATTACATGTTTATATAGTTTTCACTAGAAGTAGGTGATGTGTGGAACGATTATGTTTTGATTATTTTCTTAGGTTTGGTACTGATTATGTTTTTTACCTGTGATTTCATGAGGATGCTGATGATGATGATGTTGTTTGATTTGTGGGGCACTCAACTACGCGGTTATCAGCGTCCGTACAATTTACCAACCTTTCCTCAGTCCAATCTCACCACTTTCGTGAATGATGATGAAATTATGAGGACAACGCAAACACCCAGTCATCTCGAGGCAGGTGTGATTTCATCTGATCTGTGTTGAGATTATTGTGTTTTACTTCTATTTTCATGTAATAATTCTGTAACAGGAACCATAACAAAATTATTATGTAAAAATAAAAAATAAAAATAAAACGTGATTGTCTCGACACAAACCAGAGGATATTTCAGGCAAAACCAAACCTAAGCATATAATTCAAACATAACAGAAATTCCACCCATCACCTACATCTAGTGGTGACTATGTAAACATGTAATATAGCTGATCAGCTGTCACCCAAGCTGTCAAGAGGGAAAAAATGCACAAAAACTGACTAATCTAGCTCTAAAAATCAGATATAACAGTACATCTACAACGTACATCCAAGTAAAATCTGAATACAGATTCCAAGAAAGACAGCTAACGGCAGCATCGATATTACATGTAAGACAAAAACGCCACTAGATTGTATAATACATTTACGATCATAGTTACAGTTTACAATATCAAAAATATCACTTATTAATATATTTACAGGACACCTGACGATGGCAATATACCAAAATGAGCTCATTGTGATTTACTCAATAAAAGTCATATAAAGAGGGATGTAACTGGTATATCATTATCGTAATCATGTCACTGTGAGACATATTTTGTACTGTGACCCCCAAGGAACCAAAAGTATCTTGTGTCATACTCAAGTAGGGAATTGTGGTATTTCATAAATAAAACTGTATATTGACAAACATCAAAATTATGTTATCAGAAGTGGAAAGAATCACAATCAATTGTACAGTATCATACGTTTTTCACCCTAATACTATGAAGTGATGGAAGCAGCGAGCCAGCCTAAGTGGCCGAGCGGTTCTAGGCGCTACAGTCTGGAACCGCGCGACCACTACGGTCGCAGGTTCGAATCCTGCCTCGGGCATGGACGTGTGTGATGTCCTTAGGTTAGTTAGGTTTAAGTAGTTCTAAGTTCTAGGGGACTGATGACCTCAGAAGTTAAGTCCCATAGTGCTCACAGCCATTTGAACCATTTTTTTGAAGCAGCGAGACGACTTTTGATGAAGACGTCTTCTTAAGATTTCTATATCTGTAACAGAGCCATTAAAAATTTGAATTTCAGTGAGACTGGAATCATGAGCCAAAGCGAGCTTCAGTTTACATGTGACCACATTGCCTCAAAGCTAGCGAGGAGCTGCCGTTTTCGTCTCTACCTTACGGCACCAGTAGTGACTAAGATAGATGAATCGCAGTGTGAAGGACGAGAGTATTCGTAATTTGTGCTTGGAATGACTTCCAGGAACTCTAAAACATAATTTGATAACCTGATGTCACACCTTAAGTGACACCCAAGAAGATTATTCACCGGAAATGACATTTAAGTTCTTACACAAGTTTCCCTGGATCATTTGGAAATGGATGAAGGAATCATTCTCACATGTCCTTGTCAAGGTAAACATCCTGAATTCACTTCAAGTAAATAAGACATTTGTGCTGGGGTCTGAACCCCTATCTTCCTGAACTGGACGTTGGTTGGAGAAGCTTATCCATGGTTGAAGACTATAATTGGCCCAAAGTGGTATCTAGCGCATTTAATAAACTGCTTATCATTTCCTAGTTAACAAACGTGACGGGTATGACTCATAGTGAACCCAATGGCATAGGGTACCAGCTCGCAGCTCAGAAATCCTCTACTCGCGATGTACAGAAATTTAGTAACCAATGTGAACGTTTATGTGTGTGTGTGTGTGTGTGTGTGTGTGTGTGTGTGTGTGTGTGTGTGCGTGGTTATTCCGTATGAAATGTGCATTGCATCTGTTCTTGTGCCGAGTTACCGAAAAAAAGCATTCCTAGTGCTTAACGACATGTCGAAGAAGGGATAGAGGCAGAGTACAAGTTTGAACAGGGTAATGATGGGGAACAAAATCACGAGTCCAGCATGTATCTAACGTGATTTAGGGAAACCTCAGAAAAACCTAAGTCAGAGTGACATTACAGGGAACTGAATGTGAGATTCCAGTAAGCTAACCATTGCGCCAAATCATTCACTCAGAGACCTGAGATAGGATAGCACAGTGCTGGGCGGTTGGCCTTAAGGCATATTTAATTACAATAGATCAACTCAGTGGCAATGGACGAGCAGTTAACTGCAGACGTTTTTGCACATGAAATAAAACTGGGATGTACGATGTCGCAAGAGAGCGACACCAATGTTGCAAATCCCTGTAATTAGCAACTATGTTCAGTTAGTGACCTTCACTGTATGACCTATTTGAATGCACACGAGGTGGCACAATTTCTTTCCGCGGCTTAAAAAATTCTGCATGTAGTTTTACGCGAGGTTGCGCAATAAATACACCGCATTCGTCTTCCGGAGAAGCGATCTGTAGTAAACTGCTCATTTATGGTCATCGAGTTCATAGATTTTTGTGTACCCTATCTCTGGATGCAGACCCAATTCAGGGTTGAAGAAGGTCTCTCACAAATACGTATGTATCAACAATTAATTCGTAATGTAAAATAATTCGTTTCTTTCGTATCGAGATAGTACTATGACCGAGCAAATGCCAAAACTGGCCACAGGAACCTCTCACAATTTCTGTATTTGACTAATCAAAAGGTAAAACCAACAAGCAACATGTTGTCATGAGAAGAACTAAAACTGACATTCTACGGGTAGGAGCATGAAATGTTTAATTACCTAACCAAGTAGACAGATTACTTTATTTACAAAGTTGGATGGATAGGTTGAGGTTAGATATAATGAGAATCAGTGAAGTGTGACGGCTGGAAGACGTGGTCTTCTGATCAGGTCAGTAACGGTCTATCAACAGGAAATTCCCAATACCGTTTTCAGAGAGTACTCTTCGGGAATGGCTTGAGAGTATCTCGAATCACTTGCCCAAGCGACTGGGAAGAAGGGCAGGCGACTACTGTATTTAAAAGGGGTAACAGAACGGACCCGTCGAATTATAGACCAGTATCCTTAATATCGGTGTGCTGCAGAATTCTTGAGCATCTTCTGAGTTTGAATGTAATAAATTTCCTTGAGAAAGGAAAGTTCTGTCCACAAATCAGAACGGATTTAGAAAGCGTCACTCTTGCGAAACTCAGCTTCACCTTATCTCACACAATATCCTGCGTACCCCACTGCAGAATGTTAACGAAGATCCTAGCATAAGGAATAGGTTCCTAGGTATGTGAGTAGCTCGAAGACTTGTTCAGTAATCGAACCCAGTACGTTGTCCTGGATGGCGAGTGTTCATAAGGGACAAGGGTATCGCAGCATTGCCCAGGGATGTGTGATAGGACGGTTTCTGTACATACGCAATCGATCTGACGGAGAAGGTGAGCAGCAATCAACAAATGTTTGCTGGTGATGCAGAAAAGCACGGAAAAGTATTGTCGTTGAGTGACTGTATGTGGATACAGAATGAGTTATCTGGAATTTCTATATGGTGTGATGAATGGCAGCTTGCTCTAAAGGTAGATAAAAATTTAAGTTAATGCATATGGGTAGGAGAAGCTATCCTGTAATGACTGAATACAATATTACTGGTGTTCTGATTGACTCAGGCACTTCGATTAAATATCTAGGCGTAACGCTGGAAAGCGACAGACCAGCAAGCGCATAAAGTCGGTAGTAAGGAAGGCGATTGCTCAACTCCGATTTATTTGGAGAATTTTAGGAAAGCGTAGTTCATCTATAAAGGACGCCACGTATATAATGCTAATGTGATCCATTCTTGAGTACTACTCATCTCTTTATAATCCCCACCAAGTCGAATTAAAGGAAGACATGGAAGCAATTCAGAGGCATGCTGTTATATTTGTTAGCGGAAGGATCGATCAGCACGCGAGTATTACGGAAATGCTTCGTGAACTCAAATGAGAATCCCGAGAGGGATTGCGAGAATGAGAAAAGTTAGAAAAATGGCATTTGCGGCTGACTGGAGAATAATTTTAGTGCCGCCGTCGTACATTTCGTGTAAGGACCGCGGAGATAAGGTAATCGAAATAAGGGCTCGCACGGAGTCCTATGGACAATCGCTTTTTACACGCTCCATTTATGAGTAGTACTGGGAAGGGAGTTACTAGTAGTGCTATAGGACGCACGACCATACATGGTATAGTGGCTTACGGAATATGTATGTACGTGTAAATGAAATGATATAGTGGTTGTACTGAAGTAGGTCCAATAATGAATACGAGAAAACGAGATTGTGTAAGTTTCAGAGATGAGATAGTGAAGGCAAAAAGATAAAGCCTAACAGAAATCTGTGGATAACACTAGGAATTATTAACGTAACTAACGAAAGGGGAAAATATAAAAATGCAGCAAATTAAGCAGCCATAGGAGAATATAGACGTCTAAAAAACGAAATTTGAAGGAAGTGTAAAATGACAAATCAGGATTACCTAGACGAGAAATGCATAGCAGTCGAAGTATGCATGACTATGAGAGAGATAGATGCCGAATAGAGAAACATTAAAGAGGCCTGAAAAAAAGAAGCATCTGTATGGACATTAATAGATCAGGTAACAGACACGCACTAAGCAAAGCAGAGTAGGCCGAAAGGTGGAAGGAATCTGTAGAGCATCAGTACGAGGGAAACAAACTTGAAGGTAATATAATAGAAAGAGCAGGTGAAGTAGATGAAGATGAAGTAGGAGATATACTGCGAGAAGAATCTGACAGAGAAATGAAGTCATAAGTCGTAACAAGGCTCCTGGAGTGGACGACTTTCTCTCAGAAATATTGAGAACCTTGGGAGAGCCAGCCATTAAAAAACTCTTTTGCTTGATGTTTAAAGATGAATAAAACACGCGAAATACTCTCAAGCTTCAAGAGGAATGTAATAATTCTTGTTCTAAAGAATGCAGGCGCGACAGCTGTTAATGCTACCGAACCACTAGTTTAATACGCCTTGGTCACAAAATATGACACAAACTTTTTACAGAAGAATCGAAAAAGTGGGAGGAGCCCAACTGGGGAAAGATGAACTTGGGTTCCGGCGAACTTTAGGAACAGCCGAGACAATATTGACACTAAGTCTTATCTTCTCAGTCTTCTTACTGTATTCATCTCTTGGTTTCCCTCTATAATGTTTAGCCCGCATCTCGTGGTCGTGCGGTAGCGTTCTCGCTTCCCACGCCCGGGTTCCCGGGTTCGATTCCCGGCGGGGTCAGGGATTTTCTCTGCCTCGTGATGGCTGGGTGTTGTGTGCTGTCCTTAGGTTAGTTAGGTTTAAGTAGTTCTAAGTTCTAGGGGACTGATGACCATAGATGTTAAGTCCCATAGTGCTCAGAGCCATTTGAACCATTTTCTATAATGTTTACCCCCCTCCCCAGCCTACACATACACTTCCTTTAAATGCTAAACTGGTAATCTTCTGATGTCTCACAATGATGCGTCCTATCAGCCGATCCCTTCTTTTAGTCAAGTCATGCCACAAATTTCTTTTCTCCCCAATTCCATTCAGTATCTCCTCATTAATTAGATTGTCTACCTGTGTAATCTTCAGCATTCTTCTGTATCACCACATTTCCAAAACTTCTGTTCTCTTCTTGACTTGTCAGTTCCATTCAAGGCTATACTCCAGAAAAATACTTTAATATCAAGTCCTAACACTTAAATTTATATTTGATGTTAACTAATTCCTCTTCTTCCGAAACGCTTTCCTCCCCATTGCCAGTCGACATTTTATATCCTCTCTACTTCAGCCATGCTCAATCATTTTACTGCCCGAATAGCAACATTCATCTACTACCTTTAGTGTCTGATTTACTATTCTAATTTCGTCAGCATTGCCTGATTTAATTGGAATACATTCCACTACCTTTGTTTCGTTTTGGTTAATGTTCATCTTATCTCCTCCTTTCATTCCATTCAACTGCTCTTCCAAGTCCTTTGCTGTCTCTAATAGAATTACTATGACAACGGGAAACCTCAAAGTTTTCAGTTCTTCTCCCTGAACTTTAATTCCTTCTCCAAATTACTCTATCGTTTCCTTTAATACTTGCTCAATGTACAGACTAAAAGGAATCGGGAATAGGCTAAAATCCTGTCTCAGTACCTTTTCAACCACAGGTTCCCTTTCATGCCCCTCGAGTCTTAAAACTGCCGTCTCGTTTCTGTACAAGTTGTAAATAGCCTTTCGCTCCCTGCTGCCATCAGAACTTCAAAGAGGGTATTCCAGTCAACATTGTGAAAAGCTTTTTCCAATCTACAAAAGCTATAAACGTAGGTTTAACTTTCCTTAAACTCTCTTCCAAGATACGACTTGTGTCAGTATTGCCTCGTGTTCCTACATCTCTCCGGGAACCAAACTGATCTTCCCCGAGGTCGGCTTCTACCAGTTTTCCATTTTTCTGTAAATAATTCGTGCTAGTATTTTGCAGCCTTGACTTCCTAAACTGATAGTTCGGTTATATCCAAACCTGTCAGCACCTGCTTCTGTGGAACTGAAATTCTGAAAGTAGCAGGGATAAAATACAGAGAGCGAACAGTTATCCACAACTTATACAGAAACCAGACTGCGGCCATAAGAGTCGCTAGACATGAAAAGAAATCAGTAGTTGAGAAGAGAGTAAGACAGGGTTGTAGCGTCTACTTGTATTTAACCTTTACGTTGAGAACGCAATGAAGGAGATTTGCCGGTTACATTGCAATTCTATCAGACACAACAAAATACTTGGAAGAGCGGTTGAACGAAATCGATGATATCTTGAAAATGAAATAAGAAATGAACGTCAACATAAGAAAGCCAAATTATATTATATTATGCTGATAGAATTAGATTAGGAAGTGACATATAAAGTTAGTCCATGAGTTTTGCTATTTGGACAGCAAAATCCCAGACGATGTCCAAAGCAGAATGGATGTAAAATGCTGTCTAGCAATAGCAAGAAAAACGTTTCCAAAAAAAGACGAATTTGTTGACACTAAATATAAATTTAAGGGTTCGGAAATCTTCTCGTTTCTTGTACGGAAGTGAAACATGGACGATAAACAGTTCAGACAAGTAAATCATAGAAGCATTTGAAATAAGGTACTTCAGCAAAATGCTGAATTATTTGTGTAGATCGAATAACTAATGAAGAGATACAGAATCGAATTGGGGAGAAAAGAAATTTATGACTCATCTTGATTACCAGAAGGGATCGACTGATTCCTGGGGCGCCGAGGCTTCGTTAATCTGGCGATGGAAGGACGTTGGGGGGGGGGGGGGTAGGGGGATGAGCATTCGACATAAACACTGCATATCTTACATTGCTGACGTATTTTAGTAAATCTTTAGTCAATGAATTAATGTTGTGAAGTAGAACAATTTAGAATCAGAAATATTTAACCTGAACGTTCTTTATGCCTTACACCAAGTGTAGCCCAAAAATTGGAAATCTCAGGTACGCGCCTAGGATTTTATTTTTTAGCCATGTGTGTTTTTTAAGGATTTCTGTGTGGCAGTAGTAACCAGGCACTTAATTTGACAGTCCGTAGACGTGTTTTAGATACCAATTTCAATGGATGTGTATGTATGTGTGTGTGTGTGTGTGTGTGTGTGTGTGTGTGTGTGTGGGTTTCTGACGTATTTTAAATTGGAAATACTGCTAGGTGCAACCTATATGTAATTTTTTGTATAAACACTTTTGAAGATGTCGCATAAAATTCGGTTTGTTTGGATACTTTTGTGTACAGACAAGATGGTTGCTCTGTGGCTGTATTGAGATTGGCCGTTTCGTTTTAATGAACTTTGGCCTACTGGGACGATTGGCCGTTTCATTTTAATGTCTGTTAAAATACTAGGCTGTGATTGACTGCAGAATGGAGAAGATGGGGAGGGGGAGGGCAGATGGAGTGGAGGATGTGGTTTAACATGCGGTGATAATGACATCATTGAGAAGGATCATGATGTAATTGGTAAGGGGAGTGAGCTTATGACGTCACATGTTGGGGACTTTTGCTTTCTCGCGTGATGTCAATGTAAACAAAGTGAGCTGGATAGTTATCACCTATACTATCGATATCCCGTAAACTGTTACTTTAGATAGAAAGTCTTGCTGTGGTAATAAGGACATGCTTTTTAGAAATCTGGAAATACTATAACTACCTGACATCCTTGATCCATATTTTTCAGGATGTCATGTGAGAAAAGTGCACGTTGCATTTCGCATGAACCATATTTTCGAAGACCACGTTGGTTGTCGTGGAAGAGGCCAGTCTGTTCGAGATACCTTATAAATCTGAGCTCAGAATATATTCTAATATAATATAAAAGATCTTTGTCAAAGATATTGTTTGATAATTTTGTGGATCACTTCTATTGTTCTTGTTGATGAATGCGACCAGTACTTTCCTCCCATTACTGGAAACTTATTTTTGTTCGAGAGATCTACAGTGTATTATGGTTAAAAGAGGGACCAAGTCAACTGCATATTCTATATAGAATCTGCAGCAATTCCACCAGGCCTTAGAGCATTGTTCAATGAAGCAGTTTCAGCTGTTTCCCAGTCCCACTGACACAACTACCTTTGTCATCTAACTTTCCAGTAGTTCAGTAGTTTTTCTTTTGCACTAATACGCTCAGTTTCGTTTCCTGTGTCATTCATAGATATCTAGACACTAATATTTCTTCCAATGTCAGAATTTACACCCGCTAAAATTTCTTTGGGTTTTGCAAGAGATCTTTCGATAATATTTTGCTATGGCCGCCTTGAAAACTTCACACGTAGCCCTGTAGTCAGCCAAACGCGTTTCATTTACTATCTCTCTATCCGTACTCATTTTTATAGCTGTTGTGCAGTAGATGATGTTTTCTTAAAAGTTTGTTAAAAGAAACTGTATATAATAGGGGTTTCCCTCCTCCCCCAAATCATGAACTGTTCTACTAGGTACGTATCTCTCCAGAAGTTGGTCAATCATTCTTTCAAACTTCAGCCACAGTTCTTCTACAAGATCCTACCAAGGCTAATTTTTTCAAGTTCTGCCTTGAGACATGAATCCATTGCCTCTTTATCTTTTTTAATGAATAAGTGAATCTTTCTACATGTTTTAGTTGTTCTACGTACTTCTTTAACCACTGTTGTCACAATCACCCCTTGGCCACAGATATCAGTTACAACGTGGGTATCTTCATAGAGCTCAGAGCCATTTGTTCTATCAGATCTTATTTACTTCCATATTGAGTAAGTTTTAGAACCATCTGTTCCTGGTACTTAGTATTGTTACTCAGGATGTAGTATCACGCCCGCGACTTACAAATGTATGATTACTCGAATCGATCACTGGATGATTAAAGTGTGCTCCAATGATGACGACTGAGGAACATACGTACTAGCGAGCTGAGATTACCTCTGAAGTTTTGGGTTACATCTGGGGGGTAAATCTGCTGGTCAGTAAAGAGATCCAATTAGATACTTAGTCATGCCCAAACAATCAAACATGCAGTTTCAGTTGCAGTCTCGATGGATCTGAGTTTCTTGATTACTGCAACGGATACACCACCTCCATTTACCATTACCCTGTGCTTTTGATTTACACCTATATTTGTTATTAATTTCGGGTTTTAGTTAGTTTTATGTACCTAATATTATGTGAGACCTACTTCTTTTTCGCAATGCTTCAGACTCTGTACCTTTTATATAAATTATTCTGCACTTGATCACTAGGATTATGATATAATAACCTTTGGGGACCATTTCTCTAAATCTTGCACTCGTTCTTGACTGTCTCCTACAGCTATTATTATCTGTACTAGATGGAAAGTCACCTAATATGGGAAAAATTTGTGTACATACCACATGCGGTCAGCTACCTGTGCAGCAGACTCTGACGGGTAGTGCAGACTCGTCCCATTTAGAGAGATCCTACAGTTACCAACATTATGGCACAAGTCTAGATATTCGCCAACTAGTTTTTTACAACATCTTCCACTAGACTCAGAAACAGGGGGCTACTGCCAATTCTGGGGATAGTGCTGGAAACTGTGAGCTTCGTTCAAATGACACGATCAACCTTCTTTGTCAGTCACTGGAATGATCCAAGTATGACCTCGGAGCTCAAAGGACGACATCGTTCTCTTCAGCTTGAGCTCAACCTGCAGAATTTTGCAGCCTGTTTTCTCAAATGGTTCAAATGGCTCTAGGCACTATGAGACTTTACATCTGAGGTCATCAGTCCCCAGGAATTAAAGCTACTTAAACCTAACTAACCTAAGGACATCACACACATCCATGCCCGAGGCAGGATTCGAACCTGCGACCGTAGCAGCAGCGCGGTTCTGTACTGAAGCGCCTAGAACCGCTCGGTCACAGCGGCCATCTGCCTGTTTTCTGCATGGCTACCGAAACAGCGACTTTAACATGTTATCTGATGCCTCTAGTCACATATACTGAGCGCACAAAGTGAGCCTATCCAACCCTATTACCATTTCCATAAAGGGTGGTATTACTCGCCGTAAGTAAGTGTCGACAATTAACAGATTCGTACCCTTTTGCGTTTGCTTCCTCCTGATCTTACATTGTTCAGCATTTCCTCAGTTAAACATAGACGCATAGGGTCATTCCCGATTTTCCTGTGTTTTACCTCTTGTTACACTCCGGTAGTAACTACTATCATTGTCAGTTCAACAATGACACATGACAATGACTGACTCCAAGGAAGAATCAGCTATTAATATTCATCCTTTCAGTTACGTATTTCATTACACCATTAAAGCAAGCTGCAAAACGATGACGAGTGATGGCCTTCTTCAGTACTCAGCTCTCAACAAACAGTTTCTGATGGCTCTTGCTGACACGCCGACCAAAGCTTTTTACTTTTACTGCGGCCGCCAGGCGATCAACAGTGGCATCTCTGCTGTTGCGCCAGTCTATACGTAAATCTGTACGCCTTTGCTGCAAAGAACGACGACTACGATAGTGAGCGCCTCTTTCCGACAATCAGCCGACACCTCCTGTGCAACGTGTTAGGCAATTCTGTCTATAGGCTATTCAACCTTCTACATGTCCGCATAACTAATTGTACGAATTGCGCTCGTTGACGCCATCCTGTCAAGTGTTCAGTGTTTAGTAAGCGAGATCTATGTCCTGAACAACAAGCGACTCTTCAGCTCATCAGATACAGCTGCTAAAAATTCTGCGTTTTCTTGTTGGGTGGTTGTTAGCGTATCCGCGGTATGGCCTTTGAAAAATTTACTTTCATAACCTCTTAATACTACATTCAAATATGTTTCTAATTAACGCCTTTAACAAAGTTAATTCTTCTCTTCCTCTAGTGTAATAATAACAATAATAGTAATAATGGCAATTATAGTAACAGAGTCAATGATAATGGAATCAGACTATATGTTGTCACGTTCTGGTGGAAAGTTAGACAAGCTAATTAAAGTTAATCACTAAGGAGCCATAACCGGAGAAAATTGCTTGTTTCGTAAAATAGGCAGTTCTGGGGGAGGATAAGAGCAGCTTCCAAGCTTTACATGTGTCTGATTGATAATATATAGATTTCTGGTGTCCAGCTTTTCTTCCGGTTGTTTCAGTCTTCAGTGGACCTTCCAAAAGTAAAAAAAAAAAAATAAAAAAATAGCGGATCGCACGATTTAGTATTCTCAATTCTTCCAAAATACTGCATAAAAACAGTTTTGGTAGTATATACAAATAATTTAGAATTATTAAATTGGAAAAATATGAGATTAACAACAGAAGAAAACATACAGCTTCGTAGGTGGTATTCTATTTCATCAGACTGAGTGCGATACAGTATGGTTGTAGGAATATTAAGACTCTCGATACGCTGGATCCCACTAGTCAGTCATTGTTGTTACTGTTCCATTGCCTGCTTGTAAAATTTCTGATATCGTTTCTAGAAATAATCACTGTGTGAACATAACAGCACTGAACGAGGTGGCGCAGCGGCTAGCACACTGGACTCGCATTTGGGAGGACGACGGTTCAATCCCGCGTCCGGCCATCCTGATTTAGGTTTTCCGTGATTTCCTTAAATCACTCCAGGCAAATGCCGGGATGGTTCCTTTGAAAGGGCACGGCCGGCTTCCTTTCCCGTCCTTCCCTAATCCGATGAGACCGATTACCTCGCTGTCTGGTCTCCTCCCCCAAACAACCCAACCCAACACAACAGCAACTACATGTGGCCAGATGATTACTTCTTACGCTTGTACCACGATAACTGTCAGGATAAGGATCATTACGTCTGTTAAGTTACGTACAACTGCTTTACGGGTGCCATATCTTCCAATTGGTCTCAATGACACACTGTTTATCAGGCGAAAAGTAATGTTTAGAGTATACTGAAAATGTTGTCTGCACGAAAACACCGCTCTTGCTTCTTCAAGATCGTGAAGAACTTAACGAAGTCATTCGTGTTCAGTATGTGGTGGAGTGTGCATTTTTCGTGTTCGCGATCGACTAGTGGCACTGTTTACTATTTTGATAATGACGTTTTCGACTATAGAGATAGAAGATACTAGTAACTGTGTGTCACTGTGATCTTTGCCATAGAGTATCCATGCTATGGGTACCTATCAGCATGGAGAAAATGGTTGGCTGCAAACATCTCCTCTTCGCTTAAAAAAATAATGTCGTTGGAATTCAGGGCTCTTGTGTACAGCAGCCAGCCACCATTGGAAATAAAAAATAGTACTTCAACTTCTTCACTATTAACCCAGTGGACGGACGAGGATTTGCTGATACACAGGGAAATCCTGAAATTTTGAAATGTGACAAAAATACTACGCACGAGAAACTCATGTGCACAAGGGCTGTGATGTGACTCTATAGAAGAGACTGCAGCCACAGCCTAGGAATCTCATCGATACGTCCACCAATCCGCGTCTAGTAGAGCAATATGCAAGAAGGAAAGTTTATGAGGTCTGTGGCGCTGGTTCCTATCTCATACATGTTAAAGGAACTGGCAAGAATATAGAAGATGCTCTCGTTGATTGAGTGACACACATCAAAATAAAGAAATGTTACAGCTTGTGGCTGCTCTATAATTTTAATTTATAACGGTCGCTGTTCCCCGACAGGCGAAGCCTGCTCTCGCTAGAATCAATTATGACAGGAAGACTAGCGTGTTACCGGAATAAATATAACCCTTTCAAGAAAGTAGCGTTTGGTTTCCGAAGTAGCAAAAGTACGATATCCACCGTAACAGTGTTTAAAAAAATTGGGACTTGCAGCTCCTGATAAGGATTAACTGTACTGCAGACGCATGATTAAATCCATCCAAGGCTTTTGACACTTTTGATCACAAAACACTACGTGCTAAACAAAGTAGAATTATTAGGTATAAGAGGAATAGCTAATGTGTGGTTTCCTTCATAACTGAACAATGGGGTGTGAAAATGTAGAGATAGCTCACCCTTAGATGATAATAAATTTTAGTGATACAGTTATTGGACCAAAAACATATTAACATAGGTGTCCCTTAGGGTAATATATTTGGCCTAATTGTGTTCACAATAAATTGTGGCTGGCTGCTGTACACAATCAACAATTTACTTCATATAGAAGACACGGTCTCGAATCATGTCTTCATCTGATAAAATCGCGTAAAGCAATGATTTTCCAGACATTAGAGGAAGTGAAAAAATTCTCTTTGTTGACTGATTAAATATCAGAAGTAGTAGAGAAGGTGAAAGAAACTCTCAAGGATGATTATAATTTGACAGAATATAATAAATTAACACTGAACTTAAGCAAAGAGCGTAAATATAAATGATAAATGTGTAGGCGGTACAGTAAACACAAAATTTTTAGTGATGAACGATGACTGTCAAATGAGATGGAATGAAGACACAAGCATACTGGCAAAGGGGATGTCATTAGCATGATACGTCTTTAATATCCCGCCATCAGTGTGTAAAGTTGAGCGCCTTGTGGTGAAATACTCTTCCTACGTACGCCCGATTCATAGACAAGGGATTATTTTCTGTTTATCAAATACACAAATCATGTACATTTTCAAACTGCAGGAAAAGCCCATAAGAATATTAAATAAAAATAGCAGTTGGCATCTGTGTTAAGAACTATAAAAATAATGGGTGTCTTCACTACGCCAAGTGATACCATCTACCAATCTCTTGTGTAATCAGGAAAAGAAAACATTTGTAAGTCTGTCACTGATAATTCTGCAATGATCGTAGAAAAATACCTAGTTTGGACTTACATTTACAAAGGGGAAATATGGAAGCCTAAAAACAGATTTTTTTCAGTTGGAGGTTAAAATTATGTAGTAATCCTCCTGCCTACGCATTAGTAAAGTCATACAGTGACATGAAATGCTACTAGTTTGTTGGATGGTAATTCACTCAAACGTGCTGAGGATGGCTATTTGCATCTGAAATCAGGATATGCAGGAGTAATAAAAACCCAATGGAATTGCAACTGATTGACTTGTACCTATCCTTCCTTAATACAATAAATTACCGTAGGAAATGAAAAACAGAATTAAAATACGTTTATATAAAAAGGCAGCCAAACCATACCTCTTATGTAATTTATACTGCACAATTAATGGTTGTTTAAAGAAATGAGAGCATCGGTTAACACAAAAAGTCACACACAAACCGCCTCTGTCACATTATACGAGGTTTTTTTCTTTCTAATCTCCGATCGGTCTCGAAATTGAAACTACAGTTCAAACCCGGTGAAGATTGGGGCAGACGTCTTGCGCACTGTTTATAGTATGCTCATGTATCGTGTCGTATCACACTTTTCAGTTCCAAAAGCACAGTGAGTCCGCAAAGGTGATAGAGCAATAGTTAATTATTAATGAAAACCACCTCAATTGTATTATCAAACATTTATTGTGTTACTACCGGTTTCGTTCGTTAAATATCTTCAGGTTTCCGTGTTGTGCTACAGTCAAAACACACATGGTCTGGTTGTCGCCTGAAATGTTAAAGACCAGATCCAACGACACTGATCGTAAACGTTCTGCCGACCGCCTGACGGAAGTATGGCGAGAAGACACAGCGTACTGCGTACAGTAAATCGACCAGACAGGGCCATTCCACGACAGAGGTAGCCAATGAATATAGTAAGAGTGGTTATAATTAAACGGCAGCTATTCACAGAGATCTTGTGCGAGCTGTAATTATCGTATGACAGCGAAATTTGTACCTATTGTTATGCGTTAATGCGGAACTGATTTAAGTTGGAAAAAAGTAGTTGGCTACCAGGTGCAAGTCTGACCCTGTGAATGCAAGAAAGACGTATAGATACGTTGTCATATATAATGGATTAGGAATGTGACGCGGACAGGATAGGTCAAATGAGTGAGAAAGGCATAATGTAGACTTAATTATTAACCGCCGCTTACACGATATCAGTGTTAGCAGGACCTCCTTGTACACCATGTGATTCTTGCTTTGGATGAGCACAAATGTGTGGAAACCACTGTTTTCATGCGAGATGGGGCAACATATCGTGTCGCAAGCCCAGTGAAAGATCTGCTTAATCCAACCGTCCACGACCGTGTTATCTTCAGAGATTTACCAGATGCATGGCCTGCAAGATCACATGATCTGAATCCGTATGACGTTTGGCTCCGGGGATATCTAAATGCACGAGTTTCCGGGGACACATCTATAAAACGACGTGATCAACAATTGCTCACAGTAGTTCCGGTGTAATCTGAGCAAACTGTTCCTGTATACGAGACTTTAGATCGGGCACAGAGCGAACGTGTCCCCGGAAACTCGTTCGTTGCATTCATGTTTAGTCAGTTTTATGTTTGCAGAGCGAAATGGTCGCTCTAGGCAGCTGAATCCATAAACTTCAGGCATTCATTCATCCATGCATATTTCCGCTACGAAAAATACACACATACTGTTGCAGGGTGTCGCCCACATAGGCCGCATCCATCACAGTTCCCCCATTGGCGTACGTGGTTATTCTGTGGTGAGGACAGTGAAGCCACCATATCGGTCACTTTTTGCAATAACCGCGAGACTGTAACGTCTCTCATGGGCACTACAGATGACTAGACTTAGGGAATTACTCTACATGTTACGCTGGGACTCATCTATGAACAGGACACTATCCTTCCGCTCGTGGATACACTCACGGTGGGCAGGAGACAAATTCACCGAGCCACGGTTGTCGGGGAACTCTATATCTTGGGTCGTCGAACGAACTAAGCGACCTATCGAAACTAATGATACACTGCTTGATACTAAACGGGTGACCCAATGGGTGCCACGATATCTCTAGCCGAAGCAGTGACGTCACTTGTTAGGACATATTCGGGCCCTTTAGGAAAGACGACCGATCTAGCTCTGGGGTCGACAGTTCCTATACTGCTGTTGAATATTTACTTCCTCCTGGAATCTTCTTCCCAGGGTGAGACAAAGTTAAGGATGACATTTTACTAATGAAACTTCCTGGCAGATTAAAACTGTGTGCCCGACCGAGACTCGAACTCGGGTCCTTTGCCTTTTTGCGGGAAAGTGCTCTACCATCTGAGCTACCGAAGCACGACTCGCGCCCGGTCTCACAGCTTTACTTCTGCCAGTATCTCGTCTCCTACCTTCCAAACTTTACAGAAGCTCTCCTGCGAACCTTGCAGAACTAGCACTCCTGAAAGAAAGGATAATGCGGAGACATGGCTTAGCCACAGCCTGGGGGATGTTTCCAGAATGCAAGGTTCGTAGGAGAGCATTTCTCAATTTTGTTTGCAATAAACGTTGTTGTAGTGGGAAGAGGAAAACAATACTGGAATTTATGTGCTTTTCTAGCCAATCTATCTGCAGAGATTACGCTCCATGAATATATTTACCGTTTAAAGCATTTGAATCTATAAAAGAATGTTGTCCATTATTTTCAGTTTTCGGCATTGAATATGTGAAAAATAATATCTCACTGAATTTCAGTCTTACTACGATTAACTTCAACGAAAAAATACATGTACCCATACTTCAGTTCCTTGGGCTCCAATCGCATTAAATTACCTGACAATTGCTTCATTGGTTCACGGGCGTCGCATCGGATAATGTTGTGAAAGTTGCACAGTATATCAACGAGTCAGTTGTTCGTCATCTTCAGGTGCTTTCTGAAGTCTTGCTCCAGTGGTTCACCAGTATACATGCTGAATCGGTAGAAAAGCGCAGGCGCCAAGGGATGGAGTATAACGTCATTATAGACGAATACCTGACAATTGTTTGCTTGCATTTGTCACAGAGATCTTCCCAGAAATGTGACTAAGGCCACTGTAACTTTACATAACATGATTTATTCGAGCTGAAACCGAAGTTTGTGTTCGGAATTCGCTATAGCATGTATTTGCAATTCAAACGGCCTGGGAATCCAAATTTAAACCTGTCACGGATGAGAAACAGAAGCGTGAAAGATGTTTTAAAAGCAATAACGCCAGTTTGTAATTTCGTCTCGCCTGTTATGTGAACCATATATTCTGAGATCAAACGGACCGTGCCTATTGATCATATGCTGTGACTGTAATGTTTGGACTTCAGTTTCTATCTCTTCAGTTTGCTCAGAATCCATGTTCGTTATTCAACATACTGAGAAGGAACAGTTTTCAGGGACACGGGAAAAAATCATTGTTGTATTAACATGTAAATGCGAGAAATTTCGTGTCTGTTATAGTGTTTCTTTTGAATATCTCTATCTTCTAGGTTAAAGTCAACAGTCAAGATCGTAATAATATTTGATCATTTACCGGTTTCGGTTTATGTCAAAGCAATCTTCAGAATTTCTGGTCCCCTATGGCTGGTGCGGGCGGCTCCACGGTTTTTTCGTACTGAAAGTGTACGATCGTTGTATCACGAGAAAACTGAGGAGCGGCCAGCACCAGCCACAGGGGCCAAAAATTCTGAAGATGGCTTTAACATAAGCAGAAACCGGTAAATAAACAAATATTATTGCGATCTCGTCTGTCGATTTTAACATAAATATAGTATCAGGTCGCTGCACTCCAGAGACAATGTTATCTAAAGTTATGATCTCTACCTTCACTTAAAATGCGATCGCACATTTCAGCATAATTAAAATTTGAAAACGTACGTTCACCTTAGAGAGAAATGGGTGTTATGTCCATCATTATGTTCTAAAAGCATATACATTCTCGAATTTATATTGAGATTGTTTGATAGCCTTCAAGGCACTTTATAGGCCTCAGTTATTCAAGTGGTAGGCCAGAGTCTTGTCCTACTACTTCCAAGATGAAACGTCAACTTTGAAAGTCATTTTTCTCCATCGAAATTTGCAGACTGACTTTTTGGCCCGATGCGCTGCTACCACAAAACTGCAAGAGGACCGTAGCAGCATGTGTTGATCGTTCTTTAATATGCAAACGCTGTAATGGTGTTGTTGGCTGACTACGTTACCTTCCGATAAAACAAGGAGAAAAGTAGACACATTTCATTTACATTATGTACCAAAAGGTCTTTGGACACTCCATCGAACGCATTCTTTGTGACGTTAGGCTATGCGTCCGAGCCAATGTAAGAGCGAGCGTAATACACCAACATCATCGACATATTTCCAGTCCCAGTGACCCAAAGTGAAGAAATGAATTTGGAGAAGGCGTCATTACAGGAACGCGCAAGGTTGAGTATTCCGTGAAAATTCAAAGAAGTCATACAGAGTAACCCCCAAAAAAAAAAAAAAAAAAAAAAAAAAAAAAAAAAAAAAAAAAAAAAAAAAAAAAAAAAAAAAAAAAAACACTGACTGACTTTAGGGACAGCTTCTCTACACAAAAACAAGAAAAATATATCTTGCAAACAAGAGCTCTAAAGCGCATACCTTAACAGATCTCTGCACTTGTTGTTAGTCTTTAAAAATGTTTCAAATGGCTCTAAGCACTATGGGACTTAACATCTGAGGTCATCGGTCCGCTAGACTTAGAATTACTTAAACCTAACTAACCTAAGGACATCACACACATCCATGCCCGAGGCAGGATTCGAACCTGCGACCGTAGCGGTCGCGCGGTTCCAGACTGAAGCACCTAGAACCGCTCGGCCACAGCGGCCGGCTGATGCCAAGCCTGAGCGGTCCATTCGGAATGTTGTTCGGCCCATCTGTACCGCGCTGCGTGGTGTCGTGGTTGCAAAGATGGGTCTTGTCATGGACGTCGGGAGTGAAGTTCCGCATCATGCAGTCTACTGCGCACAGTTTGAATCCTAACACGACGTCCTGTGGCTGCACAAAAAGCATTATTCAACACGGTGCCGTTTCTGTCAGGGTTCATCCGAGCCAAAATCCGTAGGTAGCGGTCATCAACTGCCGTCGTAGACCTTGGGCGGCCTGAGCGAGGCACGTCGTCGACAGTTCCTGTCTCTCTGTATCTCCTCCATGTCCGAACACTATCGCTTCGGTTCACTCCGAAACACCCGGACACTGCCATTGTTGAGAGCCCTTCCTGGCACGAAGCAACTATGCTGACGAGATCGAACCGCGGTATTGACCGTCTAGGCATAGTTGAACTATAGACAACACAAGCTGTGTACCTCCTTCCTGGTGGAATGACTGGAACTGATCGGCTGTCGGACCCCCTCCGTCTAACAGGCGCTGCTCATGCGTGGTTGTTTACATCTTTGGGTGGGTTTAGTGACATCTCTGAACAGTCAAAGGGACTGTGTCTGTGATACAACATCCACAGTCAACGTCTATCTTCAGGAGTTCTGGGAACTTTTTTTGATGTGTGTGTATCGTCGACGTACCACTGTGCTGTGAGGGTGCCTCGGATGACAACTGAAGGAGCCCTGCTATGAAATAAAATAGCATCCCATTCCATCACTCCCGTATGTCGTGTCGTGTGGCGGGCGTCAGTCAGGTTGGTACCCCACCGCTGTCCGGGGTGTCTTCACTGGTCATCGGGGCTCATTTCGAAGCGGGACATATCACTGAAGACGATACTACTCCAGTCAATAACATTTCAGGCCGAATTTGCCAAAACCACTGAAAACGAGCTTGTTGGTGTACAGAGGTGAATGGAAGTCGGCGGAGGCCCTTGATCTCAGCCCCCTTTCTGTGAGCCGCCTATTAATGGTCCTTGTGATCACTGAAGCACCTGTTGCACATCGGATCGATGATAATGATGAATCCGGGGCTCTGAAGGCCCTTCTGACGGCTTATCGGTCCTCACGTTCTGTTGTCTTTATAGGTCGGCCGCTTCCTTCTTGACGCTGTGTTCGGCCATGGTTCACCCATTCCTACCAACATTGTCGAACAGTGGCATAGATCCTATTCAAATGTCGAGCGATTCACCGATTACTCTAATCGGCTTCTTTGAGGTCAACTACTAGTCCTCTCTCAAATGCTGGCATTTGTGTATATTGTTCACGTGCCTGTCTGCGAGGCATAGTTACTGCTCAACTGTGTACACGGAATGAAATTCGCAAAGACTTTACGCCCTAGTGTCGACATGTACCCTGTTTATTATCCATACAGGCTGCACATTGAAGTTGCGCTGCAGCGTCACACATTCATCAGTCGGCCACCAAGGTTTACAGTTTTGCATTTTTTTGTCGACACTTGTATCAATATCAGTTTGTGACTAACTGGCATAGCTTATTCATAGTGCGTCTTTATTTTTTGTCTTGGAGTGTGATTGGAATTCTCCTTTGGTCGGTTTGCCCATTCTTCAAGGCTTCCATGGTTTTCAGCAGTGCTGGATCTTCCCATTGCTCAACAGCAGTGTCATTTAATGCTAGACGACAGAGATGTCATCCACACAGCTGTGCTCCACCAAAGGATTCCCTGAAAGGCAATTGGCGTCCTTGTGCCTACGTCCGTCTACACGGTGATGTCATGCTTCTGAAGCCTCGGTGCCTATCTCGCCAGTCGACACCAAGGACCTTTTAGGCTAGTTAGCCAGCGTAGAGAATGATAGTTCATCACAACGGAGAATCGTTTACCAAACAGATATGGACCGAAATTGCGAGTGGCCCAAGGAAGTGCAACGCACTCGACATCAGTTGCAGAGAAATTCATCTCTGACTTAGAGAGTACTCTGGAAGCGAAAGTATTACCTTTTCAGCGGGTTTCCAAATATGCACTAGAACTGGACCTATCTCATAACCAATATGGACTTCTTTCCGACCCTGGACGCCATGTCACTAATGTGTCCCATATCGTGCCAAAGATTTGCAATGTTTAACTGAAGCTCGAAACTTAGCACGAACTTTAATGCGACACTCTATTAATAGCTTCCACAACTAAAGTCTGTGTCGAAATCTGACCGAAAATCCAAATAAATTATGTTTGTACGTAAAGTATCAGCGTAAAGACACAATTAATACCTTGACTGCGTGATATCAATTATAATACAGTATTACCGGTGACAGTGTTAGTAAATCAGAGCTGCTAAACACAGTTTTCTGAAATTCCATCACCATAAAAGACGAGGTTAAACTTTCCAGAACTCGAATGAAGGACAGCTGCCAAGATGAGTAACTCAGGATTTTATATCCTCAGCGTAACGAAGCAGCTTAAATCACTTTAGTCTTCCACTCCACATTGTATACCGATTATGTTTGTTTCAGAGTATGCTGATACAATAGCTCCGTACGTAGTCATACATATAACAGCACTCCAACCATCGACATATACTTCTACTCAGTTTGTGGTCATATGTCTTGTGTTATTTATTTCTTGTGTTTCACGAAGGGAATGAATATCCCAACATGAACAGTTTTCAATGTTGGTGTTTTGTAAGTACAAGTGTTCACTTCTAGTTCAGTATTAGAAAAAAATATCTTATTATTCTAATAAGTATATATTGGCCGTACGTGTAGTTGTTTTCTTTGTATGAAGTCACCGATATTTGGGGCAAAATCGTAACCCTGTTGACTGATCTTCATTTCATTAGATGGCTGTACTGGTTGGACATGTTGTTAGCATACTGATGCTCGAGCAACAGTACCGAAGAGGAGCCATAATTAAAGCATGTGCTCACTTCTCGTAACGAGACAGAGTCCATTACGTGCTAATCCATTTCGGCTTATTCATTCCACTAAGAAAAATTCTTTGGTGGTGGTTGTTGTTGTTGTTGTTGTGGTCTTCAGTCCAGAGAGTGGTTTGATGCAGCTCTCCATGCTACTCTATCCTGTGCAAGCTTCTTCATCTCCAAGTAACTACTGCAACCTACATCCATCTGAATCTGCTTAGTGTATTCATCTCTTTGTCTCCCTCTACGATTTTTACCGTCCACTAAATTCGTGATTTCTTGATGTCTCAGAACATGTCCTACCAACCGATCCCTTCTTCTAGTCAAGTTATGGAACAAATTCCTCTTCTACCCAGTTCTATTCAGTACCTCCTCAGCCGGCCAGTGTGGCCGCGCGGTTCTAGGCTCTTCAGTCTGGAGCCACGCGACCGCACCGGTCGCAGGTTCGAATCCTGCCTTGGGCATGGATGTCTGTGATGCCCTTAGGTTAGTTAGGTTTAAGTAGTTCTAAGTTCTAGGGGAATGATGACCTCAGATGTTAAGTCCCATAGTGCTCAGAGCCATTTGAACCATTTGAAAGTACCTCCTCATTAGTTACGTGATATACCCATCTAATCCTCAGCATCCTTCTGTAGCACAACATTTCGGAAATTTCTATTCTCTTCTTGTATAAAATATTTATCGTCCATGTTTCACTTCTATACATGGCTACACTCCACACAAATACTTTCAAAAAAGACTTCGTGACATTTAAATCTATACTCGATGTTAACAAATTTCTCTTCTTCAGGAACGCTTTCCTCTCCATTGCCAGTCTACATTTTACTTCCTCTCTACTTCGACCATCATCAGTTATTTTGATCCCCTAATAGCAAAACTCATCTACTACTTTGAGTGTTCCATTTCCTAATTTAATTCCTTCATCATCACCTGATTTAATTAGACTGCATTCCATTATCCTCGTTTTTCTTTTGTTGATGTTCATCTTATACCCCCACTTTGAAGACATTGTCCATTCCGTTCAACTACTCTTCCAGGTCCTTTGCTGTCTCTGACTGAATTACAATGTCATCTTCAAACCTCAAAGTTTTAATTTCTTCTCCATGCATTTTAATTCCTGCTCCAAATTTTTCTTCTGTTTCCTTTACTGCTTGCTCAATATACAGCTTGAATAACATCGGGGATCGGCTACAAACCTGTCTCACTCCCTTCCAACCCGCTGCTTCCCTTTCATGCCCCTAGACTCTTATAACTCCCACCTGGTTTCTGCACAAATTGTAAATAGCCTTTCGCTCCCTGTATTTTTCCCCTGCTACCTTTAGAATTTGAAAGAGAGTATTCCAGTCAACATTGTCAAAAACTTTCTCTAAGTCTACAAATGCTAGAAACGTAGGTTTTCCTTTCCTTACGCTATCTTCTAAGATAAGTCGTAGGGTCAGTATTGCCTCACGTCTGCCAACATTTCTACGGAATCCGAACTGATCTTCCCCGAGGTTGGCTTCTACCAGTTTTTCCATTCGTCTGTAAAGAATTCGTGTTAGTATTTTGTAGCCGTGACATTGAACTGATAGTTTCGTAATTTTCACGCCTGTCAACACTTGCTCTCTTTGGGATTTTAATAATTATTATATTCTTCTTGAAGGCTGAGGGTATTTCGCCTGTCTCATACATCTTGTCACCAGATGGTAGAGTTTGTCAGGGTTGGTTCTCCCGAGGCTATGGCCGGCCGCGGTGGCCCTGCGGTTCTAGGCGCTGCAGTCCGGAACCGCGGGACTGCTACGGTCGCAGGTTCGAATCCTGCCTCGGCCATGGATGTGTGTAATGTCCTTAGGTTAGTTAGGTTGAAGTAGTTCTAAGTTCTAGGGGACTGATGACCTAAGATGTTAAGTCCCATAGTGCTCAGCGCTATTTGAACCATTCTCCCAAGGCTATCAGTAGTTCTAATGGAATGTTGTCTACCCCCAGGTCTGCCGCTGTGGCCGAGTGGTTCTAGGCGCTTCAGTCCGGAACCTCGCTGCTGCTACGGTCGCAGGTTCGAATCCTCCATCGGGCATGGATGTGTGTGATGTCCTTACGTTAGCTAGGTTTAAGTAGTTCTAGGTCTATGGGATTGATGACCTCAAATGTTAAGTCCCATAGTGCCTAGAGCCATTTGAACCATTCTTTTTCTACTTTGGGACCTTGTTTAGTCTTAGTTCTTTCAGTGTTCTGTCAAATTCTTCACGCAGTATCATGTCTTCCATTTCATCTTCATCTAAGTCCTCTTTTATTTCCATAATATTGCCCTCAAGTACAAGACCCTCTGTATACTCCTTCCGCCTTTCTGCTTTTCTATCTTTCCTTAGACCTGGTTTTCCATCTGAGCTCTTGATATTCGTACAAGTGGTTCTCTTTTGTCCAAAGGTCTCTTTAATTTTCCTGTAGGCAGTATCTATCTTACCCCTAGTGATATATGCCTCTACATCGTTACATTTGCCCTCTAGCCATCCCTGCTTAGCCATTTTGCGCTTCCAGTCGATCTCATTTTTGAGACGTTTGTATTCCTTTTTGCTTGATTCATTTAGTGCATTTTTATATTTTCTCTTTGTATCTGTTGAATTCAATATCTCTTCTGTTACCCAAGGAGTTCTACTAGCCTTCAGCTCTTTACCTACTTTGGCGGTATGGGAATCGAATGTGGGTTCCTAGTATGGTAGCCGGACACACTGACCTAGTCATGGAGGCGAGCACTTACTAAGTCACTAATTATAGGTGTAACTTTGAAATCAGCAGTGGATTTTGTGGCTGGAATGAGAGATGCTTGTATTGCTACCTTTTCGAAGTCCCGTTGGAAATTGCGAACTTAGCAGCTACAGCGTCTCTGTAAAGTTTACGGTTACCATTTTACCAACACCTGAATCCAGCGACGAAACAGGCAAAGCGCCATGAGTAGCTCTAATGTGAACGGTCATAAACAAACGATCTGGATACGAACACTGGCAATCTCCTAATGCTAGATTATTCCGTCGAGATACGCTTTTGTCACGGTAGTGGCGGCCTTTTTCGTCTCGCTGCGAGGGTTCACAAGAACACGCAGCCAAAGAACTACAAGCCGCGCTGTAAACAGTGGGCGCTGTTTAGGTCCCTGTTTGTGTTGGTTATCTGCCGCTGCTACGACTCTGGTGACACGCTGTAGGCAGCGCTCTTTTGCCGCTGCGCTCTGTGCCAGGGGACACCGTCTGTCAGGTGATGAGCTGAGTGTCCGCTAACAAGAATACAAGAATAGTTCTCCTTGGCTAGTTTTCTAAATTGGTAGTTTGATAGGTATATTTCTTATTATTAACTTGTGACACTACAGAACTTACACAAATAGGAACACAAGGTATTTACAAATCATTGTTTAAATTTTGCAGCCGGGGGCCGAACTTGGTGTCATTTCATACAAGTCTTTCAGAGCATTGTTAAATGCGTGAGGCGAGAAGTTCTTCGAGATATGTCTTATTCTTTGTTTCTGCGCACCATACATATGCGCTTTCACAATAACTCCATACCTTCAAGATGTGGCCTAATCTTCTTTGTAGCAATTGGATGTGTTTAGAGTCTAGGTCTCAACCGTTCACGACGGTAAGATCGAGCACTGCAACCTTCTTTATTGGGTTCTGAGGAGGAGGAGATTAGTGTTTAACAACGATGTCATTAGAGACAGAGCACAAGCTCGGTCTAGGGAAGGTTGGGAAGGAAATTGGCCATGCCCTATCAAAGGAACCATCCCGGCATTTGCCGGAAACGATTTAGAGAAATCACGGAAAATCTAAATCAGGATGGCCGGAGGCGGATTTGAACTGTCGTCCTCCCGAATGCGAGTCCAGTGTGCTAACCACTGTGCCACCTCGCTCGGTTGTTAGGTTCTGGGCTAGATAGGCTTTGTAAGGCGGAAGCTCATTTCTGCTTTTGCTACAATTCTCGGTGATATGCAAAACATCTGAGCATCGAATATCGACACAAGGTGGATTGCATTACTTTAGGCGAATGGCTGGTGAATTCTGGAAAGCTTTACTTAGAACTTAGTTCATACGAGATTATGTTTTCCTAAGAATTTGACCATTTGCACGTTCTAAAATCCGGAGGAGGAATATTTAATACAAAAGAAGCAACCATTGATTAGAAGTTGATCTGACAGTGCTTCCCGTGGCTTCATTCATATGTTAATTCATATTATTTGTATACACGCTGTTTTCCAACCCTAGAGCAAAATGCACACCAGGTGAATACGCAAATGATTTAGCAGGATTGCGTAGCGTACGTACATTTGCCGTCCTGTTACTTCCAGTTACTCCTGAGCTAAGCTTCTTCGGCAAATTCTTACAGTGGTGCCTAAACCTCAGTGTTCTTACAACTTAAGGAAATAGTTATGGAAAATTTCGTTCATATGAAATGGAACGTCTACTTTCATGTTTGCCTCTTTACTGTGGATATGGATTGCTGCTATCTCATTTGTTTCTGGATATGACTGGTGTCTATATTCGATATAGTTAAAGCACTTGAGAGTGTACTCCCACAATGAGTGATATCTTCGTTGTGGCACATTAATGTCAGGTCATCTGCATATTCGATTTTTTTAGAGTTAGTAGCTGAAACGCCGCGGATATACATATCATACAGAATGGAAGACAGAACTGATCTTTGGGGTCAGACTATTTTTACAGGTTACGGAATGAATGGAATTTTTCTAGTAATGGCCTTTTGGATTCGCCAGTAATTTATATGTCAGTTTTAGTAGAAAGATACGGCGACAGTTTTTCTAGCTTTTTGACGCGAAATACTCAAAACCATCGATCAGACAGCATGTTGTTGAGTGATATTGGAAACTTGTATTTACATCACCGAACGTAAATATCAGGCCTTCTCTTCATACTGTTGTATGAACTACCTGCAGATTCAAGAAAGCTGTAGCCGATCGGAGGCTTTTTCGCATCCAGATTCTATTTTATAAGTTTTAGCACTTGATTACAACAGCTCTGATTTTTTTCTAGAACCATCCAAATTGATTGGGATCATTTTGTCAGTGGTGTGTTGGATAAATTGTGTACTAGTGTCTCCACCAATTTATATGTTTTTCTTAGTAGAAAGATAAGATCGTAGTTAGCAACGTAAGTTGTTCTTTGCATAGTTAAAAAACTGCGAAAACTATATATTTTTCTCGCAAATGTTAACGTAATTTTCCTGTTCGCAGGATTGCGTTGAAGAATAAAAGGAGCAATTGTATCGCCCGAGGGCCTACGGCTATAACCGTATCTCAATACATCCCATCAAATCCTGCAGCTTTATTCGTCATCATTTTACTCGGGGATTAGTTGAGTTTCCTTACGTCACGTGCATAATAAGGGTGATTATACTAACAATATCACTTTGAATATAACTGTCTGTTCCTTGTTCATTTATAAGACTTGTCCTGTTCCGATTTTAAAATTTCAGTTAGTGTAGCAGCAACTCCATTAATATTGATATCTGTGCTTCTTGTTGGTATTTGTTGACCACTGTTGTAATAAACTGTTTATCTCACCTTTTCGATTAAGATATGATTCAATAAATTGTCAACTATTACGTCACTTTGTGATTGCTGATATTATGCGTACTATTCATCGTATTCTTGCCTCCGTCCAAATATGTACTGATGTCGAAATTCACATGTTATGAAATTATTGGAGTTATATTTTAGGACACCGACAAACCTTCCATTATTTGTTGGGATTGTAAGGATCCATTTTAAGTTATCATGAACTCGTTGGAAGTTCCATCGACGTCTTACGCCTGTTGTAACAAGAAGAATTTTCATATCATACTGGATGATGGCTGGTCTGTTTTGACTTGTGGGAGTGGCTTGAAAACTTTCCTCCTCGTCATACTTTCATTAATGGACAGTGGTGAGGACATTACGCAGAGATCAGGCGAATAATCCATTAACCAACTGTTAGATCTAAATTTACCAAGACACTTAGTGTTGTACACAAAGTGGAAATTATTCACTCATACTGAGTCCATGAGTGTGACGTCATTTCCGTCTTTTTCCGCGTATCACCACTCATGGCTGTAGCTATTAAAATCATCAAAATGTTCTATTGACTGACATTATTGGGAGAACTGGGGCAGCAGAACCCTGGAGATTTGCGGTTATTAACCACAGCGACGTTGGGAAGCTCAACTAAGAGGACAAATATATCTGCTGATCTGTCTTCATGATCATTCTGAATTCTGTGTCTACGACAGAGAAATACATGCACCGGTACTGTTGTTGTTGAGATTTTGTGGTAGGCAACTATCAGAGGTGGTAGTGTGGACCAAAACAAGAAAAAAATATCTAATAAACATGGGCTCTAAAGCACATACCTTAAGAGCTATGACATCTTCGACACCGTGAAACACATCTGTTCTACTGGACAAGTGCTATAGCTCTTAAGTTATATGTTTTAGTGCCCATATTTATTCAACAATTTTTTCTTGTTTTGGTTTTTTCTTTCCCCTCCAAACGTATGGAAACCAAGAGCTTGCAGTAGAAGAGAGGTATTTCACAGTGTCAAAGATGAACATGTGATCATATCTCTGAAAGAATGCGTTTTAGAGCCCGTGTTTACTGGACGTTTTCCTTGTTTTGGTCCATACTGCCACCTCTGAAAGTTGCCTAACCTGCAGTCTTAGCAGCAACAATAGTAGTATTCCACGGTCAGAGATCTCAGAACGATCGTCATTTATAACTTTCGACTCGGCTGTTTCCAGAGCCGGGACCCTTACTTCAAAGCGATATATTTTTCCATCTCCATCAACCTAGAAAGTTTGGAAACTCATCACGGCATCACCCGTCCCTAATTACTTTGTTGTCAAAGGGTCGTTACATCCTAATCTTGTAAGTGTAAATATCGGAGCCCCAATGTCGATGATACTCTCAGAATTGTCGAGTTATTTACTTCACAGTCATCTGTCTGCCCTCAGTAAAAAAAATGGTTCAAATGGCTCTGAGCACTATGGGACTTATCATCTATGGTCATCAGTCCCCTAGAACTTAGAACTAATTAAACCTAACTAACCTAAGGACAGCACACAACACCCAGCCATCACGAGGCAGAGAAAATCCCTGACCCCGCCGGGAATCGAACCCGGGAACCCGGGCGTGGGAAGCGAGAACGCTACCGCACGACCACGAGATGCGGGCTTGCCCTCAGTAGTCTGCAGCAATCCTTATCATTAACTCATTGTTGCATATGGTAGATGACTCTGGCCGCAATAGTTTTCGCTGAAATGAGCTACTCTCGCGTTTCCCTTGACACAAGGGAACGCTGCAAAGCCCACTGCCTGCACGATCTCGGAATTGGACTGTTACACGTTTTGGCAGCTACAGACAAAGGCTCTGATAACTTGCGTCTTCCCAATCTTCATCTCGAATGTCAGGCCGATGGCCAGCAGAAGTGCTAACAACATCCCAGCCAGTGTCATGTCATACTATGCCATTTACCGTGGCCACTAGAGCACAATTTTGCTCTCCAATGTTGATGAAATACAAACCTTTGGGAAAGGCTTCCTACTCCAAAGCAAGAAGGAAAGTTCATTGAAACATATGTCAAAGAATCCTTAGGTTTCGAGTTACTGTTGAATGTTTACTTTCACCAAAGTTCCAGGCACAGACCAACTTCATTTCACTCTTCAATCTTGACTCATTTAAATTTTTGCGCTACAGTTCAGGCTAGACATCAGCATCGCTTTGAGATTAATGTGCGGGCTGGAATTTTAGGTGACTGTTTCCCCAGCATGTCTTACAGGTGTTGTCTATAGAGACTTTATATCTCCTAAACTGACTAGATGATGTGACCTTGTAAATAAAAACAAACATACGGTTAATGCGTGATGGGTCTAAATTTGTCCCATTTTTCTAGTTGCAGTATGATAGCTGTATGAATAGAAGAGGACCAGTCAAATGGACTGCGCGTTCAACTGAGCTCAATCCTTTGGCTTTTTATCCCTGAAGCGCCTTAAACTCATGGTTTATGCCACAGACAATGCATATGGAGAAGCTCTTCATCGGCGTGTCATGAAAGCCTGAGAAATCGTTATTCTGCGGCAGTAAATATTTGAAAGGGTCCTACAGTGTCTGCTTGTGTGGATCCAAAAAGGGGAAAATTTGAAATTTTTGAGTTTCTGTTTGATGACCGTTTAAGCTGACAATGTGTAACTGATGTCTTGAACATTAGTTAAGTTTCATTAATAAGCTAAGTATTAAGATTCATTAATAAGATGGGAATGTGCTTGGGTGAACATTTTTCCTTGCTTTGGCAGCAGATACCTGCTTACTAAGCTTGCGAAGGAATTTTTTAATCAGAATGTATAGTCTTAATGACACGCTCTGCCACTATCAACTTAGGCGAATATCAGTTTAATAATCGAAAATGTATTTTTCTTTCCCCCAAAACATCTACAGATGTGAGAGTGTTAAATGTCTCACCCGTATTCATACAGGAAAAATATAAATATGAATGCATCATTAGCATTGCTATCAAGTACGTGTCTGATACGGAGAAATTCCAGGAAATATTGCCAGTGGATGGAAGAGTCGTGTAGGAACATGACACGAGGATACAGCAAGCAAATATCGGGAGATCGCTCACCGGTCTGCAGCTTCAGAATGTTCGGCAGTTGGCTGATAGCACGGGCCACATGGCGCATTTTGTTCTCAGATAAGGGCTTCCCTTTGATGGACTTGCCTGCACATGTCCCGCGGTCTTATCACACTTCGGATAAGCTTCAGGCTTACGGAATTTCGCCGCCAATCGTTTTCCTTCCGCATATAATTGACACCCTGACGTAGAAACTTCCTTTTCAGAGATTTAAAGTCGCACAAAAATTTGGTTCGTGTCTTAGAAATCGTGTAGTGTAACAGCTTTGTACCCTCAACGTGTTACGAACATTGTGAACTAACAGAAATCACATGAAGTTATTTCAGGTTGTTTCTACATCCTTGACCGCAGCATCACGATGCCGTAGCATATAGTTTCGCTTATTCGAATCTCGATGATGGAGTCTTAAACTTTGTTTCTCCAGCACAACGGTACCTGGAATACACGCTGCCTATGCACAAGACTGCCACATTAAACCATCAGACGAATAAAAAAATCATGAGAAATGTGAGTGCCAACACTGACCGTTAGACGGAAACTCTTAGCTACACGACTATATCTTTTTTTAATAATGTTTTACATATGATACTTCCTGTTTGACTCGCGACGCCTAATCCATAACGTCTTGCAGCGTTACATGTTACACGGGAGAATTTGTTCTTCCATGCATCTCAATACGTAAAATAGATGCACAGTCGGGGTTTCTTCGATCTAACAGCTGTGTTAAGTAATCCCAGCACAGGCTGGTGCCATCACTATCCGGCGCAGTTAATGACTTTCGAAAGCCTCACCATGGTCACCCATTAGCAGAGTAAATGAAAGTCCTGTTGTTTCGTCGCAGCGGAAATCTTGCAGTCCTCAATCCTGCAGGTTGTAGAGATGTAGGCTATTGGCAGCCAGTGTGCTAACATATACCAGACGCAGTTGTCACCTTTCGTATTAAAACATTCAGATTATTTGTGATAGTGTACGATGACAAGAAAAGAAACACACGAATGAACTTTCGACCTAGTTTAAACCAGTACTAAAACTAATCTTTATTTGTAATGGAACGCAATTTGGATTTTGATACTGTGAGTTTGTGGCACGTATGGGTGTCGACTGGCTTCCATTGCCCAGTATTGATGGACGCATTTGTATATCTACACTACTGGCCATTAAAATTGCTACATCAAGAAGAAATGCAGATGATAAACGGATATTCATTGGAAAAATATATTATACTAGAACTGACATGTGATTACATTTTCACGCAATTTGGGTGCGTAGATCCTGAGAAATCAGTACCCAGAACAACCACCTCTGGCCGTAATAACGGCCTTGATACGCCTGGGCATAGAGTCAAACAGAGCTTGGGTGGCGTGTACAGGTACAGCTGCCCATGCAGCTTCAACACGATACCACAGTTCATCAAGAGTAGTGACTGGCGTATTGTGACGAGGCAGTTGCTCGCCCACCATTGACCAAACGTTTTCAATTGGTGAGAGATCTGAGATGTAGGGTTTCGCAGGGATCGAATGAAGGGTAGAGCCACGGGTCGTAACACATCTGAAATGTAACGTTCACTGTTCAAAGTTCAGTCAATGCGAACCAGAGGTGTCCGAGACGTGTAACCAATGGTACCCCATACCATTCACGCCGGCTGATACGCCAATATGGCGATGACGGATACACGCTTCCAGTGTGCGTTCACCGCGATGTTGCCAATCACGGAGGCGACCATCATGATGCTGTAAACAGAACCTGGATTCATCCGAAAAAATGACGTTTTGCCATTCGTGCACCCAGGTTCGTCGTTGAGTACACCATCGCAGGCGCTCCTGTCTGTGATGCAGAGCCAAGGGTAACCGCAGCCCTGGTCTCCGAGCTGATAGTCCATGCTGATGCAAACGCCGTAGAACTGTTCGTGCAGATGGTTGTTGTCTTGCAAACGTCCCCATCTGTTGACTCAGGACTCGAGATGTGGCTGCACGATCCGTTACAGTCATGCGGATAAGATGCCTGTCATCTCGACTGTTAGTGATACGAGACCGTTGGGATCCAGCACGACGTTCCGCATTACCCTCCTGAACCCATCGATTCCATATTCTGCTAACAGTCATTGGATCTCGACCAACGCGAGCAGCAATGTCGCGATACGATAAACCGCAATCGCGATAGGCTACAATCCGACCGTTATCAAAGTCGGAAACGTGATGGTACGCATTTCTCCTCCTTATACGAGGCATCACAACAACTTTTCACCAGGCAACGCCGGTCAACTGCTGTTTGTGTATGAGAAATCAGTTGGAAACTTTCCTCATGTCAACACGTTGTAGGTGTCGCCACCGGCGCCAAACTTGTGTGAATGCTCTTGAAAGCTAATCATTTGCGTATCACAGCATCGTCTTCCTGTCGGTTAAATTTCGCGTCTGTAGCACGTCATCTTCGTGGTTTAGCCATTTTAATGGCCAGTAGTGTATCTTATGCCTACCACTTTCAAAATTTCACAGAGTGTAGTCCAGTCAACATCGTTAAAATTTTCTCTAACTCTACTGACGCTATAAATGTATGTTTTCCTTTCTTCAACCGATCTTCTGCAGTCCGTCGTAGGGTCAGTATTGCTTCACATGTTCCTAAATTTCTCTGGAATCCAAAGTGATCTTCCGTGAGGTCGGCTTCTACCGGTTTTCACATGCTTTTTTAAAGAATATTTTGCAACTATGACTTATTCAGCTGTTGGTTCGGTAGTGTTCACACACGTCCGCATATGCCTTTATTGGTATAGCAATTATTCCATTCTTCTTGAAGTCTGAGTGTATTTGGTTTGTTTCATATATTTTGCTCAGCAGGAGTCATTATTTTGTCATGAAATGACTCTCCAAAGTATTTCAGTTATCGTGAAGGAATGTGGTTACTCCACGGGCCTTGTTTCTACTGAGATCTTTCAGTGCTCTGTTAGACTCTTCTCGCAGTATCATACCTCCCATCTCACCTTCACCTACTTCCTCTTCTCTTTTTATAAAATTGTCCTCAAGGTTGTTGTCCTTATATAGACCCTCCATATATTCGTTTCACTTTTCTTTTTTTTCTTCTTTGCTTAGCACTGGCTTGCGACTCAAGTACTGATATTAATACCGTTGCTTATCTTTTCGCCAAAGGTCTCTTCAGTTTTCCTCTTTGGCTACTATAATGTGTGCACTTGCTGTTCATAGCAGCTTATCCTTTTTCCTATTTTCTTATCCATTATTAGGCCTTCTGCTGCATTACCCATGTCTGATTTTGAATTGATAACCCTGTACTGACCGTATTCAAATGGTTCAAATGGCTCTGAGCACTATGGGACTTAACATCTGTGGTCATCAGTCCCCTAGAACTTAGAACTACTTAAACCTAACTAACCTAAGGACATCACACACATCCATGCCCGAGGCAGGATTCGAACCTGCGACCGTAGCAGTCGCGCGGGACCGTATTCCTTTAATTGGCACAATACGTAACTTCAGTGTGTCGCTCTCCCTTTTAAAATTCTCTGTACCTACCTGATTAAGGGATTTAACACCCCACGTCGCGACTGGTAGAATGCGAATTTTGTTTTTTCTGATGACAACATCCTCTGGAGTAGTTGTCGCATCATTTATCACATCGTTTAATCATGCAGTACAGCTGCATGCTTTCGGGAAAGAAAATAACGGCGGTAGTTTCCCTCTGCTTTCAGTTGTTAGCAGTACTAGAACAGCCAGGCCACGTTTGCTAATGTCAAAAGGCCAGATTAGTCAGTCATCCAGTCTGCTGCCCCTGCAACTGCTGAAAATGCAGCTGCTCTTCTTCACGAACAATATGTCGTCTGGCGTCTTCGCAGATGATGCTCCGTTGTGTTGTACCTACCTATCTGTATCGTACTCTTCTATTTTTTTCATTTTTCTTACGAGGTATCTGTGTTGAGTGATGCCCGAAGCTCAATTGAAAGGAAGGATACCCCTCTCTTGTAAACTACGCACTTGTAAACAGCATGCCTCTTTTCTATTGCATGATGCCCATGAAAGTCAATACTAATTTCTTGCAGTTACGACATTCTGAGTAGTAACAGCTTACTGACTGTTACTGGACACTTTCCCTTAAATGAAGCAGTAAAAAAACATCTTGCGCTTAATTATTCGAGTATAAGTTTTATTGATCGCGATTCGAACGGCTTTGTCATCAAGAATATTATTCACATATCATCGTCTGCTTTCGATGCTCAGTCACTACCCAGATTCCTTATGTTTTAGATGTTAGTTCTGCACAGGCAGTTGTTAGGTGTCCGTGTGCATGTGACAACATTTCTTTTATTGTACGTATCTTGAGCTGTTTTTCGTCATTACTACGGACATTATACTTGTTGGATGATACTCTACAGTAGCGTTCTGTAGTCCAGATTTGTTCTTTCTGTCAAATGGCTGATTCATGTTGCATTACGCTTGTACCCCATTTAGAATCGGAATATTAACACTATGTCATTACCTTGTTCCTAGCTAAATAAATTGTTATTGTGTATACAATAAAGGAAATTAGAATATTTTAATAGTGGCTTACTCAGTAACGATGAAGTTCTGAAAATTTTTATAATGTGCCAGTAAAAAGATGCTAAATAAATGAAAAACGCATTCAGTTAAGCGCTGTCGAATGGGAGCCAGAAGTAGGAGAGAGTTGCGGAGAATATCGTGGAGTAGTTCGGAGGCAAGATATACACGGTGAACCAGAACTCCACCGACGAACTTTCAGAGGTTATTCAGGGATACCTTCTGAGTATTTTGGTATCAGGGGCACATGGTCTCCGGCGGCTCGTTTCGTTAAAGAGGTATTGCATTTAGTTTGGTTTCTTGCCCCTATTAGCTCTGTATCTGTATTGCACTGAAAATAATGCGTCCGCAGCTCGTGGTCGTGCGGTAGCGCTCTCGCTTCCCACGACCGGGTTCCTGGGTTCGATTTCCGGCGGGGTCAGGGATTTTCTCTGCCTCGTGATGACTGGGTGTTGTGTGATGTCCTTAGGTTAGTTAGGTTTAAGTAGTTCTAAGTTCTAGGGGACTGATGACCATAGATGTTAAGTCCCATAGTGCTCAGAGCCATTTTTGAAAATAATGCATCAGTATGGTATTAGTCGACCGTTATTGCATCTGGGAGTTATGACGCCTCCTATTGCTGCCTACTGGCACTTCCACGACCAGCGAAGGTGTAGTTTCCTTTTTTTGTGCGCGGACAGTCTTCCTCACCTCGTCGAGATACATGAAAGAGACTCGACACAACACTATCTGTCACTGCAGTTAGTATTTGTTGGTTAATAAATTTAATTTCAAATTATTACCATCGCATAGCAGCGTTGTTTAGTGGTTGCCGCCAAAGATGCTCAGTAACAGCAACTAGGTGGCCGAGTCGTGTTTCAAAATGAATTGATATCTTTGATTTTGCGTAGCACACGTACACCGAATTAATTCCTTCAAAAGTCACAGGGTTCATTCAATACAGTTTATTGGATACGATTCACTACGATTGATAGTCATTATACTTAGGCCCGATAATAAATGTCCAAACAGGGTCTGTAATCGAAATTCAAAGAAATTTACTTTTAATTAGCCCTGATTACAATGAGATTAAGTATTTCACGCTGTGGTGCATGGACTTAAGATTCGCAAATGTTCAGAACTACAGCGGTAAAAGATTGGGCAATAAAGAAAGTCGAACACAAAGACTCCCACATGCTAAAGACTCACAGACGCTAGACACTAACAGACGCGAAAGATTACAATATGTGCATTGGTTTCATATAATAGTAATGAAACAAAAGGGACGTTCGTTTGAAACTCTTTGAATAAAGCCCCTTGCTACTCTGCATATAATACTCTATTCCATTGGTTCTTAATATTCTTTTATTTAATTTCACTTCTTTAAAACAAGAATTCGTGATTTTATATGAAATATGGGAATTATTCGCGGCCAGTTAGATTAAATTTTAGTTTCAAAAAGACGAGATGTGTAACGAGAAGTTACAGAGTTAGGACTCTTGGGTCAGCTTATCGTGAATATACTTGATAATTCACGCAGAACTGATCTGAAAGTATTGAACAGTGGGATGCGTTTTCCTTAGTCACAACTGTACTTGTGTAACGTAACGTTGCCGCGTGATGTGTGTGATGTCCATAGGTTAGTTACGTTTAAGTAGTTCTAAGTTCTAGGGCACTGATGATCTCAGATGTTAAGTCCCATAGTGCTCAGAGCCATTTTTGAACGTTACCGCGTGCTTCCGATAGCGGTAACGGGAGGAGAAATGTAGTAATTCCGTGGTTGGTTAGTTCTTGCTGCTGACAAGATTAATGCCCACTTTACTTCTCGCCCTCAAGCCTGCATTCAGACTTGCTCGGTTTTGTCTCGCCTTTGTTTTTCCTTCAGTGTTCGTTGCAAGTTAACAGTGAAACACAGCAGCACGGATACGTTTACTGACGAAGAGTTGGTAGCTATGCAAATGGTGTACGGATTCGCTGAGTGTGACGGAATAGCGATACAACTACGCGGAAATGTTCCCAGAGCGACGGCAACCGCATCACAGCACTTTTGCATCTATTGTTGCACTACTCTGTTTATAATTATGTGCAGTTTAGTGATTGCAAAAAAATGGTTCAAATGGCTCTGAGCACTATGGGACTTAACATCTATGGTCATCAGTCCCCTAGAACTTAGAACTACTTAAACCTAACTAACCTAAGGACAGCACACAACACCCAGCCATCACGAGGCAGAGAAAATCCCTGACCCCGCCGGGAATCGAACCCGGGAACCCGGGCGTGGGAAGCGAGAACGCTACCGCACGACCACGAGATGCGGGCCTAGTGATTGCGTATCACAGGCTTCTGCACTGTTGTGAAAGTAATTTCACAGCAACAAGGGTGATTGGGTTAGCAAACTGAATAAATCGTAATTACTTTATTACTCTGCAACAGACCCACAGAGACCGTGTGTCCCTTATACAAAAATACTCGGCAGGTTTCCTGAACAACCTCTGAAACCTTTTCTGTGGAGTTCTGGTTTAACCTGTTTACATAGAATGTATCCGAAAATAATAAAGCCAGGAAAGTTTTGCCCTATCCTGCCGTGTTACCGGCATAAAACAGCCGTGTAACTAACTGTTTTCATTGAGAAAATTTGGTTAGAAGAGACTAGTTTGAACAACAAGAGGAGACGGTAAAAGAATATACTAAAGCAAAGCAAAATATTTGTGAGATATGTATGATGCTTTAAAGATTCGAAGTCATGTGCTAAAAGGAAGGGAGATTACGCTTCAGTGGTACGTCGATGACAACGTCATTAGATATGGATCACAGGTTGGTATTGGGGAGAGAGTGTAATGGAATTCAACAATGCCCTTGCAAAGAAATCACTCTGCCATTCGGTTTACTGTGATTTAGGGAAACCACAGATAACCTAAAAGTGTATTCCTGGACGGGGAATTGAACCCTATCCTGCCGAATAGAAGCCTAGTGGGTGACCACATCGTCACCTTGCTCAGTCTGTGACTAGAAGAGCCTCACTCTGTTATAACGTATTCTTGGGGCAAAGGCTTAAAAATAAGACATCTAACTGTAAATGAAAGGGATGAATGTCTTGCTTAGATTGAAATTAAATAGAAAGATCTTTTTTATTGTTTTGCTGATATTACAAATTTGACTAAGAATACATTTACAGGAATTACGCAAGCGAGTGATTTGGGAAGAATTGAGGAGAAAAGGGTAATCACCAGATATCTCATACGATGAGAGGCTATGACTAACTAAAAAAACTTAAAATTTAATTTTTATATATTTCAAGACAAATAACAACTCTATACTTTAAATAGCTCAACGAAGAAATAAAATTGGGTAGAGAGGGCGGAGAGTACATTTATATAATCTACGTAACGTAAAAATCTCTACAACTTAAACAAAGATATCTATAGCTAATGTTCTGTATCTTGCCAGCTTACTTACACCTTTACAATGCAGTTAATAAACTGCAAAATAGAAATGCCGATACTTTTACGAAGAAAAAATATAAATCATAGGGAAGAAAAAATGTACATCTGCATCCATACTCCGCAAGCCACCTGACGGTGTAATTCCACGGAAAACATTTGGACCGTCAAGACAGGGTGATTACTACAAAACAGTTACTAATGATGAAATTTATAAAGAAATGCAACGATGATGTAGATGGATACAATAAAATGTAAGTTATCCATCAAGACTGGATCTTGAAGCCTACAAGGACAAATGTTTGGGGAAATTTTAAATCGCATTTCCAGAAACATTCGAAAAGAATAATGAAATAAAGTGATCTGAATATCGGAGACCATTGCAACTAACCGAATACCGTAAGAGAATACTGGAGTAACCGAAAGTTAAAACATCAAAAGATCATGAGACAAAAAAATCTGAACGGAATGTCTGTAATTCTCTTATTAAGCAATGAAAAACAAAAGCCTCATTTCCGTTACGGAAGAAGGAAAACTCCTGAAGGCTTGCTCTACAAACTCTATCGTTATGATAACCCTTTTCCATTTGTATCACATGCACAATAAAGAACCTTTCGGACACATTCACAAATAATAGTTGTTAGTACAAATGAACGCCTCTTACCTTCTAGCGTCCTCCACCGCCATCGTGCTTTTGGCGACACATTTGTATACAATAGTCCACTCTGTGCAATCTCTGAAGTCAGTATTCCAGAACACATTCACTCTTCCGTGTATGTGGCAACGTATAATGGAAACGCAAAGTAGTTCAGAGTTCTCTAGAGGTTGCTGAAGGTCACAAATTATCGTATTTATTGCAAGCCGCATTCTCTTCTCCTCAGAAATACTATACTACTCAATGACTGAAACACTTCGGTCCACGTGTTGAGAGATGTCCGTGGATGTTTCAGGACATTTCCGTAAAACAATTTCGTTGAAGACAGATCACAGTGTGTTTTTCGTTTAAATAAATCATACTGAATAGAAGACAGTTCTACAGTATGGATAAAGAAATAAACGAGAGATTGGCAGACAGGTAAGACATCAGTTATTTACTTTTCTGTAAAGTCGTGATTAAACTTCACATCCAGGTATGACCCCTTTTCGTTATTAAGCCTCACTTATGTTCGTGAAATAATTTCTTAAAAAACAACAAAAATACTAAATGATATTTTTCGGAGAAGATAAAGAAACGGGGCGTTCAGGAAAAATTATAAATGGTACACCAATTATGAACGTTTGCGTGTTAACTGATCAGCTAAATCAATTTAGTTGGTACTAACAGAAGGAATCCGTGGAATCAACGAAGCAGCACGTTTGATGAATGGGAAAGTACCTTACTTTTTATACCAAAGTTTAGCAACCTGCGCGACGATTAAACACCATGCTATGTCACTAACAAGGTTATAAATATTCTAAACTGGCCTGTGTTTTTTCGTTACATCCACGTTCTTGGAAAAAGCGTTCACTCTGATATAGAACATGTAACTCCGACATCGGGAGTAACACAGATCAACGCCAGAGAATATATATTGGTACCGTGCGTCTGATACTGGAACATAGCATTAGATGTACACACGTTGGAATCAATAGCAGACTGAATTTTACTCATGTTCGTGTGAACAGGTCAGTGCTTATCTTATCATTATCAGAAGGTTCTCCGTTGAAGTTCGAAATTCGTGGTAGATAACTTGTCTCTAAGATAGCTTATTGCAGTAATGGAAAAGAGCGCTGTTTGCAAGACAAGATTCGGCTTATCACACTTTGTAAAAATTTAAACGATTTGTGCGATTTATAACACCTAGACACATATCAGCTCACTGAATCGCAAGACAGTCTCTGCCATCACTGCAGGGGTCATTGGGGTTGACATTAATCCCTACATGGTGAAGAGTGTTAAGGCTTATAAAATACCGTCCATTCCACAAACTACTTGTGTAAGAAACATTCCACTCTTATCCGTAAGGTGACTGCTGCTTAAAATAATTGTATACTTAGGTTATAAGGATAAAGCTTTAAAAAGGAGCTGCTACCGCCCTGCTCACTTACGTAAGTAGTTCTTTTGGGTGTTCAAATGGTTCAAATGGCTTTGAGCACTATGGGACTCAACTGCTGAGGTCATTAGTCCCCTAGAACTTAGAACTAGTTAAACCTAACTAACATAAGGACATCACAAACATCCATGCCCGAGACAGGATTCGAACCTGCGACCGTAGCGGTCTCGCGGTTCCAGACTGCAGCGCCTTTAACCGCACGGCCACTTCGGCCGGCTGTTTTGGGTGTTTTCATTTGTTTTACTTTCTTGGATTACACATTAATATCATATTGTTTTGGTTTTGTGACCTCAAAAAAGGTAATCATACCCTAACGTAAGAAAATAGAAATACTGAAACTACTACCTTAGCTTTTATTCTCTTGGCAGCGGCGTAGTGTTGATGGATGGGGGAGGAGTGGATTGATAGGGATGGTGCTGTAAAGGAATGTAACATTTGGTAATTTCACTGAATTGCTCACCTCTACTGCGGCGAAAGATTTAAAGAAACCTTCAAGAATGTTTTAGGGCTATTTCTAAGTTCTCACAGCCTTGTCTTTTGGTCGGAAACACACCTCGAAGGAAGGAAGATTAGAGATTAGTTTCATTTGTGCCAGGGCATTATGTCATTTGGAGGGGAACGACGAAAAGAATCGACTGTAGTTGTACTATAAAAACTGTCCCGATTTTGGTATGATGTGATTTTTGAAAACGACGAATCACAAAATCCAGGACGATTGGAAGAGTTTAGTCCCCACTCCTCCGGTACCTTAATCACTGCATAACCTCGATCGAAAGGATACTTCGAATTTCTTACTGGTGACATCAATAATCAAAATTCCCTGTTAAAAGGAAAATGAAATCGACTTATATTTCTGATTCACAAATTAATATTGATACTTTTTCCGTAGTTAACAATAAATATTGCTATACTTCTTCACCACTACCGTGATACCATAAATTATTTTTCGGTATATTTCTTCAAAATTACTTGCTATATGGTAAATTATTTCTGTCACACCCACAACTTGCACAGTCAGGTTTTCAACTGTAGAGAGGTTGGCTGACTCCTCATGAAACCTCAAAATCGACTATTTGTAGGAGTAAAATTCTAAAACCTGGGTGGGAAAAATGTTGTTTACTTCAGCCTATTCGCTTGTCTTCCAGCATTGCGTCCTCGTGAATTCCTACGACAAGTGCAAAATGTGCTGGTATGTCATAGTGCTGAAACTACACGAATGGCCAGGATATTCAGCAATAAACCTTCCACTATTACCTCATGCAGAAAACCAAGTGCCAAACATCAATACTAGCGCGACAGCTTAAAAAATGATTTGATTTTGTTTCCATTGTTTGATTTGCGGACATCAATATTATTTCTAGGAATATGTAAGAGCGGTTGGGGATCATCCGATGTGTAATATACGTATTATTTTATTTAACTACTTTAAACCTTACAGTTACATCATTTGGAACTATACGAGCTAGTTAGGGAGTATCATGTTTCTACAGTAATCATGTGCGCTAAAATTTCATGTCTGTGCTACACTTGGTCATTCATTCTATTGCAGGCCATGAAAGGGCGTATGAATCAGACTAGCAACCCCCTCCTCACTGTACGTCCTTACTGTGTCCCAGGCGGATAAAGAAGTTTGTGCCGGCCAGTGTGGCCGTGCGGTTATAGGCGCTTCAGTCTGAAACCGCGTGACCGCTACGGTCGCAGGTTCGAATCCTGCCTAGGGCATGGATGTGTGTGATGTCCTTAGGTTAGTTAGGTTTAAGTAGTTCTAAGTTCTAGGGGACTGATGACCACAGATGTTAAGTCCCATAGTGCTCAGAGCCATTTGAACCAAAGAAGTTTGTTTTTCATATGGTATCCAGGATGAGAAGTTTCCCTTAAACTGACATCTGTAGACCTCGTCCTTTTCTTTTCTCTCTCTCTTTTTACGTGTGCGATCGTGCGTGTGTGTATATGCGTGTGGACGCGCGCAATATAGAAATGGCCTCACAAAACGCCATTTGTCTATTAGTGGACATAACACTTCGACGTTTATTTACAGCACAACTGATGCTATAGCAATACCAGCAGGAACACTATCTCAATTCGCAACTCCCTAATGTTCCTTTAACAATAGTCTAGCCGAAAACTTTGAATTCTTCTTGACCATTCCATGAGACAACGAGACTCCCTCCTTTTTCGTCGTGATGCTGAGAGAGTTGAGCACTATTGGGAGATTGGATCTGCAGTCGGGAAGACGGTGGTTCGAATTCCCATCAAGCCGTCTAGTTTTAGGTTTCATGAAGTTTCTCTAAATCGCATAAGGCAAATTCTGGGATGACTGCCTTGAAAAGAACACGGCACTTTTCTTCCACATTCTTCCATAATCTCTGTCTCTATTAACTACACATCTACGGTAAGTTAAACTCTTATCTTTCTTCCTTTCCCTGTGTGAAGAGGTTATTCATGACGTTTTCCCACATATCTTTGATGTACACTACATTTTCACTTGTAATTATGTTATAGCAAGGTAAAATTCTAACCACGTTCCCAATACAAATCTTGTGTTAACTGTCTGAATTTCTTCGGGAGCGCCGGCTTATGTGGCCGAGCGGTTCTAGGCGCTTCAGTCTGGAACCGCGCGACCGCTACGGCCGCAGGTTCGAATCCTGCCTCGGGCATGGATGTGTGTGATGTCCTTAGGTTAGTTAGGTTTAAGTAGTTCTAAGTTCTAGGGGACTGATGACCTCAGAAGTTAAGTCCCATAGTGTTCAGAGCCAGTTGAACCATTTCTTCGGGAGCTTTGTGCTCCTGCGAATCAGTATAGGAAATAGCTTCATTGCAAAATTTATCAACAAAGGCTGACCTTCCTCTTTTGTCTTTTCCTTAGTTTATTGGTTACTTAACTGCGTACTGTCTACGATCTCCATTCGTAACTGACGCTGAATGGGGCTACTGAATTCAAATAGCGAGTGGTGCATAGGCCAATAGAGGAGCTGTGTTTTGATGCAAAGGACATCATGACTAATTACTAGCATCTCTGTCACTATGCAAGCAATTGACTTGAATAAATACCTTGATCAACTTCAAACGGTTATTAGACGCCTAGCACATGGTAGCTCTCGACTTGTCAGAATATCTGTGTCACTGTATTACCCACTTTCGGGGTCAATAAGAGGTGGCCGGAACCTCAGCTGGTTTTGTCTGATAAAGATGGGGAGGGTCCACACCATACTCATGATGAAGATATAGAAGAAAAGGCAACACTTACTCACAGAGAACGTTGAAATATACGAGGGGGGCCGGCCGAAGTGGCCGTGCGGTTAAAGGCGCTGCAGTCTGGAACCGCAAGACCGCTACGGTCGCAGGTTCGAATCCTGCCTCGGGCATGGATGTTTGTGATGTCCTTAGGTTAGTTAGGTTTAACTAGTTCTAAGTTCTAGGGGACTAATGACCTCAGCAGTTGAAGTCCCATAGTGCTCAGAGCCATTTGAACCATTTATACGAGGGGCTTCCCTAAGCAATACAACACTTTTTTTCTCTGCCAGTTTAGGTTTAAAAAATTCGGAATTTGTTGCAAGACATTGTGGAATATTCCCTCTTCGGTCCCTATAGATTCATAAATTTCCGATGGTTGGCTGCGTTAAACGTAGCCTTCAAAATGGCACCTGTAACGCAGATGCGTTCCAAGCAGAGAGTTGTCATTGAGTTCGATTTGGCGGAGAACCAGAACTTCGCAGGTATTCGTAGGCGCTTGCAAAATGTCTACGGAGACCTCCCAGTGAACAAAAGCACGATACGCCGTTGGGCGAGACGCCTGTTATCATCGCAACAATTCGCGCAAACCTGTCCGATTTCCCGCGTGCCGCCTGCTGCACGCACCTGTGACTCCTTCATTGTTGCAACGTGCGAACACTCTTATTTGAAGTGATTGACGGATCACAATTAGACACCTCTCTACTCAACTGGACGTCTCTGTTGGTAGTGCTGGCACACTCGTCCACTGTGTGGAATACTAAAAGGTACTAAAGGCACGCTGGGTTCCTTGCAGCCTGACAGTAGACCATAAAGAGCAACGAAGGACCACTGCTTGCGTGTTACCAGGCTGAGCGTAATAATATTTTGTTGACCATTTTCACAGGCGATGAAACATGGGTTCATCAGTTCGAACTGTAAAGAAAACTGCCGGCTATGGAGTGGCGCCACACCAAGTTCAAAGCTGCAACCTGAGCCTGTAAAGTTCTAGCGACTGCCTCCGGGACTCTGTAGGGGCTATTCTGTTTGATCACCTCTGTCATGGTGCAATGATCAACTCTGAACTGTATTCTAATACCCTCATGAAATCGAGAAACGACTTCAGCATGTTCGTCGCCATAAAATGCAAATGAATTTCTCTTTCTTCATGACAACGCAAGGCCTCACACAAGTCTGCGCTCCTGAGAGGAACCTACAGAACTTCATTGAACTGCTCTTCCTCATCCATCCCACTGCCTCGATCTCACACCTTCCAGCTTCCATCAGCTTGGTGCCATGAAGGACGCATTACACAGGAAGCAATATGTGGATGATGGGGACGTTATTAATGCAGCAACGCTGGTTCCGAAGTTGACCAGTAGAGCGGTATCACGCGGCATACAGACTCTTTCAGTAAAGTGGTGTAACGCCGTTGAGTTGTATGGAGATTATGTCCAAAGATAGTGTTTTGTAGCCAAAAGGGTGCCGAATAATGTGGTGTATTGGAATGCTGAACAAAACCAACCCGGAATGCGATTTTGACTCTGTAGCGGAGTGTGCGCTGATATGAAACTTTCTGGCCAATTAAAACTGTTTGCCGGACCGAGACTCGAACTCGGGACCTTTGCCTTTCGCGAGCAAGTGCTCTACCGACTGAGCTACCCAAGCACGACGCACAATCCATCCTCACAGCTTCAATTCTGCCAGTACCTCGTCTCCTACCTTCCAAACTTCACAGAAGCTGTTCTGCGAACTGCACTTCGTTTACATACATACTCAGGTAATTATTGGTATGCATGTCAGAACCGATCGTGGTATAACAGACTCCTCCTCATTCTCATATGTGTGGTGGGTCGATACCTAAAATGTGTTTGGGGCTACGATAGACCCATTATAAATGAATTTATGCAAAACCTGATTTTAGGTTAACATAAAGTATAGCCAAAACTAGAAGAAGAAAACACTGCCCGTACATGATCATTAGCTTCATATTCGTTCTGTGTAGTTGTGAAAACAGCTGTATCTGGAAAGATTAGAATTTCGAGTGAAATAGACACACTAGGCTTGATACGTTAAGATCTCAACTAGAACGCAAATAAAATCCACCAATCGCATGTTTGAGCGGTAACACTATCTGAAACATCTAACCACGCTCGTCAGCAGAAATTAATTGAGAAAAGAAAATTCTCGAGATCGTTCGTTTAGAAATACCATGCCCCATCAGAAACAAACACTGCTTGACGACTAAAGGCTGACTTGCAGAACTACGGCGTTGCTGATCTACAAAAAGTAGGTTAATCATAGCGGCAGACTGCCTAGTGTACTAATGTAGGCATCTGTGTATTTGAGATTTCTTAAAGACCATGGATAAGGGACGGTACTGCTCGTTGTCGAGGCACAGGATTCCTTGGTCACCGAATTGCAATAACAAGTACGTATTTCAGAGGACCATCATTAGTCGCTCATGAATTGCGGCAGTAATGTCCGCCTGCTTAGCTGGGTGGGAAACGTTCTCGCCTCCCATACAAGCGGGCCCGGGTTCGATTGCCGGCCGGGTTGGAGATTTTCTCCGCTCGTCGAGTCGGTGTTGTGTTGTCCTCATCTTCATTTCATCCTCATCACCGGCGCGCAAGTCGCCCAATGTGGCGTCGAATGTAATAAGACTTGCACTTGGCGGCCGACTTCCCCGAATAGGGGCCTCCCGGCCAACGAAGCCATACGCTCATTTCCATTTTTTGCGGCAGCAGTAGCATGTAGTTCCTGTCATCAGGTGTCCACTTATCTTTTTTTTTTTTAAATTCATTCGTGGAACTTCAGATAAGTTAACCGAATTTCTAGTTTATAAGCAAATTCAAACACCTGTCGATACTCCAATATTTATAATTTTTACTGAAACTGGACACGCACGTGTGTATTCATTTTCACCACTCTCTTGTTTAGACAAGTATAATTAGCCACCTATTTCGGTTTGCCTATTTCAGCTAATAATGTTTCAGCTGTCTGTCGCTGGTTATTTAATATATACGAAGTGTAACGAGTTCTATTTAATGATTTCAAGGACAGGTTATTTACGATAAAACAACAAAGAAATGTCTAGTATACATGGATTTTAAAATACATACTGCGACGTGACCTAAGTTTATGTTCAGAATGTTTTTTAGTTTAAAAGAAAATAGTTCGAGAGATTTCTCATACCAATGGACGCTTGTATCCGGAGAAGCCGTGACACCTTGAAAACTACGTCACGCAATATATCTGAATGAATATATGTAATGAAATATATGTTAATAGTTCTAAATTGATCATAAAATTTCACTTTGTAAAAGAAATTGACTGACGCTATTTCAGGTTTAAGAGATTTCGATCAGTAAAATAATGTACGTATTCAGAGGTAAAGACATCAGTCTTCAGCCACCTCATCTCAACAGCAGCATCTCAGCATCTACATACTCAAGACCAGGCAGTTCTTCCGTTTGTTAAACGTTTTCACAATTCTCAGAGAGCTCTCCCAGTATTTCAAAACATGTGATGCAGTCTTGGAAAACAGAGTAATTCAATTTAATTGCCTTTAAATTGTTATTTACCTTAAAAAGTTTCCTGTTTCCTATATTCAAGTAAATATAAGTGATTAATTTATGTATATTCGTGTTTTTCACAAGTTCGAGAATACGTCGTCGTAATCGTGACTTCTGAAAAACGTGTATACACTTAAATTTGTCATTACAAACTTTGCAAGAGTACCATGCAGAATGCTCCCTCAGAGCTAAAGAATTGTTAATAACTTCCGTGGTCGCTTTTCTTAATTGAATTTGCTGAGGATATGTTTCAGTTAAAGTAAGTTTTCTTGACCGAATATTCTAAAGTAGTATTAACATGATTACTTTTTTAGGTCACATTACACAATAGACTTTTTCATCGGTAGGGAGTATGCTACAATTAAATTAAAATCGTCTTATCAATCTTGTGTGAATTTACAGAACGGTTTAACGTAGAAAACGTAAATATTTCTGTTTCGAAGTGAAGTCAGTTTTTTAAACAAAGATTTCAGGTAAGTTCACATTTCAAATTTTAACTGCAGTCACGTTTCCCTCAGAAACGTTGAATAAAATTTGCTCTCTCAGAGCTGGCGATCAATCTTCATAGTTTTAGTACCAGGGGAAGTGTTATGGTAAGCGACCACAGCTCTCATCGAATCTTACTGAGGATAATTGCTGTTGTTGAAGCTGATTGGAACCACAAAACACAGAAGTTGTCCGTAAGGTACACAGTGATTTATTTAGTGCGACAGTTAGGGCATTGTTCTGTTGTGGATGCGATCTTCCAATCAATTCTGCACTTTGGTGATGAAGTTCGATAGTTTCGCGAACTACGACATGGTCGCGTATACAAACAGTGATCCAATACTGTCAAATGTTTTTTATTTCAGTCTTTGATCACAATATGAATTCTTTAGACGATGGCCGGTTTCAGTCCGTAATGACCATCCTCAAACCTTTATTACACCATGTCCTAAAGTGATTAGGCCATAATGGCATCGTCAAAACATATAAATATAATCAGCATAGCATCGTTATAAAGATCTAAAATAAGGTGTAGAATAGGACGCATCATCATGACATGATGGCTTATCAGTTTAGGGAAATACACTAGGAACAGCGTTTACAAGTTCGACAAGTATTTTGGTACGTAAAAGGAGAGAAAAATTTAGTTTTGTCAAGTGTACAAATACGTAGAAGGCCAACTTGGCAAACTCGGAAGAATGAGAGTGGGCCAGCGACACACAGAGGACAGGGCAGGTGGCTATTTCTTGTAAGTGTCACGTGGCTGGCCTTCAGAGGATAAACAGCCAGAGACGCTGGAAAAGTTTGCAGTGCGTGGCCGCAGATTCAGTTAACTTCCTCCAAGGCACAGAAAAATTTTTCACTTACGAGGAACACCTTGAGTGCGAAGTCGCAAGTTCAGTCTTTCGTAAGGCTCATCTGAAAGTGTTGTGTTAACAGTTACGGCAAGAAAAATATTAACTGATAATGACTCACACTATGTATCAGCAGGGTGACATAAAATGAATGTCGGGGAGGTGTAGAGATCAGCCTTCTATGGGATGTATATGTTACATAACGTGGGACGTAGTAAAAAAATATCGTTGCTCGAAGAGCGAGTATGGAAGATATTTACGTACATGGAAGATCATCCAAAGCAAAGTGAAAAAAGTTATAAACGGATTTCTAATATGTTCGCAGCAATATGACCGTGTAGTGCATAAGAAAAACTGCGGATATTCAACGGAGCACAAGGCGCACTTCTTACAATAAGTGATGTTTGCGCGTTTCAAGGATGCTCGATTCAGTAACAGGATGAGCATGATAGTGGCCTACTACGTTATGCACATTAAACTGCACGCAACAGAGATTACAGTGATTTCAAGGAAAGCAGTGGATGACTGCGTTGCTTCAAATAGAGCCACAGAATTGGGAGACATTTAGCGAAATTTCAAACAAAATCGTCAACTTGACTATGCGCAGCAAACTACGGAATCTGCCCAAAAATTTGTAAATGAGATAAACGAACTCATTCCATCGTTCAGCAAGAAATATGTTTTCAAGTCCGAGCAATCGTTGTTTGAACAGGAAATGCATATAAAAGGAACCCTGGAAATTAGAGGTAGCAAGAGATTTGTATCAAGATTAACTAACATCAGTGCCTAATCTAGGTGGTAAATTGGCTGGAAAGTTATTTATTGGGCTGCGAGAAGTTGGAGGTGCTCTGCCCCCTACCATGCTTTCTTGTGTGCGTGATCTTGCAAGAGCAGCAGGGAATCTTTGCGTCACACCAAGCATGAGTGGGAAAATGGGCGTAATATCTGTGGCTCCCTGTCCGACAAAGATGATGAACTACCTGGGTCGATACCGGTTTCAGTATTACTTTCACTTGTTAAGCACGTATCGTCATCATTGTCCTCTTCATGTAAATTGTCCGCACAGTCGAGTGTATGCGACAGTAAACGTGCCACTGACTCATCTTGGAGAAACGCTTCTATTTCACCTGCGACTTTTTTCTAACTCTGCGAAATTCCTTGGATTCCTTTCTGCCGAAATGTAAACTCCGGCAGCTGTTGTTGTAGATATAATGCACAATATTTGCACAGATATTACCACACAAATGGAAACCAACATGAATCAGTTGGAAACCCTCATTCAAGTTGGGAATCAAGGCTCAGATGAAGACTGAGTAAATTAAATTAGATGGCACCATATCCAATTTGCATATACACTTATGCGAATTTAGCTATTTTTCACTACGCAAAGCCAACATATCAGATAATTAAGTAAATTATTAGGTAACATAAAAACTGAAATAACCAAAATTCAGACAAAGGTTATCGAAACTCAGGAAAGGTTCGACTCTGAAATTCAAATGATAGAGGAAACGGTGGAACCTCTTATTGATAGAAAATTGCAGCTGATAGTACCCGCAAATAAAACATACCTTTCAGAAGAGACTACGGACGAATTTGAAGAGTTGTATAACGCTGTGATGATGCGTAGTTTCTTGAGTACAGAAGCAAGAAGCAACGACACTTCACAACGAGTTGGAATTGTTATGATTACGAGTCCGTAGCTAGACTCATAAGGATTGGATACAGATGATGGAACAAAAATCTAAGAACTTTAATAAAGAGGGGAAGCTTGATACTCGGAAGAAACAGGGGGGTTGGCATCCATCTGATTTCATAAAAATTGTGAGACAAGGAAAAAATCAAGAAGGTTATTGATTGGTTGGCAGGGATGCTCAACGTTGGTGACTGAACTTGAACGTAGAGAATTTGAAATTTTCGTATTCTAAGAATATATTTCTGGAAGAGCTTTGGTCTATCCACAAGCAGGAAAGCTTGTGGCGAAAACTTTTCGTCACAATAGTGCCAGAAAACGGACGTCGAGCCATGAAAGATTACTTCAGTTCGTGGTTCAAGATGTTGGAGTGTTTGGAAAGTAGTAGATCTGAATCAGAGATTGTATGGGTGCATCGGAAAAAGCTTCCTGATGATTCTAAGTGCTATACATGCAGTAAACGTAGTACTTTTGATGAGTTTTTGGAAAACGTAGAGAACAAGGCTAGATGGCATGAAACCAGCGACCAAAGAGTATTCAGGAACCAAAATTGATCTGAACGAGGTGAAAGAATAGGACGACAGATTAATATGACGTGAAGATGTGGTCAAGGAGGTTATTCTCACCGAAGAAGTAGAAACTTTAATGCTAAGAGTGTGTGACAAGAAGCAGAAAACTAAATGCGATGCAGTTCGAGGGCCTAATGCATGTGGGAAACAAGAAGTGGCCCAAAAACGATTACAGGTATTATACGAAGTACAGTGATAGAGAGAATAGGAGTGAGAACATCAGGCTTTGTTGTGGCATGAAGAGCAGTTTCGAAACCCAAACTATTAGAGGGGTAACATTCAGATGCAAACAGTGGAAAGACAACAAGAGACAGTCGGTAATGGAGCAGACGAGATACAAGTGAATCGAGTGGAATCAAAGGCTAGAATTAAAGAAGATAAGAGGGTTCAAGGTCAGCAAGCGAAATTAGAGAAAGAAGTGCCGATCATGGAGCATGTTGTTGTAAATGGCGTCCATAGATGATGGAAGCAGTAGCAGGAAGTTAGTGATGTCGAGGGGAATAAAGAAATCGATCGGAAACTCGACAAATAGTGATGACGAGAAACCATTAGGGGAAAAGGGAGGTAGTGAATGGGAGCATGGAGCAGAGTTACGTGCATATTCAGAGATAATCCCGTTCGTACAAAATAATCATCATCTTGAGAATCAGCTTGCTCAGAAACGGGTGACTTACAAAAAAGAGACTAATTCTGATCCAGAATGAAGTTTATAGAGGGCCTTGTTGATTTCAATAAGTAACTGGTGATAGCAGTGGTACATACCCACAGAAGTAAGTCATGTATTAGAAAGGAAGAAGAGCTGTCTGACATTGAAGAAACTTATAAGCCTGTCAGTATTTTCGTAGATGTCTTGTATGAAGTGGAACATCCACAAGACGACAAGGAAGATACAAGCAGCAGTGATGATGAGTTCATTTTTCCAAATAAGGAAGCAGATGGAATTGCTTTTAATCTGTATGAACTATTTAAAGGAGTGCTCGGACAAGAAGAATTCATAGATAACCAGGCATAGTTATCGTAAGGTAGCACTGCTGAAGATGTTGGAGAGAAAGAAGTTTCCCCTAACATGGCAGAGAAGCATGACCAAGTAGATAAAGCAGAGGAGACTGCAGCAGTAGGAAATGTAGACATTGGGCTACCGGACACATGAAGATAAGATGTTAAGATGAAGAGGAGGAAAAACCTCCTCATAAGATCTTCAATATAAAGATCTTGCTGTCGAAAAGAATCTGTTGTAGGAATGCAAAGAAGACTGAATGAAGGACACTATGATGGAAACGATAATTTCCATCAAATTATACAGACATTAGGTGTTCATTCGTTTGGACACAGGAACATTAGTGCTGTTTCAAATGCTTTCTTCAAAATAATTATTCAGAATCCTAGGGTTGAAGTAATGACAAAAAAATTCAAATGGTTCAAATGGCTCTGACCACTATGGGACTTAACTTCTGAGGTCATTAGTCCCCTTGAACTTAGAACTACTTAAACCTAACTAACCTAAGGACATCACACACATCCATGCCCGAGGCAGGATTCGAACCTGCGACCGTAGCCGTCGCGCGGTTCCAGACTGTAGCGCCTAGAACCACTCGGCCACCACGGCCAGCCGAAGTAATGACAGTAATGGGCATTAATGTGATATTTGCTATGGGAAGAAGTAGAAAGACCATAAGGTAGCAAGTGTTATTTCACTTTAGAATACAAAGAAGGATTTTCAATTACAGATTCTGGTTGTACGATACCTATGAGCAGAAGTTATCTTAGGGATTGTTTGGTTGATGAGAAACTATTATATGCCATGCAGAAGGGAAGCTGTTAAATATTCCTTTTGAAGCGACTTGTATTATGGAAGAAAACCATCTGAAACGGTTAGTGCATGAAGAAGAAGTGGATTTGGGTTTGCAGTCTAGGCATGAATGACTTCCATTTTGGAGTATTGTACAGGAAGGAAAGGAAACCGATCTGCGGCAGAGCAAACACATGCTTTGTGTGTTATGCAAAGCGAAGAACTGTTACAAGTGTTAGAGGATTACAAGGAAGATTTTTAAGATAGGCCAGGGAAGGAGATAAGACACGAGCGTCACCTAGAGGTTGTCGAGCTTGAAGGATTCTTTAAGTCACCATGCGAATATCCCTTTATCAAAGAAGAACGCTATGCAAAAGGGAATACATCACATACTGAAATGAGGAAGGGGGGGGGGGGTTAGACAGAGAAGCAACAAACCTTATAGCAATGACTTGGTAATTGTTAGAAAGAAGGATGGCAGTATAAGTACTGTAAGCAAAGACTAAACAAAGACACAGAACATCTGGAGAACATGGACGATCTACTGCACAGATTTAGTGGCGTAAAGTACATGTCAAGCCTAGATCTGATGTGGGACACTGGTAAGAACCCCTAGACGCAACAGCATTTATGTTTGCTGGAAAGTGTTATCACTACACTGTGGTCCCTATGGACTGAATATTTTCACCTCTGTTTTCATACGGGTGTCAGATACGATCTTGGGTAGCGAAATCAGTTTTCAGACAGTGGTATATGAAGAGAACCTAATGATCACAAGTGAAATCTGGCAAGAACATTTGAAATTACTTTATACGGTGTTCAGAGCTCTAATGAGAGGAGGGATGACTCTGAGTTTAAAAACGTGCAAGATTGTCAAGAAAGAAATAAACTTCTTAGTTCATATAGCAACAGCACAACGAGTAGAAAAGAATCCTGTAAAGATCAGAACAATTCAAAGTTGGTTAGTGCCAAGAACACGTAATCAGTTAAAGTGTTTGACTGCCTTATGTTAATTTTATTGTAAATATGTGGATGATCAGATATTTAATTGTCAACATCTAAACAAGTATTTGAAGAAAAACGGTGCACTCATGTAGACTGACGAATGTAATCTGGTGTTTAATTGACTTGAGGAAAATTTAGCCAGGAATATTAAGTTGTGGCATCGCAAAACAAAAGAGCAGTTCCATGTGGCTACAGATAGCTCGGACTATGGATTATGGGCATCACTCTTCCTGGAAACAGGGACAGAAGGAGAAGATATCCTTAGGTAAATTTCTTTTGCAATCGAGAACATAAAGTATTAAAGAAATTATAGGGTGTCAGAAAAAGAAGCACTTGTCACAGTCTGGGGCTTCAGTAAGTTTAAAAATTTCTCATGTGGAAATAAGACGATCATTTACACTATTCATAGGGCCTTGATGTTCCTAAAAGACTGTTGGTTGCTGCGTAATAGGTTTCCTTGATGGGTCCTGTTCCTGCAGCAGTTCGACATGGAAATATAGTATGTTAAGGTTGCTGAACATGCAGTACCAGATGCCTTATCAGGACTTGCAAAGAGCAGTGAAGTTTTAGGAAGAGTAAATGATAGTAACGATACATTTGAAATAGATTATTTCAAGATAGTACAGTAAAAAATAAAATAGAGGAGAGACATGTCACAACATGAGAAGGCATCAAAATGCCGATAATTTTCTCATGTTCGTCAGGATCAGACCTGATGATGCGGTTGCTGAATATATGAACTTTATTTGTTTTGTAAATAAAACAGCCCTTTCTTGCCGCAACTGTAATTTATTTCTCCCAGACGCGTTTCGCCTTTTTTTTACTCTAATGCATCTTCAGTGGGATCTAGAACGATAGAGTTTTGTTTTGATATGTGTTATTTTTAGATTATCAAACTGCTCACATCTCGTTTTATATATAAATAAGGAATTACGTACAGTTTGTTGGCATCTGCGTTTCCTGTCATCTCGTCTGGAGGTCACACTACCACTTCATTTCCGAAACGTACCCACATTTTTATATTCCGAATCTTTTCTTTCACACTGTTTATCATGTTTATCCTTATTTTTGTGGTGCACTATTACTTTTTGGCCTCTAGAATATCAGAAAAATTGGATGATTTATTGAAAAGAAAGAGCTTCACAAATTGAGCAAGGCAATAACGTATTGGACCACCTCTGATCCTTATAGTAGCATTTATTCGGCTTGGCATTGATGGACTGAGTTGTCTGATGTCCTCTTGAGGAAAGTCATCCCAAATAATGTCCAATAGGCGCATTAGATCGTCAAAATACCGAGACAGTTGGAGGGCCCTGCCCATAATACTCCAAAAGTTCTAAATTTGGGAGACATCCGGCGACCTTGCTGGCCACAATATGGCCTGACAAGCATGAAGATAAGCAGTAGAAATTCTCGCGGTGTGCGGGCGGGCATTATCTTCCTGAAATTATGCCGAGTACCGCTTGCCGTGAAGGGCAACAAAATGGGACGTAGAATATCGTCGAAGTAGCGCTGTGCTGTAAGAGTGCCACGTATGACAATCAAAGTGGTCCTGCTATGAAATGAAATGACATCCCCCATCATCATTCCTGGTCATATGGTGGATCACAGTCGGGTTGGTATCGCACAGCTGTCCAGGGAATCTCCAGACATATCTTTACTGGTCCATGGGGCTCGATTAGAAGTGGAACTCAACACTGAAGGCAATTGTACTCCATTCAATGCAATTCGGGGCCAAATATGTCTAATGCCATTGCAAATGGGCTTTTTAGTACAGAGAGGCCAATGGTTGTCAGCGCAAGGGGCGTCCTGAGCTCAGCCCCTTTTTGTGAGGTGGTCACTGAAGCACCAGTTGCACATCGGATGAGTGATAATGATGGATATGGAGACCTGTGTGTCTTTCTGATTGACGAGAGTAAGAATTGTGGTCACGCTCCACTCCAAAGGGGAACAATAGCGTTCATTGTAGTTACAGCCCCACAATGTCCACAGGGAAGGGCTGAATCGTCCCAGTGTTTCAGTGATATCAAAGGTTGTCAAGAACATCTTCCTATTTCTCATCGCACTGTGAACTGTTGTTTTCAGCCTTGAAACGTGTGGGAATCAACGCCACAGGGAAAGGGGTGATTTCACTGACGCCAATTACGCCACCCCCTGAGGCCTTTGCGTGTCAGTTCTGAGCAGCGGAATGTCTGAAATGTTTTCCTTGGTCACCCACAAGACAACCGCATCATTTCAACACTGTGTGTCACGTTATGACCTCCATAGGGAAAACGTCAAAAAAGGGGTGAAATGTGGGTAAGAGAGGCTGTGACGACCTTCGCATCGTGTAACACATCCACGGTAGCGTTGGGCAGAATTGCATCGAAATTTGGTACCAATGTGACATCTTTAACCATCTTATAGCTCACATGAATTTCCGAGCTGCGGCCTGTGTTACAGAGGAATATTGTTACAGGGGAATATTGTGGGCACTTTTGAACCAAATTTTAAACTTACGCCTCGCAATGGGAGACAGTTATGGGGGTTCGAAAAAGTGATACTTTTTGTTGTGCTGTGTATCAGCAGGACACAGCGTGTCACACAGGTCACAGAGTACTTGCTTGGTTCGAAGAGCACCAGTAAGAGTTTACCGTACTTCCCTCGCAGCCAGATTTATAGCCGATCGAGAATCTGTGGGTCCACATCGATGGGGCTATTGGCACCACGATCCTCAACCGAGGTACCTAGCGCAGCACCATCTTCTTCTGCCGGGTTTTTACAGCTATCCAAATATCATTGAAGAAATGCACCAAATTTTAGGGCTTTTCTCTTACATAAATACCTTACCAATTTATTAAATGAAAATTCTTTGCACAGAATCTTTCACTATAGGATTAATTAGTAGCATGCCAAATTTAAGTATTCTAACGTCACTGGTTTGTGAGGATAAGGTACATAAAGTTTGCAAAAGACAAGTGCCGGGAAACATGAATCAAAAATATGACAGTGTTTGTATTAGCGCTTGCCTTATCTGAGTGAATAGTACAAACTATATGCATATACCTCTTCTCCTCAAGCAGTCTTTTGTTTGCTTCTTTTCTATGTTTAATCTGATTTTCAAATCGAGTAGCAATAATGTAAGCTGCAGCAATTTACCTGTTATCGCTTCTATTCAACATCGACAGTTGGAAGCTCCTGTATCAAATCCCAGTCTCTGTAGAGTTTGTAATCTGCCAAGATTATTAAAGTGTAGTAATTACTCTTTACTGGAACGAGACATGCCGCAGACTGTAATATTAGATCTACAGACAACTTTCGTAAAAGTTACTTCTTTGTATCTATTTGTAAACAAACATCTCAAACCAATGAATCCAAATCAGTGGCAGTGATACTATTCCACAGCCGTCTTGATGTACTGCACAAACATTTCCTGGATTGTGATTACAAAGAACTGGAAGAAAATGCCACAGGTATAAATAATGTGAAGAAATACAGAACTTTTGCCATTTTTTTGTAACTGGAATGTAATATTGAGGAATTGAAATTTGAATCCCATTCAGTAAATGAAGAGTAAAAAAAATTTGTTTTCTCAATTCTGGTCGCTTTCGCGAGGGTCCCACCTTTTTGTATGTTTGAGTTTCAAAGAGGTAGGAAGGATAGAACTTAAAGCCCCGTCGATGACTAGTTCATCAGCGAAGAAGCACTAGCTCGGATTGTTGATGGATGGGAAAGGAAATCGTCCCGATGCCGTTCAAAGGGTTCTAAGGATTACAGCCTCCATCACTCCATTCGCGACTCCAGTGTGTTGACAGTATGAACCAAATTTCGGTTTAGTGTGTCTGGTATGTTTACGCCATGAAGCGATCGGAAATAGGACATTCAATTTGATCAGGGAAACCCTTGCGTCTAATTTTTTTAACAACGATCGATTTTTATTTTTATATTTTCTAATGATGGAGTCTTGTTCTACTGCGTTCTTATGAGATATCAGCATCATTATTTGCAAAGAATCAAAGTGTGACTAAACGAACAGTAACCTGTGTAGAATTAGTAGGGTTCGACGCGTTTCAGGTATCCTGTACGAGCTAGAACGTAGTTTTTCATCTAAGCATTCAGAATGTGGACGTAAATCGCGGTCCTGCAGAAGGTAGCTACAGTTATTTATTTGTGTAAACATGCTTACGTATTTAGACTCCGTTTGCTAGTCGGAAAATGAGATCTGGAAGTCTGAAGTTATTTAAATCCTCTACATTACGTTGCGATAACTGCCGATGCTTTGTGTAAGCAGCCCATGCATATTTAGCCAACTGCTGCAGCAACACGCGAAACTTCAAATACTTCAAAATCATTTTCCTATAAGGACCAGTAATGTCATACACAAATAAGGCTTGTTTAAGTTTTGTACCAATTACAACATCATTCATTCGAAGCAAATGGGCGAGTATTGAAGAAAATCCTATGTAATACTTAAAATAAGGTAATAACTTTCACGGTAAAAGCGTGAACCCATATCATTGAACGGAAGGATGTATTAGAACTAAAAAATAATTTTAGACTGCCGTTACAGAAAACCTCAGCTGATTAAACAAACACACAAATGTCGCAAGCGAATCCTCAGCTTATTAAACAAACATACACATATCACAAGCGGTGCGTGTCCACACACGTTCTTTCGTAGTCATAGCAAACAAACGCGATGATCTGACGATGTCTGAGCATCAACAGTTTTGGGAACTGCACCTAGCACGACCAGAAAAATGAAGACCTTTTCGCTTCTGTATGAGTTACGAGGTTTCCTACACTCAGTCGTCTAAAATCTATGTGGTTCAAAGAAGAGAATATTATGCCAGTAGCCTTATGTAGCAAATCAGCGTACTTCTCTTCATGGCTCTTATGACGATATGGTTGAGACAACTTTCAGTCCAGCGATTTATGCTTTTCTGTCTTTCAAGTGTTAAGTGATACGGGACATAAAAGTGAGTCTGAAAGGACTTACTACGTAAAGTACATTTCTCTCGATTGCTTCCTTCCACCTACTGCACACTTCTACATTCTTCGTATTGCGCAGTGAGCAACAGTAACAGATTTTCTAAAAGAAAAACCTTTAAAAAGGAGTAAAACTTGTGATGTAGAAAACGTAATACGAAAGAGTGCCACAAATTATTCGCCGCACGTTCCAAATGGTTCAAATGGCTCTGAGCACTATGGGACTTAACATCTATGGTCATCAGTCCCCTAGAACTTAGAACTACTTAAACCTAACTAACCTAAGGACATCACACAACACCCAGCCATCACGAGGCAGAGAAAATCCCTGACCCCGCCGGGAATCGAACCCGGGAACCCGGGCGTGGGAAGCGAGAACGCTACCGCACGACCACGAGATGCGGGCGCGCACGTTCCACATGGAGACATGTCTGTACCGGGGTTAGTGACCTGAGACTAACTACAGAACTATGGATGAAGTACGCACCTTGTACTTTTTCATATAGTCTACCACATAATACGACAGCACGTCATGCGTCACGGCAGCGACTATGCTAAAATTTCGTTGTCTTACCCCTCTAGTCACGTCGACTTTAATTACTCTGAATATTTTCAAAAAAAAAAAAATCCACTGGTTTTGCTGTGCTGTAAGAAAGTGAAGTGAGAGAACAGTATCGTTGCGTCTCTTAAGGTTATTGCAAGAGAGGAGGAGTTACTCAAAGCAATCACGTCGAATGAACAAAGTGGTTACTTGTCTTTACGATTGCTAGGAATACAAGAGCAAACAGAAGACATTAATGATTTCCAGCACACAAGAAATGTACGAAGAAGAACGTAAGAAGAGACGCGGACTCACTAGCGATGTCGGAGACAGCGGCTGTGGCGTCGTCCTAGCGGCCAGTGGCGCGCCCGGACTCGCACTGAGCGCGCTCCGCCTCTACGCTGCGTGTCACGCGCATGCGTCAGCCACCCGCACAACATCTGCCCATCTGCCGATCCGTCGCTCCGACTCTTCCCGCATTCTCCAAATTCTCCGAACCGGAGCTTGTATATTTAGGGCGGCAGAAACAGTATTCTCCGTCCTACCGTTGTTTTTTGCTGATGCAGGTCAGGTAATAAGCACATCGGAATACCGCCTCTCGCCTTTACAATCCTTTCAGTACGGCTACGAAGAGCGTTACAACTTCCTTCAGCTTGTCATCTTCTGATGAAGCCACTACCAAACTGCGAGTATGTTGATTGCTAAGTTTCATTCGTTGTTCCAAATGTTTCAACCATTTTCTATACAATTAAGATAAAGTGATTTAGCGGCCTAGTCGAGATGCAGTAGGACACATAAGTGTTTATTACCCTCGTGGAGGTATTCGATAAACACGCCACACAACTGTAAAAGAGCTCGCGAAACTCAAACGATCCCTTCATTATAAATTTAGCAAACTACGGTCACAATCACAAATGAAGGCATAGGAGCTCAAAAACACGTTTGCTTAGGGACAATTAGCCACCTACGGCAAGCTTAAACTAAGCAGAAAGACAACACAATATCGGCGCACACCTCTGTCGCAGCAAATATGACTGACACCGCCAGCTGCGTTCATACAGCCTACAAAACGGTAGCCGGGAAGCCCTAAATACAGAAATCGCAAACAAATCCCACACGACTCTCCAATCCGAGCGGCCGATTTTATGATAAAATTGACCTCTATGATGACGATACTGACGTGTTTCAGGTATGCTGGTCCAGGAGACATTGTCGGCTCCCAATTACAAAGGTAACCTACCCCCTACTAACATTTCTTAACATCCATGGACGAACTGTCGCTACTAACAGCGTCAAATGCGCCGGTAGCCCTACCACCCACCCAGACTGTTGCAAAGAGTTTTTTCCCCACGGCACTACTCTCCCCCCCCTCCCCCCCTCACCGCCTTCTGCCATAAAGTCGATACTCTTTAATCGCTTTCTCTCTACTATCTTCTACGTGGGACTGTATCAGTGGGTGATCGCACCCAGACCTACAAACAAAATCACAGTCATGCAACCTGTGACTCCTCGAGGGAATTACTAGTCCTTTCGCTGAAGCTGTAGTAGAGCTTTTTGTGTTGCTTACCACGCTAGGGCTGGCATTCAAGGGCTCCATGAAAAAATGTCGTCACAAAAAGAGGTCCGGCAACCCAGACACGGCGGGTTAAACGCCTAACGTCTCATTGGGCTGTCGGTGTATTCGACGCCTTGCATGATTTGAAAAAGATTGGTTTAAAAAGGGCCTAATTCAAGCAGTTTTTCTCTCCTAGCGTCCAACCTCTACATCGAAAAAGCCATGACAAAAATAACAGAAAAGTTCAGATGCGAAATTAAAATTCAGAGTGAAAGGATATCAATGATAAGATTCACTGATGACATAGCTGTCTACAGAGACGTTAGTGAAAAATTACAGGAATGGAATGAACAGATTAATGAGCATAGGATACTGATTGTGAGTAAACCAAAGAAAAGTGAAGGTAATGGGGAGTAGCCGGTACGAAATTAGCCATCAACTTAACATCAGAACTGGGGATCCTCAAGTAATTGGCGAAGTGAGCAAATTCTGCTACATCTACGTCTACATTCATGTCATGCAAACCACTGTGAAGTGCATGGCAGGCAGTACTTTCATTGTAACAGTTATCAAGGTTTTCTCCTGTTCCATTCCCGAACGAAGCGTGGGAAAAATGACTCCTTAAATGCCAGTGTGCGTGCTGTAATTAGTGTAGTCTTATCTTCAGGGTCTCAATGGAAACGATACTGAGAGAGTTTTAGTATATTCCTAAAATCATCATTTAAACCCAGTTTGTCAGTAGACTTTCTCGGGAGAGTTTCCGTTTTTCTTCAAGATTCTCCCATTTCATCTCTTTTAACATCGCAGTGACACTCTCCCGCAGGTCAAACAAACCTGTGACTATTCGTGCTGCCCTTGTCTGTATCCGTTCAATATCCCTTGCAAGTTCTATATGGTAGGAGTCACAAAATCTCCAGCAATATTCGAGGATTGTTCGCACGGGTATTTTGTTCGCAGCCTTCTATGTAAGCTGACTGCATTTCCATAGTATTCTATCAACGATCCCCAGTCTGCCACCTGTTTTACCTACGACTGAGACTATGTGATCATTCCAGTTCATAGCACTACAAATCGTTAACCCAGATATTTTTGTGAGTTGCCTGATACCAACTGTGGCTCAGTGATATTGCAGTTATACAATACTATTTTTTTCCGTTATGCAAACTGCACGATTTTACCTTTCTGAATACCTAAACCAAGATGCAAATCATTTGCATCACTCTGAGACCTTATCAAGATCTGGCTGAATATTTGTGCATCTTCTTTCAGATAGTACTTCATTGTAGATAACCACACCGTATGCAAGATATCTGAGGTTACTACTAATATCGTCCGCAAGTTCATTGAACAAGAACAGCAAGGGTCCCAACACACTTGCCTAGGACACGTTAGACGTTACTTCCTCATCTGTCGATAATTCTCCATCCCTGAAACGCCCTCCCTACCCACAAATTCTTAACCCAGTCACAATTTTTACTTTCTACCCCATATGATCGTGCTACTCACATTAAGATGACCACTGACTATGTTTGATATCATCCTGCAATAACCACTTACAGAAGGCAGCACAATCGGTGGAGGGTATATAAAGCGTATCGGGGGTAAGTGGAAAACAGTGCAGTCGTTGTCGTGATGCAGAAATGGAGTGATTTTTCTGACGTCCAAAAGTCACGATCATTTTCTTTCAGGTTAGGGTTGGAATAATTTCGGAAACGGCTAAGTTTTACATGATCTACATCTACAGCTACATCTATATGGATACTCTGCAAATCACATTCAAGTGCCTGGCATAGGGTTCATCGAACCACCTTCACGATAATTCTCTATTATTCCAATCTCGTACAGCGAGCGGAAAAAATGAACACCTATATCTTTCCGTGCGATCTCTGATTTCCCTTATTTTTTTATGATGATCGTTTCTCCCCATGTAGGTCGGCGTCAACAAAATATTTTCGCAGTCGGAGGAGAAAATTGGTGATTGAAATTTCATGAGAAGATTCTGCCGCAACGAAAAACACTTTTGTTTTAATGATGTCCACCCCAAACCCTGTAACATTTCAGTGACACTCTCCCCCTACTTCGCGACAGTGCAAAACGTGCTGCTCTTCTTTGAACTCTCTCGATGCACTCCGTCAATCCTATCTGGTAAGGGTCCCACACTGCGCAGCAGTATTCTAAAAAAGGACGGACAAGTGTAGTGTAGGCAGTCTCTTTAGTAGATCTGTTACATTTTCTAAGTGTCCTGCCAATAAAATTCATTCTTTGGTTAGCCTTCCCCACAACATTTTCTATGTGTTCCTTCCAATTTAAGTTGTACGTAATTGTAATTCCTACGTATTTAGTTGAATTTACGGCCTTTAAATTTGATTTATCGTGTGATCGAAGTTTAACGGAGCCCTTTTAGCACTCATGTGGATCAAATCACACTTTTCCTTATTTAGGGTCAATTGTCAATTTTTGCACCATACAGATACCTTTTCTAAATCGTTTTGCAATTTGTTTTGATGACTTCACTAGTGGATAAACGGCAGCATCATCTGCAAACAACCTACGACGGCTGCTCAAATTGTCTTCTAAATCATTTACGTAGATAAGAAACAGCTAAGCGCCTGTGACACTACCTTCGGGAACGCCAGAAATCACATGTGTTTTACTACGAAATGTAACCCCTCCGACAAGAAATCACGAATCCAGTCACATAACTGAGACGGTATTCTATAAGCACGCAATTTCACTAGAAGCTGCTTGTGTGGTACAGTGTCAAAAGCCTTCTGGAAATCTAGAAATACGGAATCGATTTGAAATCCCTTATCAGTAGCATTCAACACTTCATGTGAATAAAGACACAATTGCGTTTCACAACAACGATGTTTTCGAAATCCGTGTTCGCTGTGTGTAAGTAGACCGTTCTCTTCGACGTAATTCATAATACTAGAATACGACATGGCCTTGTTCGAGGTACTTTATTACGTTTGAGCTCAAAATATGGCCTAAGATTCTACAAAAAAAATGGATCTCGAGGATATTAGACGGTTGTTTTGCACATCACTTCTGCTACCCTTCATGCACACGGATGTGGTCTGTGCTTCCTTCTAACTACTTAGCACAGTTATCTGTCTAAGTATTCTACGGTAGATTATGGGGAAATCAGGGGCTAACACTCCCACATATGCCGTTATACCGGCTTACAGACAACGTTAACATTAACCTCAGACTTTTCGCAGACGACGCATTTATCTACAATGAAGTACAGTCTGAAAGAAGATGCATGAATCTCATAGGGATTCTATCAGGCCTAGGAAGTAGCGGGACATAGTTGGTCTTGGGACAGATAATTTATTAAAAATGGCGGCTGAATACCCTCCTGCCACCATTCAGCCCATTATGTCATCCCCCACAACCTGGAAATGGCGAGAAATTTCAAATTTTGGCGGGAAATGGGTCAATTGGGCTACCTCCACTAACCTATCCCTCAACCTACCCCCCCCCCCTCCTATGATGTCACCCACGACCTCCACCACCATCCCATCCCTAGAAATGACGGGGAATGGTCTGTCTGGTGCTCAACTGCCAGAGAGGATGGTTAGGTTAGTGTACTTTATGTATTTTATGTGCACTCCACCAGCCTCCTCCTCCACTTTCCACCGCCTCTGACTCCCACACTTCGAGTGTCAGCTTCATGTTCGGAGGCACTGTCAGAGAGGAATAAAATTAAGTCCAACGACTACTGTGGTGTCCATCACTCTTCTGAAACGCTGAGTGGGCTTAGTTCATTTTCGCCCCTGGAGTCAAGAATGTTGAGGCATTTATTTTTTATTTTCCTCGCTTTTCGAAGCAGAGTTCTACAGTGGGAAACTGACACTGGGGTCAAAGCACAGACAGAAATATCTGAACAATTACATGTCTAAAAGGTCATGATATATTTCGAAACCCCACATAAAATCGCGAAAAAAAGCAGATCAGATATCTAAAAGATTCTCCTAAAATTCGAAGCACTGACCTGCAGACAAAAAAAATGGTTGGAATTTTCGCAGAATTTTCCTGCAACTGTTCGTCTGAAAATGCTCTAAAGGCACAATGACAGGTGGGGGACAGCATCCCACCTGTCAGGACCGGAGGAGGCTGATCTGCCTGGACTTGTCTCTCAACACTCAAACAAACAATATATCACGTGACTCTGTGATGTCACTGAACTTTTGGTAGATGCCCTATTTTGCCCTTGTCTTGTGTCAAAAGCTCACTGTCTGTGTCCAATGTGTTTAATTGACGAGATGCTGGTGCTAAACCGGGAGAACTTTAATAACTGTATTATCTGTAAGCATTCAGCCGAGCACTGTGTCCACAGTCTTCCAAAGAGAATTGGAAGGGGGGTGATAATGGTGGGGTGTAGGAGGACTATTGTTTGTAAAATATTGGTGATGCAATGGGATAGTTTGAAGATGCATTTGCCAACTCATGCAGAAGGTAGCTTATGCTATAACTGTCTACCTTTTTTAAATGGCCTGCTCATAAGCCTGAGGGATGGTTATGTTCTTTTCAGCAGCTGCAGACTGCCTGACGTAATTCACAGAACTATCACCAGGGGACACCGATTTCCCCCACCATCATCTCCCCCTGGAAGCAACAGGAATGCAGCATGCAGCATCCGACCACCCCCCTCCCCCCTCTCCCGCCGACCAAAGTGATATAAGCTGGTAGCAGTCGCAGTCACAGCCATGAAGTGTCAAAAGCAGCAGGGATCTTCACTATCAGCCAGACCCCCACCCCCAATGAATAGGAAGAAGCAGAAAAGTAAGTATTCAAATATTATTTCCTGCATGGAGTACAATCTCCAATTCTCTGTTGAGCAGACCTGCTGGAGCGAATCTCCAGTGCTTCTCAGTAGTAATATACCTCTCGTTTCATGCAAGCAGTACAATCACTCATTCTCTGTTGAGTTGACTTGCTGGGGAAAACCCCCAGTGCTTCTCAATAGTAATCCACCTCTCATTCCTACTGGGATCATGTTTCCTATGAGGTTGTGGCTCTTCTTCTTTGTCCAGCTCCTTGTCTTTGTTCTGCTTGTAATGACAGTTCTTCTTCTTTGTTTAGTGGCCTCAAACCAGTCAGGACCAGAAGCAGCCTCCTGCTTGCCGTTGTCGGAAGCACCCTCCAGTGAGTCCTGAAATGCAGCATCACCAGTGGCAGCAGTGACCACTAGCTTGTCTGGATCTGCAGCACCAGCGGCTGTGGCGACAGACCCTGTAGCGCAAATAGTCAGCATGGTGTAGCGGGACAATGAGCTGTTATTATCGATCCTGCTCGTCAATTTGTGTAATGAAGACAGCCACACAGTCCCCGATTGCAGACGCTCAAGGTTTCTATGACAATGAGCGTAGGCACTTCATATTTAAAGATATTCCTTTCGTAGAGCACACACTGAGGATGTTGGTGCAACAGAGACATTCTCACCAAACACTGTATCTCGAGTCTCGGTCAGGCATACAGTTTTAACCTGCCAGGAGGTTCCATTTAAAATTTGATTCTTTGTGATTCTGTTAGAAACAGATACTTTCATATTCTACAATGAGATAGAACAGCCAAGCAGAGTAACTTTTTTATAACTATAACCCACAGTACAACCAATTTAATGTTTCATACTGGACTGAGTATGAGACTCAGCACTAAAAGCATAGGTACTTTTTCCTTATACTAATACTATTACAAATAATAACTACAGCCTACAGTCCAAGCAATTGTAAGCAATATGACAATTTCTTTTTTAAAATTTTTATTTATTTATTTATTTTTTACAATGGGCTGTGTATCCATGGACAATATTATAATAGTAGCACTGGATGTATCCAGGAGGATAATGGGATAATATTACAATAGTAGAACTGGAGGTATCCGAAATATCTACAAGCTGCAGTGGACTGGAAAAAGAATACTAAAAACTAACAAACTAAACAGACTTTTGGATGGATAGTAGCAGGTGAAACTTAAACACTAGTCTATTAACACATGTACCTGGTAACATTTTTTTATGATGTGCTGTCAGACAGTTTACGAAATAAAATACGCAGCAGTTCAATTTTTATACAGATTTATTTTTTAGATTTTTATAATTTTTACTGGATTTTTATCAATTTTTGTTTTCTTTCCTACTATTCAAGGCACACATGGTGCGCAGGCAAAATGTGGAACCTATGGTGTGCATGAAAAAGAAATATTTGCAGTGTGGTGTAGATGCAAAAAAAATATTTATGCTGTAGAACATGTGGTGTGAATTCTACAACTATTTAGACTGTGATGAATGGGTCATACTATTTCACGTACATTCATTCCCCTTGCAACATGATTCACGTCACGAAGTGAATAGTGTGAGTACAGGCAGGTTTCAAACCCATTCTCACAGATGACCTGCTTATCGTCATGAGTTGACAGAACGACTTTAGACTGCAGCACAGTGTACACCTAATGCCCTCGTGATTGAATATGAGTGTACTGCCCCGTGTGCCACAGCTGTGGCAGAGCTCCATGATCACCTCTGTACACGCACCGGAAATAATCTTCGATCATGAGGGTGCTTGACACAACACGATGCACACCCTTAGCCCACCACTGAGAGACATTCCCGAGTGCTTGATATGCATACATCATTGATCTTAAATCTAAGAACTCTACAAATGGCAATCCATTAGCTTCATATATCATTAGGCTGATAACCTTCCTGTTCTGTGGAAAAATACTGTAAGGGTTATTGGCCGTGTATGAAGACATGTTGAATTCATTACTGTGGTACCTAATTACTTCATATGGATCGTGCTTCTTTATCCAGTAGATGAAGCTATCTGTATTCATATAAAGTAACCTTGGACTAGCAAGATGAGTTTTCGCGAGTTCGTAATGGAAGAAGTACATGTGTAGTTTGGGCAGGTCTAGTAAACACATCCCCACATAGACAGATTTCGTGAACTCTACTGCAGCCTTCGTCATCCCCACAGAGACAAAGTTGTCATTGAATATGGTGACCCACTTGAAATTTGCTCTAGCACTGCATTTCCTTACGCCATAACACCCATCCTATTCGGTTATAAAAAGAATACCTCGGTGGTTTCTTAAATTCTCCATAGTTTTCCCGAAAATTCTAATACTCATTAAATTAAAAATAAATATTTTTCAAAGTCACACATCACTTAAGCCCGTTTTGCGGTATTTAAATCAATATACTCCTTCGACCAGAGATCCTGCTAGGAGAAGATAGCATGCCTAATTCCTACCAGAACCATCCCTAACCTAATACACTCTTAGGAATTACTGTAATGAATAACATACTTCTGCTTGTCCTGCACCATTGTCATTGGTTTCAGGATGGAACAAGTGCAACTTGGAAATACTAGCAAATCGGCATGTGAATCATGCAAACTCATAGAGTATGAGAAGTCTGCCTCCACAACATACCCTTCATCAGAATCATCTGCCATGGCACCTTTTTTTAATATCTGACCTAACCCTTTGAGATCTTCTTCTGGCACCCATTGAAACCCACCTATCAGCAGAGATTATTACATGGCATGCCTGTATAAGTTATTCACATCCAAATACATGATGCAATTAGACTCATCAGATGTCTTGAACATCTCACCATCTGTAGGTTATTTACCTTGGCGTGCCTATGGACACATTGGCAAAGTCCTCCACGGATCCGACACTCAGAGAAAAGAAGCATGTCCACAGCGGATAACAGCTCGATGGGTTTCTTCATTTTCTTGAACATCGCTTCCCAAGAGAACCCTGGGTGCTACGTAATAAAATGCAGGGTCGAGTTTTTATGCGGCTCTGCATACAGTCTGGAATTTCTTGAAAATGACCACCAGCAAGTGTATATCCAAGTCCATGTACAGCTTTGCGTAAACGCCCAATGTTGGGATACTCAATTCCGGGCAGACATGCACAGCATGCTCATCCTCTGCATATGTTATGGCATCGCTCTTGAGATTATTAGTGAATGCAATTATGTCAGGCAGTCTTGTTGTGACGAGTTTTGCCATAGTATCCAGATACTCATATGGGAAAACTCCCTTACTAGTCACAAGTTAAAAGTTTTTGTCATCATGAAATACACCTCAGGTGATGTGCATGTCCTCCTGATACATTATTTCAACAAGTTGCTGGAGAGGTGCCTACATCAAATGTATAGAGTGAAGGAAGCAGGGCTTCATTCTTATCATCATTCGTTTGGAGAATGAAATATATTTCTCTACACTCTTAGGCACTACACTTACCTGATCGTTCTCCATATCGAATTTAGCCAAGTGTTCAACAAAAAAGTGAGCATCATACCCATTCAAATTATGAAAGAAAACGGGTGTGTGTCATGGTAATTGATACTTCAGGTTGCATTCTTTGTGAGCTGCACTGCAGAACTCCCCTAATAGATGACAGTGGTCCATATGAGGAATCTACGCTCGTCTATCTAAAGGCAGATTGCAGATGTGACAGTCTACCATGTTACTGTACAAATCTTTATTCTCCTGTGATTCGGTTGTGGGGACGATGTCGCTGGGAAGCTTATCAACCTCCCATGAAAGTTTTTCAAGCTCAGTGAGCAGCCAAAGCACAGGATTATCCCTGACATATTATCCGTAATGGTTAAGACTGGAATCAAAGGTACATACCACTTGGTACACTGCCACATACGGTGCGTGTTTTTCAGTGAAGGTTGTATGTAAGGCTGTGGGATCCCCTTCACATCGTGTAACAGGAGTAAGAAGCCACTCAAAGTCAGCATACCCTACAAAGGGACATCACTTCTGGTGGTGGTGGTTCTTAAGCTTAAAAAATTTGTTTTCCTCAGTCAGCATTTCAACATGTACGACATCCTTTGACATGTCCTTGACTCACACATAGTGTTGATGTTCAGTCTGATCTGAAATTACCAGCATGTTTACACGCAGCTTGCGCTGACCAAATTATGATACATGGAGTGGTCCAACGATGTTCTGGGTAAATTTACCATTGTCATCGTCATCGTTATCTGGCTTCTTCTTCTTCTTCTTCTTCAGATCGAAAACGTTACCAGAAATACCCTCATTATGCCTATCAAATTTGGGTATGTCCTGAAGTCTGATGGGGAAATCAATACCCACAAATATGGTATTTATCTGGGCGTTCTGGATATATCTTTCGGTGGCTTGATATAGCTGGGCCTCCCATTTATTGTGTGTTGCCGATGTGAGTGGATGTCGATATGTACAACATGGCTTAGTGCTTTACCAGATCCTCTACCGGCTATATCTGAAAGCTTGATTTGATTAGAACTGAAGGTGAGCTCATGGAACTACTCAGTCATCGCAGTCCTCCATGAGATCACTTCGTTGTTCCCCAAAGACAGACAATACTTTTCTCTTCGAGAGCACCTTCCTCTTTTGGGGAGTGCGATAGTTTGCACCATAGCACTGCACTGCACTTCACGGAGTGATATCGTGGATCATTTGCAAGTTTGATGAACTGTCTCTCCAAGACATGGTGGCAAGCCAACAGGAAACTTGTAACATCCTTGTACCACCCTGCTGGATTCTCGATTCTTGTAAACGAGATGCACTCATAAAACGCGTCCTCAATCACAACATAGTCTACTTGGCATGGCGTTTGTAATCCTATTTCCTATAATAGACGGGGGAGGGGACTGCTACTAGCCATATGACGATCTCTATTACTATTAGAACTAAATAATGGTGATGGTCGTAGTGGCGTAGGACGCCAGTGTGGAGCGCCGGCCCCCTGGCTTGACCAGAATGAACAACCTGGTTGAGGAGAAGCCAGCTGCGACTTTGGGTTGTGGCGCCGCTGTTTCTCTAGCCAGTGGCAGGCTGGCCGGTCCTTAATGGGTAGAGCAGGCTTTTGTGCAGAGAGAGAGAAACGTGTGAATATAATAATAATAATTATTATTATTATCATTACTATTTACCTGAGTCAGTAGATCTGATAATGCCATCTTTCTGTTGCCAGGAGGCAATCATCTCCTCCAAGTTCTCAGGCGCTGCATCGGCCCATTCTGGTAGGGGCAGCTCGAACCCTGATTCACCTTGCACCTTGGCTCGCAGATAATTTTGACATCTGAGAGTCCGATCTGCTCTACAACCACCTAATTAGCCAAAATCTTTCGGTATAACAATTACACAAATTTTTTAAAGGAAAAAAAAATCCTCTCTCGTATATTGCTACACAGGCACAAACGAAGTATATTTTAGTATCACAAAATTTTGTTATATATCTGCTCACATGACTGGTGACACGACTGACTATGGTCTAGAGACAGTACCAGCACCTTTTGCTGCTGGTGAAAAACCTCTAGCTTGTTATCTATTTCGCCGGCCGTGGTGGCCGGGCGGTTCTAGGCGCTACAGTCCGGAACCGTGCGACTGCTACGGTCGCAGGTTCGAATCCTGCCTCGGGCATGGATGTATGTGATGTCCTTAGGTTAGTTAGGTTTAAGTAGTTCTAAGTCTAGGGGACTGATAACTTCAGATGTTAAGTCCCATAGTGCTCAGAGACATTTGAACCATTTGTTATCTATTTCGTCCAAAAGATCGATGATGTTTGCTATAACATAAGACCTTTTTTTAAAAAAAAAAGATTACACAACAACCACTATGGAATTGTTATTATTTTTATCTGTAGATATGTGACTGTTGTGGTGGAAATTCACAGATGGAGACTGTTCCCCAGCGTGTTGCTGCTGTTGCAGTTGTTCTTTTTCAGCCTCCAACATTGCCTCTAGCTCAGCCAGCATTCCTGGCATGTCAGCTATAACAAGAACAAATATGAAATAAAAGTCTGAACGGCAGTACACTGCTACAAAGACAAATTACAGATTTTTTTATACTTACAAAGCATCCCTGACTGTGGATATTCCACAGGAGACTAGATCTCAACATGAACAGAATGGAGTGTCCGCCATTGTCCAGCCTCTTCCTCATCCTGTCGCTCCTTACACTTCAGAATGAGATCCTCGAGCTGTGCTGTTACGACGAAAAAAATCGTTTACTTACGTGGTAGTTCGTCCTCTGCAAATCTGTGGTGCTTCCCGCTGGCGTTGAAGTTGTTGCTGCTACAATTCATCAAAAAAATGGTTCAAATGGCTCTGAGCTTTATGGGACTTAACATCTGCGGTCATCAGTCCCCTAGAACTTAGAACTACTTAAACCTAACTAACCTAAGGACATCACACACATCCATGCCCAAGGCAGGATTCGAACCTGCGACCGTAGCAGTCGCGCGGTTTCGAACTGAGCGCCTAGAACCGCGAGACCACCGCGGCCGGCTACAATTCATCTTACGCAGATACATATAAAACAGCTAGAACAGCCACTACAGCGGACAGGAGCAGAATAAGGATGAGGATGGTGGGTGGGGGCTCACATAGACTCACCTCTTAACCAATCAGAGGGCTTCATTTTAAAGGGGCATCCAATTAGGAAGAGCAGTTGATGGAAAGTTCTGTGACGTCACAGTTGGCTTGTTCAAGACGGGTCTACTGTGCAAGTGATCAGTAGCATATTAGTATGTGGTTGATACCGAGAACAGTCGCGTAAATGGTATTATATTCCGGCAAACCACATGAAAATTCTGGAAATTTTCATATGCCACTTTAGCGTAAAGGTATCACATATATCGTCGATTTTAGGCGTGTAAAATCGGAATTACTACTCATATTGGTTTCGAGATCCGTAAATTACTTAGCGATTGATGAGGCATTTCTTATCGACAGAGCTCAAAAAGTAGATATTCTTGTAATCTATGAGTCTGAAGATGGCCGAAACTCTTTGCAAAAACCTCGGCAGCAAGCAGGTCTGGCCGGAAACAGTGCCGTTAGTGGTCGCCTTTGTGCCGGAGAAACCAGCCCACCCATTTTACAAAAGTTCAGAGAGTGACCGCTGTCCATGGAGGGCGCCCCGATCACGCAGGAGGCAAGCACGTGTGGGGGCAATTGCCTTGTGACTGTTGGCTACGGTGGATGACCGACCTCGTGGGGAATATGTAGCACTGTGACTACATACGCTGGATGTGCTTCTGTTTTTGGGATCTGTGTGTCTTCGTGGTGTATGTAGGAATGTCTGTCGGTCGACAATTATATGCAGGATCTGGAAGTGATGGTTCTGTTTGGTGCAGCATACCAATTGTGTTTACTACAGCGACGTAGGATATGATATGGTGGTACAACCGTTTGTGATGCTATACCTTGGCTGGAGATCGGATTCACCCCGAAAAATTCAAGGTTTCCTCGACATTAACAGAGCAGTGTTATTGACTAAGTGTGTTTGGCATTAGTTTCTGCATTTAATTATATGTAGATCACTTTTGCATCGATTAATGTCAGTGCAATATGACTTCTGTATGTTTTGGATCTGTACAAAATAGTTTTCCACTGAAATTATCGTAATTTGTCAGTCTGTAGAAAGTGGTGGGCAATACCCCCACACTAGCAGCAGCATTTTTGTGGGTAAATTTAATAAGAACCAATCAGTATGCTCCATTCACAGGACGTAGCACGACGTCAGAGAGTCACAAGACATCTTTTGTGGGGGCATAGGGGTCTCTACAGATTGGTCCATACAAGACAGGACCAGAAAAACGAATCTACCAAAAGTTCTGTGATGTCAGAGGGTCACATGAAGTCATCATTGTTTGAGTGTACAGAGACAAGTCCAGGCAGATCAGCTGACTCTGGTGCAGACAAGTAGGATGCCGTCACCCACCCACCATTATGGTTTTAGAGTATCTTCAGACCAGCAGTTGTAGGACTTCGAAAAATCCAGCCGTTTTTCACACCCGTAGGATAATGCTTCGTATTCTAGGAGAATCTTTAGACGTCTGGTCTGCTGCATCTGTTTTTTTTCCGCGATGTGTTGTGGGGTTTAGAAATAGGTAATGAACTATTAGAAATGTAATTGTTCAGGTTTTTTTCTGTGCTTAGACACCATTGTAGGTTTCCCCTTGTAGAACTGTGTTTCGAAATGTGCGGAAAATAAAAAAATAAATGCCTTAACATCGCTGACTCCAACAGCAAAAATAATTTAAGCACACTCAGCATTTCAGAAGAATGTCGAAGATCACAGTAGCTGTATAGCTCTGAAATTTTTTCTCTCTGACGGTGCCTCCAAAGAAGTGGTTGAAACTCGAAAGGTGGGAGCGGGGGCGGAGGAAAGTGGAGGAGGGAGGTGGTGGTGTATACAAAAAATAAATAAAGTACACTAACCTAACCTTCCTCTCCAGCAGTAGAGCACAGACCGATCGGTTCCCACCATTTCCAGGGGTGGGGTGATGGTGGAGGGGATGTGTGACATCACTGGAGTAGGGGAGGGTTGGGGAGAATTAGGTCAGCTGAGGTATCCCCAAATGAGCTATTTACCCATCAAAATTTGAAACTTCCCACCATTTGCAGATTGTGGGGAGTGATGTTAGGGGGGGATAAGGGAGCGGGGGAGGGGGAAGCAAGACGCCATTTTCAGTAAATTATCTCCCTATGACATACTTTGTGCCACTTTTCCAGGAGCTCTGTTCAGTTTTAAAGATTTCCGCTGTTTATCAGCGCCACTGATATTATGAGCGCGTGTGGAAAAGTAATTGCTCCGATCTTTTTAGGTGAAGTCTGTTAAGCTTTTTAAAGAAAACAAATGTTATTAGAGTCCTACTTCTTTGTTCTCCATGTTTAAATATTTGCAGCCCCTCTACCATTAGAGGGCTATAGACTGCATTGTGTAACATGAGGTGTAACGTAACTAAGTCGGTGCATGAGAAACAATGTGCTGTAATCGAGTTTTGAATTCGAAGTGTTCATCCAATCATGGAGCATCCTCTCCTTCAACGTGACAATGCCAAACCACATACGAGCGCTGCGACATCAAATCTCACAACATATAATTCGTAAACCCATTTCTGTCTCCACAAAACTAGGAACGAGATTGTTAGAGTAATAGAAATTATAAAAAGGACATCAAGTACCCGTTGAGATATACTCTGCAGATTCAGTAGTACTTACTAGCATAAACTATCAAAGGTAGAAGAACTGTTCAAACATCACTAGTTAAGGAAAGCTGTATCTGCTGCATCCAACAAATGACAAAGGTACTGTATGAAATGTGATAGGAACTTAAAAATCGTTCGGTTGCTGTACCAACAAATGAGACGGCTTGTGATGTTCGCGGACAAAAAGCAAAAATATTAACTGGAAAAATTAATGAGAATGACGTTGACAATAACTCACGGAAACGATGATCCAACAGGTACAGCAAAGATACTGAAGAAACAAATTGGAAACACATTTAATACTCGTCTTGCTTTGATTTGCTTTCCCTATGAATGCATGTTTTCACAAAATTTTTACTGGTAACACGTAGAAATAAAAGTATGCCAAGGGCTGGGACTCCTTGTTTTAACATTTTTTAGTGTAAAATGACATACGAATTTGCAGTTCGCTATGTTCCTCCGTCTCAGACTATCTGTAAGTACTTTGGATTGTTGATGTATAGTGATAGAGTAGTGTCGATAAGAAAGTAATATCACTTAACTGAAAAAAAAATACAATGCTCCAACACTAGATTCGTGCAGCGCAAATGTCAGTGGAAACAAATAACTTGTGGACACTCCGAAGTTCATACTGCAGTGGCTCTCGTTTGTCTGCAATGGGGGCAGAGTTTAGAAACAGCTCTTGTCCGATACATTCCGCTGTACGAAATCAACCGACGTTGCCCCAATTATTTGAAACTCTCGAGAGAGAGGAAGCGTCGACGGATGGTAAAACAACGGTTCTGTTTGTCGAACTTACAGTCTAGTTCACTGTATTTTGCAGCTCTTGTAGAGCGATGTACTGTTTTTAATTGAGACTGAAGCTTCATTCTTCACTGATATGTATATTTCCATATCTGAGTATGCGCTGGTTTGAAATTTCCTGGCAGATTAAATCTGTGTGCCGAACTGGGGCTCAGACCAACGATATTTCCCTTCCGCTGACAAGTGGTCTCCCTGTTTTTTTTTCTCTTTGCTCTCCTCTTTACCTTCTACGGCTAGCTTCGTTGTTTTATTGTTTCTTTGTCTTTATAGTGCAAAATATGAAAGTAAATGTCTTCTTCTGTGGAACTAAAAATCGTACCTTTCTTAAAACAAAGATATAATTTTTATTCGTAAAAAGAATATTATTCCTGAAATGAAAATAAAAATTTGCTTCTTATAAGCATATAAATCCTAGTTCCTTTGCCGTTGTTGATCTGCTCTTCAGTAAGGAAAACAGAGGGGTGAGACTCCCGGAGTTTTAATCACTAATGTGTACCCAAGGGTGCCGTCGTAATAAACACTTCATGCACTGACCAGCCAGAACATTATGACAACCTACCTAATAGCCGGTATGTCCACCTTTGGCACGGGTAACAGCGGCGACGTGTCGTGGCATGGAAACAAAATGGTTCAAATGACTCTAAGCACTATGGGACTTAACAAGTCCCCTAGACTTAGAACTACTTAAACCTTACTAACCTAAGTGCATCACACAAGTCCATGCCCGAGGCAGGATTCGAACCTGCGACCGTAGCAGCAGCGCGGTTCCGGACTGAAGCGTCGAGAATCGCTCAGTCACAGCGGCTGGCATGGAAACAATGAGGCCTTGGTAGATCGCTGGATAGAGCTGGAACCACATCTGCGCACACAAGTCACCCACTTCCCGTAAATTCCGGAGAGGGGGGGCGATGGGCTCTGGCCTCACGTTCAATAACATCCCAGATGTGTTCGATCAGGTTCAGATAGGGCGAGTGGGGGGTCCAGCACATCAACTGGAACTAGCAACGGTGTTCCTCGAACCATTCCATCACGATCATGGGCTTCTGACACGGCGCATTATCTTGTTGAAAACTGCCACTGCTGTCGGGAAACATGATCGTCATGAAGGGGTTTATGTGGTCTGAAACCAGTGTACGATACTCCTTGGACGTCATCGTACCTTGCACGAGCTCCACTGAACCCATGTATAGTAACGCGATTGCTTCCCAGAGTATAACGGAGCCGCTGCACAGGTGTCAAGGAGCTGTTCCCTTGGAAGACAACAACCGAGTTAGAAAACTGCTACGGAAGCAAAGGGAACTTCACAGCAAACATAAACATAGCCAAATCCTTGCAGGCAAACAAAAATTACACAAAGCGAAATGCAGTGTGAGGAGGGCTCTGCGAGAGGCGTTCAATGAATTCGAAAGTAAAGTTCTATCTACTGACTGGGCAGAAAATCCTAAGAAATTTTGGTCTTATGTCAAAGCGGTAGGTGGATCAAAACAAAATCTACAGATACTCTGTGACCAAAATGGTACTGAAACAGAGGACGACAGACTAAAGGCCGAAATACTAAATGTCTTCTTCCAAAGCTGTTTCATAGAGGAAGACTGCACCGTAATTCCTTCTCTAGATTGTCGCACAGATGACAAAATGGTAGATATCGAAGTAGATGACAGAGGAATAGAAAAACAATTAAAATCGCTCATAGGAGGAAAGGCCGCTGGACCTGATGGGGCACCAGTTCGATTTTACACAGAGTACGCGAAGGAACTTGCCCCCCTTCTTACAGCGGTGTACGGTAGGCCTCTAGAAGAGCGTAGCGTTCCAAAAGATTGGAAAAGGGCACAGGTCATCCCCGTTTTCAAGAAGGGACGTGGAACAGATGTGCAGAACTATAGACCTATATCTCTAACATCAATCAGTTGTAGTTCCAAAAGATTGGAAAAGGGCACAGGTCATCCCCGTTTTCAAGAAGGGACGTGGAACAGATGTGCAGAACTATAGATCTTTATCTCTAACATCAATCAGTTGTAGAATTTTGAAACACGTATTATGTTCGAGTATAATGACTTTTCTGGAGACTAGAAATCCACTCTGTAGGAATCAGCATGGGTTTCGAAAAAGACGATCGTGTGAAACCCAGCTCGCGCTATTCGTCTACGAGACTCGGAGGGCCATACACACGGGTTCCCAGGTAGATGCCGTGTTTCTTGACTCCTGCAAGGCGTTTGAGTTTTCCACAGTCGTTTAATGAACAAAGTAAGAGCATATGGACTATCAGACCAATTGCGTAATTGGATTGAAGAGTTCCTAGATAACAGAACGCAGCATGTCATTCTCAATGGAGAGAAGTCTTCCGAAGTAAGAGTGATTTCAGGTGTGCCGCAGGGGAGTGTCGTAGGACCGTTGCTATTCACAATATACATAAATGACCTTGTGGATAACATCGGAAGTTCACTGAGGCTTTTTGCGGATGATGCTGTAGTATATCGAGAGGTTGTAACAATGGAAAATTGTACTGAAATGCAGGAGGATCTGCAACGAACTGACGCATGGTGCAGGGAATGGCAATTGAATCTCAATGTAGACAAGTGGAATGTGCTGCGAATACATAGAAAGAAAGATCCTTTATCATTTAGCTACAATGAAGCTGGTCAGCAACTGGAAGCAGTTAATTCCATAAATTATCTGGGAGTAGGCATTAGGAGTGATTTAAAATGGAATGACCATATAAAATTAATCGTTGGTAAAGCAGATGCCAGACTGAGATTCATTGGAAAAATCCTAAGGAAATGCAGTCCGTAAACAAAGGAAGTAGGTCACAGTACACTTGTTCGCACACTGCTTGAATACTGCTCACCGGTGTGGGATCCATACCAGATACGGTTGATAAAAGAGATAGAGAAGATCCAACGGAGAGCAGCGTGCTTCGTTGCAGGATCATTCAGTAATCACGAAACGTTACAGAGATGATAGATAAACTCCAGTGGAACACTCTGAAAGAGAGACGCTCAGTAGCTCGGTACGGGCTTTTTTGAAGTATCGAGAACATACCTTCACCGAGGAATGAAGCAGTATATTGCTCCCGCCTACAAATATCTCGCGAAGAGACCATGAGGATAAAATCAGAGAGATTAGAGCCCACACAGAGGCATGCCGACAATCTTTCTTTCCACGAACAATACGAGACTGGAGTAGAAGGGAGAACCAATAGAGGTACTCAAGGTGCCCTCCGCCACACACCGTCAGGTGGCTTGCGGAGTCTGGATGTAGATGTAGACCGATTCATGCCCTCCAGTCGACATGGTGAAGAAGGTTTTGGGATTCATGAGGCAATGCAACGCTCTGCCACTATGCCAATGTCCAGTGTCCATGATAACGTGCCCATTTCTGTCGTAGTTGCCGATGTCGTGGTGTTATCATTGGCACATGCATGGGTTGTTGACTGTGGAGGCCCATGGTTAGGAATGTTCGGTGCACTGTGTGTTCAGACACACTTGTACCCTGCTCAGAAGTAAAGTCTGACGTTGGTTCCTTCACAGTTCGCCGCCTGTCCTGTTTTACAAATCTGTCCAGCTTACGACGTCCGACATCTATAATGAGGGGTGGACGCCCAACACCAGGACGTCTGGATGTGGTTTCACCTTCGTTTTTCCACGTGTCGAGAACACTAATCACAGCATTCTTCGAACACTCGACAAGCCGTTTCCGAAATGCTCGTGCCTAACCTCCGGGCAATCGCAATTTGCCCTCGATCAAACTCAGATAGATTGCGCCTTCCCCATTCTACACAAGGACAGCACGATCACTTATACTACATGCACCGTGCGTGAGTCTGACTAGCAGTCACACTTCAGCAGGTGACGTTGCTATCGCCTGGACGAGTTCATATCGATAGTAGGTCGGTGGTCATAATGTTCTGGCTTATCAGTGTATTTAGATTGTTAATGAGGAGCCAAGTGCTTCGCTACGATCGGACTTCTGGGTCTGCTCTTTCGGCTACAAACACAGTTAAAGCTCCTTAAAGATCGTAATGAGAGGGGGTCCTAGTAATCTGAGTATTTTAGTTTTATAGAAATGTTTCCGATCCTACTTGCGTGGGGCAATAAAATTAAAATGCGTCAAATGGAAAAAAAGTAAACTGTTTATTATTTCCTAAGTCATTGCGGTAACTGTCAATAGATTTGTCCTACTGTGTGACAAGACAGTCTTTACCTTCATGGGAAAATGTTTGCGGTTACCTATGGAACCATGATCGTACCCAGGTGTGCACCTCTTCGTCAGAAGCAAGTCGACGCCCACGAATGTCTCTCTACAGGGCTCCAAAAATATGGAAATCGCATTGAGAGAGATCAGGACTGTAAGGAGGATGTGCAAGGGATTTCCAGCAAAACTTCTGCAACGTAGTCGAAACAACCTTGCAGTTTTTCCTGGCAGATGGATGTGGATCTACGTACATTTATGTTGCTCTTGTTTCACTGTCGGTGTTCAGTGGAACATTGTCATCCTTGTCCGGTACCTCTATACCTCTACATTTTCTTGGTCACATTTCTTATTTTCAGGTGCTGCACTAACAGTGCTTTCAATAGTTTTGCTTGAAGTGGACGCTTCAACGGTTCTGCAGTACGTAATGCTTTTTGACTGGATATGACTATGCAGGCAGTTTCATCCGCAGTTACTTGAGATGCAAACAAGGCGACAGTTGCTGACGCAGGGGTTCCTGGCCTCGCTGCCACTGCCCTGGCGAAAGTATTGGCGCTTCTGGGAGTCAGGTGTGCGGGCTTTTTGCGGGGGAAGCTATTATCTAAGTGATTACACGATCCACAAACTCACGTCTTCAGCTGGCCACTATTCAATGCAAAATCCCCAAGTGCTCCTCTCATAAAAAGGATGGCACATGCTTTCTCTAATCGACCCTAACGGTTCTTCCGTTGAATCAGTGCACAGTCTATATACGGATACCATTTGTCATTTGCCACACTTAGGACATTCCCAAAGCCACGCAAATCTCGGAGAATTTCATATTGTGGACATTCTAAAGGCAGATTAGGTATCTTTATATACCACACATTGTATAACAATATCACTGATACTTCCCTCATCACGTATAAATTTTTTATTGCCTCCATTTTCTGATACTGTCCAGTTGCATAATGCACTACTAATCAGTTAAAAAATAATACAGTTAAGTACAAAGTCAAACTAAATTCCAGATATCTCCGATTCTTGCAATTTCTAAGCACTACTTATCCATTCGTGCATATCGACATTAGATGGGCGCTGATGGTTTCTGTCAAAACTACCTTCCAGTGTATCGATTGATAGCAGACCATCACTGTGTGGCTGGACTTCCTGGATGAAAAAGTTAACGGGTATTGTTATCTTTATTTACTCGTAAGAAGGACTGCGGGATCTAGATCCATGACCCTGTCTGCGATGATGGTTCCTACACGTTTGCGTTGGTTATTGAGGAGCTTCGATAACGGCCCGGTGCCAACGTTGTGGGGCAACAGATCCGACGTAGTCCAGATGGCAGGTGGTCGACGAATGCCTTCAGTAGTGTCCAGGTGCTTACGAGTTGTTTCTTGATGGTGTCCTGATGATTAGGATGTCAATTTCTTGATGAAGGTCCCTCGTCCGAACCCACTGACTGGCTTTAAGAATGAGTCAAAGACAGCGATTTTGCAACACCTGTAGTTGTTTAACGTGTGTGTTGCTTGTCGTGTCCCAGGAGGAGGAGCCATATAACAACGAGGGTACAGCTTAAGTTTTGCGCTAACTGACATACGAGAGCTGGCAAGGAGAGGGTACAAGTACTAAATCAGGCCCAACGTTTTAGCCTTTCTAACTTTGATATGTTCCTTGAAGAGTAATATTTTATGTATTTTGTCTCCTAAATAACGGACGTGATTAGTCCAATGGACTGGAACGTCGTTTTGTAACCAGGCTGTCACGAAGATCAGGCTGTCGTCTGGTGAATAGAATTGCCCTTGTCTTCTCTGAATTAAGTTTTACACGATGTATCGTTGTCTGCTGTTTTGCGATGTTCAGCTGTAGGCGCCAGATATCCGCGGTGATGCGTCGACTACTTGTTAATAACGCGATGGCGTCCACGAACTGCGAGAGGACAACCTGCTGGAGTACAGGCATGTCATTCACATACAATATAAGAAGTATTGGCGAGAGGTCGGCCCGTGTGGTAAGCCTTCTAGAAACTCTAGCGTGCTAGGGCGTTGTCCGTTTATCTGGACACAGATGCGCCGGAGGAAACTGCCAACAATGTTGATACAGTGTCCGGTGCCCAACCTAAGGCGTGAAGTTTGACGACCAGTAATAATGTCAATTGGCGTAACGTACAGGGTAGTCGCAATGGCTCCGCCGACGTAAACGCAGCACGCGCGGACCCCCCTGCTTGCCTGCGACCGGACGCGTGCGCACCACATCGCTGCATCAGGCAGAAGTCTGCCTTTCTGAGCTATCCAAGCACGATCTACTCCCCACCCCCTCACTGACAGCTTTACCTCCGACAGTACCTCATCATCTACTTTTTAAATGCTATATTTGCGCATGTCCTGCCGTTTTTGATCTTTATCTAAACCCACTGAAATGTTACAGTGGATATATTCATATGGACAAAACGGAAAACATTGTATTTTTCAAACTGCTGTACCTCGGAAATCACTGAGAATAAAACTAACCTTTCTATAAAACTTGAAACTATTCGTTGGTTTCGTCTGGGAACATACTGTGTTTCTGAGATGTTTTATCATGTTGCCTACTGCATGATGGCCTCTGTATGAACGTTGAAAACGGAATGCATCCTCAGGTAATAGACGTCGTCTAGCTATACCCGTATAGCAAGTCAAAAACTTTTTGGGAAGTAATACACCCTCGCTCTGACTAAACACTTCATAGTTCGTTTTTCCGATTTGCCGTATATACAACCAGATAATATTCGGTTAAGCCAATGTCCCTCAAAACAACATGATACTAACTGATGGGATACTAAGGAAGTGCAATTGGTCCTCTAAACCATTATGGTTTTATTATAAATTCATTATGGATCAAATGGCGCTGAGCACTATGGGACTTAACATCTATGGTCATCAGTCCCCTAGAACTTAGAACTACTTAAACTTAACTAACCTAAGGACATCACACAACACCCAGCCGTCACGAGGCAGAGAAAATCCCTGACCCCGCCGGGAATCGAACCCGGGAACCCGGGCGTAGGAAGCGAGAACGCTACCGCACGACCACGAGCTGCGGGCAATTCATTATGTTTCGCTTGATAGCTACGTTCACTTTTACTACAGCAAATCATCTGCTGCTGAATAATAAAATAGAACAATAGCAGCTCATCTGTGTAATCAGAAATCTCATCCTAATGCTCTTCATGAAATTTCCAGATCAGATGAAGATGTAATTAATAAAAGTAATGGGTTACCTAACTGAAGTGTGCTTTCCACACCATTATCTAACATGTGTCATACTGCCGTCCGGAGTGGCCGAGCGGTTCTAGGTGCTTCAGTCTGGAACCACGCGACCGCTACGGTCGCAGGTTAGAATCCTGCCTCGGGCATGAATGTGCGTGATGTCCTTAGGTTAGTTGGGTTTACGTAGTTCTACGTTCTAGGCGACTGATGACCTCAGATGTTAAGTCCCATAGTGTTCAGAGCCATTTGAACCATTTTTATGTCTTACTGAGCAACCGTTTCCTGTCTGTATCTCTACTCATGCCAACAGTTTTGTAGTTAGTTACAAGCTATGTGATGTACTGAATGAATTCGCGTCATATCAAGGCAGATATAATTGCAGGGCAAATCCATCCAAAAGTGAAACTTAGTCTTCCCATCATAATAGTCAAAGTGTAGCCAAAACTTGAACATAACATACCGAGCGAGGTGGCGCAGTGGTTAGACACTGGACTCGCATTCGGGAGGACGACGGTTCAATCCCGCGTCCGGCCATCCTGATTTAGGTTTTCCGTGATTTCCCTAAATCGCTCCAGGCAAATGCCGGGATGGTTCCTTTCAAAGGGCACGGCCGACTTCCTTCCCCGTCCTTCCCTAATCCGATGAGACCGATGACCTCGCTGTCTGGTCTCCTTCCCCAAAACAACCAACCAACCAACCATCCAACATAAAATAGGGGTTTAAGTCCTCTTACAAACAGCTCAACCCGAAGATATCACAGTGTAGCTTTATATAGCGATCTCACCTATAAGATAAATTGTTTGAATTACAAAAAAAAAAAAAAAAAAAAAAAAGTTTGCAACAAGGAACAGTGTATGTGGAAGTTCACAGGTGCCAGGTGGATTTCGGAACTATCCACTGCGATGACATGGGATAGTGTATTGCGCTGTTCGGCAGTTGAACTACTGACGGCCTTGGGAGAGCCAGGGAGAGCCAGTCCTGACAAAACTCTACCATCTGGTGAGCAAGATGTACGAGACAGGTGAAATACCCTCAGACTTCAAGAAGAATATAATAATTCCAATCCCAAAGAAAGCAGGTGTTGACAGATGTGAAAATTACCGAACTATCAGTTTAACAAGCCACAGCTGCAAAATACTAACGCGAATTATTTACAGACGAATGGAAAAACTGGTAGAAGCCGACCTCGGGGAAGATCAGTTTGGATTCCGTAGAAATGTTGGAACACGCGAGGCAATACTGACCTTACGACTTATATTAGAAGAAAGATTAAGGAAAGGCATACCTACGTTTCTAGCATTTGTAGACTTAGAGAAAGCTTTTGACAATGTTGACTGGAATACTCTCTTTCAAATTCTAAAGGTGGCAGGGGTAAAATACAGGGAGCGAGAGGCTATTTACAATTTGTACAGAAAGTAGATGGCAGTTGTAACAGTCGAGGGGCATGAAAGGGAAGCAGTGGTTGGGAAGGGAGTGAGACAGGGTTGTAGGCTCTCCCCGATGCTATTCAATCTGTATATTGAGCAAGCAGTAAAGGAAACAAAAGAAAAATTTGGAGTAGGTATTAAAATCCAGGAAGAAGAAATAAAAACTTTGAGGTTCGCCGACGACATTGTAATTCTGTCAGAGACAGCAAAGGACTAGAAAGAGCAGTTGAACGGAATGGACAGTGTCTTGAAAGGAGGATATAAGATGAAAATCAACAAAAGTAAAACGAGGATAATGGAATGTAGTCGAATTAAGTCGGGTGATGCTGAGGGAATTAGATTAGGAAATGAGACACTTAAAGTAGTAAAGGAGTTTTGCTATTTGGGGAGCAAAATAACTGATGATGGTCGAAGTAGAGAGGATATAAAATGTAGACTGGCAATGGAAAGGAAAGCGTTTCTGAAGAAGAGAAATTTGTTAACATCGAGTATAGATTTAAGTATCAGGAAGTCGTTTCTGAAAGTATTTGTATGGAGTGTAGCCATGTATGGAAGTGAAACATGGACAATAAATAGTTTAGACAAGAAGACAATAGAAGCTTTCGAAATGTGGTGCTACAGAAGAATGTTGAAGATGAGGTGGGTAGATCACGTAACTAATGAGGAGGTACTGAATAGGATAGGGGAGAAGAGACGTTTGTGGCACAACTTGACTAGAAGAAGGGATTGGTTGGTAGGACATGTCCTGAGGCATCAAGGGATCACAAATTTAGCATTGGAGGACAGCGTGGAAGGTAAAATCGTAGAGGGAGACCAAGAGATGAATACATTAAGCAGATTCAGAGTGATGTAGGTTGCAGTAGGTACTGGGAGATGAAGGAGCTTGCACAGGATAGATTAGCATGGAGAGCTGCATCAAACCAGTCTCAGGACTGAAGACCACAACAACAACATTGTGTAAATCCAGTGATACCAGAAACGTGGTTGGTTCAAATGGCTCTGAGCACTATGGGACTCAACTGCTGAGGTCATTAGTCCCCTAGAACTTAGAACTAGTTAAACCTAACTAACCTAAGGACATCACAAACATCCATGCCCGAGGCAGGATTCGAACCTGCGACCGTAGCGGTCTTGCGGTTCCAGACTGCAGCGCCTTTAACCGCACGGCCACTTCGGCCGGCCCAGAAACGTGTATGCGACATATAATGAAATATGTCACAGCCGTTGACAGCTTAAGATGTAGTTCAATGGAGAAATTCCATTGTCTCAACATTATTGTTCCACATTAGACAAGAAATGAGGTAGATTTGCATGTGGAGACAACTGAAATCTGCCGCAACGCTTGAAGACGAAAGCCAGCAAGAAATGATTTATACGTAATGATCAACTACTCCAATTAATAAATAAGAGTCTTCCTCCTGGTCATTCAAAGCAAAGGACGACACGGAATCTCCTCAGCTACACTGAGTTGTACGAAATGATAGGGTAGCCTAAACAAGTGCGATCATGCTGCGAAGTTGTTGATCCACAGATGGGGAGATACGAACACAAGTTAAATACTCAAGATGTGCGCAATGGAAGAATTGCTCCAAGTCAGAGTAATAGCAGTCGATTTTGCCAGGTATTCGTCATCTGTTGTTTATATATTACTTTAACTTTTACTAACTCTAAATAATTTAAGTAGTTATTTTTCTACGTGTTTCCCGTATAGAGATACAGGGTGTTTCAAAAATGACCGGTATATTTGAAACGGCAATAAAAACTAAACGAGCAGCGATAGAAATACACCGTTTGTTGCAGTATGCTTGGGACAACAGTACATTTTCAGGCAGACAAACTTTCGAAATTACAGTAGTTACAATTTTCAACAACAGATGGCGCTGCAAGTGATGTGAAAGATATAGAAGACAACGCAGTCTGTGGGTGCGCCATTCTGTACGTCGTCTTTCTGCTGTAAGCGTGTGCTGTTCACAACGTGCAAGTGTGCTGTAGGCAATATGGTTTATTCCTTAGAACAGAGGATTTTTCTGGTGTTGGAATTCCACCGCGTGGAACACAGTGTTGTTGCAACAAGACAAAGTTTTCAACGGAGGTTTAATGTAACCAAAGGACCGAAAAGCGATACAATAAAGGATCTGTTTGAAAAATTTCAACGGACTGGGAACGTGACGGATGAACGTGCTGGAAAGGTAGGGCGACCGCGTACGGCAACCACAGAGGGCAACGCGCAGCTAGTGCAGCAGGTGATCCAACAGCGGCCTCGGGTTTCCGTTCGCCGTGTTGCAGCTGCGGTCCAAATGACGCCAACGTCCACGTATCGTCTCATGCGCCAGAGTTTACACCTCTATCCATACAAAATTCAAACGCGGCAACCCCTCAGCGCCGCTACCATTGCTGCACGAGAGACATTCGCTAACGATATAGTGCACAGGATTGATGACGGCGATATGCATGTGGGCAGCATTTGGTTTACTGACGAAGCTTATTTTTACCTGGACGGCTTCGTCAATAAACAGAACTGGCGCATATGGGGAACCGAAAAGCCCCATGCTGCAGTCCCATCGTCCCTGCATCCTCAAAAAGTACTGGTCTGGGCCGCCATTTCTTCCAAAGGAATCATTGGCCCATTTTTCAGATCCGAAACGATTACTGCACCACGCTATCTGGACATTCTTCGTGAATTTGTGGCGGCACAAACTGCCTTAGACGACATTGCGAACACCTCGTGGTTTATGCAAGATGGTGCCCGGTCACATCGCACGGCCGACGTCTTTAATTTCCTGAATGAATATTTCGATGATCGTGTGATTGCTTTGGGCTATCCGAAACATACAGGAGGCGGCGTGGATTGGCCTCCCTATTCGCCAGACATGAGCCCCTGTGACTTCTTTCTGTGGGGACACTTGAAAGACCAGGTTACCGCCAGAATCCAGAAACAATTGAACAGCTGAAGCAGTACATCTCATCTGCATGTGAAGCCATTCCGCCAGACACGTTGTCAAAGGTTTCGGGTAATTTCATTCAGAGACTACGCCATATTATTGCTACGCATGGTGGATATGTGGAAAATATCGTACTATAGAGTTTCCCAGACCGCAGCGCCATCTGTTGTTGAAAATTGTAACTACTGTAATTTCGAAAGTTTGTCTGCCTGAAAATGTACTGTTGTCCCAAGCATATCGCAACAAACGGTGTATTTCTATCGCTGCTCGTTTAGTTTTTATTGCCGTTTCAAATATACCGGTCATTTTTGAAACACCCTGTAAATAGTACACTTTCAAAGTTTAACAAGATCAAAAAAAGTAGCAGTGGGACTTTCGGTATAGTTCAGCGTGCGTGTCACGTTTCGGAAGATCGTTCCCGATACCTCCGTGACCCGCTTATTCCCTAATAAAAACAGGGTCACTGTATCTGGGTTGGATGATCACCTGTGCCTCTGCGTCGGCTCTCGCCTCTGTGCGAATAAACTTTCAGATGTGACTGCGTGCGAGGCGGCTGTCGCACACTGTCAAGAGAGCGAAGCCTACGGCGCTGCGAACGTCGGCCGCACCTCTCAGCTGCCCAGGTCACGCCTTGCATTCGGCCTGCCTCAGTCATAAAACGCTGCTGCCACCCCCGGAAGAGACCTCTGAGCGCAAGGCGACGGGCCTCTCTCCCAAACGCTGCCGCTCCCTTGGCTTAAGAGCTCGCGCCACAGTGCGAAACCCAGCACCTCCAGAAGAAGAAACTGATTCTTTGTCTGGCCTCGACTGAAATGTCAATCTTAGTAGGCAGGGCATAACAAACCATTTTTCTGTATTTTAGGCGTCGTAGAAGATGATATGGTCGAAATTTTATTACAATTACAGAATGGAATATCTCTGTGGGCTAGGCAAAATTATATTAGCAGATTGCTATCAATATCTAGTCTCTGGCGTTTATTTCCTATTACGACTCTCCATTTTCAACAGTTAGTTCAGTCTCGATAAACATTCAGTCTAATGAATAAGGTTATTGTAAGGGAGGTGATCAAAAATATCCAAAACTTTGGCAGTTCCGACGCAGACCGCACGCGCTCGAATATTGAACTCCTGAAGATAAACAGTTAATTCTGTAATAACTGTCAGTTAAGTTAATATTACACCCTAAGGAAGTTGATTAGAGTCTATTTCATCTTATGCATTGAAGGTTTCACTTGTTTCAGCGTCTTTTACGAATATCCTGTGGTCCGGTTTCCGCGTGCTTAAAACGTAGGTTTTCAAACAAATTTATGACATTTGCGTAAGTGTTAAGTGAAGAATTTAGGTTGTTTTAGTTTCACATATATTTAGTAGTGTCGTATCTACTCGGGGAGTTAAAGGTTTAAAGTTCTATATTTTATTTCTCTTCAAAACTCGTGAAGTCCATGTCGCGCATACGCTATCTTAGGCATAATGTTTCGCATATACAGGTTTTGAGTTTTGTTATTTTAAGTGCACTCCGTTACTGTGTTAATAGTACACACATATGTGATTGTTCCACGCAACTTCAGACATGTGGGCAGTGATAGCAAGGAACAGGGGCACAAAAAGAGAACAGTATCTGACAGAGTCATTAGTGGTACAAACAATAGGTTTGACTTGCTACCTCAGTTAAATAAGGAAGAGGCTCAAGTAGATACAAATGTTGTTAATACTCAACAGACTGTCATCAGGAAATCAACTGTATCAAAAAAAGTAGAAAGTAGAAGGAAAGCTCTGTTGTTAGGTGGTAACCATAGAAGAACTGTGCTGCAGACCTTGCAGGAAAATATAGGTGACAGGTTCAAATGGCTCTGAGCACTATGGGACTTAACTGCTACGGTCATCAGTCCCCTAGAACTTAGAACTACTTAAACCTAACTAACCTAAGGACAGCACACAACACCCAGCCATCACGAGGCAGAGAAAATCCCTGACCCCGCCGGGAATCGAACCCGGGAACCCGGGCGTGGGAAGCGAGAACGCTACCGCATGACCACGAGATGCGGGCCAGGTGACAGGTACCAGGTTACAAAAATTTCCAAACACAATGCAAGTCATAGCCAAGTGATAGAGGATGTAGGATCACTGTGCAAGAGTTTCACAAAGCAGAATAATCTTGTGGTAGTGGGTGGAGCAGGAAACAATCTGGACAGGTATCGGGGCTACAATACTGAGTGTGACCTGGTAAAAATAGCATCTGCAACGAACCATGAAAATATTGGCTTGGTTCCTGCTTTCATGCAGTGTGATCGACTCCAATTGAACAGCTCTGTCAGAAGCGTCAATATGGAGTTAGATCAGCTGCTTTGAGAAGCGTTCCTGTTGATATTATAGGTAGGTGGGATTTCACAAGGCATGACCTGCTTCTCAACAGGGCAGGGAAGGGTAAATTAGCCGAAAAGATAGCAAAATCTTCAAGGGGACTCTGAAACTCACTGGAGTAGGTCTATTTTTAAGGCAAAGATCAGTGCCCAATGATTCAGCTTTGAATGAAATTAAGCTTAATGAGAAGCTCAGATAGGTAGGAACTTGAAATTTTAAAATATCACAAGATTCTCGTAAAAGTACAGTGAAAAATAGTATTTGTGTATCACTAGATTCTCATAAATTGCATTAGAATATCAGAGGTTTAAAAAACAAAGTAGATGAGTTTCTTATTTGTTTAGAAGATTTAGAAACTAAGGGTGGAATAGATGTACTATGCCTGTCTGAACACCATATAGTCACAGATATGGCAAAGGTAAATGTAGGTGTATATAAGCTTAAAGCACATGTAAGTAGGGACACTGTGGAATTAGGGGGAATTGACATATATGCTATAATTTAGCATACTATGAAAAATTTAAAAGCCCGGCCGCGGTGGCCGAGCGGTTCTAGGCGCTTCAGTCCGGAACCGCGCGACTGCTACGGTCGCAGGTTCGAATCCTGCCTCGGGCATGGATGTGTGTGATGTCTTTAGGTTAGTTAGGTTTAAATAGTTCTAAGTTCTAGGCGACTGACGACCTCAGATGTTAAGTCCCATAGTGCTCAGAGCCATTTGAACCACTTGAAAAATTTAAAAACTAAAAAAATTTGTGTAGGGCAACAATAAGAATCGTGTACCTGTGGGGTTAAACTGAGTAATGGTACTTCTATAATTGTTGCTACGTATAGGCCCCCATTGCGAAACTTTCAGCTATATCTGAAAAACTTGGATTAGTTTTTGTGCTATCAGTCACACAGAGGAAAGTAAATTATTGTTTGTAGATATTCTGAAAGAGTATGAAAGAAAGAATTGAAGTATTAATTGGTTCTTTCAATTTGACATCAGTTTTTGATTTTCCTACTCAGGTAGTAGTGGAAGCAGCACGTTGATAGATAATGTTTATATAGAACAAGATAAATTTAATCAAATAAAAATTTTTCCTTTCAAGAAAGATCTTTCAGATTATGACGCATAGCTAGTTAGTTATATTATATAACATAGCTCCATATAGTAAACCATATTAGTGCTCCAAAACAGTGTATTCAATTAATAGTTTAACAACAGCTGCACTGGGATGAGGCGTACAGGAAATCTGATGCTAATTTAAAATTTAACCTATTTCATAATACCTCTGTGAGTATATTAGAAAACAGTTTCCCTAAGAAAACAGTGAAGCGTAAATGGAAGAAACAATCTAAAAAAGCATGGCTTAATGAACAGGCAAAAGTATTTTGTAAATAGAAAAGGGAAATTTATCTTATAGGTAGAAGCAGTAATGATCCAGAAACAATCAAATGTTGTAAAAGCTAGTGCTCTGTATTAAGAAAAGTTAATAAAAAGTCCAGAAGTATGTGCATCATGTCTAAGATTAACACCTGTGATGTCAAAAATAAAACAATTTGGAATATTGTTAAAAAGGAAACAGGGCAACCAAGCTTACAGGTAAGCTGTATATCTCTCAAACTGAACGAAAAGTTTATTAACAGAAAGTCAGAAGTACAAAATATTTCTGGGTGTGTGCATTGATGAGAAATTGAACTGTGAGAAACACATTGATGATCTGCTGAAACATTTGAGTTCAGTTAGTTATTTTGTTAGGGTTATTGTATATTTTTCTGATAAACATATCAGTAAATTATCCTACTGTACCTATTTTCATTCATTGCTTTCATATGTCATCATATTTTGGCGTAATTCATCATTTAGAGAAAAAGTATTCATTGCATAAAAGCATGTAATCAGAACAAAAGCTGGAGCCCACACAAGGTCAACTTGCAGACAGTTATTAAAGGAACCACGGATAGTCACAGTACCTTCACAATACATATATTCACATATTGAATATGTTATTAATAACTCATCCCATGTTCAAAATAAATGCAAAGTGCGTAGCAACAACACTACAAGAAAGGATGATCTTCACTATTCTTGGTTAAATTTGACTTTGGCACACAAAGGGGTGAATTATGCTGCCACAAAAGTCTTTGATAATTTACCAAATAGCATTAAAATTTGGCAGATAGACAACCAGCATTTAAAGACGAATTAAAAAAAATCTAAAATTATGTTAACGGGAACAATATACACTCCTGGAAATGGAAAAAAGAACACATTGACACCGGTGTGTCAGACCCACCATACTTGCTCCGGACACTGCGAGAGGGCTGTACAAGCAATGATCACACGCACGGCACAGCGGACACACCAGGAACCGCGGTGTTGGCCGTCGAATGGCGCTAGCTGCGCAGCATTTGTGCACCGCCGCCGTCAGTGTCAGCCAGTTTGCCGTGGCATACGGAGCTCCATCGCAGTCTTTAACACTGGTAGCATGCCGCGACAGCGTGGACGTGAACCGTATGTGCAGTTGACGGACTTTGAGCGAGGGCGTATAGTGGGCATGCGGGAGGCCGGGTGGACGTACCGCCGAATTGCTCAACACGTGGGGCGTGAGGTCTCCACAGTACATCGATGTTGTCGCCAGTGGTCGGCGGAAGGTGCACGTGCCCGTCGACCTGGGACCGGACCGCAGCGACGCACGGATGCACGCCAAGACCGTAGGATGCTACGCAGTGCCGTAGGGGACCGCACCGCCACTTCCCAGCAAATTAGGGACACTGTTGCTCCTGGGGTATCGGCGAGGACCATTCGCAACCGTCTCCATGAAGCTGGGCTACGGTCTCGCACACCGTCAGGCCGTCTTCCGCTCACGCCCCAACATCGTGCAGCCCGCCTCCAGTGGTGTCGCGACAGGCGTGAATGGAGGGACGAATGGAGACGTGTCGTCTTCAGCGATGAGAGTCGCTTCTGCCTTGGTGCCAATGATGGTCGTATGCGTGTTTGGCGCCGTGCAGGTGAGCGCCACAATCAGGACTGCATACGACCGAGGCACACAGGGCCAACACCCGGCATCATGGTGTGGGGAGCGATCTCCTACACTGGCCGTACACCACTGGTGATCGTCGAGGGGACACTGAATAGTGAACGGTACATCCAAACCGTCATCGAACCCATCGTTCTACCATTCCTAGACCGGCAAGGGAACTTGCTGTTCCAACAGGACAATGCACGTCCGCATGTATCCCGTGCCACCCAACGTGCTCTAGAAGGTGTAAGTCAACTACCCTGGCCAGCAAGATCTCCGGATCTGTCCCCCATTGAGCATGTTTGGGACTGGATGAAGCGTCGTCTCACGCGGTCTGCACGTCCAGCACGAACGCTGGTCCAACTGAGGCGCCAGGTGGAAATGGCATGGCAAGCCGTTCCACAGGACTACATCCAGCATCTCTACGATCGTCTCCATGGGAGAATAGCAGCCTGCATTGCTGCGAAAAGTGGATATACACTGTATTAGTGCCGACATTGTGCATGCTCTGTTGCCTGTGTCTATGTGCCTGTGGTTCTGTCAGTGTGATCATGTGATGTATCTGACCCCAGGAATGTGTCAATAAAGTTTCCCCTTCCTGGGACAATGAATTCACGGTGTTCTTATTTCAATTTCCAGGAGTGTACATTGTTACGATATGTTATAATCATGACCTATGGAACAAAAAAATAGTCATGTAATGTAATGTAAATTAAACTTACCGTGTATTCATGCTCAGAAGGCCTCGCATGGCGTCAGAAAGGATGTTGAATAGCACTACTACAGCCAAGACGGACAAATCGTCGAATTTTCATTGAAATTTCTGCAGTTCGCTTAATGATACGGAACACAAGTATAGCAGATCACGAAATGAGAAGAAGTTCACGTATAAAGATCTTGCCTCTCTGTGAACAATATACCACTAAAGACGGTGGATAATACTTAACGCTTAACTGTACTTTTGTCTTAAGCAAAAAACTCTGATTTTCCATCTCAGTTCCTATATGGAAAATACAGTAAGGAAGTATCCTATTAAACTATAGAGGCCTACGAGAAATACACTACGCATAAAAGTATCACTCTTTCGAAATCCCATAACTGTTTGCCATTGCAACGCATAAATTTCAAATTTGGATCAAAGGCCTTCCTCTGTAATGATGTGGAAGCGTGGCGTCTTGCGATGCGATCCTGAGTGCCGGTGACGCTTGAGTCAGCAATGTGTCGACACGTGCGAGGAAAAGGTCACAGCTCAGGAGTTCAGTTGAGGTGTATGTTGTGTTAGCAATACCACATTACCAGCAAATTTCACCAGAATTCTTCCCAACGCCATCGTGGACGTGTCACACCATGGGAATGTCGTCACTTCCCCTCTTACCAGCATTTCACGCCTTCTTTTGACGTCTCTGCGATGGAGGTCAGAACCGCGACAGGCAGCGTTGAAATCATGTGGTCTTCTTATGGGTGGACGTAGAAAGTATTTCACACGCATCGTCGTTCACAATCGACACGAAAATCCCTGAGGAGGCGGCCTGAAGGACGACAGTGAAAAACCCCTTCCCTTGGAGACGTTGATCCACACACATTTCACGGTCGAAAACAACCATTTGCCGTGCTATAAGCAACAGAACGACGTTCTCGACAATGCTGAAACTCCCCTCTACCCCATTTGCACCACATTGGACTATTCCTCCTTTAGAGTATTTTTGCTCTGGTATGCGGGTGGACCATTCAAAACCATTCAGCGAAAATTGAACGTGATCCAAATCAGCAAAGGGTGTTTATGATTTTACAGATCTCCTGCCTCACGCCCTCCTGTGAGGTAATCACGGAGGGATGCAACATTGACATGTGCGTGCATAAAACGGCAAAGGGTCGCTCTGAGACAATCCCCCCCATCCCCACTGTTCGGCAACACCCTCTGTGCCACCCACGCACCTATGCTGAGCACGTTTAAAATGTTAAAATGTACCTGTCAGAGAAATCGACACCTATCCAGCTGAATGGTGCCTCGTGGCCGCTGTAACGCATGAGGGCAAGCAACGCCTTCGAAACCCCTTAGGTGGCAGGTGGCAGGGGAAAGAAACGTGTCTACAAATAATCTTACCTTATTTTATGATGGGAGTTGCACTAGAAAACGTGAATTAAGTACAGGTTTCATCATAAACAACATTACGAAACAAAGTAACAAAATTCAGTGAAGATACTGTATCTGCTTCAAGCTGCACCCAAGGTAGCAATATGAACATAGAAACAGAAAGGCTATGAAGGGTATAAATGCATTTTTCCGTCGAAACAGTGATGTAGGTTGACATTATGTAATTCTGTTATTTTTTATTGATGCAGTAGTAATAGTGATATTGTATAGGCTGCTGTAACAATCTGCCTTGTCGAAACATTTTGGCTGAAGTAAAGATTGACAACTAAATTAATACCAGAGGCTTTTTTTAATTATAAACTTCTTAAAGACGAATGTTAATAATTTTGGAATGTTGTTGAATGGTAACAGATATTTTGTAACGGAATGATCCCAGACTGCGAATATAGAGATAAGCTGTTTAATAATCTGTTAAAAGATCATTAAACTGACAGGCCAATCCAACAAACTGAATATCAAACCGTTGATCCCTTTGTAGAAACCTCGTACAGTGATTCTTGGGATAAAAAAATTTCATAATCAATTCCGTAATAGTGGAAACGTGAAACCGGAATAAATACGTAAAGACAAGCAAGAAGCTGTCATATGCTACACTTACGAACAAAGACGACTTTCTACTATATTTACTAACTAAAGCAGTGCCTCATTAATAAATACAGTATAAAAACTCTTAACTAAGAAACTACTACCACAAATAACAACCTATACCATTGGTATACTAAACAATACACAAGCAGCTCCTCAGAATTCTAAGACTTGCCGCATGCACGATCTAGTAACAGTGTAGGACGCGGAACAGTATGGCGGCAAGCTGCTGCACAGCTGAATCTGCCCGTGGTGTAGCGGTAAATGTCACTCAGTGTAAAAGTAAAGTCGAAAGTCGAAAGTTCGAAACTCCTCGCTGTCTTACTTTAGTAAATTCTGGTGTCTGATAGAACCTCAGAGATAATTCGTTTCATTGTGTAACCCACCACTAACAGCAAAAACGTCCAAAGTAAATTCCGCCAAACAGGTCTCGGCTGCATCAAGTTCAGAGCAAATCACAGCGATAGTTTCCTCGCTGTCCAGCGGCCGTCGGCCACGGCCAACGGCCATGTCACCTGCGGCTTAACGCCACGCGCCGTGCGAACGGCGAACGCGGTGCGGCGTTATGAGTGTATTATCAACTGTCGTTTTCTTATTTGAAGTTCTTTTATTTGTCTTTCAGTTACCTCTGGAATTTGCATGCTTGAAATATATGAACGTTGTTCAAAGGTTGTAAGAGTCGCTAGTGGAAAAATGTCTAACATTTGAGATATATTATTCGCTGTGGGTCCAACAGAGAGGTGAATGCAACAGAAGCAGCTCGAAATATTTTTGCTGTGTGTAAGGTGAGTGTTTTTGGGAAAACACGACAGAAAATATTTTTCTAGTTTCAGGAAAGATCATTTTGGCATGAATGATTTTCCACGTTGAGGAAGACTCGATGATAGATATATGTGATGAACTGCGACCATTTAAATGTCGTGTGACATTTGCATTTCATGAGCAAGTTTCTGAAGTCGGGATTAGGAGTAGTTCATGCTCTGATTCAGAGCAACAAAGTTGTACTAATGTTACTAGTGATGAGTTATGATGCCTTTGTGTTAACTTCTGAAGAAGAAATTAATATCTGAGCCATAACAGAAGACATATACTCGAGCGAAGAGCTATCTGAGAGTGAACGTTTTCATCCAGTGGCTCGAAAAGGGTGTTGTGCACTACGACTCCCACTTCGTGTGTGCCTATCACAGCTAGTATTTGTTGCCAACAACTAAGTAGCTTAAGAAAAACAACCTGCAAAACTGCATCACGTGTTGCTACTATGAGGCAATGTACTCTGCTGATTTAACAAACAGAAATATCCGCGAGTTTGTTTTGAAAGTCATACTTCACGCACTTATTCTTCTGATTTCATACCTCAAATATTCACCATTCTTGCTCGTTCTCAAAAACCGTCAAGAAAATGCATAACGTAATAACTTTCCGTTAGTTTACATCATGGAAAAATTAATAATCAATAGATTATTTACTCACAAACAGTGCGACAATGCTCAGGCAGTTTACCAATTCCATGCCTGTAGAATTCTACCGGATCTGAGTCAATGATGTGGTCAAACCAGATTTGAAGTGCATTTTTGTCGAGAAAGGTATTTTCTTGAAGGTTTTTCAAAAAGGAGTGAGAACGGTAAACTTTGAGGGGATAAGATCAGAAGAATAAGCATGTGAGGGGTGATTTTTAAAACAAACTTTTGGTAGTTTCGCACGAAAAATCGGCAGAATGCCACAACGATCTTTCTCGAAAGAAGAAAATCCTTTTTGACGTGTTTTCTTTAAAGTACTCACTCCACACACAGTACAAAGATTCCGAGTTCACTATGATGTCTTCACCCCTCCATTAAGCCCATAGCGAATACTTTGTCTGGAATGTTAGACCTTTTTCAACATGCGACTCTTTTACAACCTTTGGACAAAGTTCATAATTTTCAAACATGCGAAATCCAGCATGTAACTGCAAGATAAATGCTAGATCTGCAAATAAGAAACCGACAGTTGATAATACACTCATAGAGCCTCCTCGCGTTCGCCTGGTCGGACGGTGCCCGGAGTTACGCAGTGGGTGGCATGTGACCGGTAGCCAGTGGCCGGTGGCCGATGAAGTACGATGAAATTCTCGAGCGTGATGTGTTCTGATTTTGACGTAGCCACGAGTTGTTTGGTGAAATTGCCTCTGGAAGTTTTTGCTATTACTTGTGGGTTAAACAGTGAAGCGAATTGTCTTTGAGATTCCATCAGACATAACTTTAGCAGACACTAGAAATACGATTAAAAAAAAAAAAAAAGACAGTAAGGAGTTTAAAACTCTTGGCTTTATATCTATATTGTTCGACGTTCACCACTTTTTTGTGATGTGCAGGTGCAAAACACAACATAAAGAAACCAAAGGTGCCATTCAACACACCCAAACGTAAAACGGGTGCCAACGCCGACTAAATTAACAAATTTACTAACAAAAACGGACCCTGTAATGGCCCAGTTGGCGTGTATCCAGACTGGCTTCTCGCTAACTTAAAATAATATGTAGTCCCCTGAGTGCGTCAATCATGAACATAAGTTCCTGAACCATCATCTATCTTCTCACATGACTTCTCGCACCTGGCACACCACGGCTCGCTGGAGAGTCCTTTAATGACGAACCCAGATAACTGGCAAAACATGTTCGATATTGGACGTGTCCCCGCAGGGCCACGCGTTGCTCTTGTCGTATGTACCAGAAATCTAAGACATTTTCACACCGGTGTGATACAGCGTCTACGTCACCATCCCCTTCATCCAGCTCACGACGTTTGCACGTGCGTTAGGACACTATATTTCGTCCGGGAAGAGTAGGTCGTCAGCATCGATGGTCGTGTGCTCCGTACGCTGGAAAATGGGCAACATTTTCTGCGTGAGAGGCCAACATCCTGAAGATATTAATCGGTGTCGAAGATCGCACAGTGGAGGCATATCGGCATATCTCTGTGTCGACCATGTGAATGGAGTGCATTTGTTGACGGTTCGGGACTTCACCGTTCACATACCTCAACCCATGTACCTCGATAGGGCTAGAGAGGAGATGAACTACTCTCCACATTGTCTGCCACTATACTGCTGGGTACTTTTGTTCGACCACATTGCGAGGGTGGTGTTGAAGTAAGCCTTGATAAACGTCTTCGTTGTGGGCAATCCGGACTTCGGAAAATCGTCCTGAATGTAAGTATAATCGATGAAGAAGCCTCAAAGGTATGTCAACAGTGGCGTAAAGTGACCAACATTGACTGATGGACGGAGTGAAGGGAGCCACAGCATCGATAACAGTGCCAAGTAAGGTGAATTGCTCGATTTTCCAAAAGCGTTGCATCGTTCTAAGAACTATCTCACTCACCCTGTTCCTCACGTTTAGAGTCCGATGCCCCTTTCTCTCGGTGACGTCAAGGTATCGTAGCGGATTTTAAATAAGACATCATGACTCACTAAATGTCCAGAGGCTGACTGTTATCTTCACGCGATCGTGGAGGGCAACGGCAACAAGTGTGGGAATTGACCTATTTTTGATGCCAAATAGACACTGACGTACTGTACACGCTGGAGCATACCTGTTGTCCGCAGTGCATGCTGTCGTACTAATGTAGGAATCTGCAGCAGTAGCCGTTGATAATTACCTGCCGCTGTACGTTGTATGTTCCCATGGAACACCACTCCCAAACGCTTGAGAGTGGCGATCTTGGTAACTGGCACTGCTATCCCTGGTGACAGGCCTCTTCCCACTTCCATATATCGGGTCTTTCGTAGGTTGTGGCACTACATGGCATCGTGCCATACTGCAGAGGCCCTCCCAGCGTCGCCTGGATTTCGTCCCCTGACATGACCAGTAGAACTAGAGCGATTGAAAATAAAATGGCCGAAAGAGGACAATATTGCCGCTCTGATCGCTGGATCGTGATAGGTTCTAAGCTAACACGTTCAGCAAGACCCTAGGGTGCGCGCCGTGAATCAACTGCAAGATCGTGTCCACAAACATAACGGGGTTCCCATTCATTCCACCGCTGCACGTAGAAATAGATCGTCCACTCCGTCGGAATCGTGATCAGAATCCATTGCCACCAGGGCTCCTCGTAAACTGTAAGCCGACATCAGTGCTATGACATCCCTGAATGCCGCTAGCGCAGCGTGTATGGTGCTCGTCCCACCTAGATGCGTTTGATCTACGTGTATTTTGTCCTATATTTCCGCTTCCAGGAGGGCACGAAGGACACGTGCAAAGATAGCCTGCTTTCAGTAATATCAAAGGCCGGTAATCTTGTGGTCTACGACAATCACTTGGTTTCGGAACGGATATCATAATATCCTCTGCGAACTCGGAGGGGGCCTGTACGGGAGGTGTCAGGAATTTGTTGCACATCTGATTTCAAGTCGGTATCATCAGAGGAGCAAAGATACGTTAGAAATCAAGAGGTAGCCCACCTTGTCCAGGAGATTTATTTAATGCACCACACTTCAGGGCTGCGTCCAGATCGTCTATGGTAATTTCAGCCATAAGGTCGCCCGCTTCAGTGGGACGTTCGGGTGCTGGCATTTCTCGAAGCACGTCTGTGATTTCTGCTCTGTTCAGTTGGTCCTCCACATAGAAACTGAGATACCTGTAAGTGAAAGCATGTGCAATATCTTTCTGTGACTTGGCCCATGATCCACTGGCCATTTCGAATTCCTGTATAAGTGTATGTCGCCGCTGCCACCTTTCTCTCACTATATAGTGTAATTACGGTCATTCGTTGCGTAATCCATCGAGATCCTCACACGTACCTTAACGCCTTCCGTCTTCACCGCCTTAAAATGCGGCAGCTGTGCTGTGATACGCTGAACAACCTGCTGACTGTAGGGAGACAGCGGTTGCAATGGCAAATCACGTAATGCTGTGAAATAAAATTCGGAAGTCGCCCGTTGCCAAGGTGACTCACCTTCGGCATATCTCGTGAACGTTATGAGTAACTTTGAGCTTCCATGGACCCCTGCTGCGCCATGTCTTTTGTCTTCGCAGAGCGATTGCGCATATGTAAGCGTGGTGGCCTGTAAAGGACGTAGTCCACCCCTCAGCGTTATTCGTCGCCATTTGTAGCGCACGTGACATATACCCCATTTCTACTCGACTAGCTGAATGTCTCGTAAGGTACACACGTCCGTCGCTATCGCCCTGCTTCATTTCCCAGGTGTCATGCTGTGCAAGGTCCCATACCAGCGCTTGTAACGCCGGGCAGGGGACGAAGTAATGGCATCGGTCCTCGGGCAGCAGAATGCAGTTAAAGTCACCGGCGATGATGTAGTTATCTAGACGTCTCCAAAAGAGCAGAATCACTTCCTCTGTGTAAAAGGTTGTTCGTTTGTGGATCTTCATGGAGTCAGATAGCGCATAAACATTCACTAAGTACACATCCCCTACGGTAAGGGCACCGCCACTATTCCTTCTTGTAACAGCGTGGCTGTGCCACCGCTATCTACTTCACCTGTTAAACGATACACTTAAGAAAACAATCTATAGGTTATCATGTCGTCCCTTCTGCAGAAAGCCTATGACGACGTCCGCTGCTCGCAGCATATCTTGCAGTATTTGGATCTTTACCGTAGTGCTAATTACATTGACGTTAACTGTATTAATACGGTAGACGTGGGACATCGTATCAGCTGTGCACTGCTAGAACGCTATGCAACAACGATCGGCTGACAATAGAGCATTCTTCCTGGATCTGGACCATGCGACACTGCCTCATGGGCTGCTGTGGGCGAGGCTACCTGCTGACTGTCAGTGACTGAATGCGCACCTCCTGCATCCCGTCATTCTGGTCCAGCCGATTCTCCGAATGAATTGCTGCGGACAATGGCTGCTGAAGGGTGTTCGTCTCCACTACTGACAGGTGGGACGCCATCCTGTTGCACAGTCTTCTCCGTCGCTTCGCCTTGAGGTTGTGGCTCCTCCACAGTCTGTAGCACAGATACCGTGACAGGGACACGGTCCTTGCTAGTCGGTGGAAAAGAACTGTAATCATTCCCAATACGTTGATTGTCTCATTGTTTGTGCTGCTCTTCTTCTATGACAGCCGCTACTTCTTCCTTTTCTTTGGCTACCGCTGTTTTCGTTGCCTCGCCACCATGTCTGCAGAGGGATGCTGTTCATTGCGATCCTCTTGCGGTTTCGGTTATACATCTGAGGTTGGGTTCGACGGGAGCGTGAAAGCTCCGTAGCTCTTGTGCGGTATCTGGTTGATGGTTTGGCAACTTCATCTATACAGTCAAGGACATGGAGTTGGGGCCAAGCTCTGAAGAAGGTTATAATGTGACTTTCCTGTCCATAGTCAGAACAGGTCCACGGTTGACCATTTTCTGACAATGGCTTGACATCCTCCTACGGACACACAAGATGGTATCTGCTTCCAGAGCTCAATCTTATTTGGTCCATCCCAATGAGTACGGGATGTGCCTCGAGGTTTGTCCATTCCTTCACAGTATGATTACGGATCGTGCCATATAGTCAAAATACTTCTGTAAGCATGTCCGTAGGAACTTCGAACGTAAGTTCGAATACGCGTACCCCTCTAACCGATAAACCGGCGTGATCAACTGAAACCACACCCACATTCCCGGTGGCGAGGCAAAAACTATATCATTGTCGCCGTCCGGTGGGAAACAGCCACCTTGATCCGTAGTAATCAATACACCGCTATGTGACGCCTCACTGATGTAAAAAAATCTCACACTAACGGAGTGCGGCTGAAGCTGGGCGTGTCCGAGCCACTACAACGTGGAAGGCGGACTGGCGCCCGGCATTAGGGTGTACAAGGCGTATGGCCGGTAGCTGGTGGCTGGTGGCCAGTGGTTGTTGTAGGGCGAGGAAACTCTCGAGCGTGATCTGTTCTAATCTTCACGCCGCCACAAGCTGTTGGGCAGAATTACTTCTGGACGTTTTTGCTATTACTGGTGGCTTAGACAGTGAAGCGAATTACCTTTGAGTTCCATCAGACAAAACTTTAGCAGACACCAGAAGTATGCTTAAAAAATAAAACAGGACACCGAGAAGTTCTGAATTCACGCCTCCTTTATACATACATTCCGTGACGTTTAACACTAGACCACGAGCACATACAGCTCTGTAGTGGCTCGTTAAGAATGGCAGCACTTCCTCCACACAGTTCTGCATTCTACAATGTTGCCAGATCGTGCACATGGCAGGACTTACAATTCGGAGAGGCTGAAGTTATAATGGCCGCTTAATGTGAACAACTCCAGCTTAATCTCTGCGGTGGTCGGCCGAAGGCCGGGTTTTGTGTCTAAGGCTGTTCATGCTCAGATCTTTGACTTCAGAAAAGTCTTAGTATTATTTTACCTCTAATACTAATATCTTCATTTCATTAGTATTATAACTTACATTTAAAACATATTTGAACCTGATGAAGCTTCTGTGTTCTGTTAGAGAAATAAACAACTTAGATATATAACTGAATATAGGAACAAACTGTACATTGTATGTTTCAAATTTAAAAAAAGTCTTCTAGAAACATCTATTTAATATACTAAAAACGAATGTTAAATTAGCATGCGTTAATTTAATTTATCAAACCTTTATGTGCTCACCTAGGAGGTGTAGATCATCCGTTTGACCATCAGCTGCACAACAACACAAAAAGAGAAACTTTTAGATTGATGAATTCTGGATTAAGTCTTATATTTATGTGTAATTACTTATAAATTGCGTCATATGACTTAATTGCCTATCACAGGTAAAACATTTTGCAACAGAAAAAAGATATTTTTAGTTTAATTCACTATCATCATACAATGTAAAAATGCGTCTCCAAGGGCAGCAGTTCAAATTAGGAACACTGCAGTGGCAGGAGTGTGAGACATATCGTTCGAACATGGATTTATTTCAGTTCTTCGAAATCACAGTAATTACTTACGTAAATCATACATTTTCCCTTTATTTAATTAGTAAGTCAAGGTTCCTAGGTCCGTATAACCTTGTGACTTTTCAAATTCTGAAGCACTGAAGCAAGAACACACACAACGAGGGCCAGAGGGGGGGGGGAAAGGGGGAGGTGGAGGGAGGGAGAGCGATTGCCATTTACCCAAAGATAAACGACCTTTGCAAAGCAAGCTGGTGACATGTTCTGTTGAACAGACAGATGTATCAATTCAGAAGCACTTCGAGGAAAAGGGAACGTGTAATGATTAGTAACAAGTGTGCCTAGAAGCATTTATTGTAAAAACTCTAAATTAATTCTTCACCCAACACAAAACTTACCGAAGTTTCCTCCCCCACCTCAATTCATGGGTATGCACATGCTCTAAACGAGACGGTTTCTACATTGTCATTAGTCGGACGAACAGTGCCAGATAGCTGACATACATTCCAACTGCTCTGAAACTCCGATGTTCAGTTTGACGAAATCTGCAGCTCCTGATGCAGGAACGAATTCTGAAGACTACCCTCTCACAAACAATATTATATTATTCCATCATCCAAGAAATTAATAATTCTTCTTCCGATATTTCGGATAACAACAGTAAGTACGTAAGGAGAGTTCTGGCCTGATTTTTCATCGCCATGACATCATTGGTGACGTCATCGTTGAGTTAAGGGGTATCCCCGCGCTCTACCGTGTCCCCCGACCGCCAAACGTCAACTGCCCCATGTATAAAATGAGCCTTTACAAGTGGTTCAAATGGCTCTGAGTACTATGGGACTTAACTTCTGAGGTCATCAGTCCCCTAGAACTTAGAACTACTTAAACCTAACTAACCTAAAGACATCACACACATCCATGCCCGAGGCAGGATTCGAACCTGCGAGCGTAGCGGTCGAGCGGTTCCAGACTGTAGCGCCTAGAACCGCTCGGCCACTCCGACCGGCTGAGCCTTGCCACTTGCATCTTTATTTAAACAAACAAATTACAGACATGCCACCCTGACTTATTCGTTGAGTTAAAATCTGTGCAGTAGGAGCAATTGAGCCTTTATTTAAACAGATACCTGTTCATGGAGAGTTCCCTTCCTGGGGTCGAGAAGTTCACCACCACACATCACTGCTGCCCCCAGAACGTTGAGCTGAGTTGTCTACTGTTGGGGCCTCTGTGTTGCCTAAGACAAGAGAGATGGGCAGCTGGTACTGAGCCCACCGTACATCAATGACAGTTCCAGGCAGAGTGGTTACCACACACTTATTACCGATTAGATAACATAGCACTACGATCAACACAGTGGTTCTGAAGCCAAAAACAGTAATATGTTAATGTGCTTTGCTTATAAAAATCAGCCGGCCGGTGTGGCCGAGTGGTTCTACGCGCTTCAGTCCGGAACCGCGCGACCACTACGGTCGCAGGTTCGAATCCTGCCTCGGGCATGGATGTGTGTGATGTCCTTAGGTTAGTTAGGTTTAAGTAGTTCTACGTTCTAGGGTACTGATGACCTCCGATGTTGGGTCCCATAGTGATCAGAGCCGCTTGAACCATTTTGTAAATTTGAAGCCGGCCGCGGTGGTCTAGCGATTCTAGGCGCTCAGTCCGGAACCGCGGGACTGCTACGGTCGCAGGTTCGAATCCTGCCTCGGGCATGGATGTGTGTGATGTCCTTAGGTTAGTTAGGTTTAAGTAGTTCTAAGTTCTAGGGGACTGATGACCACAGATGTTAAGTCCCATGGTGCTCAGAGCTATTTGAACCATTTTGTAAAATTCAACACATAAATAAATTGTATGTGGAATGGACGGTGATTATTTAGTGAAAATAACATAACCAACTTTAGAGTCGTCAAACAGGCGAAGCTGTTTCTACTAGTCATGTAGCAGCAACATTTTAGAATGAAACACTCTTATACGTATTGACAAGTCAGGGCACACCGATCAAAATGTGACAAACACATATGATGGGAAAGTATAACCTTCTTATGAAAATGTTGGTCACTACATTATTTGTATAGGATTTGTCAAAATGAAAAACTGAACTATATTCACAACAGTGTGCAGTGGAAACTGACGTCAGATGACTGTAGCATCACCCACCCACACAGCAGAGCTCGTTAAATCCACCTAGTGTAAGGAATGTGAACGGAAAGCTTCCAGACTGTGGCTCAAATGGCTCTGAGCACTATGGGACTCAACTGCTGTGGTCATCAGTCCCCTAAGTATGAAAGCTCTACCTGCCACCTAATGTCGCATGTGATTCACACAAGCGAGACCACTGGCTGCGCTCCATCTCTCCAGGCGGACAGCTGACCATACCTAGAGCAGGTGAGCTGACTCCACTCACGAGTCACCGCTGTATAAAGGGTTGCAGAGTACAGATATATTTGCTTTTTTAAGGCTTGTAGCTTAGTGAAAGTAGCGTGAAAGTCTGCAGCTTAAAGTAACACTATTGTATTGTATTGTATTGTATCGTACGTTAACCGCGAGCCTAGAAACGACAGAGAGGCTCCGTCCCCCCCGCAGCCGCAGTGGTCCACAACCCCACGACGACTACCGCAGTCCACTTCACCCCTCCGCCGCCCCACACCGAACCACTCTTTCAGGGTTATTGTGCGGTTCGGCCACCGGTGGACCCCCCAGGGAACGTCTCACACCAGACGAGTGTAACCCCTATGTTTGCGTGGCAGAGTAATGGTGCGTACGCATACGTGGAGAACTTGTTTGCGCAGCAATCGACGACATAGTGTAGCCGAGGCGGAATAAGGGGAACCAGCCCGCATCCGCAAAGGCAGATGGAAAACCTCCTAAAAACCATCCACAGACTGGCCGGCTTACCGGACCTCAACGCAAGTCTGCCGGGCTGATTCTTGCCGGGGGCCAGGCGCTCCTTCCCAATCCGGAAAGCCGTGCGTTAGATCGTACGGCTAACCGGGCGGGCAAAAAAAAAAAAAAAGAAAAAAGACACAGCACTATAATTTCCCATGTTCACTAGACACAGCGATTTTCGTTGTAGATCTGCCTTTATGTGATCGAATACTTATTATCGACGTAGACGAAACGTTACGCTATCCGGGGTCATGACCGAAGAGAGTGTGAGTTTTACCACTAAGGAAAACATATTTGCTAGGAACCCATCAATTTATTTACAATTCTTACACAAAAATTCCACATTCTCATAAAAAATGAGTACGTTGCTCATGTAGTCTCGACACAGTATTTTGACGTCGGGTGACACATACAGCAAGTCATTGAATTATCACGTCATTTTTATGGTGAAATCAACGAATAACGTATCGAAATAAATGAAAGTAACACTTCAAGAAGTTTTAACTCTACATTCCTGGTGTAATCTTACACTTTTAAAACGATTATTGTACCGACAAAACTGAGTTTTTCTGTATTGATCAACCTCTTTTCAGAGTCACGATTCTGTGTTACATGATTTGAACAAGATCTTGATAGGCTGAATGGGAAGGAAATCTTAATGTTACGACGTACACCACATTCCTGCAAGAAACATTAGGTCTGTTATTGGAAGAAATACCTTTAAGAACAAGGAACAGAATATGGTATCAACACGATGGGTGTCCGGCACAGTTTTCGCTGATGGTTAGAAAAGAGTTGCAGATACAATTCCCAAACTGTTAGATTGGATGCGGAGGAGCTGTGTCGTGGCCGGCTCGTTCACCAGACTTGATGCCTCCGGATTTTTTCTAGGGGGGATTCGTAAAAGACATTCTTTATAAAGGCGTTCCAACTACGCCTGAAGATATGCCAGAGAGGATTATCAGAGCATGTGCTTCGATAAGTGCCGATGTAATAAGGAATACCACTCAATCCATGATAAGCAGGTTGCAGAACTACGTTGATACCAATGGTCATCACTTCGAACACCTTCTGTAAATGGACGTTCAAACCACCTTTTTGACCTTCATTGGCCTTCAAGAACCTTACTGTTACACGTCACTGGATTTGTCTCGGCAGCCGCTATCAGAAAACAAGTAGCAAACTATAGCATCCCATTGAAAAAAAGAAAACAAAACAAAGTTGACCTTCATATCTCTGAAGGGACCCCACCTAGCAACAAAAAACCAACGTCATATTATGGCCTGTGTTGTCCCATGCAACTTTCGTCCCACAAACGTTTCAGCTCCTATAATACTTTCGGAGTTATTCCTGGTGACAATAGTTAGCGACTTACACACCTTAGTGTGATGGAAATTTGACATTGATGTAAGTTGTAGACTGGCATGAGGAGGATTTGTTAGTGCGGTTTGCCTAAATTCAGGCCAAGTATACATTTAGTGGCAAACCTATTGTTCTCTTTTGATTGACATGTTCTTAACACATTGTTCTACTAAGTGGATTATGACCCCTTAGGGATAATCCATCATTTTGATTGACAGGAATTTAACCTATTGTTCAGTTAAGTGGTTTTCTAAGAAACCCACAACCACTCCCCACTCCTCCTCCTCCACAATACCCCTCCTTCTCCTCCTCCCAAATCCCTATGGCAACTCCCCTCGCTGATATAAGCACATTTATGATACCAATATGATTGACTAATTAATTAAATCGATCAATTAATTAACCATTCCCCCTCTGGGAACCCCCCCCAAGCCCTCCCGCTCCCCAACACCCCCCCCCCCCCCTGCAAATTGGTGGGAAAAAGAATCAATTAAATCAATTAGCTGGCCATTTGGCGGAAATCGATTGCAGTGCGTCGAATGTTGTTTATACAATTTCGAAATGTGTGGAATATTGTTTACTTAAACAATTTACAGGATACAAGGCAGTGTATGGAATATAGTTTATTTATATGTTTATTTATTTAGAGAATTTGGTGGTAAAGAGCGATTGCAATATATGGAATATTGTTTAAAGGTTTCTGGTAGACAGGACACTGTGTGGAATATTGTTTATTTACACGATTTATGGGATACAAGCGGGGGTTTGGAATACAGTTCATTTATTTAGTTAAACAGTTTGTCGGGAAAACTGATTTGCACAGAAAGGAATACTGTTTATTTAAACAATTTATGTATGACAAGGCAATATGGAATATTTAAACAATTGTGGCGCTTCGTTTATTTTGACCACGCGTAGAAATGCTGAGTGGGCTTAGTTTACATTCGCTGCCAGTCAGGGATGTTATTTTTTACTTACCTCAATTTCCGAAGCAACCTGATGTCTTAACACAGACGGGAAAATCAGAATATTTACATACCTAAAAATTCATTACAAATTTAGAAACACACAGTTATTTTCAGCAGATTACTAGAATCTCGAAGGTGAACTGCTTCGCAAAGGTCGAGAACCATACAGCAGTCATACTCCTGTGACAATTAAACCCTGCAAAAGGGGTCTACAGATCATGAATGGAATGAAGTGTGGTATAGTAGCCACCAGTTGGGGTCTCACGTGCATGTGTCTATTGTCAGGGCACTGCCACCTAAGTTAGAACCACCAAGTGTCCTAATTACAAATCATGCTAATACATACCATCGAACGCAGACTGCATATTGGTCTCCTTTGATGTGGCGGTCCCCAGAAAATGCGTCAAGGGGCGGCAATTTGTTGACTGGCAAATTCTAGACTCGCTTCCTGTCTCTGTTCTTCTCAAGAGACCACTCCTTGTTTGTCTGTTTGAACCAACGTCCCGAAAGATGCAGATGAAGGTTTTCGTCTGTTCTTAAAATACAGTGTTCCTGTTGGCTAACGCTGGAGACAAAGGAAGAACTGACGCAATTTCGCTATCAAAAATAAAGTGAAATAAGCCATTTGCACTATCCTATCAAATAAATTGTTTATTAATTTACAGGAGTCAAACGGATCGCTTAAAACACTCACCTCCACCTTACGATGACCCTTCTTCGAAATTAAATATATTTTAAACGTCTGAGTATCACACACAAACATTATGCAAATCAAGTAATGAAATTTGCACCACAAGTAGGTCATAGTACTGAATATATCTGAGGTCTTATACGCATCAACGTTTGAGAGCCCACACACCCTTCCCATCACAACATTCCACTACAAATATCTGCTGAAAAAAACCCTACCGAGCACACAAACCTGTGGTCGCAAAGCGCGCCGTTCGCCGACTACATGGTAGCTCCCGTCTGCATCAGCTAGGAGAGAGACCCACACCCGCGCAGGCCATGCTTGCCCATACCACGAGCGTGTGTGCACGCCAAACAACTATTGGAAACAATAAATTGATCAATCGGGAATTTGACGTCGCGATTAGGTTTTTAAAAATACTAGAGAATTATTAATCTGGTTCTCTCCACTACATTCAGAAGTAGGGAGGAAGCTTCTACCGCGCGATTGGATAGACACAACAACAAATACCACTGCGATGTATTGAGAAGCGCTAAACGCTCCACACTTAAACCGCGATCCAATCCATGGTAATAAGTAATCATGGCTTGAGAAATTCGATGTGTATGGTCAACAACATCGCTGTCTCGGATTGGATGAAGTGGATTTCTTAAACTGGTAGGTCTATGTCGGATTGGAATTGTTTGGAACTACTGTATATGCCCAAGCTGCAGCTACTTCTTTTGCAGTGCACCGTGGCTGGCTGAGGCCGCAGTCACGAGGAGTCGGCAACCAGAAGTAACGCATTAGCTCAGCCTGTGACGGGTACCAAGAATGCGCCGACCTGTCTGATGTTGTCCACGGACGTGAGGGTTGGTGAAGTGGCCAGTGTGCTGGTTGTGCGCGACAGAAACGGACATGTGTGTGTTGCGTGAGAAACGATTCAAAATGAAGGATTTTAGCGCTGATAACATCCGGATTCCTACAACTCCAATCATCCACAGAAGCCCTCCATGTCCTGGTGTGGTGCACTCTAGCGTCCACGATTGCTGCTGCGATCGCGGCGGTAGGTTTCACTGGCCTCTGAGCGCTGGCGCCGGCGGCGTATGAGGGGACTGGCGCGCTGTGTGTGGACCTCAGGACCCGAGTATGGGGGATGTGCGATTGGTTCATCTATCCCCGACATCTAGCCATGGCATCTAATGTTACGGACAGGATCGTAGTTAAAGTATGTCATGTTTAGTGCTTCTCAATACATCGCAGTGGACTTTGTGTTGCGGTGGTATTTGCTGTTGTCTCTATTCCATGACGCAGTAGAACCTTCCTCCTCCTCCTTCCGAATTTAGCGAAGAGGACCAGCTTAGGGGTTATATAGTGCTTTAAAAACCCCATTCGGTACGTCAGATTCCCGATTGATAGCGATCTCAGACATCAAGCCATGATAACTTATTACTATGGATTGGATCGCGGTTTAAGTGTGGCGCGTTTAGTGCTTCTCAATACATCGCAGTGGTATCTGTTGTTGTGTCGATGCTATCGCGCTGTAGAAGCTTCCTCCCTGCTTCAAAATGTAGCGGAGAGAACCAGTTTAATAATTCTATAGTACTTTCAAACACCTAATCGCGACGTCAAATTCCCGGTTGATCAATTTATTGTTTCCAATAGTTGTATTGCGTGCACACATGCTCGTGTTATGCGCAGGCATTGCTTGCGAGGGTGTGGGTCTCTCTCGTAACTGATGCTGTCGGGGGATAACCTGTAGTCGGCGACCGGTGTGCTTTGCAACCACAAAAACTTGTGGTGGTCGGTGGGTATTTTTTTCAGCAGATATATTTAGTGGAATGTTGTGGTGGAGGAGGGTGTTTGTGCTTTTAAACGTTGATGCGTACAAGACCTCGGATATATTTAGTACTATGATCTACTTGTGGTGCAAATTTCATTACTTGATTTGCATAATGTTTGTGTGTGATACTCAGACGTTGAAAATATGTTTTATTTCGAAGAAGGGTCATCGTAAGATGGAAGTGAGTACTTGGAGCGATCTGTTTGACTCCTATAAATTATTAAACATCTGATTTGATAGGGTAGTGCAAATGACTCATATCAGGCTATTTTTTATATCGAAATTGCATCGGCTCTTTCTTTGTCTCCAGCGTTAGCCAATAGGAACACTATTCTGATGACAGAAGAAAATCTCCGTCTGCATCTTTCGGAACGTTGGTTCACACAGACAAACAAGGAGTGGCGTTCTGAGAAGAACAGAGACAGGAAGCGAGTCTAGAATTTCCCGATCAACAAACTGCCGCCTCCCCTTGATGCATTTATTGTAGACCGCAAAATCAGAGGAGGTCAAAATGCGGTCCGCGGTCGATGGTATGTGGTAATTTTATCTATAATTATGACATTGGTTTGTTCTGACCTTCGTGGCAGTGTCCCGTCAAACAAGAGACCCCAAACGGAGGCTACTATACCGTACTTCATTCCATTCATGATCAGTAAATCACTTTTGAAGGGTTTAACTGTCCCTGAAATATGACTGCTGCATGTTTCTCGATCCATACAAAGCAGTTTGCCGCTGAGATTCTTGTAATTTGTCCATCTGCAGAAAGTGGCGATGGGTTTCTAAATATGCCATGCACTTTTAGATATATAAATGTTGTAATTTTCCAGTTTGTACTTAGAAAATTTAGGAAAATAAAAAACAAGAGCTCTAAGATCCCCGACTTCGGCAGCGAATATAAACTAAGCCCACTCAGCGTTTCTATGCGCGATCAGAATAAAAAAGCGCCGCAATGCTTTAAATGTTCCATACTGCCTTGTCACACACAAATTGTTTCAATAAACAGTATTCCACTTGTGTGCAGTCAATTTCTTGACAAATTGTTTAACGAAGTAAGTGAACTGTATTCCAAACTCCGCCCTGTATCCCATGAATCTTTTAAATAAACAATATTCCACACAGTGCCTCTTGTACAAGAAATAGTCTAAACAATATTCCGTACACTGCAATTGCCTTACCAACAAATTCTTAAAATAAATAAATATATAAATAAACTATATTCCAACATTGCCTTGTATTGTGTAAATTGTTTAAATGAACAATATTACACATATTGTCGAAATTGTATAAACAACATTCCATGCACTGCAATTGATTTCCCGCTAAATGGCCAGTTAACTGAGTCTTTTTTCCGCCAATATCCAAGGGAGGACTGGGAGTTTCACAGAATGGGAGGGGTTAGATACTTAATCGATTTAATTAATCACTCAGTCAAACTGATATCAAAGGGTACTTTTATCGCCGAGTGGAGTTCCCAAAGGGGGAGGGTGACAAGTGTAGGTTTCTTGGGAAACCACTTAACTGAACAACAGGTAAAGAGTCTCTCAATCAGAAGGATGGATTATCCCCAGGGGTTCATAATCCACTTAGCAGAACAGTAGGTTAAGTACCTGTCAATCAAAAGAGAAAAATAGGTTTGTCTCTGAATGTAAATCTGCCCCTGCATGTAGATGACCCACACTAAAAATTGTCCTGATGCCGGCGTTGCCCTACTGCTCACGTACACAAGTTATTAAACTTCAAACATCCTTCCTGAAAAGAGAATATAATCTAATGCCCAGGCTGGCACTTCATTTATAAGTCATTCCTACATAAATTATAAGTGTTTTACATTGTTCATAGGACATGTAACATTTATCGCAGATTTGTATCCGCCATTCACTTGTAGTGTCCAGGCCTACTCCCGTTCGAGAATATATTTGTCAACTTGGCTACACTGATCTAAGACTCCACTGCACTGGTGGAACTCGCAGACTTTCAACTAGCACTGTAAAGTATGGAACACTCATGTGGTACTGAGAGCACTGGGAGTGTTATTGTTGTTGTTCATGAAGATGATGATGATGATGATGATGATTGGAGGTGTAGTTTGGGAAGCATTTTCCTACAGATGGCGTGTATTTTCTTTGAAATTTTGGCATGGTATGGAGATATTTTGTTACAATATTTTCTGCTACAACATGTATGAGGTGAAGTGTTATGCAGTCGCCACTGATCAGTTTCCTGCTTCATATAAATTCCTCAGAGTCAAGACTTAATCTGAAATACTGCAGATTTATCATAAAACTTCACAAGGAGACGTTTCCTCTATGAACTTCTAGCATGTTATTAACATGTGACACACCAACACTGTAATCCACTGAGCAGAGTGACGGTATATCCATGACCTCACCTACAGGTACTAAACTGCATGGTTCTAAGATTCGAATCAGTGATGTCTTCGGTGGCTGGCCTGAGGATATGAGAGCAGTAGAAAACAATTCATCCATTTTCTGTTTCAGTGCAGTTGTCTAACCCCACCACTCAACCTCTGTGTTGGCTTACTAGCTCAAGCGAACCCATCATTTGAGCTCTGTACTCCATAGTGAAAGGTCGATCATTGTCATCATGAAGCATCATACACTGGACTGTAAGTGTTAAACCATTCTTATTCTTACCTCTCAATGTTTCTTATTGATTGTGTGTGTGTGTGTGTGTGTGTGTGAGTGCCTTCTTTTTATTTCTCCCTCAGTTGAAAAGCTCTCCCTCAGTTCAACAGCTTCATGATGTAGACGACGCAGCGCCTGATATATTTGAGGAGCAGCAGCAGAAGCAGGAGATATCAAGCCAGCATGAAGCTAGCAGCAATGTGGAGTAGAAGTCAGGTACACTTGGCCAGCAAGAAGAGATATGAAGCATGCAGGCAGGGTCCCTCTATACTGGAGTAGAAATCAGGTCAGCGTGGAGAACTGTTTCCAGACTTCGACTTCCCACTGTATCCATCACTGAAACCACTAATTCAGCATGCACTATCTGTTGCTCACCTGATATATTAGAGCGGGATTCGGAATTGTTTGCAGACTTCGACTTCCCACTATGTCCAACGCCTGCACCACTCATCAAGCCTCAGTGAAATCATTACAGAGTGCTGTTGTTTAACACTGCTTATCAACTGATTTCCAATGGATCGAAAAGTGTTAGTGTTGGTTTAGCACCTGACATAGGGTTCCAAGTGATACTAAAAACAAAGAATGTGTAGCAGTGTAAAAAGATGAAGTTCAGTGATAAGGGGTGGGGTCAGCTGAGCAGCAAGCTTAAACACATCGATGATTGCATGGCAACTGAGAACAATCCATTGCCCCAAGACATCAACATTTTTGGCAGCTGCAGTGTAGCTATCATCGACATATTTGAACGTGATACGATGAAGCTAAAATCTCAAGTGCCAACGCAAGGTTGATATTTAAAGCATCCAAGTCCTAAGAAACTATGTGTCATTGCAAAACAATACGGATCACCACAGAGATACTTGGAATATTGTGAAGGTAATCTAAACCACTCTTCGGTGATATTTTCAAATATCTATTGGAACGTGAAGTTCGCTATGAGAATGGAGTGTTCAATACGTTTGTAGGTGTACATATGTGTGATGTACCTAAGTCTGTTAGTGTTACTCCTATAAACAGAAATACATACAAGTGAAGTTTACAGAAGGCATTCCTAAGTCTATTACTGCTCCAATCGGACTGCAATAAGTTGATTCTGAATTTAAGGCATTTAAGAGCATTTATTTGGAAAGTACTGCACAGTAATGAGTAGAATTGATATAGAAAAAAAGGGAATGACATTGTTCTTTTAACAGCAGTTACTTATTTCCCACAGTTTACAAAGTGTCAAATGCATATTAATGACGTATAGAAGTAGTAATATATATATATATATATATATATATATATATATATATATATATAATATTTTTTTTACAAGTTGTAGTAAGTTTTATTTTATTCCATCACAACATATATCTTGAGACTTAATAGTTCAGATGATGGAGAGAGAGCTTTAGTAATTCATACATCTGCAGTGTCACACTGAGTTTACAGTTCATTATGTGCTGTATCAGAGAGACTTAGAAAATTCATAGCCTTCATGGTCATATACTGTTCAGATGGCATTACACCTGATGCCTTAGAAATAGCAAGCATTAAAGTCTCCTGAAACTTAATATTAGCTGAATCTCTTGCCGTAATTAATACATCTTTGTTCAGACACATAGTATCTACGAAAGATCTTCCTCATGAAATTTATTCCATTTATGAGTTTTATGGCTTTCATCCAATACAGTTGAAAAAACTTCGAACAGGTCTTCGATACATCTATGTAGGGGACTGCCGTCATGAGCTGCCTGTTTCCGTGGACCAATATGTGAAGTATGACAGCCAAAATCCAATGGAATTTTATATATATATATATATATATATATATATATATATATGCCCCTCATGAGCGCCACCCTTACGTATGTGTAGTACAGCGCATTAGCCAGATAGTGTACAGCGCTGTACCCAAATATGGGTTTGGACAGGATGCTACAGAGCATCAGCTGGACGGTAGAGTATAATACTGTACCTGAACACTGTTTTGGACAGGGGTGGCATTGTGCGTTAGCCAGATGATATATTGTAGCAGTGGACGATTAAGCGGCCCAAGGTAGGGTGACACTCGCAAATGGTGACCACCTCCTTGCCGTAAAGACCTTGTGTAGTTCACGAATTCAGTACAGATAATTCCAGTTATATGCGATTGAGATTCATCATATGGTATCAACGATTTAGCAGAGAATGTGTTGTTATCTTGGATTCTGAAATATATGTGAGAAGCCTTAAACCATGAATACACATTTAGATTGGTCTAGTAAGCAGAAGCAGGAAGTGCAGTTCGCAAAAGCCCTAGAATGTGAAATAGTTTACACATTAATTACTTGGGATTTGGTTTACTGTGGTGCACATATTGGTCAACGGCAACAGGCAGCTTATTATTGTAGTTGTTCCCACAGACATATCGAAGACCTATCCAAAGTTTTGTCACCTTTAGTGAATGAATGTCATATAAGTTACAAATGGGATAAATTTTATGAGGAAGATTTTTCGTAGGTAATATATGTCGGAACAGAGACGTATTACCTACAGCAAGGTATTCAGCTAATATTTAGTTTCATGAAACTGTAACAGATGATATTCCTAGAGCATCAGGTGTATTGTCATCTGTACAGTATATGACCATGAAGGCTCTAAATTTCCTAAGTCTCTCTGATACAGCACATTATGAACTGTAAACTCACTGTGACATTGCAGATGTATGAATTATTAAAGCTCTCTCTCCATCATCTGAACTATTAAGTCTCAATATATATGTTGTGATGGAATAAAATAAAACTTACTACAAACCTCCAAAACGAACACACACACACACACACACACACACACACACACACACACATATATATATATATATATATATATATATATATATATATATATGTGTGTGTGTGTTTGTGTGTGTGTGTGTGTGTGTTACTACTTCTGTACATCATTAGTATACATTTGACACTTTGTGTACTGTCCAAAATAAGTAACTGCTGTTAAAAGAACAATGCAATTTCCTCTTTTTTTACATCAACTCTATTCATCACTCTGTAGTACTTTTCAAATAACTGTTTTTATATGCTTTAAATTCAGCATGTATTTTATGCAATCCAGTTGGAGCAGTAATAGACATAGGACTGCCTTTTGTAAACTCCACTTGTATGTATTCCTTTCTATTGGAGTAACACTAACAAACTTAGGTACAGCACACATATGTACAACTACACACTCATTTAATACCTCATCCTCATAGAAAACTTCACGTTCCAATAGATATTTGAAAATCTCACCGAAGAGTGGTGTTCTCAGTTGTCATGCAATCATCGATATGTTTAAGCTTGCTGCACAGCTGAGTCTACTCCACTTCACCTTTGTAGCCTGCTACTATAAATTGGAAGCCTATGTCAGGTGCCAAACCAACACTAACAGGTCTCGATCCACTGGCAATCACTTAATCAGTAGTGTTGAACAACAGCACTCTGTAACGATTTAGCTGAGGCTTGATGAGTGGTGCAAGCGCTGGACATTGTGGGAAGTCGAAGTTTGGAAACAATTCCGAGTCTTGCTCTAATATATCAAGTGAGCAACAGGTCGCTTGAGTGCATGCTGAATTAGTGGTTTCGTTGATGGACACAGTGGAAACTCGAAGTCCGGAAACAGTTCTCCATGCTGACTTGATTTCCACTCCATTGTGTCGGGAGCTGCTTGAGGTAGCTTGCCTACATGCTGAGTTAATATCTCCTCCTGCTGCTGCTACTCCTCAGTTATAGCAGCACATCATTATCTACGTCAGGTAGGTGTGGAACTGATACTGAAATAAAAGAAGACCGCAAAAAAAAACACATAGATATATACGCACAGAAACACATTCACATAGCGTATAATAACCACTGAGACAGTGGAATGTTTTAATACTTACAATCAAGTGTGCGACTCAGTTTCTTCTGTCTGGAGATGGTAGATCTGCGATGGCGCTTCATGATGATGATGCTCGACCGTTCACGACGGAGTACAGAGCGGTAGTGGTGGGTTCGCTTGGTTGCTAGCAACTCTACACTGAGAACAAGTGGCGAGTGTAGATGACCACAGCACCAAGGGGACTGTGTTCATATCCTCAGTTCAGCCATCTTGGAACTGACATCATTTAAGACGTTATTGATTCTAACCTTAGAATCATGTAGGTCAGTACCTGTACGCAACATCTCAGGTATACCTCATTCTGCTCAGCACTTTACTGTGTTGGAGTGTCACATGTGATGCTAGAAGTTCATAGAGTTCACAGGAGACGTTTCTTCTGAAGTGTCCTGATAATTCTGAAATATTTCGGATGAAGTCTGGACTTTCAGGAATTTATATGAAGCAGGAAACGGATCAGTTGAGAATATACAACACTTTACTTCACACATATTAAAACAGAGAACTTTGTATCGAAATGTCTCCAAACCACGCCAAAATTTCCAACAAAATAAACGCCAACTGTGGCAAAATGTTTCCAAAACTACAGACTCCATCAACAGTGCTCTCAGCACCACACGACCGTTCCATAGTTTACAGTGCTAGATAATGATCTGCGGGTTCCACCAATGCAATGGAGTCTTATATCAGTGTAGCCAAGTTGACCAATATCATATTGAAGGGTAGTAAGCCTGGAAGCAACAGATGAGTAGCGGAAAAAAATCTTCTGGATATTTTACATGTCCTATATACAACGTAAAACACTTATAATTCATGTGAGGAATGACTTGCAAATGCAGTGCCAGCCTAGACACTAGTTCATATTCTATTCATAGGAAGGATGCTAGGAGTTTAACATTTTGTCCAGATCGATATAAAATGTCCATCACTCAAAGGTGTGTCTACAGTGACAATTGGTGTTAGTCAAAAAATTAAACTGTGACCTATGGAAAGAGTATGAGAGTCCCTCAGGTACAGCTGGCTGAGAATCTTGCAATTAACAGTTAACTGGGAACCTATTGCAACCTGAATTCATCATTGGGCCTGCTGTTTGAATCTACTGAATCTTTTTCATTATCTTCTTCTTCTTGTTGTTCTACAACAACAACAACTACTACTACTAGAAATACCAGTATGGTACTATACCAGCGGAGCCTAAACGACTCACACGTCTATATGAACTATTATAGCACCTTTTCCTGTAGAATCATCCTCACTATTCATCAGAAACGAGAGATGTGTGTTTCGTGTGCTGTTAAATACTTTGATTCTGTCTTGCTTCAATATATTCTTGATGGGTAGGAAGCATGTATACAACACATTGTGGAGAATATCTTATTTTACTGCTAGTCGATCTCTTTTCCATTTCCACCTGCATATGGAGCGGTGGGAGAGCGAATATGCACCAGTGACAAATAACTTTAGGTGTTCGTCTGTGGTGAACCTTTGTGGCTTGTACTCTGCAATATGGATCACTGTGGAGAGACTAGCTATGGTGGACAAGCCTTAACTGCGCTTCTATTTTGTTGTCAATAATTTGTTGGAACACGAAGTTAGCGTTTCTCACTTATGGTCAATGTTAAATGCGGGGAGCTCTGTAGTGACTGTTCTTTAATTTGAAATGTCATGGATAAAAAGGGCGACTGTTATTCTCGTAAGACGTCTCTGTTCCATCGTACGGTTTATCATCTCAGACGATCATTTCATAGGGGATGAAGTGAACATTCCACCATTTCAGAACTGGAGTCGGACGTAAATTTTGTAAACAGTTGATCTTATAAACCTTCAGAAACCTACTAATGGTTTGTGACAGACAGAACCGATGTATCTGATGTACAAAGCATTAGCTTCATTCACTTAAGGTATGCCACCATTGTGTTTGGAGCTCTGTAATCGCATTATAAATTTCATATAGGAGAAATGGTTTACAACCACGACGACCGCTTTGCTCTCGATATTTTGACGACTGACTTAGAAATCCAGTGGAGACATCCGAGGTCATTATACTTTGCGTAAGACATGCCAAGCAATTACGCTTCGTAAAGTAATGGAGAAGCTGATGGAAGAGTTAGACTTCTTTGAAACACTGAAACAAGCCGTTAAGTCATTAGCAGCACTTTTCGTCAAAGTCTATGTGGCACTCTGTTTCCTCGATGATGTGGTTTTGGGTTTACACCAGAAATTATAGCACCTTAACGTGATAATTCAATGGATAGTACTCACATATGTCAAAGCTACGACTGTTCTGTGAGTTAGAAATTAAAGTAGATATGTAAAATGTGTTGAGCAAAGTATCGCCGGGGTGATGCACACAAATAAAGATCTATATCGCTAGTGTTAGTCGGCTGTCCAGTTCTGAAAAACGCCTTGTTCCATCTCTCGAGACAAAATGACAACAGGTATTATTTCCGTTTCATTGTATCAAGGGCCTGTTCAGTCCATCTAACAAAGAATCGTGACAGTGAAAGGAGGTGGACCAACACATGAAAATTCAGTGTTGTCGGCAGAATATTCGTTTTAACATCATATTATTACACAAGGAATGTGAACTTAACACTTATTTAGGTGGAGATTTCACCTATTTCGATACGTTATTCGTTGATTTCACCATAAAATAATTCAATGACTTGCTGTATGTATGTCACTTGACGTCAGAATACTATTCTGAGATGCTCCTATATGAGTAACATACGGATTTTTTACGAATATGCGGATTTTTTATGGAAAAATTGTAAATGAATTGATGGATTCCTAGCAAATATGAGGGTTTCATTCTGTTTGTTCATGCCCCTGGATAGCGTAGTGTTTCGTCTACATCGCTATCAAGTATTCCATCACACCAAGGCAGATCTGTAACAAAAATCACTGTGTCTAGTGAACATGGGAAATTATAGTGTTATTTTAACTTACAGACTTTCACGCTGCTTTTGTTCAGCTACAAGCCTTAAAAAAGCGAATATATATGTACTCTGAAAGCCTTTATACAGCGGTGGCTCATGAGTGGAGTCAGCGCGCGTGCTGTGGGTAGAGACAGCTCTCCGTCTGGAGAGATGGAGCGCAGCCAGTGGTCTTTCCTGCGCGAATCATATGCGACACTAGGTGGCAGCTCGAGCTTTCGCACTTAATTCCCATTAGCCTCTGGTCGCACTCTGGAAGCTTTCCGCTCATATTCCTTTCACCAGGTGGATTTATGGATCTCTGCTGTGTCGGTGGGTGATTTTACAGTTATCTGTCGTCAGTTGCCACTGCACTCTGTTGCACATATAGTTCAGTTTTTCACTTCCATATGCCATGTACAAGTAAGGTATCGACCAAAAATCTAAGATTATGCTTTTCCGTCATACGTATTTGTCACGTTTTGATGGGTACTACTTGATTTGTCGATAAGATTAAGAGAGTTTCATTTTCAAATCTTGCTGCTACATGCTTACATAAGTTCGCATGTTTGGCGGCTCTGTGATCAAGTCAGACAGGTTGGAGCCCTGACAGTGTCTTCTTTGGAGTGCGTGCGAGTCGTTCGTTACCGCCAAGAGTGCTGCTCAGCGTTGTTTAGTAGCAGTGTCTGAGTCAACTTTGATTTGTCGTTCGCGTTCTAAGGCAGCGTTGTTTTTTTCGTACTTGTTCCGTTGTACCGGGCATTTCTAGGCGACAGGCGTTAGTGTATTTGGCTGCCAGGGCTACGTCAGTCGGTCTAAGGCACAGTATGAATAGCGCCAAGGACAGGGACAGGAAACCGCGGCTAGGCGACTCTTCCGCCGCCCCTCCGCATCGCAGTGTGACGCCGGACGATCAACGGCCGTCCAGGCAAGATGCCGAAGGAGCCGATACGGACACTACCCAACGGGCTAAGGATCGAACGCATATTTCCTGCCGCCACAAGATACCGATAACCACTGACAGTGATACCGATTCATGTGAACCCTGTCCACAGCCTCGCGTGAGGGACCGATCGTCCTCTTCGTCGTACCACGACTCCCATGGCCGCCTGGTGATCGACCTCCACCCAGAGATGGTTAAGCAACGTCGGCCTCCAGCATTGATACAACCGACCACCATGTGGACGCCCCGTCGGGTGCTGTTTCGTCTACACCATCTCGTACGCCCAACGAGCCTTCTGGGGACTCCGACCCTGTCGGTCCCCAACGTGGTCGAATATTTAAATGGTCTTTCACTCGCGCCGGTCGCAGCGACCGTGATTCGGATTCAAATGATTCCAGTCCTATAGCAGCCGCATCTTTTGGTGCCATGGACCAGGACATGGATCCCCCTCCCGACCCCACTTCTCACAATCCAACTGCCACCACCACCAAAGAAGAAGAAGATCCCTCCTATGGTGGTTTACAATCCCACGAACTAGAATAAACTGAGCTTTAAACTGCAACGCAGTATTGTAGGCCAACTGCGAGAAATTTACTAGAAAGACCATGTAAAGTACCTGCTTGACACAAATGACGTTTATCTCCAAAAACCTTTTGTGAAGTCAAGGGCTATGGACTACTACACTCGGCTTCTGGTGACAGAAGAACAAAAATCGTCATCGAAGACCTTCCCTGTGAAGTTACGGATACTGACGTCAGGGATTAATTACTCTGTCTCAAGTACCTGAGCCCTTTGGTCCACCAATATAACAAGAGGGATTATAAGACCCGAAAGTTAATCCCTACACGCACCCATGTTGTCTCCCTTCTTAGGAGAGGGGACGTCGAACGCATTTACCAAATCAGGTATCTCCTGTGCACCAAGTGCGTACTGAATCATATGAAGGCCGAATCGGCACCTCCATTTGCCATAAGTGTCAACGTTTGCGACAAACCAGCAATTACAGCGCATTGCCTTTTCGGTGTGTCAGGTGTGCTGGCTCGCATGCGTCAGAAAACTCCCAGTCTCAGAAAAACCCACATGTGTCCACTGTTTGGGCACCACTCACGATCCCGATCATCTACCATCCTGGAAAGGTTGCCCTATGTACCAGAAGGCTACGAAGTATTCCCACCCTCCAAGAAGGAAATCGAGGACGAATCGGCCGCCCCCGCAATCGCGAAGCCGCACCCATTTCCCCACCACTGATGCCCAGGCGCCTGACACATCTGCGACACAGGTGCCCCCTCTGGCTCCATCCCCCTACGACACTGTTTGAAACTGCAGTTCAGTTTCCTTCTGCTCATCCGTCTCCTGTGACGAATGCAAACGCCCAACAAACAGAAAGACTGTCTGCAGCCTCCTCAAGCCTACCTGTTGAAATGTCATCCATTGTGGTACCTCCTACACCAGTAACCACTCACACCCCTGCTTGCCACAGGGTCAAGAAGTCCACCTGGGATATTCTCCCAATGGTCGCCACAGACGCTTCTTTTTGGGACGACATGAGAGAGGTCCTCCAGGTCATCTCTTTGTTCACGAAGCCCCACATCAGGGCTGTCATTCGTGAAACAGCTCAAAAGATCGGTCGGTAGAAGGATGGACTCACCAAGGTCATCGGCCTTCTTGATGGCCTCCGCCAGATTTTGTTATAATGTTGAATCACTCACTGCACAACCAACCCCCTCAGGATCTAGTTGCCTGTATTTTTAAGGCTAATGGCATTAACCATATGAAGATTGAACTGAACACCTTCCTTTACGACCAACATGTGGGCACTTTACTTGTCTCAGGAACCCACCTGAAACCCACCGACTGTTCTTGCATTCTCTGGTACTGTCAATCTATGACCCACACACTCCCACACATATACCAGTCTACTCCGACTTCCAGCTGGACATTCTGGATGTGGCCATTTTCAAGAACATTGCAATGCAGCTTTCACTGGAAATTCTCCAAGAACTGGCCTCTGACCACGACCCCGCGCTCCTGGACCTTATCCATGTCGCTCTGTCTTTAGACATTCGCTCTACCTTGTCCACAACGGATTGGGGCAAATTTTCTAGGACCCTCAACACCTCACCTGACAACACCTGCCAATCTGGTTAGTGCTGTTGATTACCTAACCACGAAAATCCAGAAGGCAACGAAGGCTTCTACTTCCATTGCCCCGCGCGAACTAAAAATCCAGAAGAACTGCTACTGCAGGCGGTGGTAGCAGTTTCATGACCGTCGCGATATGTATTGCATGAAGCGTCTCCAACGTGAATTCTGACACTGCCTCAACGACTGGAAGATAGAACCATGAGAGGACAGGATGTTCGCCTTTCTCCTCCAACATAAATCAGAATGGGCTGTTGTCTGAGCCTTATGGCGTTCTGCAGTAAAGACTAACGATCCCATCCGCTCAGAGGATGGCTTAACTTATGATGCCCCCCATGTGGTAGAAACTCTGGCCGATGCATTTGAGTCCTAGAACCAATTGCTTATCTAGGACCTTACACCTGATGAACTCCAGAATAAACGTGATATTCTGGTGGCTGCTGTCGCTTTCAGACAAAGTGGCAATCCAGCAGATCCTCAGGTGGAAGCGTGGGCGGTCGACTTCAGGTTTGGATGGTATCTTAAACGAACACCTCCGCCAGCTCCCACGCAAGCTACTGGTCTTTCTTACCAGCATCCTGAACCGCTGTCTCACAACCAGCCTTTTCCCTCGTAGTGGAAGCAGGCCAAACTGATTGCCATCCCAAAGACCCTTGAACGATCCTAGAGTCCCACTAACAACAGGCCCATTAGCCTTCTGAATACCGTGACAAAGGTCCTAAAATCTTTGATCCTCCACCACATTTCCCAGCCTCTGGCGGCGGCTGGGACAATCCGTCCAGAACAGTTTGGATTCGCTTCCCACCTGTCAGCCAAACTAAAAGTTCTTAGGATCACAGAACATGTCAGCAAGGGCTCTAACTCCACCATGCCGACGCCAGCGGTTTTTCTGAACGTGAAAAACTTGTACGACAAAATTTGGCAGGGCAGTCTTGTGTACAAAATGCTGACACAGACGACCACCCCCGACATCTATGTCAAGATTGTGGATAGTTTCCTCCATGATAGAAATTTTTTGGTTACTCAGTGAGGAAAACGCTCAAGCTTACATCACATGTCTATGGGTACCCCTCGAGGAGCTGTGTTGTTTCCCATCCTCTTTAACAATTATGTTAATGATATGACAGTCATCCCACACTGCTACCTGGAGCAATACGCCAATGATAGAGAGCTCTATAGATGTGGCCGCTACACGGACCAGTTCATTACTCGTCTGCAGAGGTAGATGGACGCGACAGTCCCCTCATGTCGTTCAAACAAGATTTAGCTCAACGAAGCCAAAACTACGGTAGTCTACTTCACTAAACGGCGCCCAATCCTCCGCCACAAGATCATTATTGCAGGCGTCTGGTCTCATGATCCCCAGATATCAACTATCTAGCTGTCCAGATGGATAAAAAACTGCTCTTCCATCTACATGCAGAATATGTTGCCCAAAAAGGACAAAAGCTGATAAAATCGTTATAGCCACTCTTCAACAGCAGGGAACTGAACTTAGAAACCAAGCTTCGACTGTACAGGATCGTTGTCTACCCTTCCCTCACCTGCGGCTCCTCCACGTGGGCCACAATTGGTGCCTCCCAGATGGAGCCTTCCAGCTCCTGCAGAATAAGTTGATTCATTGGAGCCTGTATACTTCCCTCCCGACGCGAGGGTTGTTACTGTCTACGAGGAAACAAACATGGTAACTCTAAAAACGTCCATTCGACAGAAGGAAAGAGGTCTCTATGACAATGTGGATGCCATGTGCAACACGGTCACTGGCTTTCACCACATTGACAATACGACTCCCCGGCACTGGCACCGCCACCCTGTTCCTCTTACCAACACGGAGGAATCAGATTCAGACCATGGCTACCGATAGCCATGTTATGACCACTAATAAGGTTTCAGTCTTGACACGACCACTCCATACGTGACGTCCGTAATATGACCACAAGTATCACTATCTATGTAGTTGTGTTCCCTATTGCCTGCTATCTTGAACTTCCAGCGTTGGAGGGTAGCATGGGACATTAAGTCCCACCGCCACACCTTCATCGTGAACTCCAATGATGTCATTGGAATGATCTTATTATAGGATAGAACAGTTTTACAGTTCCATCAAGACAGTAAGACCGAGATTCGCTGGCGACACTGTACCTTAACCTATCACAAGAAAAGGCTCTGTTATGTTTACTATGTAGTTGTCGATAAATAGCCAACGTTCATTCAACACACAATTTATTTTAAAGGTTTCTTTAATGACCGCTATCACTCACAAACTTTGTTAAATAATGTACCACTTATGTACTGTGCAACATGTTTCGTGGAAATAACTCATCTTCAGGCTAAATGGCATTACAAAAACAATTTCACAATAAGATCATACAGATCCTACATAGACTTTTCTTAAATGCTGTGGTTATCCTGTGGAAGAAGAGAAAACTTAGTAAGAGGCGATGTCACTTTGGAAGCTGGACTGATATTTGCATGAAAATGTTTTGTAAGAGTCACTCACTTTGTTCTTCTGGCGTGGCAGTCTCGTTGTGATGAGATGGGGTGTTTCCATTTCCGTGGCTCTGTTGGCTTTCTTGATCACTGTTCACAGATTTTCGCTAACGTAACAGTAATTTGGAAACACGATCACAAATAAAAACAAATCTATAGTGCAATGAACAAGATGGTGGTCAAAATACACCTGGTTTCGATTTGACTATCGATCTGTCGATCTATGTGGTGTCAGATGTTTACCTGTCTTCTTCACGTCTTGTTATAGTATTACAGATGTAAGTTTACGAAATACATTGCAAATTGAGCAGCTGTTACAATATTATTGAACAAATCATAATATAAACTATTTATGTGCTGTGTTTAAGAAGGCTCTGAATACAGCTTGTTCATGTGAGTTGGGATGTGTGGAAGATTAATTAACGACTTTGTCTGTGTATGTTGGGTCCGCAGCTCGTAGTCCTGCGGTAGCGTTCTCGCTTCCCACGCCCGAGTTCCCGGGTTCGATTCCCGGCGGGGTCAGGGATTTTCTCTGCTTCGTGATGATTGGGTGTTGTGTGATGTCCTTGGGTTAGTTAGGTTTAAGTAGTTCTGAGTTCTAGGGGACTGATGACCATAGATGTTAAGTCCTATAGTGCTCAGAGCCCTTTGAACCATTTTTTGTGTATGTTGGTTTTCTGTATACATTGACATCTAGTGTTTGGTCTGTGTTAGTTATTGTCATGTCTAGAAAATTAATTTTGTTACCTTTCTCATGTTCTGAAGTGAAATGGATGTTGTTGTCATGAACTCAAATTGACTCATTTATTTTATACAATGGAACTGATGAAGGTATAGGAACTCTAATAAACAGATTCAAGAATTTATACAACAACATACAGTTCACCATAGAACATGAGAAAGATAACAAAATTAATTTTCTAGGCATGACATCAACTAAAACAGACCAAACAGTAAATATCAATGTATAGAGAAAACCAACATACACAGACACAGTCATTAATAAATCTTCCACACAGCCCAACTCACATAAACAAGCTGCATTCAGAGCCCTCTTAAACAGAACACAGAAATTCCCACTTAAAGCTACCGACTATAAAACACAAATGAACACTATCAAATACATTGCACATTATAATGGCTATCACTAAAATGAAATAGACACACTATCACAACGCACAACTAGAAACAACTGCACAGCTTCCTCACACAACATGCAAAAGCCCAAGTATATAACGTTACCATATTTTCGTGTCATATCAGACAATATAGCCAAGCATCAAGATCAACTTTGCCACCAACAAGAACTTAAAAACGAAACTGATACATGACATCTCACATCCCACAGAGAAACTTAGCAAATCAGGAACTTATAAAATTACATGCAATCATTGCAACAAGTATTACGTTGGCGAAACGGGAAGAAATTTTAAAAACTTAAAGAACACATTGTCTGTTTCAGACTTGGCAAACCGAATAAATCAGCTACACCGAAACATATAAATGGAACAAGACACAGTGTTACAGTAGACAACGATGTCAGATTACTACATAATTTAGAAATGAGCTGGAAAATTTAGATCTTGGAAGAAATGGAAATATTCATCTATGGCCACAAGGGGAATAACGATATCCTAAATGAAATGACAGGCTTCAAAAATTCACATTTCTTTTTCAATTTTACTACAGTGCTCTTAGAATAAAAGATACACAACATGACGGTCGTTTGACCCTAGCCACAGATATTGGTTGGAAACGTAAAATAAATAGTTTATATCATGATTTGTACAATAATACTGTAACAGCTGCTCAATTTGTAATGTATTTCGTTAAGCTACATCTGTAATACTATAACACGACTTGAAGAAGGCATGTAAACATCTGACACCACATAGATCGACAGATCGATAGTCAAATCGAAACCAGCTGTATTTTGACCGCCATCTTTTCCACTGCACTACAGATTTTTTTTAATTTGTGTCCGTGTTTCCAAGTTACTGTTACGTTAGCGAAAATCTGTGAACAGTGATCAAGAAAGCCAATAGAGCCACGAAAATGAAACACCTCATCTCATCACAACGAGACTGCTACGCCAGAAGAACAAAGTGAGTGTCTCTTACAAAACATTTTCATGCAAACATCAGTCCAGCTTTCAAAGTGACATCGCCTCTTACTAAGTTTTCTCTTCTTCCACAGGATAACCACAGCATTTAAGAAAAGTTTATGTAACATCTCTATGATCTTATTGTGAAATTGTTTTTGTAATATCATTTAGTCTGAATATGAGTTATTCCCTCGAAACATATTGCACAGTAAATAAGTGGTACATTAGTTAACAAAGCTTGTGACTGGCAGCGATAATTTAAAAAATTAAAAAAAGAACATTGCATATTTCTCGAGACGGTCACTGTCGAAAAATAGTCAAAATGGCTTCAAACACAATTTATTTTTGCAGTGGATTTCTTAAGCATAAACTTTTGTCGTTTTTTGTTGGCTTTTGCTTCAGAGCCACCGCACATATTTTTCGGCCCGGAGGTATCACTGACGCACAATGAGCGGACTACCTGTTGCCAGACTCTTACGTCTTGGGAAACGGAGCGACCCCAGACCTTAACAGGTCTGCCCAACCTTTTGTAGGCAGCAGTGGTGTGCAGTGACGGGTTTTTTGATTCCTGAAAGGGAGCCCACCAAGAGCAGGTGTTTTTTTAAATAAAGACCAAAGTGGGGAGCCTCAGAGTTGGATTGTGACGTCATAAGCCTGTCCCAGAATGGTAAGTCAGACTGCATGACAATGCAATACCTCGGATTTCCTACCAATCTGTACTTAGGACAACAATCTTCCTTCGACAGGAAACACACTAGAGCAATTGAAGTTTTTTTTTTTTTTTTTAAATTTGAATTTCTCACCATTTCGTACATACGGCAATTGACGTTTGGCAGAGGGGAAGAGGGGAGGGGATGGGGAAATCCCACGATGCGTCGATTACGTCAGCATGCCAGAAAATACCACTATGACACTATAACTTTCCTTGTGTATACCTACTGACAACCTTACCCCCATTCTAAACTTGATTCGAGTGCAAGATATTAAAACGAGTTTACACAATAATGTGCAATAAACGTAATGCGTCAGAAATAATACCTTTAGTAAAGATATCGCCAGTCATAGATAAATTTTTTTGCCTCAACGAGTAAAATAAGAAGGTGCTGAGTCAATAAAGTGTTTACAAAGTAACATACGTTTTGATTGGGGTTCGCCTTTAGCAAAACACAATTTCGTTTTTTGTCCCAGACATGTTTCACGGCAGTTGCAGCATCAACAGTTTTTTTTGATTATTATTGCTATTAAACATAATGAATGTTTTTTATTGTTTTAATACATGTAAATATTAGTTTGTAAATCGTAATTACAGGTTTTTGAAGAGCACTTAAAATTGTGTATTCATACCTTCTTACCAGATGGTGTGGTTTTCCTGCTGTATTACGTTTTGACAGTAAAAACGTAATACAACAGGACATAGGTGCAGAGACGCCCCACCGCTCTGCTTCACATATACGTGGAGCCCAGGTGAGTCTTTGGTCAAGGATCGGACCGGGGTACACTGCAGTCTTCGTCCATGGGATGGGGGCTCCCTTGATGTTAACATGTGGCAGATCTGGTGGCAGCGTGGCCCTTGGTGGCGTGAGTTTAAGTCGGCACTTCGTCACCCATTCTCCCACTGCGACGCACCCCAGTCGCAGGCGGTGTCTCACTGTGCGGACATTCATGCTGTGGGTGAACAGCACTGTAATGTCGGCGTAAAAAGCGAACTTAACGCGCACCACCTGTGGTGCATTGGCAGTGTACAGGGAGCACAGCAAGTGGTCCCCCTGTGGTACTCCTGCACGTAGCTGCCAGTCAGTGGATGGCCCATCGTCTGCCCTCATACGGAAGGTTCTCCCCACAAACTAGAACCGAAGAGGGGCCAAGTGTGGCGTTGGTATCTCGTGTTCAAAGAGTCAGTACATGAGACCGTCTTGTCACACGGAGTCTAAAACGCTGGAAACGTCGAGGAAGACAAGATACTTGCTTTTTTCCAGGGCCCTCATTGCTGGTTGACCAGTCACAGCATCTGGTGAGAGGTGGAATGGCCGTTCTGACGCCCAAACTATTCGTCTGGCATGACACTACTTGCGTGAAATCAGTCTCCTTCAGTAAAGCCTCTCGAAAACTTTCGAAAGGGACAAGAGTAGGATCCTCGGGCTTTATTGGTTTTCGGGATTGTTACCACTTCCACATGTTTCCCAGCAGAGGGGGAACCCCCGATGGAAGAGTATTCAGCAGGCGGTTGTTGGTACCATCACTGTCTCCTGCCTTTCTGGTGTCCAGAGGCAAGAGCTGAGATGCGACTTCTGCCTCTGTGAGCGGCTGTATGACGTCTTCTCCTGCCCTGACAGCTAGAAAAGTGGTCAGTTGCTCTCCATCACGACGGATATAGTTCTCGTCGAAGACGTCAACCACTGGCGTGAAGTATTCCGTGAATGCGTCGTTGGCCAGTGCTCTGGCCCTTTCACGTGGCTTGCAGAAGCAACAGTCTTTCAAGAGCTGGTGATGACAGTCGCAGTGACGTTTTGATCCATTTCATGTTGTTCGCAGAAGCAACAGTGATTCAGGAGGTGGTGATTACAGCCGCAGTGACGTTTTGACCCGTTCCATGTAGCTTGCAGAAGTGACAGTCTTTCAGGTGGTGGTGATGACATTCACAGTGACGTATTGACCCCTTTTATGTGGTTCACAGAAGCGACAGTTTTTCAGGAAGTAGGGATGTTCCTCCAGCCGCAGTGACGTTTTGACGAAGATGGCCATGCCGCCTTCCACTGTTGACTGTCAGTGCAGTAGCAACTATACTTGGCTGCCTGCACGTTCACCCATGCATTAAATATCTAATCGGTTACTCCAAATAGGTGGCCATTATCTATGGTGTGATAGTCGTTTGTGGCGACGTCCTGGAGTGCCACTATGACAGCGGCGACGATGAGCAGAAGTTGACGCATTAGTTAGTTTAGTGATAGCAAGAGCGATATGAGCTCATTTGAGTTCTTCCTCGGGGCGCGGCGGCCGTGGCGGCTGCCTCTGATATTGGGGGCGGCAAGCCACAACTGGACGGCTGCTGCTGTCTGCTGAGCAATATGCCTGCGACCTGTTGCGGCATACAGAGGTTAGGAGGTTCAGAACGACGTACGCGCCCGCATATTGTGGCCTGTGTTGGTGTGCCAGCTTCCAGTGCTGCCATTGGTGGATGACGGCTGGTGCTGCTACTCTTAGGCTAGGGCCGGCCGCGGTGGTCTAGCAGTTCTAGGCGCGCAGTCCGGAACCACGAGACTGCTACGGTCGCAGGTTCGAATCCTGCTCGGGCATGGATGTGTGTGATGTCCTTAGGTTAGTTAGGTTTAAGTAGTTCTAAGTTCTAGGGGACTGATGACCACAGTAGTTAAGTCCCATAGTGCTCAGAGCCATTTTTTCTTAGGCTAGGCATGAGGTCTTCTGCTGCTGGGAGCGATTGGTACCTTCCCCCTAGCGATGCTGGTGAAGCTGGTGCTTGGCTGAACTCTTCTTGCTACTTTGTGTCTCTTGAACACGTTGTAGCCTCTGGAACTAGCCACATGTGGCTCGTTGCAGCTGCAGCACTGTTGAGGGACTTCTTTCTTCTTTGAGCCCTCTTTGCTCTGTTGTGGCCGAGAGCATTTCACGCACCAAACTGGCGCAGACTATTAGTATCCTAGATCGTCCACTCCCTGACAAGAGACGAACTGCACCCTCTTACCTTTGCACGTAGAGGTTTCACTGCCACCAAGATGTCAGCTACCTTCTGTAGCTGGAAGACGTTCCGGTTTTCGATATTGTTGACCAGAAAGGCCAGCAACAATTGCATCTTCCTGTGCGTCTGGTCACTTCATGAGGCCTGTAGACTGACTAGTTAAGTCCAAGACGTCGATCACATCCTTCAAGTGCTGTTGATTCATTTTCATTGACAAGAAGTCGAAAACGACTTTCAGCAGCTTAAGACGTTCGGCATAATACGTGCAGCAATGCAGCCTCCCGTTCTCCACGTTGTCCATCACCTTCCGATGACTGTCAGTCATCGCCATTTGGATCATGTATAGTTCGTTTTCGGCGACGCGTAAGGACGTGGGGGTGGCGATACTTCTATGATCCGTCCACTGGATGACGATAGGGACCTGTGGCGGCACGGCGTCATCCTCTGCAACTGCTTCTGGTATATCTGAGTATCAGTTTATCGTCATGAGCGGCTTCTTGTATAACCTCTCGAGCACTTTGTCTTTGGCTGTGTGTTGTCACCCGAGGACAACGAAGTCGTCATCCTGTGGCTTCCTGTTCCGCTGCGGCCTACTCGACTCAGACTGGGGGAGGGGGCAGAAGTCCTCATCGGTAATGGCAGAGCGTTTCCAGGAGGTTTGTATGACCTTGTCTACTGATGATGCGTTTGGTTTGCCCTTGGCAGGTGTGGCAGGTGTTACCAGAGCGTGTGGCGTTTCTACATGGGGCGCAGCGGTTTGCTGAGAAATCCTGTCAGTAGGGATGGCTGTGTCAGCAGTAGTCTGCGTCACAGTGGGGTTGTTTACTGGTGTGGCAATAATTCTCATCATAGGCGAAGCTGTGGCCTTGTCCCCCTCATGTCGGTAGCGCTGCCAACCAGTGCCAGGAAAGTGTGCTGTGATCATCATGTCTGCAGGTGTACACCTTAACTCTGACTGAGGTGAGTTGTGGTGATGTACATTTGTGCTCATGGCTGTGTTGGGCTGTTGGCGGTTCAAACACGTGAGCTACTCATGGTCTCTTTCTTGTGGCATAAGCGAGTTGTGAAGAGGATATCTGCCACCATGCATTTCCTGCTTCTCTTTTGATCGTTGTGGCAGCAGCCATGGCTGAAAAAACTGTTTCCATCTCATTGTCTGAGTCAGAGTCCATCAGAGGTGGGGGCCTGGATAGGAGCACCAATACATAAGTTTCTGCCAGACAGCGATCGACCACACCGTTCATCCTGCCAAAGTGATCATCTTCAGTCGGCCTCTCTCGAGCCATACATCAAACTGGCACTGTCCCCCTGGGACCTTTCTACGCCATCTACTTCCCCAGCATAGACCTGCGAGATATGCTCGAATTGCCCTCCTGAAGTGTGGCGGGCAATTCATGTTCGCCATGACAAGAATCGTCTTGTCATTTGACCACGACCCTGCTGTCTTCAACATGGACGTGATCGATGCAGCACTGCCAGATGGCTGCCCGAGCTAACGAAACTTGGTTGGCGAGTGCTACCAAGTGGAAATGCTCGATCTGATAGAAGATGTGCCAACTACGAAAAAGTTATGGCTGACACAGCACTGACCTTTCTCAACTGCAGAACACTCCGAGCGGCAGAACAGCCACTCCGAGACAGCCGCAGCGACCACGAGACTTCTCACGCCAACTACTGCCACATGTAGTTGAGGCGATCCCCGCTAAGGACTGGGTGTGCCGTTAAGGTTAGCTCACCCGTCAACCAGCATTAACCGCATGAGGTGAGCAGTTAAGGGGCCATCGAGGAGCACAAGAAGCAGCAGTGTGAAGACCTAGTATCCGCACTCAACCCTGAGGATGGCAGCATCTGGAGAGTCTTCAAAAGCTTCCTGCGTCGGCATAACACATCCCACCGCTGCAGGTTGTCCCGGATTTCTGTCTAGGTGCCAGACAACAAGGCCAGTGTGCCGTCCGACGCATTCGTGGTAAATTCACCCTGACGACTAACAATATAGATGAATTTCGCATGTACTGGGTCAAAGAGCAACTGCTAACGTCCCAGGCAGCCAAGGCAGAAGAAGCAGATGTAATTCTACCAATCACTGAAGAAGAAGTTACAATACAACTCCTTTCTCTGAACATCAGGAAGGCTGGAGGCAGCGATGGGGTCAACAACCACCTGCTGAAGAACCTTCCAACGGGTGTTTATCGCCCATTAGCTGATATCTTCAATAAGATACTTGCTTCGGAGGCCAACCTCTCCACACGGAAACATTCAGAAGTTGTAGCTATCCCAAAATCCCACAAGGATCCACTTCAGGCAGACAGCTACCAGCCCATCAGCTTGCTCCAGCCCCTCTCGAAGGAGTTCGAGAGGCTGTACACAAAAATGGTGGTGTAAGAAGTCACTGAAGAGAACGTCATGCGAGACAAGCAGTTCGGATTTCGGAGCGGCCACTCTGTCATCAGCTGCTGTGGCTGGTGGAACCGGCCATGAGGGCTCTGGTAACAAGAAAGTACCTTGGGGCGTGCTTCTGCACATACTGATAGCCCTCGATTCCGCCTTGCACGACAGAGTCATGTACTTACGCCACACGTTGTCCTCCTTCGGTTATGCCTTGCTGTGAGGATCTTCCATGAGAGAATAGACGATGGATCATCCACCGAGAGGCAGATACGCGAAGGGATGCCGCCGAGGTCGGTACTCGGCCCCTTGTTGTACTTTCTTGTGTAATGCCGACGCACCGTGTGTGGTGCGAGTAGATCTGGCTCTTTACGAAAACGAAATAGCGCTGTTCGTCCGCACAATGTATTTACGGACAATGAGACGCCTCCATCAGATCGGGTGTGACCCACCAGGTACATGGTCGACGAAGTGGCGCTTGAAATTCAACGCCGCCAAGTGCCAGGCAGTAACCTTCACCCGAAGGAAATTGCCGCCAGATCTGCCGCCTGTCAACATGCATGGACCAAGACCACGAAATACCTTGGGGTGACATTCTATCAGAGGCTCACATGGGCGCCGTGTTTATGTGAAGTCGCAAGCAGAGGACCCTGTATGCTCTGCTTAATCCTCGGTCATCGCTGCGCCTGCGCCACCCTATTACACTCTATACGACTCAGGTCAGATTAGTGATAGTGTACGCGGCCTGACACCCACATCGCACTGCTACCCAGGATCGACCTCTTAAACTCGCTCTGTTACTTCCCAAGCTATATTCGGCTCATCTGCTACACGAAGAAACAGTCATCCCGCTGCTGCAAGAACAGATTCCAGCAGACTGCTTTATAAGTCAAGTGTATCGCTGGAGTTCGATTCAACGTGCTTGTACCGTTTGATCTTAGACGGATTTAGTTTTGTCTATGACTGACGCTCTAGTTGCCAACAGTGTTACCTCTGGCCCATATGCGTTTAGGTTACAGTATTGTGTGAAGTTATTTTGTAATCGACTCATCTTGAGCATGGCTGCGAAGTAATCAGGCACAATACCAGAAGAAAAATTAATAATATCCGCGACGCATCCCCGAAAGATGAAGAAATATTCCATCCGCCGTGAAAACTTCAAGAGATACAATATTATATTTCTTTACGAAGATAACCAGGTAACCTCCCATGAACCATGGACCTTGCCGTCTGTGGGTTGGCTTCCGTGCCTCAGTGATACAGACAGCCGTACCGTAAGTGCAACCACAACGGTGGGGTACCTGTTAAAAGACCAGACAAACTTGTGGTTCCTGAAGAGGGGCACAGCCTTTTCAGTAGTTCAGGGGTAACAGGCTGGATGATTGACTGATCTGTCCTTGTAACATCATCCAAAACGACCTTGCTCTGCTGGTACTGCGAACAACTGAAAGCAAGAGGAAAGTACAGCCGCAATTTTTCCCGAGGGCATGCAGCTCTACTGTATGGTTAAATGATGGTGGCGTCCACTTGGGTAAAATATACCGGAGGTAAAATAGTCCCTCATTCGCATCTCTGGCCGGGGACTACTCAGGAGAATGTCGTCATCAGGAATCAGGACATTCTACGGATCGGAGAGTGGAATGTTAGATCTCGTAACCGGATAGGTAGGTTAGAAAATTTAAAAATGGAAATGGATAGGTTGAAGTTAGATATAGTGAGTATTAGTAAAGTTCAATGGCAGGAGAAACAGGACTTTTGGTCAAGTGAATACAAGGTATAAAATACAAAGTCAAACAGGGGTAATGCAGAAGTTGATTTAATAATGAATAAGGAAACAGGAATACGGGTAAGCAACTGTAAATGGCACACTGAACGCATTATCATAGAGAAGACAGACTCGAGGTCGACGCCTACCACAGTAGTACAAATTTATATGCCAGCTAGCTCCGCAGATGATGAAGAGATTGAAGAAACGTATGATGAGATAAAAGGAATTATTCAGGTATTTAAGGGAGGCGAAAATTTAATTGTGGTGGGGGACTGGAATTCGATAGTAGGAAAACGAAGGGAAGGGAAAAGAGAGGGTGAATATGGACTGGGTGAAAGGAATGAAAGAGGATGCCACCTGTTAGAATTTTCCGCAGAGCATAATTTAATCATCGCTAACATTTGATTTAAGAGTCATAAAAGAAGTTTGTATACGTGAAAGAGACCTGGAGACACTGGAAGGTTTCAGATTGATCATATAACTGTTAGACAGAGATTTCGGAATCAGATTTTAAATTGTAAAACATTTCCAGGGTCAGATGTGGACTCTAACCATAAATTATTGACTATGAGCTGTAGATTAAAACTGAAGAAATTTTAAAAAGGTGAGAAACTAAGGAGATGGGACCTAGGTAAGTTGAAAGGACTAGAGATTGTTGAGAACTTCAGAAGGAGCATTAGCGAACAGCTGACTAGAACAGGAGAAAGGCGTACGTACAGTAGAAGACGAATGGGTAGCTTTACGAGACGAAATAACGAAGGCGGCATAGGATCAAATAGGTAAAAAGACAAGGCCTAGTAACGCAGGGGATATTGGGTTTAAGTGATGGAAGAGAAAATTTAAAAATGAGGCAAATGAAGCAGGGATTTAGAAGCACATTTCATTAGGGGAAAGGTAGACACTGCCTACAGGAACATTAAACAGGCCTTTGGGGAAAAGAGAAGCAACTGTATGAATATCAAGAGCTCAGGTGGAAAACCCGTCCTAAGCAAAGAAGAGAAAGCTGAAAGGTGAAAGGAGTCTATAGAAGGAAGGTAAAAGGTAAACTTGAAGGTAATATTGTAGAAAGGGAAGTGGACGTAGATGAAGATTAGATAGGAGATATGATGCTGCGAGAAGAATTTGACACAGCTCTGATAGATCTAAGTCGAAACAAGGCCCCAGGGGTAGACGACATTCCGTCAGAACAATTGATAGCCTTAGGGTAGCCAGTCATTATAAAACTCTTCCATCTCGTGTGAAAAATGTATGAGACAGTCGAAATACCACCAGACTTCAAGACAAATGTAATAATTCCAATTACAAAGAGAGCAGTGGCTGACAGGTGTGAAAATCACCGAACTATTAGATTAATAATTCATGGTCGCAAGATACTAACACGAATTCTTTACAGAAAAATGAAAAAAACTGGTAGATGCCGATCTCGGGGCAGATCAATTTGGGTTCCGGAGAAATGCAGTAACACGCGAGGCAATACTGACCCTACTACCAGAAGATAGGTTAAGGAAAGACAGACCTACGTTTATATCATTTGTAGACTTAGAGAAAGCTTTTGACATTGTTGACTGGAATACTCTCTTTGAAATACTGAAGGTAGCAGGGATAAAATACAGGAAACGAAAGGCTATTTTCAACTTGTATAGAAACCAGACGGCAGTTATGAGAGTCGAGGGGCATGAAAGGGAAGCAGTGGTTGAGAAGGAAGTGAGACAGGGTTGTAACCTATCCCTAGTGTTATTCAGCCTGTACACTGAACAAGCAGTAAAAGAAACAAAAGAAAATTAGTAGTAGGAATTAAAGTTTAGGGACAAGAACTAAAAGCTTAGAGGTTCGTCGATGACATTGTAATTTTATCAGAGACAGCAAAGGACGTAGAAGAGAAGTAGAATCGAATGGACAATGTCTTGAAAGGAAAATATAAGATTAACATCAACAAAAGTAAAACATGGATAATTGAATGCAGTCGAATTAAATCAAGGGATGCAAACAGAATTGGATTAGGAAACGAGACAGTCAAAGTAGTAGGTGAGTTTTTCTATTTGGGCAACAAAATAACTGATGATGGCAGAAGTAGTGAGGATATAAAATGTAGACAGGCAACGGCTAGAAAAGCATTTCTCAAGATGAGAAATTTGTTAACATCGAATGTAGATTTAAGTGTCAGGAAGTCTTTTTTGAAGGTATTTAGATGGAGTGTTGCCACATATGGAAGTGAAACATGGACGCCAAACAGTTTAGAGAAAAAGAGAATAGATAGTTTCGAAACGTGGTGCTACAGATGATTGTTGAAGATTGGATGGGTCGATCACGTAACGAAGGAGGAGCTACTCAATAGAACTGGGTAGATAAGAAATCTGTGGCACAATTTGACCAAAAGAACGGATCGGTTGGTAGGACACATTCTGAGACATCAAGGGATGACTAATTTAGTACTAGAGGGAGATGTGGGAAGTAAAAACCGTAGAGGGAGACCAATAGATAAATACAGTAAAAAATGAAGAATCGTATGGCATTGTTGGCCAGGATGTCCCATTCGGGTTCGGCCGCCAAGTGCAAGTCTTATTTCAGTCAGCGCCACATTGGGCGATTTGCGGCCGATGATGAGAACAACACAACACCCACTCCCCGAGCGGAGAAAATCTCCAACCCGGCCGGAAATCGAATCCGGGCCCAGTTCATGGGAGGCAAGCACGTTACCACTCAGCTAAGCAGGCGGACGATGAATACAGTAAACAGACGTAATGGATGTGTGTTACAGTGTTATTCGGAGATGAAGAGGATCGCGGAGGACAGAGAAGCATGGATAACTGCATCAAACCAGTCTTCGGACTAAAGACAGCAACAGTAACAACACGCAGCTAAGGCTACGCATGTGTTTACGTGTATACGTGTTGCCGATATAGTTTAATGACGCATAATGGCGTATTCAACGCTAAAACCTGTGGTCCCTGCGTGACCTCCTAAAAGGTGCCCGAGCATTCTACCCTGAAAAAAAAACACAAACCTAATTAATGGTTTAATACGCTGCTTTTCTGTACCTTCCAATGACCCAGAAACGAGGTGAATTTCATTCCCACTTGTTTGTAGGAAACTATTGAGAATCAGATACAGCAATTTCTTAAGTTATCTGTTTTTATTTACCTGGTTCTACGATTATGCTTAACGTTTGGAGGCTAGTGTATCATAATCACTTATGGTATGAGGAAACAGTCAGAAATATTGGTGATGACCTGTCTTCCACAAACAGCTTTTAATCCACTTACAGAGGAAGAGAAAATCATCTTCCTGTCAACAAACGGCGAAGGGACTTTAAAGCACCTGTTGAGCTGATGTCAATGATGCAGTAAGTCAACTTTCTTGGCAATAGAACCGTTTCTGTCAACCACAAATTACAAACAATGTCAGACAATTGCAAGCTAAGTCCGACGAAACCTCGTAGAAACCATCTAGCATCAGTAACAAAGGCGTTTTTCTTAAATCACTTCGTTAAAGAACTTCTACAATTATTATGCTATCTGAATATACTAAAGAGGATGATCATTCATCAGATACTTACATCACCTTTACAGAGGGAAGTGAAGAACCGCTTCACAGATGTACTAGTGTTTTCCGTCTTATTGGAAATGTCAAAATGAGTACAGTTACATACTGAAAACTAATGGCATCTCTTGAATTTCTTTCGTTTCTAAATTTCGAAGGGAATAACAGTTTTACTTTTGGCATATTTCTAAAACCAAGTAATAATTTCTTGCTACATGGTGGTTAGACTGCAGTAAAATTGTTAACAACTAACTGAAACTTCCTATTAAATTATTGCTTCATTTGAATTTTGTAATGGTCGTCACAAATGTATATACATGTCCGGAACAATCTCATAGATAACTGGATTATTTTCTTGTAGAAGCGTGTAATTTTTCACTGCTGACAAATCTTCTTTATTTTGCTGCATAGTTTCCCAACATGCCAAAATAACTATCTGGTAATGTAGAATCATTCAGTGATATCTTTTAGTACAAAACACGTTGAAACAACTATAGATTGTTGACACAATACAATGTCTAAATGCTTTTATATATTGACAACATTGGTAATATTATCCCTATTGGAAGCTTTTCAATTTCGTCAGCATCGATATATTACACACAATATCACGTATGTGATTTTTCAGCTTAAATCCCTCTAAATAATGAACATCGTATTCGTTTCAAGACCATTTATTATAAATGCAAGAAAATAAAAAAAATTCCTCTTGTAACAGCAATAAACCTGTTATCAACCAAGACACTACCCAGCCTCTGTCACATCAGACACCTCACTCTTTCTGTTTATTTAATAAGATGTGATGCCTAAAATTGTTCAATTCACTCTTTTCTTGACTTATGGTAACTTTCTGTCTGTTGATTGTTTGAAATGCAATGGATACTACTAAAGGCGACAAAATCGTCTTGAGAGATTCAGCAACTGTATTAATATTTAAGATAATTCCCATTTATTGTTCCATTTCAGTTGCATATCTTTAATCAGATTACACGTTTAGATCATTTCGGATCATCTTCAGATCTTAGTAGTTGCATCAGCATTCCGTCTTTTCCACTCAGAACCACATACCAGAGGGTCTCTGAGTAGAAAAGATGCGCTGCTGACGCAACTACTAAGATACGAATATAATCCAGAGTGATCGAAACATGTAATCTAATTAAAAATGTGCAACTGACATGGCACAATAAATTAGAATTACTTAAATTCACACTGAAATTCACATACCATTTCGAACAAAATCAATGAAAAAGCTAAGATTTAAATCTTATCACAATTTTATTTGCAAAATGTCAGTTTATTGTTCGTCTAATATGGAGAATCACTGTCGATATAAGGAAGTTGTTGGAACTGTCGATATAAGGAAGTTATTGGATTCGTGCTGAAGTGCCTCAGTATGAATGTAGGCATAATTTAGCTGCAATGATAACGACTATATTGTTGTAGCACTGTATCATTCATATTGCAAAAGATTAACCTCTGTATTCTATTAAAAACAATTAATTTCATCGTTAATAATTTCTTCATAATAGAAAGTGTTCATAGTTTCACTTCCACTATCAATTTGAGTCATTTAAACTTCGTATTTATTGAATGTTACAATTGGAATTATATTTGTAAAAATTATTTGAAATTATATTTTTTTATTTGCGCAGAATATTTCCAAATTGTTCAAAGACGCTCATTTGAGCTCATCAGTAATCCACATAACTTTCATAATTTTTCTTATACTTTCTAGTATCTTACTGACAATGTATGCTGTTTATTCCATAGAGATTCAACCAATTCTCTGAAGTACAGACTGATTCAGCTGTTACTGAACTTTCATATTTTATGTCCATGGTCTTTGTTCACTACTGTGGTACTTTGTGGTTTCAATAAAGCTACATACATTGATGTACACAGATTGTTCAACAACTTTTTTTTAATTTTATTTTCCTGGTAAGTTATATCAACATGAAGAGTGGAGACTTTCCGTATGAAGATAACGTCTTCAGTGTCATGTGCTGATGAACTATTTAGTGAATTGATTCAGCCATGAATCATTACTTTTTTCAATGACCAGTGAGGTCCACCATGCACCAGATATATCTGAAAATAAGTTCCTTCTTTCTGTCCTGCGCAGGTTCAAAAGAAAAATAATTAAAAGCATATGCCAACACCATCCATGATGTGTTGTGTACTTTACTGTTATTATTGTCATAATCAATTCAAGAAAGTATAGCTATCCAAGGTGTTCATATGTTTTGTGTACACAAATGTTGTAGCGAAATGCACTGGCCATTTAGTAATAGATTTTCCGAAACAAGAAACAGCTGCTTGTATGTGTCTACAAATGAATACGGAAGAGTAAAAGAAACATATGATTTAATGTTATCTATGGTTTTTTGTAAATGTATTCTGTTTTCCTTGTAAAGTATTTATTTACTCTGTATTCATCGCTTATTTTATGTTTTTCTCTTAAACATTTTCTCAATGACCAGTCAAACATACTTTGCCGGCTCAGTGATATTTGTTCGCAAGATTGGAACATATCGTCTAGAGACTGCAAAATCTATTAATACATTAATAATTGCACCACCGTCCTTAAAGAAAGAAAAATCTTTACAAAATACGCCGCAGGAGTTTCCAACTTTCTGCGCTCAGTTCTGCACTTACGTCTACATCTATACTCCGCAAACTACCTTATGATGAGCGACTGTGGGTACTTTGTGTGCCATTGACACTTCCCTCTCTTTCTGTTCCAGTAAGGAATTGTTCACGGGAAAAACAATTACTGGTAAGCCTCAGTGTGAACTCTAATCTCTCTCATTTTACTTTCATGGTCTTTCCATGAAATGTACGTAGGAGGAAACAATATACTGGTTGAGTCTTCCAGGAACGTACGTTCTCCGAGTAGTGCACACTGTGATGCAGAATACTCCCCTTGCACCGTGTGCCAATAGGGTTGAATGAGAGCCTCGTTAACTCTTTCGTGCTGTTCTTCTTTGGATCTTCTCTGTTTCTTCTATCAATTTCATCTGGTATGGATACCAGACTGACGAGCGATATTCAAGTGCCGATCGAACGAATGTTAGGAAGCTATCTTCTTTGTGACCAGAATACAATTCCTGATGATCCTTTAAATAAATCTCAGTCGAGCATCTGCCTTACCTGCGATTAATTATCTGTGGTCATTTCACTTTAAATCGCTAAGAGCACACACTGCTAGGTATTTTATAGATGCGACTGTTTCCAGTCCACGTTCTGCAATCGTGTAATCATAAAATAATGGGTCTTTTCCCCCGTTTATGTACTGTATGTACGTTTCTTTATGCTGAGGGTCAATTTTTAATCCCTGAACCATGCATAGATAGATCCTCTACAGGTCTTACAGCTTTTCACTGCAATTCTCTGTATACGACAGCATCATTCGCGTAAAGGCTCATAGAACTTTTGACGTTATCCACGAGGTCATTTATATATACTGTGAAAAGTATTCGTCCAGTGGCAATTTAGATGGTTCAGTGTATATTTCTTCCTTTTTTGTAGAAAAGAATAATATATTTATTATGTATTTGTTACAGATCTGTGCTCTCCAGAATCCAAAGTTACGCTGCGCGTTTTTTAATGACTAAAGGAGTTTTAATATTTCCTGTGCATTCTTACAGTGCTAACACGTTCTTGTTTTGGAGTTATGGTATTCTTCCAGGGATCACTTCCAAATGCACTGAACTCACTTTTTAAGGAAGGACGGATCAGAAACTAGTTCAAGCTTTAGGATTTTTTTTGGGTTCCCTAATTCACTTCAACTGATGGTTGGGATGGTTCCTTGCGTAGTCTACACGCATATTTCCTTCAGCTGAGCAAACGATCTATGTCTGATGATCCATTTGAATCCTCTTTTCGTGTATCCTCTGTTGAAGTTACGAAGTAATTACTATTTTTCTCTGTCCAATGCTCAGCAGCTACCGATTTAGTTCTCTTCGCCGTTAATCGTTTCTTGTGCAACATCTTGCATTAAACACAAGCGTAATGTAATTGTTAAAACATATTGTTCATATTTCTTCTCCTTAGAGTTCTTCTGGCATGAAGGTTATATTCTACATCTTTCTTTTGTATTCATTTTAACGTACATATTATCTGTGATTTACTGACTCTTTTCTTGATAATTTTTTATAAATTCATGTTTATCAGAACTGAAATTCTACAATTTTCATCTCTTATTATTTTAGGCACCATCTTTACACACATTCATTTACTTTTTAAAACTTTGTTTTAGTATTCAACACTAATTATCAGATGATAATAGCTCCTCACGTGTTTTGTTTTTATATCAGGCTAAATAAAACTTTATTTCCTTTCTGAACTACATCTCATCTCGTCGCACTATATTGTAACGTAAGTACTATCATGCTGACAGCTTCAGTATTTAATATTATTCTTTATGGATATGTTACCATGTACACTACACCACAATAAATTATTAAAGAGTAAAGTATCTCCTCAACCTATCAGAGGTTGTCATAATCAGTTAAGTGTGGGTTAAAATTTCTGTAATTTGTCGTCAGATTAACATTTTTCACTGTTGTCATAGCTGAGAAATTGCACTAAATCACTTACGACCGTTATAATTCAATTTTTCTTGAGTCTGAGAGGTGGAGCTGTGTGATGTCGAGTATTTCAGTTCCTTATTCGATTTTAGTTGTACAGTACGCGGCCTTTAATATTTCTTAAGTTCTTCATCCATTTAGGGTAAGTTAGTCCAGTATCAACGTAATATTGGCTGCTGAAAGCTGCACGTACGTAGATATTTTCTTAATTCCGTATAACATCACTCTTCTTTTGGCAGTTGCTCCTGGAACTTCACATTCATTGTATCATTCTAGCTACTAATTTAGAAATAGCTGCTACGAAATATTTTTATTAAAATTTCCATGTTAAGCAGTATGCAGTATCATAGAGACTGCGGAATAAATTAATTTGGACGCGAAAGAAAACATTCGTTTCATAAAAATTTTACAACAGAGTAATTTCTGATTAGCATCTCATTCCGTCTAAGTCATATCGTACCCCGTTTGATTATGTAACTTTTATGATTTTGTTATTCGGTAATCTCATTTCTGAATTAGCTTCCTTTTCATGTAATGAAATGCAGCATACTCTTTCTTAAAATTTTCTGCTCCTTTTTTATTATTGCTGTACGTATTTTAGTTGTTGTTGCTATTGTTGTCGATGTGGTCACTCGTCCATGTACCGCTCTCCATGCCACTCCGTCAAGCGCAAGCCTCTCCATCTGTATGTAAGTAGTGCAACCAATGTAGCTTTATTTGAATCAGCTTGCTGTTAATAAGTCTTCGTCTCCCTCTACAATTTTTACTCCACATACTTTCCTGTATCACCGAATCAACGATTCCTTGATGCCTTAGAATCTGTCCAATATACTAATCTCTTCTTTTAGTCAAGTTTTGTCATAGATTCCTTTTCTCCTCGATTCAGTTCAGTTCTTGTTAATTAGTTATTCGAGCTATGCACCTATGCTTCAGCATTTTTCTGTAGCACCACAATTCCGAAACTATTCTCTTTCTGTCTGACCTGTATTTTGTTCATGTTGCACTTCCATACAAAGCTACGCTTGAGACAACTATCTTTAGAAAAGATTTTCTAATATTTAAATTTATATTCATTGTTAACAAATTTCTGTTTCAGAATCGTTTTTTATCCTATTGCCAGCCTGCATCTTATACCCTATTTTCTTCTGTCATCACTTGTTTTGGTATGCAAATATCAAAATTCGTCTATTACTTTTAGTGTCTCACATAACCTCTTTTCATAACACTTACCATTCCAAAAAACTGATCTTTCACGTCCTTTGCAGTCTCAGAGAGAATTATGGGTTCATCGACAAGCTTAAAACTTTTCATTTCTTCTCCACGAACTTTAATTGCCTATACAAATATCTTATTGGTTTCCTCTGGTACATAACAAATTTTACTTATTTCTCGTTTCGTTACTAAACGGTCTCTCTTCGCTTTTTTATGATATTTGTAGAAAAATGCCTTTATTTTGTCCGATCAGATATCATTTGAGCTGATGTCTCTATGATCAATGAGATCGCTTATAAACGGTAACTATTTCTGTTTTGTCTAATACTGTTTTATTATTCTCTGGTAGCCTGTAAGGACGCGTTATGTTTTGCATCATCTAGGGACCATTAGATTAAAAATCAATTCTTCTGGCTGTCGTAAGCCCATTTCACTAATATGTTTTATTTTGTTAATACTATAGTCCATAGCGATTAAAAAACTGTAGCTGTATGATACGACATGAGTTATGAATGGTCAGAGATGAAAGATTCACACTAGATCCTGCGTCCGGTACGTTGGTATTGCGAGTGGACGATCCTAAAAAGAGATCACCCATTAAAGTTAGTGTAAACTTTATATGTATATACAGGAAACAATAATAGCTATATAGATTAATGAAGCATTTAAAGTGCAGCTAGCTTTGCAAATGTAATGAGCATTCATGCTTGAAGCAGCATTAATATATAACTAATATGATCTATTTATGAAAATTTTGAGAGAACAGAAGAACATCATTACCTTGCAGTATAACTGTGGACTACAAAGAGGAATATTTTTGTTCCTTATGCTTAAGTGCAAGAAATTTTTATGTACACCATAAGACAGAGAAAGACGACGCATCACGAATGAATTATCCGAGTGGGACACAAATCGGTAGGTGTGATGTACTCTTATAGGTAAAGATAAAGAAATGATTACAGTTTGAGATAAATTAGTTAATTTGTTCAAGAGAAAAAGCTTCAGAAATGGACTAAGTTCATAAAGCGTTGGTCCACCTCTGGCAGTTACGCAAGCAATTATTCGGCTTGGTATTGATTTATAGAGTGGTTGGATCTCTTTCAGTTTAACTGTTGCGTGTTAGGTCGACAAAATCCCGAGATGGTTGGAGGACTCTGCGCAAATGCTTCAGACGTTCTCAATTGGGAAAAGATCTAGCGATCTTGGTTCAAATGGTTCACATGGCTCTGAGCACTATGGGACTAAACATCTGAGGTCATCAGTCCCATAGACTTAGAACTACTTAAACCTAACTAATCTAAGGATATCACATACATCCATGCCCGAGGCAGGATTCGAACCTGCGACCGTAGCAGCAGTGCGGTTCCGGACTGAAGCGCCTAGAACCGCTCGGTCACAGACGCTGGCCCTGCGACCTTGCTGGCCAAGGGAAGATTTGGCATGGACGAAGACAAGCAGTAGAATCTCTCGCCGTATGCGGGCGGGCATTTTCTAACTGAAATGACTTGCCATGAAAGGCAACAAAACTGGGCGTAGAATATCGTCGACGTACCGCTGTGCTGCAAGAGTGCCGCGGTTGACAACCAAAGGGATCCTGCCATGAAAAGAAATGGTTCTGCTGACCATCACTCTTGGTTGGCGTGCCGTATGGACAACGATAGTCAGATTGGTATCGCACGGCTGCCCAGGGTGTCTTCAGACACGTATTTGGCCTGGGACCTCATTGAATGAAGCAGAATTATTTTCAGTGCTGAGTCCCGCTTCGAACAGCCCCGATGACTAGCGAAGAAGTGTTTGGAGACGGCCCGGACAGTGATGGGATTCTAACCTGACTGTGGCTCGCCATACGGCCCGACAACCAGGAGTGATGGTATGGGGTGCTATTTTTTTTTTTTTTTTTTTTTTTTTCATAGGAGAATCCGTTTGGTTGTCATCCGGGGCACCCTTGCAGCACGCCGGTACATCGACGATGTTATACGCCCCGTTTTGTTGCCCTTCATGGCACGTCATCTTTGGCTTATAGTACAGCAGTATAATGTCCTGCCACCAACAGCGAGAGTTTCGATAGTTTGTGTTCGCCAAACCATACCTTGACTACCAAGGTCTGCCGAATGTATTCCCAATCGAGGAAGTTTGTAGCATTTGGGCATGGTCCTCCAAACAGCTTGGGATTTTATCGATCTAACGGCCGCGCGGGATTAGCCGAGCGGTCAGGGGCGCTGCAGTCATGGACTGCGCGGCTGGTCCTGGCAGAGGTTCGAGTCCTCCCTCGGGCATGGGTGTGTGTGTTTGTCCTTAGGATCATTTAGGTTAAGTAGTGTGTAAGCTTAGGGACTGATAACCTTAGCAGTTAAGCCCCACAGAATTTCACACACATTTGGACATTTGAACGATCTAACGCGACAGTTGGATATAATTAGGCATGGTTTCCCTGAGGAGGACATCGAACAACACTATGAATCAATGCCAAGCCGAATAACTGCTTGAGTAAGGGCCAGAGGTGGATCAACGCATTATTCACTTACCTTAATTAATTATCCTCATTAATTAGTGAAGCTTTTTGACTTGAATAAATCATCCATTTTTTCTGAAAGTCTAATCATTAGTTTGTCTGCACATGCATGAGTACATCGCATCTGCCGATTACCGTCTCATTCGGATAATTCCCTCGTGGTGCTTCGCTTGTTTTGCCTTAGAGTGTATTACAGTTACTGTCTAAAGGCAAACATGGGTGCAACTTCTCACACACAAGTGCTATCTCACCAAGACGCATTCTCAGTATCAGAATTGATTATATACAGGCGAAAATGTAACAGCAAAAGTAACTACTGAATGAGAGCTCTAAACTAAAACCGACTGAAAGCTGCTACATAGTGATATATCAACTCAAACTATAACAGTAAACTCAATGCCTAGCTCCAAACTATAACGGTAAGCTCAAGGAGGATACCGGACCGTAGTTATAAGTCGCCGCCTACCAAAAAAGTGTGGGCCCGTTCGTAGATCTTCGTGGGCCAGTCCTCATTAAGTGAAAGGGAGATTAGTACCGCTATTTTCCTTCCAACTGCTGGACAGTGAAGATAAAAGGAACAGAACTTAGGTGAGACAGCCTGCGTTTACTACTAGTTCTACAACTGCCGCAATACTGGAAGATTAGCATAGGTCGTCTGTGGTGGAGTGGATTCTCTGGTTCCTCACTGAACTTTCAAAACAGATTGATTCATCCATCCAATCACTCATGAGTATTAACAGGATAGAACTATGGATAAGGTATCACTGGATAATAAAAAGCGCAGTCAAATGAAAACGAGGTGGATAAAAAAAGGAAATAAACTGTTTATTATTTCAAAAGTTATCGAAGTAATTCTGCCCGATCAGGCACTGAAGGTCCAACGTTACCGACCGACCGCCGGGTCATCCTCAACCCATAGGCGTCACTGGATGCTCTTGTGGAGTGGAAAGTGGTCAGCACACCTCTCTCACGGCCGTTGTCTTTGGGACCATGGTTGTACCCAGGCGTGCACCTCTTCGTCCGGCGCGAATTGACGGTCGCTAATGTCTTCCTTCACTGCTCCAAAAATATGGAAATCGCAAGGACAGAGAACAGAAATGTGTGGAGGTTGTCAAATGGCTTCCCAGCGATCATCTGCAGCCTGGTCGGAAATGCATTGGCAACTTATGGGCGTACATTATCCTGCAACAGAATGATACCGTCCGTCAGCATTCCTGGGCGTTTAGACTTGATTGCCTGCTTCAATTTTTGGAAAGTGTCCACGTACCACTGTGCTTTAATTGCGGTGCTGTGTACCAGAAAGGCAATGAGCAGCAGGCCTTTCAGTCAAAGAGAAAAGTTATCACGAATTCTCGTACCTGAGCTGGCGTGTCTGTTATTTCGACTACACTGTAGAAGTTTCGCAGGACAGCCTTTAGCTATCCTCCAGACAATTACAATCACTCCCCATGCGATTCCCATATTTTTGGAGCGCTGGAAGAAGACATTCGTGGCCTTCGATTTGCTACGGAAGAAGAGGTGCATGCGTGGGTACAATAATGGTTGTGTAGGGAACCCCAAACATTTTTTCCTGAAAGCGGTTACCGCCTTGTCTCACAGTGAGATAAATGAATAACAGTTATGGAGATTACTTTTGAAATAATAAACATTTGACTTACTTTTTCCATCAGCTTCGTTTTCATTTGACTGACCCTTATAAATAATCACATCATCCTGGTCATCCTTCCTCGGGAATTCTCGTAACACGAAAAGTGTGAATTCAGTTCGAGATACAATGCGACAGACAATAGGAAACGTAACTGGCCCTACCGTTTCAAGGTGTCTATTCATGAACACATTGCAGCAAACGACGCCTTTGGTTTATTACCCTGCCGGGTTCCCGGGTTCGATTCCCGGCGGGGTCAGGGATTTTCTCTGCCTCGTGATGGCTGGGTGTTATGTGCTGTCCTTAGGTTAGTTAGGTTTAAGTAGTTCTAAGTTCTAGGGGACTGATGACCATAGATGTTAAGTCCCATAGTGCTCAGAGCCATTTGAGCCATTTTTTTTTATTACCCTGGGTATCCTGAGAAAGAGATAAGGCCTCAAAAATCACAATACAGCGGATGCTGGCGAATTGTGAGGTCAATTCTCAACTATCTACGGACTAGTAAGACTAATTCTTCACCTAACTCATAGAAAATTAGACGCCATGTAAACTTTCTTGCTGAGACTGTATCGTATACTAATACAACGCGGAAACCTTGAAATTCACCCCACACATATACCAGTCTTCCTGAGCCCTTGACCAGCTTACGAATCTCTCAGATACCAGCAACCTCTCTGCAGTCATGTTTCCCACTGACTAATCCATAATGTTGAGGTGGCATTCATATCGTGTGATGGGCATTACGCCCGTATGGCACGCAAGTTACATTATACGACGTACCACACAAATAACAGCCGAATATTTGTGTGTTCAAACAAATTTATTCAAATGTTCATGCATGCGAAAATCATTATGCTGTTTTACTGATTAGTGTGCCATACACTGTTTTAAATGTATTCTGCAATTCATATTGTACTCTTGTTTAGTTTATGATATTTTATTTTCCATAATTAGTAGTAAAAAGTGTGTGCGGTACACGAGTTTGTCTCATGTCCATTTTGACGGACTTCTAAGCTGGATCCAGAGCTTGTAAAGGAGTCTCAACAAATTTAGATAATTTGATACAAAAAGGCACAACTTGAAGTATCAGGTAAACAGAAAATTTTCCAGTACAGAACAATCAACTAAATTATTGCATTAGATGAACATGATTGTGTCGTATCCAACATGGAGCGCAGACAGGACTCTCCAGTTCGCACCACAGGCAGCGCATCCCTCATCTAAGCCCTATCAAGAGCGGCGTGGAATGTACCAGGCGCTACCCACTTGCCACGCCTCTTAGCGACAACCCTTGATTCAACTGGCGTTTAAAGGGCAGTCGCCGCAAGCAGTGGTCGGTTTTATCCCAGCCTTCGCGATTGATGCAGCTACTCATGCAACTGGCTGATTTTTGGACTACGGCTACTGTTCACCTTAATGGACTTACTCTTGAATTATCCTGTGGTCGTATTTGTGTAACACACGAGTACTGACTTGGCGTTAAACGGATTCTGAACTTTTACTCCTTGTATTAATGTGATTCCTGCGTGGCTTGTTAATTAACATTTCATGTTCCACGCTACCAAGTTCTTTTTAATGAATCAGCATGACACGGGATTTGATTGGTACTGAGAATTTTTGGGTAAGGTTCTCTTTATTTCGTAGCAGTTACTGTAGTTAGTTAAATGAGTTTTGAGACTCTTTAAAGTTGTATCCATTGAGAAGGTATCAACGTGGTAAAGGGTACAAATCTTCCAATAAATATATTTTGATTCTCAAACTTGAGCGCAAGGCAGCCATTTGGTTTTTACTAACTTCCATGTATGTTCCGGTGATGTTACAGCAACATCGGTAGGTTTCTATTCATTTTACTGCAAAATATAAATAATATTGCATGTAAGTGCTTAGGGGTTAGGATTAGGTCATCAGATTCACAAAACTTTTTCTACAAAAACTACTTCTCTTTCGTTCCATTCACGAATAGCATGTAAGAAAAAAGAGCACCTGAATCTTTCAGTGCGAGCTCTGATTCTTATTGTATTACGATTGGCAGTCATTCGATGAGGGCTATTCGGAAAGTAAGTTCCGATCAGTCGCGAAATGGAAACCACTTTGAAAATCAAAAATGTTTTATTTGCACGAGTTAGCTACACCTTCTAGCAACTGCTCTATATAGTCACCTCTCGACTTAGACATTTGTCGTAGCGTTGTATCAGTTTTCCTATACCCTTGTCGTAGAAGGCAGCCGACTGTGCTTTCCGCCACTTCTCTACGCTGATTTACGGTTTCTTGTCTGTGACAAAATTTTGTCTTCATTGCCGGCAGTTCATGTGAACAGAGATGAAACCCTGAGAGGGCCAGTTACGTGCTGTACCGTGGATGATCAAACACATCCCGTCGAAAGCGCTGGAGGACCATCTTCATTGACCTTGCAGAGTGCGGCCGAGAATTGTAGAGAAGAAGGAACAGTATGACTGCTATGTTATGTGTGCTGCATGGCATCTGGCAAATTGTTCATCAGACCCTCTTACTTGGAGGAAGACACTAATTTCTAGGCATCTTTACGTGCTCACAATGCGCTCAGAACTGAAAAGAGTGAAGTAACGCGATGGACGGACATAGCAGAGACATTGTCCAACATATACACTGATCAGCAAGAAGATTATGACCACCTTCCTAATAGGCGGTAAGTCCCCTTTTGGCATAGATAGCAGCGGTGACGCGTCGTGGCATCGAAGCAAAGAGGCCTTGGTAGGTCGCTGTACAACCAAGTCACCTAATTTCCGTAAATTTCGGGGAGGGGGACATGAGATCTAACGGCCACGTTCAATCACATCGCAGATGTGTCTGACCGGGTTCAGACTGGCGAGGTATGGGGCCAACACATCAATTGGAACTCACCACTGTGTTCCTTGAACCATTCCATCAGACTCGTGGCATTGTGACTTGGCGCGTTATCTTGTTGAAAAGTGCCACTGTGGTAGGGAAACATGATCATCATGAAGGGGTGTACGTCTCCTGCAACAAGTGTACGATATTCGTTATCCATCATTATCCATCATGGAGTCTTGCACTACCTCCACGGGACCCATGGATGACCACGTGAATGTTCCCCAGACCGTAATGGAAACGTTGACAGCTTGTCTCCATCCTGCAGTACAGTTATCAAGGAGCTGTTCCCCAAGAAGACGACGGTTTAGCGCCCTCCCATCGGTGTGATGAAGAGGGTTTCGGTATTCATCAGACCGTAAAACGCTCTGCCACTGCACCAACGTCCAGATTCGATGATCAAGTGCACATTTCAGTCGTAGTTACCGATGTTTTGGTGTTAATATTGGTGCGTGCATGAGTTGTCGGCTGCGCAGGCCCATCGATAGGAATGTTCGGTACACTGTGTGTTCAGACGCTCTTTACTCTGCCGCACATTAAAATCTGATTTTAGTTCCGCCACAGTTCGCCACCTGTCCTATTGTAATAGTACGCCCAGCGTACGACGTCCGACATCCTAATGAGGGGTGGCCACCCAACCCCACGACGTCTGGAAGTGGTTTCACCTTGATTTCACTACGTGTTGAAGACACTCACCACAGCACTCTGCGAACCCACGACAAGTCGCGTAGTTTCCGAAATGCTCGTGCCAAGCCTCCGGGCCATTATAATCCGCCCTCGGTCAAACTTAGATATACTGCGCGCCTTCTCAGTATACGCCCGGAGAGCTCGCTCTCTGATACTACATGCACCGTGCGTGTGTTTGACTAGCAGTCATTCCTCGGCAAGTGACGCTGCCATCGCCTGGACGGGTCGGTGGTCATAACGTTCTACATGATCAGGTTATGTACAAAGCGTCATAGGATTTTCACAGTGGTTTCCATTTCGTGACCGATCGGAACTTACCTTCCCCAAAACTCCTCGTACGTATGTAGAAATCAACAAACAAAACTGGCATGCGGAGGAGAACGTTTTTGATAGTAATTTCGTGAAAAGCTCTTGCTGCAACGAAGAACGCTCTTGTTTTAATCATTTTCATCACAGCTTGCTTAAATTTGTGAACTCTCCCGTATTTCGCGATAATACAAAATAAGCTTTCCTTCTTTCTTGTTCGATGTTCTCCATCAATCCTATATGGTGAGAATCGCATACCACAGAGCAATACTCCAGGAGAGGATGGACAAGTGTATTGAAGGAAGACGCTTTAGTAGACTTGCTGGACGTTATAAGTGTTCTGCCAATACGATGCAGTCTTTGAATCACCTTCCTATGCAAACGTTACAGTTTAAGTTGTCCATAATTGTAATATCTAGATATTTACATAAGTCTCTAAACTTGTAATTTTCGTGGTTTATCGTATAACCGAAATTTAACAGATTTTTTTTTAGTAGTCACGTGTAGGACCCCATACTTTGTATTGTTCAGGATGAGTTTTCACTTTTGGCACCATGCAGATGTCTTGTCTTAATCTTTTGTAATTCACTTTTATCTTATGTTGGCTTTCTGGACGGTAAACAACAACATCATCTGCAAATGCTTACGAGGGATGTTCAGACTGTCTCCTAAATCATTTACATCAATTAAGAACAGCAGAGGTCAATTATTACTGTGACCTTTCTTACATTAAACCACGAATCCAGTCTCACAGCTGAGAAGATACTCCATAGGCACACAATATGATCAGAAACATCTTGTGAGAAATGGTGTCAAAAGCCTTCTAGAAATCTAAAGATATGTAGTCAACCTGAGATCTATTGATAACATCCATTACTTCATGTAAATACAGAGCCACCAGTGTTTCACAAGAATGATGTTTTCTGAATCTGAGCTGAGTACACCGATCAGCCAGAACATTATGACCACATTTCTAACAGACGGTAAGTCCACCTTTGACATAGATAGGAGCGATGTGTTCGATCTGGTTCAGATCTCGCGATTTGGGGGATCAGCGCATCAATTGGAACTCGCCACTGTGTTCCTCGAACCACTCCATCACACTCCTGGTCTTGCGACATGGCGCATTATCTTGTTGAAAAACGCCATTGCTGTTGGGAAACATGATCGTCATGAAAGGGTGTACATGGTCTGCAACCAGTGTACGATACTCCTTGGCCGTCATAGTAACTTGCACGAGCTCGATCTTGACCCATGGAAGCCCACGTGAATGTTCCCCAGAGCATAATGGTGTGTTCGGTGCACTGTGTGTTCAGACATGGTTGTACTCTGACCAAAATTAAAGCCTGATCTTAGTTCCGCCAAAGTTCGCCATCTGTCCTGTTTTTATGTCTGCCCAACCTACGACGTCCGACATCTGTAATGACGGGTGGCTGTCCAACCACACATCTGGACGTGGTTCACCTAGGTTGCGCAACGTTTTGAAGACACTCACCACAGGATTCTTCGAATACACGACAAGTCGTGTACTTCCGAAACGCTCGTGTTTTTAGTGTGCCTGTCGATAGCTTCACATCAGTCTTTTCAGTTCAGAGAGCAAAGTGATCACGTAGAAATGCCTAAAACAACAGTGTCTCCCGCTAAGTACGTATGTGGACCTGGTGAGAGGATTCACCTAAAGCTATGCAGCTCACATAATATAAATATGATGCATTTATTCCTTCAAGACAGTTCTCAGACGCATTCTGCAGTGGCAGTGAAGACGCTCCTGCAGCGTTTTCGATGGGAAGTGTTTCATCACCCACAATACAGGCCCTTAATTGGCTTCTTCCGATGATCAACTCTGCTCACATGAACCGCTGACTACCAAGACAAGATTTTGGCACAAGCAACAAAAGGCAGACAAGCGTAACGAATTGACAGAAAGAACAGGCAGCTGCTATCTATAACGAGGGTACTGGAAAGTTTGTACAACATTACGACAAATGTCTAACTCGGAGCGGCGACTATTTAGAGAGATGGCTGGGAGGTGTGACTAACTGTTGCGAATAAAAATTTTTTGATTTTCACTGTGGTTTCCCTTTCGCGACCGATCGGACCTTACTTTCCGAACAACCCTCGTAGATGCACAACATTTACTCAAGATTCTTCCAGTGGATTCAAGTCTGCCATCTGCCTTACCCTCGATTAATTTACTGTATTTTACGAACTATGAGACGGTACGAACTGCAAGACACATCTTAATTTTTAAGCAAGTTTTAAAGAATATCTTTTTTAGCGTTTTTATTATTAGATTGCAAAGTCAGACTAAAAATAATTCTTAGTTTATAAATCCCAAGAGATTTTGAAAATCGCTAAAAATCTTGATCTGAACTTTGTTGTTCTTCTTCTCCTTCCTCTTCGTCGTAATCGTCTTCATTATATATCAGATGGTCTTCGCTGCCATCGAGAGCGTTACTTTCTCCGCACTTCTTGGAAGATTTAACAATAATGTCTTCTCTCACTCTAGACCACAACTGTTTTATCCATTGGGGTATGTTTTTGTTTGTTGGTCGTTTTAAAGCTTCCTTCAGCGTGAAATCGTGTTGGATTTCTTCTATCATCCATTCATTTAATTCCTCTCTCACATATAGTTTAAACGGTTTATTTAACGAGACATCAAGAACTTACAATTGTGAAGTAAGTCCGTCCGGTATAACAACAAGGTCTATATTTCCCTGTCTCAATTAGTCTTTCACAGAATTTTTCAAATGATCGCTAAAATGATCTAGCACAAGAAGATAACTCTTCTTCAACGAAGCGCCTTTCCCTCTCTCCAAAATTCTGTTAATCCCTCCCACATTCTGTTAATCTATAATTTCACACCAGCCTCGACCATCCAACCCTTGTCATGTACGTGAACAATAAAACCTGGCGGTATTTCAGAAGGTTTCGGCATCGTTTTGCGTTTGAAAATGATTACTGGGTTAAGTTTAGTACCATTAGCACAACATGAAAGGACAACAGTGTAGTGCATTTATCATTTCCACTTGTTTTTATAGTTACAGTTTTACCACCTTTCGTGTCAATAGTTCTATTCCTCGGCACATCCAATGTCGAAGGAGTTTCGTCCATATTCCCTATTTGGGTTAGTTTCATATTGATTTTCTTTCGATATGGAATAATAAAGTGATGGAAAGATAATATATTCTCCTCACACTCTGTTTTCGTTTCCTGAGATACTTTGCTTTTGGTTAGAATGCTAAGTCCATGACACTTCATAACCCTTAGCACCAACCAACTCCCCCCAAAAGTTTGTTAAGTTCCACTATACCGCTAGGTTACGAGCGTGTATTTGAATCAATTTTGTATTAATTCCAGCGTCATTTTGACGGTGTCCTTGAATCCATTTCATTACGTCATCTTCTAGTTTTGACGATTTTGCTTTAGACCTATTTGCGCATTTAGTCTTCCTCATTTTTTTCGGTTCTTTTTCACTAGCCCGCCAATCGCTAATGCTGTTTTCTGTTGGTGGAGAGCCGAAATGCCGCTCAGCTGCTCTGCTTCTTCTGCATATGCTATTACTTTCAATTTATAAACCGCATCATTTGAATACTTTTTATTTTTTTTTCCATTACGAAACTAGCTAATAACCAAAATATTGCACTGTAACCGATAACACAAATCACTTTCAAGTTCACTACTACCGTAGTCACTCTCAATGACGCGTCATAGGCTAGGCAGTGTTCTATGTTTGTGATGGCGTGATGGTGTGGTGGACGAGGGGGGGGGGGGGAGATACAGTTATAGCAAGCTTGTGAACCCCCGCGACTCATATTCGTCGCATCGGTGCACTTCTGGTGCCAGTCGAATCCAATATTGCCATATACAGATAGGTTTCATTCGGCATCTGATGTATGACCATTTTTAGACTGGCGGGAATTTTAAATCGAATACTGGATATTTCTGAAAAAAGTGCGGCCTGTAGGCCATAAAATACGGTATGTGAACGTTCCATTTCAAATCACTCCTAGAAATTTTATGAAAACAGCTTCTTCCAGTGATTGTTCTGCAATCATGTAATCACATAATAAAGGTTCTTTCTGTTTATGTGTTAGCAATACGCTACATCCGTTTTCGTTGAGGGTCAATCGCCAGTTCTTACATCAAGCGTAGATCCTGTGGAAAATACTGGTCCTGAAACACTCCCTTGTGGCGCGCCCGGAGTTAATTTTAGGTCTGAAGACTTCTCTCCGTTGAGAATGGCATGGTCCGTCTTGTTTTCAAGTAACTCTTCAGTCCAGTTACACACTTTGACTGTTCTTTCGTTCACTTGTATTTTGTTCACTAGGCGGCAATGTGGAACTGCATCGAACGCCTTCCGGAAGTCAGGAAACACGGCATCTACATAAGTGCTTGTGTCTGCAGTAACCTGGGTCTCGTGAACGAACAGGGCGAGTTGGCTTTAACACAATATTCGTTTTCAGAACTTATGCTGATTCCTATAGGTGAGGTTTTCGGTCTCCAGAATTACCATAATACGCGAACATAAAAGGTATTCCAAAATTCTACAACAGACTGATGTCAGAGATGCTCCATAGTTTTGTGCATCTGTTCGATGACCCTTCTTGAAAACGAGAATGACCTTTGCTATTTTACAATAATTCAGGACTATAGTACAATGCTATTAGAAGAAAAGCAAGTTCTTTCGAATATTCTATATAGAATCGGACTGGTATTTCGTCAGGTACAGTAGCCTTTCCCCTGTTGAGCCATATCAGTTGAGTTTCCATTCCCTGGTCACTTATTTTCGTTCGTGCATCAACTTAAAGGAGAACTACAGTGCGATCATCATCTGCGAAACAGTTTTTGAAAAACACGTTTAATATTTCAGCCTTTCCTGTGTCATCCTTCGTTTCAATGTCATTATGCTCACAGAGTGTCTGTGGACAAACGGCTACGATCCATTGACTGGTCTGACGTAAAACCAAAACTTATTAGGATTTTTTGCCAAGTCGGTAGATCGAATTTCACTTTCGAAATCACTGAACGCTTCATGCGTGGCTCTCCTTACGATATTTTCGGATTCTATTAGTTTTTGTTCGTCTCCAAGGCTCTGGTTACGTTTAAATTTGCATTGAAGCTCCCTCTGATACTTCTAACACAGTTGTCTAACCACGGCGGGACTTTTCCATCCATCAAAACTTTCCACGACACATACCTGTCTATAGTGTTTGTACCATTCTCTTGAACTTTTCTCATTGATGCCCAGCATTGTCAGTGCTGGAGATTTCATATTGACTTGACAGGCAATCTGAAATGTGTTTCTTGTCGCTCTCGCTAGACAGAACGATCATATTACCTTTCTTTATATTGCTATTTACAGCCGCATTAAGTAATGCTGTAATGGCCTTATGATCACTGGATTTCCTGTTCCAAACCCACTGAGTCGAAAATTTCGGGTCTGTTTTACGCCAGCAGGTCTAAGATGGTACTTCACGAATCGGTTCTCTGATTAACAGCTCAAGGTAATTATCTGATACGGTACTTAAAACTATTTCACCCGATTTACAGTCAGTACCACCTGTTCTAATCTTTTGAGTCTTCCAGTCTAAAGCTGGTAAGTTGAAATCTCTACCAAAAACGAAGACATAACTAGAAAACGTATGTTTTCTCTTACATGTTCATCCACTAATTCTGCGGAGTCAGGGGATCCTTAAAAGCATACGATGACCAGTTTCGTTCCATATCTAATACTTATCCGCTCCCAAATTTTTTCATATTATGAATCTCTTCTAATCCGACTAGATACACTACTCAGAAGCATTAGGCAAATATACACTCCTGGAAATGGAAAAAAGAACACATTGACACCGGTGTGTCAGACCCACCATACTTGCTCCGGACACTGCGAGAGGGCTGTACAAGCAATGATCACACGCACGGCACAGCGGACACACCAGGAACCGCGGTGTTGGCCGTCGAATGGCGCTAGCTGCGCAGCATTTGTGCACCGCCGCCGTCAGTGTCAGCCAGTTTGCCGTGGCATACGGAGTTCCATCGCAGTCTTTAACACTGGTAGCATGCCGCGACAGCGTGGACGTGAACCGTATGTGCAGTTGACGGACTTTGAGCGAGGGCGTATAGTGGGCATGCGGGAGGCCGGGTGGACGTACCGCCGAATTGCTCAACACGTGGGGCGTGAGGTCTCCACAGTACATCGATGTTGTCGCCAGTGGTCGGCGGAAGGTGCACGTGCCCGTCGACCTGGGACCGGACCCATCGACGCACGGATGCACGCCAAGACCGTAGGATCCTACGCAGTGCCGTAGGGGACCGCACCGCCACTTCCCAGCAAATTAGGGACACTGTTGCTCCTGGGGTATCGGCGAGGACCATTCGCAACCGTCTCCATGAAGCTGGGCTACGGTCCCGCACACCGTTAGGCCGTCTTCCGCTCACGCCCCAACATCGTGCAGCCCGCCTCCAGTGGTGTCGCGACAGGCGTGAATGGAGCGACGAATGGAGACGTGTCGTCTTCAGCGATGAGAGTCGCTTCTGCCTTGGTGCCAATGATGGTCGTATGCGTGTTTGGCGCCGTGCAGGTGAGCGCCACAATCAGGACTGCATACGACCGAGGCACACAGGGCCAACACCCGGCATCATGGTGTGGGGAGCGATCTCCTACACTGGCCGTACACCACTGGTGATCGTCGAGGGGACACTGAATAGTGCACGGTACATCCAAACCGTCATCGAACCCATCGTTCTACCATTCCTAGACCGGCAAGGGAACTTGCTGTTCCAACAGGACAATGCACGTCCGCATGTATCCCGTGCCACCCAACGTGCTCTAGAAGGTGTAAGTCAACTACCCTGGCCAGCAAGATCTCCGGATCTGTCCCCCATTGAGCATGTTTGGGACTGGATGAAGCGTCGTCTCACGCGGTCTGCACGTCCAGCACGAACGCTGGTCCAACTGAGGCGCCAGGTGGAAATGGCATGGCAAGCCGTTCCACAGGACTACATCCAGCATCTCTACGATCGTCTCCATGGGAGAATAGCAGCCTGCATTGCTGCGAAAGGTGGATATACACTGTACTAGTGCCGACATTGTGCATGTTCTGTTGCCTGTGTCTATGTGCCTGTGGTTCTGTCAGTGTGATCGTGTGATGTATCTGACCCCAGGAATGTGTCAATAAAGTTTCCCCTTCCTGGGACAATGAATTCACGGTGTTCTTATTTCAATTTCCAGGAGTGTAATTTTGAACGTCTGCTACACTCCACTGAGGAATAACTGAGAATTTGCAATATTACCAAATTATGCGTTTATGTTTCGTAAATAGAGTACACAACAAAAAGTCATTACATCCTCGATCATTTACGAAACAAGAAAAGAAATGGGCGACAGGTGTCGGAAACAAAGTATAAAATCACTCATCTCGTCATCCTGAGTGCTTTACAGTGGACTCAGAGCTTCAATAACGTGTGTGCCCTCCATATGCTTTTATTACCGCTGACACCAACGTGGCATGCTGCATGTAAGTCTAAGGCGGTCACCCTGTGGCATCTGTTCCCTCCCTTCAATGCGAGCCCTTGAGAGCTCTTGGAGAGCCCGTGGTGGAACAGTACGACCACAAACACGTCTGTCAAGCATGTCCCACACACGCTCGATGGGGTATAGGTGTGCACTCACCAATGGCCATTCCATTACATCAATGTCCAGGCTTCGCAAGATATCCCTGGTGTCGCCCACCACAAGGGCCCTGTCATTATCGTACATGAGAAAGAACTCAGGGCAATCGCCATAAGTAGCAGCCACCACATGGTCCAACAAGATCTGCTCTGTGTACTGCTTGGCCGTAAGGCGACCATGGACAACGACAAGATCCGTATGGCTCCATCCCCACACAATCACGGAACCTTAGCCGAATCTGTCGATTTACCAGGCAATATTTGGCAGGTACCGCTCACCATGGCGAGTGGTGCCGGGCATCGGCCGGAGCAAGCGGTGCAGCCCGGCACGTGGTCCAGGCCGACAGCGTGGCTGGGAATCCCATGTTGACGTGGTGTCGAGGACTGTGCTTTGTGTCGATGAAGGAGATACGTATGCCGGAAGTGCCAAAGATGGCGGACTTTGTGAAACCATAATGGCAGACATTTCACAGTTCATGTAAAAATTAATAATAGCCAGAGGAATCGTGATACCTTAAAAAGAAACATGTAAATTACCATTATTTGCACGACGATTCTGATGGTGTAGTCAAATAATGGTTCAAATGGCTCTAAGCACTATGGGACTTAACATCTGAGGTCATCAGTCCCCTAGACTTAGAACTACTTAAACCTAACTAACCTAAGGACATCACACAGATCCATGCCCGAGGCAGGATTCGAACCTGCGACTGTAGCAGCAGCATGGTTCCACTCTGAAGTGCCTAGAACCGCTCGGCCACAGTGGCCGGCAATGGTGTAATCAGATTTTCAATATCTTTATTAGTATAAAGTTTAGTATCTGACTAAATTATACAAGTAACACCCAGCAACGAATTTCCAAAATCTAAACGGTTCATCCGATTTTGTCGATCGACATGTCTTTAGAAAACTATTAGTGTAAACCGAAATTGGTATGAACTACAGGCATGGAACTTGAATAGTACATGAGTAATTGGAGGTCAAAGTGGCCGACTACTATTGATCGCGTCAGGCCATAAGTACTGCACAGTTACATGAAAAAACGGTAGCAGCATTTCTTATCAGTATATTTATTCGTCTATGTCTTTGTTTATATCCGATATATACCATTCATGAAGGAATTGGTTAAATATTTACTGTGTTTCAGAAAGCACGGAGACATTAGGCTACTGGCCTACCTTTTGTTTCTATTCCCTTGATATATGTTTATTTGATTTGTTTATGTATTTAATAATGTGTGTTAGAGCGTGTTTATGGTCCAGCCATAGGTATATTTATTTAAGTTCAAGTTATTAAAATGTAAATCCAGTATTTTTTATGTGTTCAATATATTTGTGAGTGTGTGTTGGCTTGAAGAAATGGCGGGAGCGCTCTAGACAGTCACAGCGCTCGTTAATGGGGAGACTGGATGAAAGTGGGGGAGGAGTGCTGGACAGGACAAGGGGAGTGCTGGACGGGAAGCAGCGAGTCACGGGAGAGACTTCGAGAGTGGAGTAGTTTTCGCGTGGTCGCGGGAGATATATTTCGAAGTGCCGACTTGTGCACTTGTGAGATTTTCGTGGCTTCTGCAGTGAAGACGGAGTATGCGTTTAGAAGTGAATATCTCGCGAGCTATGTTGTTGTTCATAACTAATTACATGATGTAGGAATCTATTGTTTCCTTGTTATTCAACTTATATTTTATTTAATTGCTGGTCCATCGGCACCAATAAGTGTTTCAAAGTAATAAACGGCATTTAAAGCCGTTAAAAATAGTACCTGAAGGTTTTATTCGATTGCAATCTTTCATTTATAAATTTCTATGTCACATTCAAAATTCGCGATTGCCGAGTGATAGGAACCTTCGACCATTCGATTCATGTGTATATTCATATTGTATACTGTAGACTCAGCAGTATTTGGCTTGTAATGTGGCTACTACGTGTCCCAGACCCTAGACAACGAAACCAGCCAAAACTTACTATATTTCAACTCTGAGTCAGAGGGTACGTAGTTGAGGGCCACTCATTTTTTTTATTTTATTTGTAAACCCACAATCTACACACACGAACGAGTAGGGTACTCTAGCAGGACGTCTAGGCAGTAAGTTCATTTCTCGTAACCTATTTCTCACTGTCTGATCGGACACAGCTGCTCCAGTGGGCTTTCTGTGATGGTCTTGAAATGTTTTGGCTGTAGACGTACGACGCCGCAGCGCAGAAATAGGCAGTTATCGGTCTTCACGTGGGGCTGTAATGCGTGGTCGACACTGTCCAGCTCGCTTTAGGTACTGCCCTGTATCCCTGTATCGTGTCCACAACCTATGAATGACACATGGAAAGACATAGGCATCTGCAGCAGTATTATCGAAAGTCCTTCTGTCTTGGATCAAACTGACTGCCCTTGCAGCTTGCACTGCATTAAGATGTCGCATTGCATTTTCTTGGTCAAAAACAACTTCCACAAATGTCACTTTCTGTCTGTGTACCTCACTAGACAACAATGGGACGCGGGTACTTCCTTCCTTCTAGAGTCAATTGATACTGTAATGCGTAACACAGAAGGGAAGTTGGTGATTTGAATGCTCAATGGGAACAGCAACCCTTTTTTAAAATAAAAATACAATCTATTCTTGTTACCACCCTAACTCTATGCCAGTAGCATTATGAGATCAATGTCAGATTCACAAAACAAAGGATGATTTAATATTTTATGTTTTCAGTTCGGGTAGGCTTCTATAAGATGTCTCACTCTTGGATAGACTCAAACTATGTGTATGCCTATATATACACAGTTCGCTAGTAGAAAAATTGGAGACGTGCTAGTGGAAAATGGTGGCGCGACACGTTAGTCTTCCACCTATAGATGATATAAACGTACGATACTTGACAATAGACACACGAACTTTTTTTTGTAATGCCAAGCAATGTGCCCGAAGATGTGTAAGTGCAGGCACAACGCACCAAAGTCGTAGTCAAGTTTTCTGGTGGAATAATGCAACAATAGGCGCTCATAATTTAAGGCAACCTGATATAGTGATGTAACAGGCGTTAAATGTGCCCACGGTAACAGCTAGAGTTTGGCTGCAGGGAATAAAGGACTTGACTTTCACAGTAATGCTACAGCAAAGACGTCTGCCACAGCGACGTAACATAAATAAAGCGTCTCCACTGGTCTTTCGGGCACAAGGGGGAGGTAGTATGGTGTAATGTCATCCAACTGATGTCACACTCGCATGAATGTACGAGGTCCTGGTGAAACTTGGTGAATGATGTTTACCTGACCGTAGTGGACATAGTGAATTTCGAAATGTAAAAACTGAAGTTTTCCAAGAAAACATAATTTTAGACCTTAGTAATAATGAATTTGGAGAAGTGGATTCAGATGTAGGTGACATGAGTGGTAATAATAAGTTAAGTGAGGTGAATGGTGATGTCAGAGGTGATGGCTATGACACTGTCATTGCTAATGAATCACCAAGTAGAACAAGTTGGTTAAACGATGGAACAGCAATAGCTGATACATTGCCTACACAAGATAATAATAAAAACATGGCTGAAATATTAATGGAGCTAGTAGCTGGACAAAAAGAATTAAAGAAAGGGAAAATTACTTGCTGATAAAATAGAAGCATCAAACGAGGAGACAGCAAACATTAATCATAAATTTAAACATTTAGAGACCAAGGTTCATTCTCATGAAACTAGAATAGGTGCTTGTGAGAAAAGAATGAGGTCAAAAATTAGTTAAGTGTAAGCAAGAGGTTAATCATAAGATTGATGATGAAGTAGCGAAAATAAACGATCCAATGCAAGCTCAAGATACTTTTGTATTGTCAGTTAGGGATGAAGTCATTAAATTAAGTAACGATCAGTGTAAAATAAACAAAACTTGCAAAAATACCCATAAAAGGCAAAACAAACAGGTCGTAGGCTTAAAGGATGGAAATGCAGTCCTTGGCCGTAAAGTATCATGAATTGAATCTGTTTGTACTGGTAATACAAATATGATTCAGGGCCGTTTGAGAGAAATAGAACAGAAGGTACAAAACATACCTCAGCTAAGTGAGGTGAGTAAAAATATAGATAATATGGAAGTTGTGTTAAAACAGAAACTGGCAACGTGGGTTGAGCAGGAAAAACTTAAGGTTGTTGTACATATTAATGAAGTAGTCAGTAATGCGAATGCTTGCAAATTTCATAACTTTTCTAGCAAAGGTAGTATACATCATGTTGCTTTCGTCCTCAGTTAGAGGGCATCATACCTGACAACATGGCAGAACAGAAAAAAACCAAATTTGTAGACAGTCGCTTTGAAGGGGACGCAATATCATTAACACATGTGAAAAATACCAAGAATTTGTTAGAACATTTTTAAACCAGTACTGGTCCACAAGTACACAAAACAGTATAAGAACAGAAATATTTGAAGCTAGGAGCTTTTAAAACATCGGCTGTGATAGATGTAAGGAGTTCTTTTAGCACTACTGGGAAAAGAACCAGTATTTAACTGATCCTTTGCGAGAATCTTACCTAGTAGAAATAATAGTTCGTAAGTTTCCAGTGTCTGTACAGGAGAAACTAATTCATGTCAACAAGAGCGAGTTTAACAACCTCCCGTATATATTAGAACAGCAGGACGCGCTTTCAGACAACAGGCAAGTGCCGGAAGGCTGGAGTAAGAACAGGTGGCGTGTAAAACGCCTTAATGGCAACCTCAAGGGCAACAGCACTCTTTGCATTGCTAGGTAGCTGACACCTATCAGGTACCTGAGGTAACTAATAGTTTACCTCCTTTCTTTTCGCGCTGTTACTTCTTCCCTATTCATCATTCCGAACTAAAATCTGTCATCTATCCTTCTTATCTATTCAAGATAAAAAGATAAAAGCATAAAAAAGAGACAAAAAGGGATCAGTTGAGACAAAAGACGTACTAATTGAACTGTTAAGCAACCGATCATTCACTATACTTATGTATAACAAAAGATAACATGCAGCATGAAGTTTGCAAAACAAGTACAGAACCTCGGCTGTAAGGCCTGAAAACATCACCCATACAGGCAGGAGAACACCCTATAAACTATGTACAGAGACTTTTTATGTATGTTACGAAACACAGGGAAATTATATACTCATATATACAGAGAAAACATTTTTCTATAATTCTTTATTTAACTAACTTGCAGCTGACACAGAGGAAGAGGACGACGCCAAATCAAGTAAGTGGACACAATTAGAACAAACAATACGCAAGTAGCAACAACTGGTAGATGGTCTGCGAGTGAGTACTAGCAGTAATGAGGTTTCTACTGCAGTACAAATATGTTTAGGTAAGGATGAGTCCAGCCACAGTTAAAATGATGATGAAAGAGTTTTGGACCGACCACAGAAGTCGACCACTCGTATATACGTCCAGCCACAGTTAAAATGATGATTGGTTCAAATGGCTCTGAGCACTATGCGACTCAACTTATGAGGCCATCAGTCGCCTAGAACTTAGAACTAATTAAACCTAACTAACCTAAGGACATCACACACATCCATGCCCAAGGCAGGATTCGAACCCGCGACCGTAACGGTCACGCGGTTCCAGACTGAAGCGCCTAGAACCGTAAAATGATGATGAAAGAGTTTTGGACCGACCACAGTAGTCGACCACTTGTATACGATGATAGGGAATAGAAAGGTAATAAGCGACATGAGAGTCGGCCACACATTTAGGGATTAGTAGGCGCGGTATCTCCGCCGAAGCATTGTTATTAGTTGTATCACGACGCAGAAACGTTACCCACACAACTAATAAACACAAGACACGAATCTCACTTAAGACGCAGACAATAATAAGTACAGAGGTACAAATACGTAAAGCACATGAGAGATGTTTGTTATATTCGTTGTCTTTACATGTTTGAGCAGCAAAGTCCATAATAAGCTATGAGCGAATTAAAGCAACAGGATTTATTTCACTATTTCCCTCTGTCTTCACGATCTACGGTATCTTCAGTTCTTTCAAAAGACCTGTGAATCTTGTTTGAATGTCTAGTTAAGTTAGCGAATGAAATGAAAATAAAACCTGAAACATAAAATGAGAGTCGGCTTTACACTGGGCAGTTATAAAGAAAAATAGGCACAGTGACGAGATTTTAATTCTTCAAGGATACATATTTAATTATTTTATGACTGCAGTGATGTTCGTCGGACTTGCACCAGATCTCAGTGCGTGACACTAAAGCTGCTGAATGCAACGGGAATCGGCTGCCAAATACAGCTTATTACGCTAAAGCAATAACGAGTGAATTCCTTTGCTTCAACAGTAATGTTTTATATTGCAATATAACATTGGAGGTGATGTAGAATATACTGTCTTTTAGTGCAACTGAAAAAAAACTTGTAGCATCATACTATAATGACCCACGTGGAGTTCTTGTAATGAAACTCATACACTTACATAGGAGTAACAGAAACTGGAGATGAAAGTTAGATATTCTAAGGGGACAAAGAGTTACTCACACTCCAAAATGAATAACGTTTTTAATATACATAATAAGATTTCCGTTTATCTGGTTGGCGGTGTCCACCGTAGCTCTCTCTGTAACTATGCTCAGCATCTCTTTGGCGACTTTGTAAATCTGCAAACGTTCACTACGCTGCAGATCTGCATCAGTCTGGGCAGACGTCATTCCTACTAATATTTTTTCAGAGAGTTAATGACTGCCGGCCGCTGTGGACGAGCGATTCTAGGTGCTTGATTCCGGAACCGCGCTGCTGCAACGGTCTCAGGTTCGAATCCTGCCTCGGGCATGGATGTGTGTGATGTCCTTAGGTTAGTTAGGTTTAGGTAGTTCTAAGTCTAGGGGACTGATTACCTCAGATGTTAAGTCCCATAGTGCTTAGAGCCGTTTTTAATTAATGACTGGATATAACGTAAATGACAAATTTTAGTGAAGGTAAACAAACGAACTGAACACAATGAAATAAAACTTCACAAAACTTTTGAGGTGAAAACTCATCAGAATAACGTGTCAAGATGGTTTAATCTAAAAAACTATACGAAATAAGAAAGCACTTTTAGCATTGCTGTAACTTCTTTGCACGCTGTATGGTTCTTTAGTGGATAAAGGACCGGTGATGTTCATGAAGAGAGAATTCAGATATTAATTGATTCTACAACTACTAACAAATTTTAAAAATAATACATAACGTTTTGGTGGTAGTTGCAGTATCAGTCACTAACAGTAGCTTTACATGTTGAAACCTATACACACATTTACAAATCAGTCGGTCTTCAATACAGTAAGTATTCAGTAGATCACTAGCCCTGGCCACTATGAAAGTCTGTAAATGTTATTCAACTGGCAAACACACAAAATGGGGCCAGTGCATGAATGTCCAAACTTCACTACAATCGACGCTGGAGCTGCGGGGAGGGAATGCTTGCATCTCACTGGCAGCGGCGTAATCGTCCTTGGCAGCGATTTCGTGCCGCGTTGGCGTCTGTAGAAAATGCGACGGCGTAACTGGCGGCGCGCTATAAGAAAGTATGGCCGACTGGAGAGCGGCCGATACCGCAAGTAATATATTCCGGAGAAAAAGGTGCGAGGAAATAGTGAAATAAATAAAAATCTAGGAGAAGGAGAAGAACAAGGAGACAGTCACAGGAATATGTCAAGTTGCAATAGCACAGAACCTTTAAGATGACGTTTATTGACATCAACACTACTTTACAGTATAGTGAAGTGATAATGACAATAACGTGTTTGGCGAATACGACAGCAAGAATGTAGTAAAAAGTACATATTTCAGTAATTATTATTTAGTGTGCGATATAATCCAAAGCACGAAATAACACGTATCCCAGTCACAGTACTTGCAAGAGTACCGCCATTTTTTTTCGTTGCTTCATTGTCCATCAATTGTAAGTGTTAACAAACAAAACAACATACGCAACATATACTCCTTACGTTTGCGTTATATTGGTTCACTTGGCACAACAGTGGCTACATATAGTTGTCGATCATAAGGTAATCGTCTCGCAACAAAGGAAAGGTCCTTCAGAAGGAATATTTACTCAACGCCGCCCAGTCTACATTCCCTGTTGATTATCTTTCATATGTCTCTGCGCCAATCTCATTTTAGTATACTTCAACCTATTTCCTTCTTCTTGTGTTCCTTTATCTTCTACTACTTATTCTTCTTCTTCCTCCTAGTTCCCTCTATCTCTTCCCCTTTCCTTTTGCCTTCCTCGTTGTCGTTTTCGTTCCTCATAGGACTGCACACCCTCCCACTCCTCAAAAGCCACACAGTGCACGCACTCCGGCTGCCGTGTCCTAGTTCTCTTACTGCCAGTAAGCTGAAGACTGAAAGGATAAAGAGAACTAAAAGCTTTAAATATGACACACACTGGTTGAGAATTTCTTGACATTTGGAACGCAGCAGCGTATGGAGGGACATTAGCGCATACAGCGATAACTTTGGGTGTGCCTCGGTAAACAGTGATAGAGATACGATTACTCACTCCGTGTGCTGATGACTTTGCAGATAAAATTTGATGCGGCCTCACACTTATAGTAGACAACGCAGTTATCTTTGACGGAGCGTTATCGGCAGAAAATTAAACAGCTGTCAAACTTGACTTTAAGAAATGGTTCAAATGGCTCTGAGCACTATGGGACTTAACTGCTGAGGTCATCAGTCCCCTAGAACTTAAAATTACTTAAACCTAACTAACCTAAGGACATTACACACATCCATGCCCGAGGCAGGATTCGACCTGCGACCGTAGCGGTCGCGCGGTTCTAGCGCGGTTCCAGACTGTAGCACCTAGAACTGCTCGGTCACTCCAGCCGGCTTTAACAAAAGACAGTCAGTTTTTAATAGTAGCTGTGATTGTACTTCTATAAAAATGCAAATATTTCTTTGGGCTTTAAAAGTTATCTTGTAATACTACTCATGGTTGGACTCGCACACGATTGAAGTAAACTATGATATCAAATACGAGGGCGTGCAGAAAAGTAATACCTCAGATTTTTTTATAGAAAATCTATTAAAGCTTTTTACATAAAACAAACTTTATCAATATTCTACAGCTTTATTCCCCATGTCTACGTATTTATTCCTCATCATAGTCACCCTGGTGACGTCCGTACTTCTCCCAAAGAGAGAGCAGTATGTTGATACTGTCCTCTAGGATGTTTGAGTATGTTGACGGAGCAACAGCCTCGCCTGTGCTTGCACCACTGCATCATTATCAAAGTGAAGTTCTCGGAGGTATTCTTTAAGTTTTTGAAAGAGGCGAAAACCAGATGGGGCCAAGTAGGGACGGGATGGAGGATGATCGATGATTTGAACCCAATGCGTCGGATTGTGTTGCACATGTCGCAGCGCTCGTGTGTGGCCTGGATCTGTGTGGGTGTTCCATGTGAGGACAGACTCTTCGAATTCGAAACTCGATTAGAGCATGCTGTTTCTCTCCCACCGTCATAGTTGCCTTACAACCACCATGTTATACATTACAATTCGGTGCCCTCTAGCGGCAAAATGGCTGCAAATACGTAGACATGAAGAAGAAAGATGTAGAGCAATAACGTTCGTTTTATTTAAAAAAGTATTAAGTGCTTTCGCATAAAGAATTCTGAGGCACTGATTTTCCTCACACCCTCGTATGTATGCAGACCGACAGCACAAAACTGAATAAAACATTGTGCTGAGGAAAGGTGGTTATATTGCAAAAATATAATTGCCAACGTAATTCTTCGATAGGCGGCATTCATGCCATCAAAGAAGGCTGAATTTCGCTTATCAGAATAATATGAACACATTGTTTTACGTTACTTCGATTTTCGCAAGACTCAATACTTTTCGAATGGTAACATCTGTCACAGTAATCTTCAATATCGTTCTGTGTTTTCCCATGTTCTCCCATCTTTAGTTACTGAAACTAAATTTTCTCCGCAAAGCACTTCCAGCTTTATTAGCTACGCTGTGATCATATTTTAATTAACAAGTTAGATTTATTAAATACTGGAAACTAACTTAGTTTTGGTTAACTTATAACTACATTTACGGAATAATTATGATATTCGTCAAGGTGATTTAGTGAAGCGATTTCATTGTACAAATTTGTAGCTTTTAATTAATCATACTAAGAATCATAATGGTTTGCATTCCTTTTGTCCTACTATCTTTACGTGTAAAAAGTTTTTCTATCGTTTATTTCAATAAATTCGTTCAATATAATCCGAAAGACTTACCAATGAGGCTACATCTTCAATGCATCTTCCGATGGGAACAGATACTCCGACAACCATTGGTCTTCGATAGTTTAATCTAACAAGTAAAGTGTCAGACATGTGGGTCACCGATTTTTGTCAACTTTAAGAAGGATTTCTTTCCAAAATAAAGAGACAAATGTTTCGACCTTTGTTAGACACACCCTAGTATTCTGAAAAAAAAAAATCGAGCTCAAATTTGAAGACTGAAAATCGTACTTTCAGTGCTATACATCGAAAGATCGTCTAAAAACAAACATTTTATATTAACTTAATGTGGGGTCCGACATTAATAATGTTCGATTTCTTAACTTTTGTGTGTTTTCATGCTATAACTTGAGTATCGTCATTCAATGTGTGTAGCAGAGTGAAGTCGGCGCTCGAGGCATTAGACTACCAAACCGCTGCTCAGTGTTCAATTCTTAGTCTTGGTATTTTTTCATTCGACACTTTTTTCGATGTATCTGATAATATCCTGGTAATGAGAATACTTTTATTTCTCATCTTTGGAGTAAACCATCGGGAGGTGTGCTTAATAACCAAATGAGTGTATATTATAGTGTACTGACAGTTACTTTTATTGTGATACATAGTGGAGAGCACATTTAAAGTATATTACGGTTCAAACCTAACTGATAGTCTATTCGTGAGTGTTCTTGTCATCAGAGGAATGAAACGTATCATAGAAACAGGCAAAACAAATATTTCTCGCAGCATGCGCAACGAAATCTCGCCGCGGTGACATGTTTTCCGCTACAATGTTCGTGGAAAACATATGTGATTCACATTGCTAAAAACAGATCTATCAGATATCTATTTGGATGCGTACCAAGTACATAAATGCGTATCTCGAATTACTGGAGTGGACAATTGGTTATGGACCAACGCAAGAAATTTTGTAGCATCCGCCCTGTCTTGTAATTCTGTGTTCTGCTGTGATGTCGCATGATTTTGAATCAGTGCGATGAACTTGTTTACGTGTCGGAAAAAGTAAACGTCACATGGTTGACAAAGAGATGTGCATTTCTGTGGTATTGCTTTCAAGGTGCAGGTCGGCTCAGCATCATCATCTACGAAAGTTCTATTTAGCGCATCATGAATCACGATGAAAGTAACTATTAGTACATTATATATACTTATTTCATTATTGATCACACACCTGAAGTTCTACATACAAAAAAGGAAAAAAACAGGTATTCCCATTATCAGAAATTTACCACATACACCGAAAAAAAATATTGAATGAAAAAAAATCTACGGCCGAGAATCGAAAACGGACCAGCAGTATATATAACATTATGCATGATCTTCACCAAAATAACAAACAATTAAGATCAAATAGGGCACCCTACAAGTGAAAAATAATGACGTACAATTAGCATCAATAACAAATGAAGCATAAATGGAAGTAAAAACTCCATCCCGAGGAAACAAACAAAATGGTATCCACGCACCGCCAACTAGTATATAGATGCACTCAGAATCCATAGTCAATCATTCATGTTCTGGGCACGTCTTCTCGAAGAATATCCCATTTTGCCGGTATACTGGTAAGTAAGAGATCGGTAGGCCTTTTCTCCAATTCACTGCGTTGGTCTTCGTACGTGGAAAATAGGTCTCATCAGGGAACAGAAGTGACCTCGGAGCTGTGGCATGTAGAGCCGTACGTAAAAGAAAAGCAAGCATTTTCCGAATTAGCTGCCACACCTCTGCAGAAGATCCACACATCACTCGATGGTCATCGTTGTCAGCCGTGTGACAGTGGGGGCAAAGCGGTGAATCTGTGGTGTTAATGGCGTATTGATGAAGTTGTATCATATATTCCCCATTAACAAATAGATACTTGAGTATTGCTCATCAGTGTGGGATCCGTACCAGGTCGGGTTGACGGAGGAGTTACAGAAGATCCAAAGAAGAGCGGCGCCTTTCGTCACAGGGTTATTTGGTAAGCGTGATAGCGTTACGGAGATGTTTAGCAAACCCAACGGCAGACTCTGCAAGAAAGGCGCTCTGCATTGCGGTGTAGCCTGCTGTCCAGGTTTCGAGAGGGTACGTTGCTGGATGAGGTATCGAATATATTGCTTCCCCCTACTTATACCTCCCGAGGAGATCACGAATGTAAAATTAGAGAGATTCGAGCGTGCACGGAGGCTTTCCGGCAGAAGTTCTTCCCGCGAACCATACGCGACTGGAACAGGAAACGGAGGTAATGACAGTGGCACGTAAAGTGCCCCCCGCCACACACCGTTGGGTGGCTTGCGGAGTATAAATGTAGATGTAGATGTAGATGTAGATGTAGATGTAGATACCAAGTCGCAAGAGCATTCGTGTCGAGGAAGAGGTGGTGCACAGAACGCCGAACCACGAGTCATGCGACAGTAGGATATCGGTTTTCCGCCAGATTCCGGGTATGATCTCTCATCATTGGGCGATAAATATCATGTACCGTAAGGTTCCTCTTACGAGGCAAGTCGGGATGGACGTAACTGCATTCGATGAAAGAGGCCCTAACATGTGAGAGGGAGGCAGAAATATGTGCTGCTGCAACGAGCGCCACTCAGGAGGGAGGGACCAGTTCATCAATCAGGCTTCCTGTTAATCTGGTTCGGTCTTGGATCCAAGAATGAATCATCGTAGAGATGTAAATGGCAGCCGCTCTTGCGTAGACGTTGACAAGACCGAGGCCACCGTCTAAAGGAGGAAAAGTTTGCATGTCGTAGCGGACACTGATGATAAGACCCACACTTTCAAGTCAAAAGCCGCCAGCCTACTGTGTGCTGTTGTCTTTCGAATCGGTAAAAGCTTTGCTAAATGGGGTAGTCGCGAAGCCAGATGAGTTTTAACGAAATCCGCACCTTGTATTACATTTAATGCTCGCAGGAGATTGCCACGAACGTTTGTGCGCATCACTTGCGGGAGGCGTTTATAGTTAGGTGAGGCTGTTCGATGTATGGCAGGCGTGAAGGTGATCCCCAAACATTTGAGCTTGTCCAATAATGGAAATGGGGCTACACTCCCTGCTGGGAGACGGCTACCAAACAACATAGCATCAGACTTCATCAGATTCACACGTGTTCCCGCCGCAGTCCTATAATGGTTGATCCATTCCAGTGCGTCTCGCTCTTCAACCCCAGATAGAACTAAGAACACAATGTCTTCTGCGAACGCACGACAGATGAAAGCATGCCCTCTCATTTTTATCGCAGTCAGCAGGCTCCGCGAACCGTGTAAGAGTGGCTCAAGGGCGATGGCATAAGGAAGCACTGACAGCTGACATCCTTGACGGACCGGCCATTGACCAGCACTTGCGACTTGGCACCTCGGATTAGTCGCAAGACGATGTGTATAAATATGTAGGGGAAGGCCATCCGTCGCAACACTTGACCAGCACTTGCGACTTGGCACCTCGGATTAGTCGCAAGACGAGGTGCATAAATATGTAGGGGAAGGCCATCCGTCGCAACACTTTCTCTAGAAAGTCATGATTCACTCTATCTAATGTGTGGTCGAAGTCCTCGGTCACTAAGGCACCGCGAATGCTGTAGGTCCTTGCCAGGGCTATGATGTCGCGATAATCATTGAGCGCCGTCTGGATGTTACTGTCACCACCAAATCATGTTTGTTCTATAGAGGTGACTTGACGGAGGATGCACCGAAGGCGGCAAGAATTTTGGTAAAAACCTTGAAGTCACAGTTTAAAATGATCAACGGCCCCGGACGGCTTGGGGTTGGGATAAGTAGGTCTTCCAAAAATTCAGGTGGGAGCGGAAGTTCGGAGTTCATCAGTTCTAAATACAACGCAGTCCAGTGTGATGCCATGGTGTCGTAGAATGCGCGGTAATACTCCAGCAGAAAGCCGTCAGACCCCAGGATTTGTTTTCCGCTCCCTTATGAAGAGCATCAGCGACGTCATCAGCCGTAATCGTCGCTGTGAGAATCTCCACAGTAGCCCCATCAAGGGCCCCTGTCAACGAGTGGAGGACATAATTCATTACTGTGATGCCCTGGTCCTCTTCCCCATAGTACTGTTTATAGTGGTCCACAAAGGAGCCTACGATATCTTTCTGGGACGTCAATCAGTAACCATTTGGCATATTGAGGTCGTGGACCAGAGCTCTCCGACACTGCTGCTTTTCTTGGATAATATGATGTATGGACGGGGGCTCTCCTCGTGCCCAGTCTTGACATCTTGCACGTACTATTTTGCCCTCAAGGTGCGACGCGCAATCGAAATTATCTTCTCCTTAATCCGTTGAATTTTCACATGTCGTTGAACGTAGGAGGAACTGCCGAAGAGTTTGCAGAGAACTGTGAGATAATGTTCCATGGTATATCTTTGCCACATCATTTCGTCGCGACCGTAATTCATCATCGAAAGGCTTGGCACAGTCAAGCCATCACCGGATTTTTGAAGGATATGCCAGAATGTGTCTCACACAGTTGTCCCACGCCGTCTCTATGACCTGCCTGCATTTCGGATCCTTGATATGAGGGCCATTCAGCTTCCACGGGACTCGACCGCGCTATACCTTCTGCCACTGGAGGGCAACAGTACAAATGTTGGCCATATGGTCGGAGAAGGCCGCAGGCCACAACTCGGCGTCAAGACTGCTTGCTGAACGGCTGGTCACATACGTATATCCATGACGATAACCATGCTTGTGGTTCCCAGTATCGGTGAGGTACAGTTGGTGCACTAGCAGCTTCAGTTGTTGGCGTGTGGTGCAATGGGGATGTTGGTCTTTCTGGGATAGCACCCAATTGAAATCGCCGCCGAGAATAATATGGTCGTGATGGTGCGATTCTATTCATAAGAGGCCGAGGGAGCGTAAACAATAATGATTCGAACACCATGGAAGGTCACAGCAAGATCCGTATCCGATGGTAGGCAAACCACTTCATCCACTTTAGTGCCTCCTTTTAAAGGTATAGCCGTCCCACTGCTACTGTCAGCACACGGCATGATATAAGAAATTTAGTCATAAATAGTCTGAAACGTATCTAGGTGAACTTCCTGCAGGAGGGCGACATCAAGGTCCGACACCCTCATCATTTCGCGAAGCAGTTGCAGTCTGACAGGTGTGCCAATGGTGTTGACATTGATTGAGCCAATCCCGGAACCCTTCCACGGAACTGTGACTACTGGACGCTCACTGAGGCAGGAAGAACAGCAGCGTCCCCATCCAGTACCCCTGTCGATTAGCAGTCGTGGGTTGGATCAGCGGCATTCGCCGCTGTCAGAAAGACGGGTGTTTCGTCTTCTGCATCATCAGACCACAGAGAAGTGCGTGAATGGTGTGCGTCCGATGGAGCGCCTGTCGGGTCCGAAGGCGTTGCTGTTTGGAAATTGGAAATTTTTGGTACGATCTTATGGGACCAAACTGCTGAGGTCATCGGTCCCTAAGCCTACACACTACTTAATCTAACTTAAACTAACTTACACTGAGGACAATACACACACCCATGCCCGAGGGAGGACTCGAACCTCCGACGAGGGAAGCCACTCGAACAGTGACAGGGCGCCTAAGACCACGCGGCGGAGACGTTGTTGTGTCTGCAGTGGAAGAGAGGTGCTGGCTCAGCTGCTGTTCAACGTCCATAGGCGCCTGGTGCGCGCAATGATGGTTTTAACTTCGACGGGGGGCGGAGTTGTGTTTCCGCCAAGGAATCGTCCATCAGGATATGACTTGGTAGGTGCGATCCTCATCTTCTTCAGATTTTGTTCTTCAGGTGTCAGAACGTGCGATCTGCCGTTTCCACAGTCTCTCCAGCGACCGTTGCTTGCACACGTGACCGTCAGCATCCGAAGACCGTCTGGGGATCCCCACGGTCAGGCACAAAAGCATCGGTAGGCATAACCATAGGTTCTAGTCCCATCCTATATGCCAGAGATCGCACACCGCCGCACAAGGGAAACACTATTGAGAAAACACTATTGAGAAAATTTTGACAACCAGCATTTGAAGCTGACTGCCGAACGACTCTACTGGCGCCATATACAATGCGCAAAATGGCCATGAAGATAAGACACGAGAAATTAGGGCTCATACGGAGACATTTAGATAGTCGTTTTTCCCTCGCTCTATTTGCGAGTGGAACAGGAAAGGAAATGACATCTAGCACTAGTAACTAAACGCACCGTACAGTGGCTTGCGGAGTATCTATGTAGATGTAGATGAAGACAAGCGATGTAGGAGAGGGCAAGGGCTTAGGCGCAGGCGATGGTTCATTGGTAGGAGTGAGGAGAGCGGTCGGAGGTCGTGGTGGAGAACCTCGGCAAACGTCAGCGGGAGCGTCGTCGGGGCGGTCGTGACCCGCTCGTCGCCAGGCAGCAGTTGTGTGATTCTGTACTCCATACAGCTTGAGCGCAAGTGTCCTTCTTGACCACATCCCGAGCACGTTTTTTGTTGGGCATCATAAATTATGCTGACATGTCATCCGCCAATATATAAGTGGGATGGCACATGCTTGATTAGCTCTATGCGGATCCCTCGTACTCTACTGAGAACCGAGTATGTGGTAAATTGAACCTACTTTTCATGTGCATGGGCTGAATGCAGATACCACCACCGCAATCCAAGTCCCGCATGTTATACTGTTACGTCGCCAATGTGTGACGGAATTTAAAACCACTTCTAGTTGCACGTAGAATTCTGTCACATACTGCTTCATTAATCAGTTTCACGTACACCAAACTCATCTCTATAGACAGATGGATGTCAACAAGATCGTTACAATCAATCTTTATTTCATCTCTGACAAAACGTTCGATTTTCCGACAACTCTTTCGAAATTTTGCGGACATTCCTTTAATGATGTTGCAGAAGTTCATAGATAATGGAAAAGAGATAACCTTTTACTTTGGTAAGATATTGGCAAGTGTATTTATGGACACCTTCAAGAAAAGTTACCAAAGGTATTTGAAGAGTCCCAAAGAATGTTCGCTAATGAATGTGAGTTCAACTTCATGATCTATTCGACAAATGGTGCAAGTAAATGTATTTCAGTGTTAAATAATACATAGAGACGAAAGTATCGAATACATGATGTAGCTATGTTAGGTCATGAGATAAATCAGCTACAATCGACATACTTTTAAATTTTAAAAATTTTCAGCTTAAGTTACACATTGTAACCGGTCTCACTCTAGGTAGACTCTTGTTTCCTCTGTTCGCCTGTGAGTGCACTGTTCCCAGTAAAAGTTTGATCTAACGACAGTTACGTTTATTAACTCTCCCAATTCCAAGGCGGTGGGGGGTGGAGGGGGGGATGCGTAATGCCTATATCTTGAAAATATTGTATTCTAGTCATTTACCTTATATTTTAAAACTTTGACAAAAATGTTCATTGTTTTTAATGAGTTTTTGTGCTGAATTCGTATTTCTTTTAAATTTTCTAGTAAAACTTAACCTAAAAATATAAGTCTTAGTAGCAAATGCGACTCTTCGCAACAAATGTCGTTTTTTACTTTCAGGTTCTTGGCACTTTTCAGATATAAGTTTATCTTTAAAAAATATGTTATGAATAAAAGTCAACGACAATTAATAAAATTAGTATTTTTTCTTATTTTTTCTGGTGGTCTTAATTTACCTCTCCTCACAGAGTATCCATTACCGAAAATGAATTGGTATTGCTAAGATTGTGCTAAAAGATATTTTCTTTTTCTGGACACTACTTACACATAAGTACCTACTTAAAATTATGTTGATAATAAAAGGCAAACAAATTAACGATTTTTAAAAAAAATATTTGTATCAGACATTAAGTGCCACTCTCCCCCTCCCCACTTTGTAGTTCGTATTTAGAAAAACGGGTTGGTATTGTTAGGATTAATATCGTGGTCACGGAAATGCTGATAACTTTGTAACGCCAATCACTGGCACCTAATGAAACATTTTTCGGAGCTGTGAACTCTCCAGAGCATTACTCACAATAAAAATAATATATTCATGTTTAATGCTGTGGCTAAATCAGAATCCAGTATCCCTTCCGTGTACGTGCTTGCGGCGTATTACATAGTAAAGAAACTCTAAGAAATAAGTTCTAGATATACTACGTCAGCGATTATGCGCTTTAGGGAGTTTTCAAGTGGTTTCTGCCACCGTATTAACATACTGATGTGATAAATGTCACGCAGCGAAATCTTTCATGAAAGCTTGAGATCAACGCTTTTTCTGTCTCCCAGGAAGGCTACGTTATCAAAGCATTTCAAATTCTAGACAGTGCTGAATGTATCTGGGTGGACACAGCAGTATCTCAATTAAAATGGAAACGCTACCATCACCTTTTTTCTTACGCCATTGCAGGCTAATAAAATGACTATTCATTAAGTTAAAACGTCTCTGATATCACAATAATAACTGAACGATGTAGCGGTACACGGTTCTGAATTTTATGGGATCGGGCTTCAAATCTCCGTATATCCATCTAGGCTTACGTTTTACACGGTTTCTGCTGTTCACCTCGTCTGTACGCGTGAATACTTCCTTCAAAAATGTCATGGACCGCTTTTTTATCCCGTAAACCTGGAGACACGGAGAAGCGTTTGGAACTAAAACAGCTTACAGAAAGCGCAGCGTTCAAAGAAGTTTGAGCTGCTTCAGATTCTGGCAAGCTGTCGGCGAACAGAAACGGGTTACTAGCTCCCAGTAAAGCCGCAAATCTCCTCGACCGCTAGTCAGAAGCTGTATTTCTCGCTATGCACAAAGCTGCAGCTCTCGTCTGGTATAATGACGTAACATGAAAAGTAGACCACGTAGAGTTTCCAGGGTATTCCACAAGCAATGGCTTATTCTTTCGTTATGAAAGAACACACATAAGACACGAAAAGCTCCGCGACGCAATAAAATCGATTAGTAGTGAAGGTCCAAAGCTTTTGGTCTTAGAAGATTTTTTTGTTTTTTTTTTTACTTTATTGTTATTTTAAAACCTGTACAACTCAGGTAGGCTGGCAGCGGCACACTACGCCGCTCTTCAGCCATAGCGTTTTACAAGAGTATAAAACATGGTGAATGACAAAGAACAAAACGACGGGCAAAAGAGAGAGGTCACAGAGACATAAAAAACACGGAGTCGTTCACATGTGACGATAACAACACGGAAAACACGTCGGCACGGCGCACAAAACACTGTTGAGTCCGACGGCACAAGTGAACATAGGAGTGGGACGGCGGACACCAAAAACACTATACGACGTCACACACACGAGACACAAAAGGCGACGATCTCCGGCGCGCGAATGTTCACTATACGTGTGCGAGTCCGGGGACCTGCCAAGAGAGGAGGAGGAGGAAGGGGAGTGGGAGAGCGAGAGGGGAGAGCAGAGATGCCACGGGCAGGGGAGATAGGGGGGAGGGAGGAAGGGGGAGAGGAAGCCCGGGGGAAGAGGGGGAAGGGAGGGGACAGGGAGACGGAAAAAGAAGGGAAGAGAAGAGAAGGGAGGGAGGGTGCCGAAAGGAAAGGACACGGGAAGTGGGGGGCAGGGCAGGGTCAAAGTTGATAGGAGGGGTAGATGGAGGGGACGAGGACATCATCAGGGAGAGGGAGCTGGCGGAAGCCACCTTGGGAGAGGGTATGGAGGGTGGAGAGATGGAGACCAGGTGGGACGTGAGAATACAGGCGCGGCAGCGGGCGGGGGTGGGAGAGGATCGGGGAAATGAGCGGGTGAGGAGGATCAAGTTTACGTGAGGTGTACAGGATACGTATCCTTTCAAGGAAAAGGAGGAGGTGGGGGAAGGGGATGAGATCATACAGGATCCGCGTGGGGGAGGGGAGACGGATGCGATAGGCAAGGCGGAGAGCATGGCGTTCAAGGATTTGGAGGGATTTATAGAAGGTAGGGGGGGCGGAGAGCCAGGCTGGATGGGCGTAACAAAGGATAGGGCGGATGAGGGATTTATAGGTGTGGAGGATTGTGGAGGGGTCCAGACCCCACGTGCGGCCGGAAAGGAGCTTGAGGAGACGGAGTCGGGAACGTGCCTTGGCTTGGATTGTCTGGAGATGGGGAGTCCAGGAGAGGCGACGGTCGAGGGTGACGCCAAGGTACTTAAGGGTGGGAGTGAGGGCGATAGGACGGCCATAGACGGTGAGATAGAAATCAAGGAGGCGGAAGGAAGGGGTGGTTTTGCCTACAATGATCGCCTGGGTTTTGGAGGGATTGACCTTGAGCAACCACTGGTTGCACCAAGCGGTGAACCGATCAAGATGGGATTGGAGAAGGCGTTGGGAGCGTTGCAGGGTGGGGGCAAGGGCGAGGAAGGCGGTGTCATCGGCAAACTGGAGGAGGTGGACGGGGGGCGACGGCGGCGGCATGTCCGCCGTGTACAAAAGGTACAGAAGGGGGGAGAGGACGGAGCCTTGGGGCACACCGGCGGAGGGGAAAAAGGTGTAGGAATCGGTGTTATGGATGGTGACATAGGAAGGACGGCGGGAGAGAAAGGATTGGTCTTAGAAGAAGGGTTACACTCTATTTAAATGAACAACCAGCCCAAGTGTCCTTGAGAGGAAATTATCCCCTGTGGCATGGTCAAAACCGTCTTCAAAAAGAGTTGTTTATAGTTGTAATATGGTTTTGTGAAAGATTGAAAAGTTGTACAATGTCTGAAAAATAAACATGAATACCAAGAAAATCCATATAACACCATACACTAGTCATAACAAGATAATCAAACCGAAATCTCTTGTGTGATAGCGTTATATTGATACAACTTCAAATAGACTAACAGGTTAACGGCATATTAACTTCGGAAACTGTTATACGAATGATACAGCCTTTTTATTGGCTCTAAGACCATCACAAAGGAGACGGACGATCTACTACTACCAACCTGACGATATGGAAGCTAGTAGTACGGTTCTACGCCATTTTCTGTTGTTCGGAAGCATTGTTTGCAGCTGCAGACTATAATTTTATGCAACACCAACACAATCAGAACAAGGAGCTGCGCAGCAGTGATGCAAACAACACATGTATTTGAATCACATAGGTTACACACTGATTACAGCAACCATTAAATCACTGCATCATCAGAATAAAATAAGTCTGATCTTATGAGAACTCATAAAACTCGCATCAACAATCTTTGATTTTTACAGTAAGTATTACGTTAATTTTTTTTTTTTTTTTTTTTTCACAAAAGCCTTCATTAATACTCAACAGGCATATTTGGAACTGAAAAAGTAATCTCACCTGCTAAAATACTTCCTGGTATTCTTTAGAACCACCGTCAACCAGTTCCAGCTTACAGAGACATTATCAAATGTCTTCGTCAGAATAAGTGTGCTATCAAGACGTGAATCATACTTAAGAATGCTTAAGCCATTCACAAATGATAGTATCGCTATCGCAGTGAAGCCATTCTACAAGCGTATGTCCGGGTCAACCTGTCTACGTTGTGTGGCGTGAGTAAACTTGTACATAGCAACTCATGGTAGAGAACTACAAATACTATAGCTTGAAACAAATACTATAGCTTCTATAGCTTGTGATGAGGTTGGTCCTGCGTACCGAAACCGGTAGCCTGTAGGAAACATAAATAAACAGCGACTGTGGACACAAACATACTCTCTCAGTTTTGTATTGGTCACTGTTCCACAGGCACAGGGAATATGGCCAAAGTATTAATGCTTTGATTTTAGGCAACTCCATCGTCAAGTCTGTAAAAAAAACTTTTCCTTTCTTCGAGTGATAAATATTGTTTTCTTTCCTTTTGCATTTGCATTGGGATTATTTCACAGGAATACTGATAGTGAAAACTATCTTTGTTGGAAAAAATTACATGAACACTCAATCAAAATAGTTAAACGTCACTTAAAACCACTTCAATCCATATTCATACTGATACCTAAAATAATTACTGTTCGTTTGTTGTATGTTACTCCACTCTCCGTAAAAAGTCTTTGGGAATTGCAGGAAAAGAGTGAGGGAAAGTTCACACTTCCTACCTTAAGTCCCATCATCGACAATTCTATCCATTTAAGTGGAGCTATATTATCTTGAGAAAGATAATTCTGAGTTGGGTACTATTCCTGCACTATATACTGAGTATAGAGACCTAAACCGAATTCAGTAACTTTAACAGTCACCTTTCGTTTCATGTGACAGAAAAAAACGTCATGAATGCTCAAAACAGTAGAGAAACTTCAGCTGGTGAACAGTTGGAAGAAAACAGTCTACGTATAAGGGACGATGAAAAGTTCCCGTTAGAAGGCCGTACAATACAAAATCGTCATGCTACTCACTCAAAATCGCCGTGAGTATTGAGGCAATCATCCCACCAACGAACTGGGTAGAGTATACCCGTTTGGTAAAACAGCGTGTCCTGCTGCGTGAGGATGTCCTTAACTACCTGCTGCGCACCACCGTCCGACAGGAATCGTTGACACATCAAGGACTGTTTTATGGAACCGAAGGCGTGATAATACAGCTGGTGCTCGAATGTTTCCCACCTGAGTTGTCCGTAATGGATGAGGCTGGCCTCCCAGACCGACTGGCTTGTGTCGAACCACGAGCAGCGCGGGACTTGGCGTGCCATTTGACAGCGGTCGTTTTCGTCAGACATACTGCCCCACACACATTCTTCCTTCTCTGATGGATGTCTACTGGTGTTTGTCCTTCAGCAGCCAAGAAAAGACTAACAGCACGTTGGTCCTGTTTGGAAGTATTTGTAATAACGCCGCCATAGTTCACGTTTCCGTATTTACCGCACACACGTCGGAGACACGAATGCCACAGTACTGCCTTGCGAACATGTCAGTGCTTATACATTGAAGCGTCAAAGAAACTAGTATAGCATGCGTATTCAAATACACAGATATGTAAACAGGCAGAATACGACGCTGCGGTCGGCAACGCCTATATAAGACAAGTGGCTGGCGCATTTGTTAGATCGGTTACTGCTGCTACAATGGCAGGTTATCAAGATTTAAGTGAGTTTGAACGTCGTATTATAGTCAGCTCATGCTCGATGCGACACAGCGTCTCCGAGGTAGCGATGAAGAGGGGATTTTCCCGTACGATCATTTCACGAACGTACCGTGAATATCAGGAAACCGGTGAAACATCAAATCTCCCACATCGTTGGCGCTGGAAAATGATCCTGCAAGAACAGAACCAACTACAGCTGAAAATAATCGTTCAGCGTGACAGAAGTGCCGGCCGGTGTGACCGAGTGGTTCTAGGCGCTTCAGTCTGGAACCGCACGACCGCTATGGTCGCAGGTTCGAATCCTGCCTCCGGCATGGATATGTGTGATGTACTTAGGTTAGTTAGGTTTAAGTAGTTCTGCGTTCTAGGGGACTGATGACCTCAGATGTTAAGTCCCATAGTGCTCAGAGTCATTTGAACAAATTTTGACAGAAGTGCAACCCTTCCTGAAATTGCTGCAGACTTCAGTGCTGGGCCATAAACAAGTGTCAGCGTGCGAACCATTAAACGAAACATCATCGATACGGGCTTTCGGAGCCGAATGCCCACTCGTGTATTCATAATGACTGCACGACACAAAGATTTACACCTCGCCTAGGTCCGTCAACACCGACATTGGACTGTTGATGATTGGAAATTTGTGCCTGGTCGGACGAGTCTTGTTTCAAATTGTATCGAGTGGATGGACGTGTACTGGTATGGAGACAATCTCATGACTCTATGGACCCTGTATTCCGGCAGGGGACTGTTCAAACTGCTGGATGTCCTGTAATAATGTGGGGCGTGTGCAGCTGATGTGATGTGGGACCCCTGATACGTCTAGATATGACTCTGACAGTTGACACGTACGGAAGCATCCTGTCTGATCACCTGCATCCATTCATGTCCATTGCGCATTCCGACGGACTTGGGCAATTTCAGCAGGACAATGCGACACCCCAAACGTGAAGAATTGCTACAGAATGGTTCCAGGATCACTCTTCTAAGATTAAAGACTTCCGCTGGTCACCATACTCCCCAGACATGAACATTATTGAGCATATCTGGGATACCTTGCAACGTGCTGCTCAGAAGAGATCTCCACCCCTCGTACTCTTACGGATATATGGACAGTCCTGCAGGACTCATGGTGTCAATTCCCTCCAGCACTGCTGCGGACATTAGTTGAGTCCATGCAGCACTACTGTCACTAGAGAAATGCAAGATTCCAAAATCGCATAAGTAACAATAGTTTCATTAGAGGTAGCAATACTCCATAATTTCTTCTTGTCTCTGTCAGTAAATTTAAGTATTCTCTTTCTGTTGAGTGTAGCAGGTGAGGTTTTTTTAATATTCTCTGTACCCACCCATAATATTAAAAACAGTGTTCTAGGTGATGAGAAACATGAAAGATTATGTTTGTTGTTCACAGTGGTAAACATGGAATTAGACATCATTATTTTTATCAACGACCAAGTTACGAAATTTTATTGGGTGTGAATGGTCGGTATTAGTCAGTGTGGCTGACATTATCGTGGAGGTGTAGCCTTCATTAATCGGTGTGACAAAACTCGAAACTAGAAATTGATTAGGAGACATGGGCCGAGGATAGTACAGACAAATCGTTAATTTCGTGTTGAATGACGTAGTATGGTAACAGCGCGTTCGTATCGACGCCTTATACATATGAAATGATCAGCAATACAGCTTCATCCACAGCAACAGTGCAATGTTGATAGGTAGACAAAACTGTGCCACCACCTGCCCTCACAGTACGACGGTTTCAGGAGTGTCACTTCTGACGCACCACATATTCTGAATTGTGCACCGTGTGCTGGTGTTCCTTTGCACAATGCTCCTCCGATACCAAACCACAGAGGTCTCAATAAGGCAATAAGCGATTCCTTCACTTATATCTTGCTGAACTAGTGAGTCCTCGTAATGAGTACTGTGCCCGTATGCCGCCAGGACGCTAATCTCTGATCTACCTTCACTCAGTTATTCAATAATAATTTCACAGTGGTATAGCAGTACATGTGTGGCAGTCCATACGGTAGCCTACAGAAATAACTGATCTAGCGCTATTTTTTCGTGTCAGGCTGTGTTTTATTGTTGGGTGGACCTCGAGGAATTCAGAAGACAATGAAAGATTAAAAATGTTCGACTGAGCTTACGAGTATGTTCGTATGGTGTGGTAAGCGTCTGAGGGACATAACGAATAACAAAATTTGCCTAGCTTCACTGGAAAGTGTGAGCCAAATTCTTTTTCTAACAAAAGTTGTTCTTCATGAGTTGATCTGTCACCCATAGACAACTGATGCAAAACTTAGAAACACCCTGGAATGTCACTAAATGGGAACATTTATGAAATTTGTGGTTCAGCTTGTCAATATTGGAAACGTAACAGGACTATTTATTGTTTGTCCATAAATCGTACGTGACAATGGCCGATGTCATCTAATCACTACAGCGACTACCTATTAAGAAATTATTATAAAATTGTATCATATGTAGCAACATTTTGGAATAATAACATAATAATCCTCGTTTTACATATTATAACCAGCTCGCCAATTAAGTTCTCTTCGCGCCTCATGATTTCCATCTCACTTTAAGTGTCAATCTTCTTTATGAATTTCTGTTCGTGAATGTACGCGTCACCTTCAAATTATGGCCTGAAGATTTATGATGAGTTACCCACTTTCCCGTTAGATAGCACTTTTTGTCTGAATTACTCTATCCATGATACGTCTACAACGTATAATTCGGGTAGAACTGTTAGGTTCTCCACGGTGTCCTTTGCGTCGGAGGTATATCGAGATTCATCAATGAATTTAGAAGAAAATCCTATCTGATTTCCGTTTAACCGAGCCTACAAGTTTATCACAAGTTGCATATGTTCTCTAGTACACGGAAATTTACACTACCTCCAGTGTAGGAAGTGGAGCATACAGAATGTTTTATAGTTGTCAGATATATATTATAGGGACTCTGCACTTTATCTGTTCTGAATGGATTAGCTACAGACAGTTGTATTAACTACAAAGTGCTCACCTGAAGAGTGATATGTAATGATGACCACAAAATAAAGACCACATACCTAACGGAGTGCAAGTCCACTTTAATACGACAACCGTGTGTCACCTAAAATCGTTTCGGGCGATGTGTCAGTTATCTCTGTTTTCAGAGTGACCATAAAATCTGGTAAAAACCTCGGTATGATACCGCAAACCATTACAGAGGCTCCTACTCGATGCTTCAAAATTACAATAAGACAATTTTGACTGTAGGCGTCAGTTGATGTTCTTTGTAATTGCATCCTACGTTAAGAGACAGTTTAACGAAGAAAATTCGTCATCATAGAATTCGTTCCTATTGGTTGGTGGTCCAAGTTGCGGGTACCTTATAATGTTCTAAGAAAAAGAAGAAAAAACGACGTACCATGAAAGAGTTATGAAAATTAGACATTGATTGATATTCGTACAATTATCGACGGAAAACGCGAAATTTTAAATTTTTGTGACCGATGGATGAATGTGTCACGCTGCAGCTCCATATCACAGCGCAGCTGCCAAGGATAGTAAACGAGGGACTTGTCGATACCAGGGCATAAAGTCTTTACAAATTTCATTCCGTGTACTCGGTTCTAGACAACTATGCTTCGCAGAGAGGCTCATGAACAATGTACATGGATGTAAGCATTTGAGAGAAGATGTGTAGTTGAGCTCAGAGAATCCGGTTGAAGTAACCGGCGAATCGCTCGATATTTGAACAGGAGCTATGTCACTATTCGATGATGTTGGCAGGAATGGGTGAACCATGCCTGAACAAGGTGTCCAGAAGGAAGCGGCCGACATGGAGAGGTGACAGAACACGAGGGCTGAGCTGTCGTCAAAGAGGCACTAAGATTCCAGGATTCATCATTATCATAGATCCGACGTGCAACTGACACTTCAGTGACCACAAGGACCGATAATATTTGGCCCACAAGACGGTGCAGAGCTCACGGTGCCCCTTTCGCCGACTACCATTGATCTCTGTACACCAACAAGCCCGTTTGCAGTGGTTTCGGGAACATTCGGCCTGGAATCTCTTTGACTGGAGTACAATTGTCATCAGTGATGCGTCCCACTTCGAGAATTTCTACTGCTTGTCTTCGTACCTGACAAAACGTATCTTGGCCAGCGAGGTCGCCGGATCTCAGCCCAATTGAGAACGTTAGGAGCATTATGGGCAGGGCCCTCCAACAAGCTCGGGAAGTGACTATCTACCTTGAAAATTCAACAGAATCTGTCAGGCCGAATAACTGCTTGCATAAGGGCCAGAGTTGGATTAACGTGTTAACGAGTTGCTCAATTTGTGAAGCTCTTTCTCTTGAATAAATAAACCAATTCTTCTGAAATTATAATCAGTCTTGCGGTAGCGTTCTCGCTTCCCGCGCACGGGGTCCCGGGTTCGATTCCCGGTGGGATCAGGGATTTTCTCTGCCTCGTGATGACTGGGTGTTCTGTGTCTTTCCTCATCATTTCATCATCATTGACTCGCAAGTCACCGAAGTGGCGTCAGCTAAAAAGGACTTGTAATTTCGGCGGCCGAACACTCCGCATGGGGTCTCCCGGCCAACAATGCCGTACGATCATTTCATTTATTTCTCTCTCTTTTGTCCTTGAGTATACAACGTAATACTCCGTTTACTACTTCTTGACTCTATAACAGATACTTCAACGAGCGCCCACCTATAGGCACGCTCGCCTCACACCGTAGCCACATGGGTGCTGTTACATGTTAAAACATTCTTGGCGATCGTTCCGAACTCTCCACCTGCAGCAACGAGCCCTGTGAGGATATTACTTTGAAGGTTTGATGGAAGTAAGATGAGAACTTAACGTCTTATCGACATCAAGGTCATTAAAGACGGAGCACAAACTCGCATTACGGAAGGATGGGAAACGAAATCTTCTGTGCCCTTTCAAAGTAACCAACCCTGCATTTGCCTCAAATGATTTATGAAACTCACGGAATACCTTAATCTGGATGGAGTGAGGCAAATTTGACACACAACCCTGTCGAATCGAGTCCAGTGTGCTGCTTTACTCAGTGAATTTACGGGGACATCACACATCGTCTTCTTCAGAGGTCCCCACGGAAGGACGACAAAAAATGAGAGATCGTTTGACTGCAATGCGATCGGAAACCCAGTTAGACTGTAGGGATATGAAGTATGACTTGAGTTGTGATACCCGCGAAATAGTTTCATTTGCTGCGCCGTACATGAGATGAATGTAAGTTCAGCCATACCTCGGAGGAAGGACTAGTTCTTCCCGCTGCTGCCAGCCATTATTGAGAGACACCTTCCAGCAGATATAATTGACGTTTCCAGGATCTGGTTGCCATGGCCGTAATTGTCTACTTGTGTCTCATTATCACCAAATAAAGCGGGCGTTGACAATTTGCAATGATTGGGAGTCTGTCGTGGTCGACATGACCCTAGGTATGTTACGGTACAAGGAAAAAAATGCGGAGAAAGAAAAAGGATAGAGACGTGAGATTTATTTTTCCTATACTTCCACTTTATGCAATTACAAATACAAAATTTGTGTTTAAGGAGTGTAGATGGTGCCTTTCTTCCAGCGAGATGACAAGCGAGCTGAATGAGAAATGTACGGAAAACACCGGTTGCTGGCGCACTGCTAACAGAGCTGCAGAGGACACCTGTTGCTGCGGGCTGGCTTCAAACTGGTTATGTAGGTGGCCTATATTTCGATCCTGAACCTCACCGCAGAGTAAACTTCGTGCCACCCCTTCCTAAAGTTGCCATCTCTTTAAAGAGGGACATTCTATCGTATTTCGTTTTGCTTAAAGAGCGAGAAATGTTACGTTGGGGTCACATTATGAAGAACCGAGACTTCCTTCACCACAAAATTAGTAGTGTGACGGGTTTCAGATTAGAACTAACTGAATAATACATTAACACTGGCTATATCAATATACTCCGTAGACCAATAAAACCGCTCTCCAAGCAACGCCACATTGCTTATTACGTGTATACAGTATATAAGGAAGAATATATGATCAACTTTGTAGGTAATCTCGGGTAAACTAGCTAGCAACGTCTACTCTAACTCGTGTGGGCATCGAGTCAAACTGAGTCTGGATAGCAAAGACGGGTATGCCAATCCTCGCTGCTTCAAATCTATGCCAGAATTCACCAGTCGTATTGCTCGGCGAGTGTTGGCGTGCCACTCTCGCGGCAATCAGTGACCAGGTGTTTTCAGTGGCTGAGAATTCTGGATAACGAGGTAAGTCAGGATAGAACAGGCGACATAAAGTCTTGCAGTTTCTTGTTGAAAGGTCACATCACGGAGACGCTGAAGACGGGGAACAGTCACCGCTTGTAACACGACGGAATCGAAAAAAGTGCTCTCCAAGTACCGGTTGTTCAAACCAGAGGTAATCGTCTTGTATACCCAATGGCACACCATACAGTTAGGCCAGATGTTGGTTAGGTATGATGATGACGAATGCAGTCTTGTGGCACTTGTCCTCCTTGGAGCCTTCACACACGGATATGTCCTCGGTGACATTGTTCGCAGAGGGGACACTCGTCTGAATATAGTTCAAAAATGGTTCAAATGGCTCTGAGCACTATGGGACTCAACATCTGACGTCATCAGTCCCCTAGAACTTAGAACTACTTAAACCTAACTAACCTAAGGACATCACACCCATCCATGCCTAAGGCAGGATCCGAACCTGCGACCGTAGGAGTCACGCGGTTCCGGACTGAAGTGCCTAGAACCGCACGGCCACCGCTGCCGGCTGAAAATAGTTTTACGACTTAGTCTCACTCCTGCGTCCAGAGTTGTCGTTGGATGTAAAACTGTCAGTGCGCACCTCTGTGCTGCCACTTCCAGGGAAGCTTCGACAATGACCACTGTGCCGACAGCACGCGATTCTCCAGAAGTCATCGCACTGTCCGTGTTGGCACTTGTCTTGCCCCATTTCTTGACTGAAGATGCCTGAAGTGGGTAGCCGATCCTTCTCGGCCGAGAGAACAATATGTCACTACCTGCAAGCGCTAGTCCCATTGAGATCCTGCATGACGTTGAGAATGGCAAACCGCAATCTGGTTAGGCTGCCATCCTGCCGATGTTGAATCAGTACGCGTGATAATAGACGTTTATCCTTCTTATACGAGGACTAACACAAACTACCACAAAGAAGCAAGTTTGAAATGTGAAACATGAATGAACAACTCGCAGAGTAGTTTTTGTATACATAATGTAAATTGTGGTTCTCCTACTTACATCGTGCCGTTGTGCTGATATTCAAACGATTTTCGTATTTAAGCAAGCAGTACATTTCATGCATTATGAAGTTTGTTGTATGCCATCTTCATGATGATCTAACAGTTTATTATGAGCCTAAACTGCTGAAACGCGACACGCTTGTTTTCAGCCTGAGTTATTATTTCTGTTCGAGGTGGAAAGTGATAATCTGTCAACTCTAGACATGACGCAGGAATACCATATTTATCAAAGATGAGGTGCTGACAGACGTCTCACGTTACATTATTATCATTTCTCGGTCGTCCTCGAAACACGCCGGAAACTAGCATTCAGATTTTCGTACTCATTGATTAACAAAGATTTTTCATCAATTTTTGCCTCGTGGCTCTTCAGTCTTAATTTTACGTAACTACATCAAAACGTATCGTAAAGTGATGACGATGATGTTCGGTTTGTTGGGCGCCCAACTCCGCGGCCATCATCGCCCGTACTAAGTCCCAAATTTTACACAGTCCAATCAAGCCACTGTCACGAATGATGATGAAATGATGAGGACAACAGAAACACCTAGTCCCCGAGCAGAGAAAATCCCCAACCCGGCCAGGAATCGAACCCGGGGTCCCGTGAACTAGAGGCACCAACGCTAGCCACTAGACCACGAGCTGCGGACGTATCGTAAGATGAAGAAGTACTGGGGTACCTGAAGGTAGTGGGACTAGGCAGCTGCTGTTCAAAATATATACAGACTGTTCCGAAACTATTCGTACAAATTAATACAGGGAGTAGAGAAAATCAAAACAAATATATATCGCTAGGGAACATTTAGTCTCTGAAGTCAGCTTATAATGTCAGGGAACATTTTGTTAGTGGTGCTGACTTAAACTGTTGTGTCGTTGTTGCTGATTGGGATTCTGTACTATAATTAAAAACTGTTCTGAGTACGGGTGGTTGTCTGTGAGGTACGCTTGGAAACACACCGATTCATTCGCAAGCATCACCGCCTAGTTACAGCAACGATGACTTCCTTATAAACTCACCGATTCATTTGCAATTCGTACCGCTTTGTGACAACAATAGTGAATGTGAAGCGGTTTGCGTATGCTGAAATGGCTGACATGCATCTGGTATACGTGTCTGTGAATGGAAATTGACGAGCTGCAGTGAGAGACTATCGACAGTGCTTTCCCAACGGACAGGCTCCACAATATCAAACATTCAGCCGTAGCATCGCCTGCTACGTGAAACAGGCACTTTCCGGGCAAGTATGCATGACACAGGTCGGAATCGAACAGTAGGAACTTCCAAAATTGATGACGTACACGATGTATTGCACACATCCTTGGCGTTAGATAGCCTTGTGTGTAATATGTTATATGACCAGCATCTTTATCCTTGCCATTTGTAGCTCATGGCAACAATAGCACCTGAAGATTTTCGCCACTATGTGCAGTTCGCACAGTGATTTTTAAAACAGATTGCCCTGCACACCGTGTTTCCGGCCGAGGTCTTGTACAGCTCATGAAGGCTGTTGCAATATCTACAATTAGCATGTTTGGGCACATGTGTGTCCATGAAGTAATCGAGCTCGTGCTCATCAACAGCGATTCGGTATTAACTTGTGAGCCGGCATTATAGGTGACTGGTTGAGTGGACCACACATTCTTCCATTCCGTCTCAACGAACGGAGATATCAAATCTTCGTAGAACATTTGTTGCCAGAACTGCTGGAGGATGAACGTCTGAATATTCGTGAATCGAGGGCTCAGTAAGGTGGCCCTGTGGCATGGCCAATCAGGTCATCTCGCCTCACGTTTCGTAAAACCCCGTATCATAAATTAAGTGATAAATAATGTCCGCCGGGCGGGGTAGCCACGCGGCCTTAGGCGCCTTGCCACGGTTTGCTCGGCTGCCCCCGTCGGAGGTTCGTGTCCTCCTTCGGGCATGGGTGCGTGTGTTGTCCTTAGTGTAAGTTAATTTAACTTGGATTGAGTAGTGTGTAAGCCTAGGGACTGATGACCTCAGCTGTTTGGTTTCACACAAACTTACAACTATCTTAAAAATAATGTCTGTATATCTATAGCTGTTCGTATATGATGCAGTTGTGTACAGAAAGATGACATCATTAGACAATATTTAATTTGAAGATGATTAGCAATTTCCACAAAGACTGACGTTGGCCCTCAAAACAGAAAAATATAATGTAATGAGTGTGAACAGATGAACATCGTACGAATACGCAATCGATCACTTGCCATTGGAAGCATTTCAGTCAAAAGTAATGAGGAATATCTATGTGCTGTCGTCCGAAGAGCGAGGTAGCAAATTTAGGTTGATACCTCGCAACGCAACCACAAGAAAAGATAGTCGCTGAAAGCTGCATCAATGAATTAGCGACACGCCCAGAAGTATTTCGCCATACCACCGCATCACCTCTTCTACCAGCGGATGCGCACGGTATCGATCAGCCCAATCCGCGATCATAAACTGACAAGAGACCCCTTGAGTGCGAGGTCTCAAAAGACCAAAGATGTTTACAGCATTGAAAGCCCCACATATTGTCCGCCATGCAACAACAATATTTGCTGCTAATGGCAACACGGGGCGGGCCTGGGGGTATCCAGTGTTGAGCACACCATGAGGCTACGGAGCGTAGTTGAACTGGTTTGTCGACAGGTAACTCACAACAGTGCCACAATACTAGCGATGCAGATACAAAGCAGAGCATTGACAACGATAAACAAAGCAAACATTGCATTTTATCTACAACAATAGTTTCCGCTGTTGACATTTTGTCAGAAAGGAACCCAAGGAATTTCGCAGAGTGAGAAAGAAGTGGCAGATGAAATATTACCGTTTCTGCGAGATGAGTCAATGGAATGTGTGTTGGCGTATACGCTCGACTGTGCGGACAATGTACATGAGGAGTACAAGGATGACAATATATGCTTAACAAGAGAAAGTGATACTGAAACAGGTGTTCAGCCATGTTGTTCGTCATCCTTGTCAAACAGGGAGTCACAAATCTCATCTCCAGTGAAATGTAATAAAGGACAACCGTTGTGCAGGAGAGGGTACTAAAGATAATTAAGTAAATGGAAGATCATCCGCAGCATAGTAAAAAACAATTATGAACAAATTTCGAGTAATTCCGCAGCAATATGACCGCGTAGAGCATAAGAAAAACTAAGGATATTCAAGGGTGGACAAGGCGTACTTGTTACAAAAACTGGCGCTTGCGCGTTTCAAGGGTGCTCGATACAATTTACAGGATGTGCATGATAATGACCTACTACGTTATGATCATCAAATTACCTGCGACATAGATTACAGTGATTTCAAGGGAAACAGCGTATGGTTGCATGACTTCAAACAGTGCTACAAAATTGGAAGACGTAAGATAACGAAATTTCAAACAAGGCGCAACTTGACGATGTACAGCAAACTGACAAGTCGGCCTGAAAATTTGGAGATGAGGTAAACAAACTTATAGCATTGTTCAGTAAGGAATTTGTTTTCAATTCCGATCAATCGGGATTTATAGAGGAAATGCACACGAAAGGGTCCTTGGAAATAAGAGGTTCAAAAAATGGCTCTGAGCACTATGGGACTTATCTTCTGAGGTCATCAGTCCCCTAGAACTTAGAACTACTTAAACCTAACTAACCAAAGGACATCACACACATCCATGCCCGAGGCAGGATTCGAATCTGCAACCGTAGCGGTCGCGCGGTTCCAGACTGTAGCGCCTAGAACCGCTAGGCCATTTCGGCCGGCAAATAAGAGGTACCAAGAGAGTTGATGTCTTAACAACTTCGTTTGCAATTATGGTGGCTGTTAATCTGGACGATAAATTGACTCCAAAGTTATTTATTGGGTTGCGAGGAGTTGGAGGTGTCTGTCCCCGATTGTTTCTCTTGTGCGTGATCTTGCAAGGACAATAGGGAATATTTACGTCGCAGCAAGCAAGAGTGGAAAAATGGGGGCCAGAGAACTACAACAATGGTTTGGCCCATAGCTGGTCAAAATAACTAATTTTTGCTTGATTCTTGGTATGTGTATAAAAGTCATCCTTCTTTATACCAAACTATCCCTCTAAAATGTGTGAGACATCGCAGTTCACACCGCATGGAACCAGTGGACAAATTCATCCCCTGGATGTTTGTTTTTTTTCGTGCCTATAAAATATATTATCAAACTATCTGCAGCTACGCTTTAAAGGATAGACAATTTCACGACAAGTTCCATGACAGACTGCTTCGCATTCAGTTGCATGCCATCACATTCGATCATTCTCATCACCCCGTTACACCAATATGATTCTATGCGAATTCTTTAAGCTCGAAATGAACAAAACTCTTATTACAGGCCCCTAGAAATCGGGCCAACACGGCACTGCTGGAGTGAGAGTGAAGCAGCCAATCACAGATCAAGTTCCATGACATAAGGCGATGGTGGCAGCGCGAAACACAAACCAGCTTGATATCATCCCCTGGCAGGTTACAGGGGCTGGTAAGACCCGATGGGTTTCACTTATCATCGCCGGGCCATGCCGGCGAGTAGCGTAAACACACCCACTCAGAAGAGGTCGATTGCAAATCAGTTGTTGAGTGGTATTTGTCAGTATGGATTGCCTTTCCAAATTCCATTAACGAAAAAATTAGTAAATATTCAAATAAGAGTTGAACGAGTCTATAGTCAACACGAGAGCGTCACACATGTTCCCAGTAAATTACTGTTGGAGGCGCTACAGCACACGTGTTGAACCTCATTCACAATACTGCGAGAGCCTACGCTCAAAAATAACTCAGAAAACTCTTTATCTTATAAGATATATTTCGTATAATGAGTGCGACGCTAAAACTAGAGAAATTGAGGCTCGTAGAAACTGGTACCATTCGCAACAGAATTGGCGAGACCTCTCGCCTTATCGTTACGCTGAACTGCACAGCTTCAGTGTCTTTGATCCAGTGTAAAGTGCAAGGAGACGGGGTGGTACCAACATAATACCTATCATGCGTGAAGTCGAAAAACTCTCCCACCATTGTCAGACTGTTTTAGATAATGTGGGAGACTATATTGCTGCTGACTAATTTATCTCTTATGTGTCATAAATAATGAAAAAAAAACACTTTTTATAGAGGTGATCAAAAAGTTTCCATTTGACTGCGTTGCTGCAGCATATTTGCAACGTAGCGCGATTCCGATGCGGATATATAAGCACCGACATGTAGGTAAATGATTGGTGTGGCATTCGTGTCTTTCCGGCGTGCCTACGGTAAATGCAGAACTGTGAAGTAGGGTGACGTTATTACCAAGTGCGACCAGACAGGACAAACGTGCTGTTATTCTTTTCTTGGCTACCGAAGGACAAACACCGGTAGAAATGTATTGGAGAATGAAGAATGTGTATGGGGCAGCATATCTGTCGAAAACCATCGTTGTGTAATAATGGGCTAAGTTCTGTGCTGGGACTTCATTACATGACACGTCGCCATATCGTAAATGTCGTAAAGCAGGAGTTACGTCAACTCAAATAGGAATCCAGCACTTACCCCATAGCCTCGATCTCTCTACATGTGATTATCGAGCCTTCGGTTCATTATAGAAAAGGTCTTAATGGGTCGACTATTCCTGTCGGACGAGCATGTGTAGCAGGCAATTACGGACTTCTTAACGCAGCGGAACATGGTGTTTTATCGGACGGGTATCTTCAACCTATTGAATCGGTGGGATGATTTCCTCAATGCTCAAGGCGATGTTGCCTTACTGGCATACCGATTCTGGACTGTACTATCTTCGAACGGAAACTTATTGTTCGCCCCTTATAGTATGCACTGTAATAATACAAACGAATAACCTATCGTAATATCGTTACGAAAAAAGTAATTTATAATGAAACCAAGTATCTCAAATTGTCACGAATTTGGAGGCTAATATGCACTTTCGCCTTCGAAACCGTTTGTGTTATGTTCAGTCTTCAGTTATACTTAAGTAGCGTTCAGGACTACCACGAAAATATGCAAACGTAGCAGTAGGGGTAGAGGGGTAGATACATAACAAAATCCATTTAACAATTCATTCAGGGTCACAATTAATTTAATACAATTGACAGAAGACGAAAAAGCAGGCACGTACAAGTGTGCAATTCAGCAAGTTTTTCACTTTTAGAACTACAGGATACAGAATTGAGGTGGTGATAAAACTAACGAGGGAAAAGTTGTCTTGAGATTTCTTTACTGATTGTCGATCTGACTGTTAGGTGTTCTTTCACAGAATAGGTAAAACTCTTGTCTGCATAGAGATTAGAACCGGAAACTAAAGCAGTCTTCTCATTTACTGCTAAGCTAGCATAAAACTGTAGAAGACACAGTTTCCTTGTTGTTCCAATGATAGTTGACACGGACAATTCACAAAATATATGGGAAAGCAAGTTGCTGTTTCTGTTGAAAACGAGCTTCCTGTGCTCGAAAACATAAATTTTCTACCTCTAAGTCATTCCTTAAGTGAGAACTTGACCTAAATGACAAGAAAATATCTAGTAAATTTACCAGGGTAATTCTGACCAAACCATAAAGTAAATCGATGATCGTATGGTTACAAAACGCATTCTACAATCTTTCCAGTTCTCTATTAGACTAGACAGGTAAACAATGTTCGATCAGCCGATGTGAATCTTTAGCACTTCAAAGACACGGCAGCGCTGGTTGCCAACACGTAGACAGGGAGCAGAAATATCTAGTATATAGGCCGGTGGGTTTTTCGCATTTCTCTATGATTTGGGCCTAAAGTCTAGTTGTGAATAATATCCAGATGCAGCGACCGCAACTCGAATAGCAAAAATAAAGAGCAAGGGAAATTATTTGGGCTGCTCTCCTCTTCATTACCTTTTATAGCAGATTTTGTTTTTCTCAGAAGGACAAATAAGTAAGGAGATTCTTCAGATCACCTCGGAATAACTTGAAAAAGTTTAATATTACTTAGCCAACGAATTTAGATTAAATGAGGCTGTTGAAATAAATTAACCACTTCAAGAGCAAACCAATATTGTTGCCTTCGTAAGTATCCCGTTTTGAAAGCGCCCCTACACAGCTAACAAACGTCAAATGGATGTCACTGAAGGTCTCCTCGAGCCGTTTTAGACACTTACTTTGATACGCGTAAGTCGAGGACGTGGCGGGACGTGACGGCCACCCGACAGTATCGTCTTAGAAGACCTGGTGCGATGCAACATGTCATCTCACAAACTGACGTAATTATACCATTATTGAAAACGAAATGTAACCGGATGCTGATCAATTCCCTTTGTATTGGTACCAAAAAAATAGCTTAGATACGGAGCACCAGCCTCGAGTTGACCTGCGAAGAGAGGATAAACAACTTACCAGTTCTATACCACCGAAATCTCTGTGGAAGTCAGATTAGCTTCACATTGAACCGGAAACATGCACCGCTTCCAGTTTCCATGCAACACCCAACTAGCACCCTGCAGTTTCATTGGAAAGTGTAACCAGCAATGGGAACCCGTTATAAGTCGCTCTTTCACCGAGTATAAACTTAGCTTGATGAAAGAAGGATAAGAAGGATGGAAATAAAGGGTCACCTATGTTGTCTTAGGTGCTAACACTCAGTAGTTCCCGAAAAAATGACAGTCAAAGTTTTGATGTGACTTCATCAGTTTGGCCACATGGCATTAAGCCAAACTTAGGAGCACGGTTTCGAGTGTTTGCGCTCCATTTAGATATCCAATTGTGTGTTTTTTTTTTCTTTTGTCGTCATGGACGCATGTAACATCAATGATATCCGTACCTCATTCGAATGACGCCGATCGGCGGCCAGTCAGCATGCATTGGGCTTTCATGGGCTGGACGAGGAGCTCGTCTCCTGTTTTGCTTAAATTTTAAAGTCAGATGAGTACTCACCACACATTCTGAATTGCTTACCACCAGCATACGCCCAGAAATGCCATGCCACCGTTCACATGATTGCACCGTATTATGTGAATCTTCTGTCGCTTCTTCGTAGAACATCATAATTATGAATGAAAACCCGGTTTCACGCATGTTGTTCTGTATATTGTAGAACACACGTAAGACGCGGGTTTACATCCACAATTATTATGGAAATAGCCGTCTTGAACGCTAAATAAATTTCTTCACTTATTACGCCGCTTTCGCTATTGCCATCATTAGATATTAAAACAATTTTTGAATTTGCCAAACAAGGTTCTGTGTTAATATCAAAACCTGTGCCTTCTCGGGGCGTCAACTAACAACTAGCAGTAATTATTATGATTGCACCGTATTCCGGATTATGTTGCGTAGCTGAAACCGCTATTTTTCTTTAGTTTAATGGCTAGCTGATTTTCTGTTCTCACAGTCCCTATGGCAGATGTACCAAAATTATCTGTGGTAATTAGCTACAACCAGTGTCAACTTTACATCCTTTATTGATTTCTCCTGTTAGCGTATGTTCAAGTACAGCTTCTCCGCAGTATTTTAGTTCAAATTCAGAACTACAGTATTTACACTTTGAACTGACCAGCGAATAGTGAAGACTATCTGAAATGAGATATAGAGCTGACTTGTCATGTTCCACCTGGAACGTATTTGGAGAGAAACTTTGTTACTCAAAAGAGAGATGACTTGTTTTGAACACCGTAAAAACACGAATTCGGTGACTGTTTGATTATGGCTAACATTCGTTAAACGTACACGGTCCAGTCATATTAATATGACCACCTGTCAAAAGCATGTATAGCTACCTTTTTCAGCGCGGATCGCTGCGAGCCGTGCAGGAAAAAAGTCAGTGAGATTATGGAAGGTTCCGACAGGAATGTGAAGAAACCCGACTCCAGTACCGTGGCCAGCTGCGTTAGGTTTCTCAGTTGAGGATCGATGGCGCAAAAAGCCTTATCGAGGTGGTCCCACAGATTCTCGACTGGGTTTAAATCCGGGGAATACGGTGGCCACGGGAGTACGATAAGGTCATGCTGGTGCTCCACGAACCACGTACGTACACTGCGAGCTGTGTGACATGTTGCATTGTCCTGCCGGTAGATGCAATTGTGCCGAGGAAAAACAAAATGTATGTTGGAGTGATGCATGGATAGATGAATAGAAGTGTTGATCCATTGCGCCTTCCAGAATGACGCGACCACCCAAGGAATGCCACGAAAACATTTCCCAGACCATAACGCTCCCTCTTCCAGGTTGGACTCTTCCGACGATTGTTGCGAAGTGTTAGCTGTCAGACATTTCACACCGTACACGCCAATGGCCATCTGTCTGAAGGGGCATAAAACGTGGTTCATCTGAAAGGCCACCTGTCACCACTCAATGGACGTCCAGTTTCGGTACCGGCGTCTCCGATGAGCAGCAGTCAGCATGGGTGCATGAACCAGGCGTCTGCTTGGGAGGCCCATCGCAATAAAGTTTGCTGAACGGTCGTTGAGCAGACGCTGTTAGTAGACCCTTGGTTCACCCGGGAGGTCAGGTGCTCAAAAGCTGCACGTCCATTCTCCCGCTAACATCTCTCCAGCCATCGGTTACTCCTGTCATCTATGACGCGTTGTACACCACAGTTGCGTCGGTACGTGTTTTGGATAGCGCCATTTTGTCATGTACAGTATGCTTCAACCACGACGGCACGGAAACAGTTTACAAACTTAACCGTCTAGAAAATGCTTCCAACATTGGCCGGAGAGCCAATTGTCTCGTGCCCTTCTGGACGTCACACACAGATCGCTTCGTTTCGGCATTACGACAAAGCGTGGACTGTCTGCAGCCTGCAGCCCCCCACCCCCGGCCTACTCTCCATCCCGACTGGCATTATATGCCCTCCACTATCAGCGCTGCCACCTGCAGTCTGTGAGTGGTTATTACATGTTGACGTCTAACATAGGCGGTGATCACATTAATGTTACTGGACCATGTATAACGCTGTTCAAACGGTAGAATGTCGTTTCTTCAAAGGTCTTTCAGAAGAAGTGACATAATTATTGTTCTAGACAGTTGCTTATTGATCACTAATAACATTACGACCACATCTGCACTATGAGAAAGAAACGAATGTAGGTCGTGCGAGAAGGGGGGCCATGGAGGCGACTCACCACGTTTTTAGTACATATCGAAAACAAACAACTATTGATAAATAAGGAGCTGTACATCTTTGTCCCGTGTAACTCGAGGTACAGCCAAAGACAAAAATAATATGTGAGACTATGTGTGGTTAACTGACTGCAGAAGCTGACTGAAAAGAAGACTGTAGTGAGGGATTCTTATCTCACTGTTTATAGCCTATACTAGACTCCCGAGCATTTTACCCTTGTTCGAGGGTTTCTTTTTAAGATCCAATTGGTCGCGAAATGGAAACCGGAGTGAAAATAAAAAATGAGTTATATGTAACATTTAACTACACCTTCCAGCTACTTCTCTACGTAGCCGCCGCTTCAACTTAAACATTTACCATAGCGTTGTATCATCTTTCCAATATACTCGTCATAGAAGACAGCCGCCATTTATCTATGCTGCTCTGCAGTGCGTTGTCTGTACCAAAATTCTGTCCTCATAGCCAGCGGTTCATGTGAGCAGAGATGTAAATCGGAGGCAAATAAGTCCTTGCTGTATGGTTGGTGATAAAACACTTGCCACTGAAAACGCTGTAGGAGCGCTTCTTTGTTGCAACTGCAATGAGAGGCCCAGTCTTATCATGACAGACAGTGCCTGATGATAACACTCCTCTTCAATTGTTCTTTAAAGGCTATCGAAGGAGGGCTGAACTAGATCATCATTCCCTGACTGACTGGATCGCGAACGTCTGTACGTCCTGCTTCAAAGTTTCTGTATCATTGCCGTACTCCAATAAATGAAACAACTCATATAACACAAATCTTCACAAGAATTCCATGCTTAGGAACAGTATCACCAAAAATTACTCACTTATTTAGAAATAACAATACAAAATATCTTTCTACACAAACAAAGAACTTGGCTACTACTTCCCTAACAAAGTAAACATAATCACCCCAGTAACAGAACACAGTGGAATACATAATTTACAGTGTAACAGATTCCCTGCATTCCACCATAGGCAAAACAGGAAGACCTTTCCATACACTTTACAAAGGACACAGTGATACTTTGAGGCTCAACCACTTTGATAAATCGTGATAGCTAAACTATGTACCTTAAAAGACACCGACTAAGTGACAGTCATAACAGTCTAACTATCCTCCACACAGAAAATAAAGATAGAAAACTTGATCATGTAGAACAATTAGGAATACTATTACACAAAGAAAAATTTTCCGAAAATATGTTAAATGGAGAAACAGAGTTTAAAAACCACAAGTTTTTTCAGGAATTTTAAAAATTTACTTTCTTTTAAAGAAACAAGTATTCAATACTTGCAAGCATTTCAAAACATAAGATCACATCTTATACCAACACAAATAATTGTTATGTTATGACATCTATGTATAAATAACGATGTAACATATTTGTATCATATTAGAAATAATGATACCTACGTGTATGTGGAAATGCAACACCTTTACGTTACGGTATTCTTTGACTTATTTGGAGTGTGTTTACAAATATTCTGTGAGACGAAAAGTATGTACATGTATATAAATATGTCTACTCATACTGTACTTAAAAACCATGTAACTGCTCATGGGTACAGTAATTTTTTGGTTTTGTCTTAGTTTTGTAAAAATGTAGTGACAACGTGCCATTTTGTACCATGTACTCTTAAGAAGGCAAATAGAACGCAAATTCAAAAACAAGTGTAGACTGATGGAGCACCTGAAGATGAGCGTCCAGGGCTCAAAATGTATCGTGTACTTAAATTAAAATCACAATTTGTGAATGAAGGCGGTTTGTTTTTTTGTGATACGGAAGTAATAGTCACGGAAGTAAAACTGACAACCATGAATAAAATTAAAATATACCTCAAAAATTGTAAATGAACGTTCCTGAAACACAGGCACAGACAGTGTCTGTTTCCCATCTTTGTCTGTTCGAGCTAATGCTCTATCTGTAATGACCTGATGTCCAAACATCTAGCCTACGATTTATTTTGATCTGAGTACGATGAAATGCAAGCGAGTTCCCCGATCACTTTTTTTAAAATTTATTTATCCGGTCGTTGCGTGATGCTATCTAGCCATGACAAAGTATATTTATCCATTTTTTGCCCTAGTTAACACAATCTGAAAAGGCACATTAATGTAATTAAGACAGTTATCCCTCTTATATTAGAAAGCAGCGCATGAGTGTAGCTTGAAATTACCAGACTAGGAGTTATTTTCAGAACTTTCACATTAAGGCCATCTGTATTCCGCTGATCTGACCAGAATTTTTTTTAGCACTGTAGACAATATGTTTATATAATAATCTAGAGCTGAATACCTTTCACAAGAGGCTAGATACCTAACTGTAGGGACATAAACGTGGATGATACTGCAGATTATCTCCACATCCATCCTTCGGTGGCCGTCTTGGTGTTCAAAGAACTCTTTAAGACCTGGATATCCGTTTCTTCCAAAAATGGGTAGAGGTTTTCCTGCTTTCGTCGATGCCGTATAAAGTCTGTACCACTGTCTTTCGACTCTTGAGCATCTCAGCATGACTTGGTTTGAGATCCGTAAAAGCAACTATAAACGTCTGTGCTGGCGCTCGTATGTGTGGAGAAATTCTGTTATGGCTGGCTCTGAGCACTATGGGACTTAACATCTGTGGTCATCAGTCCCCTAGAACTTAGAACTACTTAAACCTAACTAACCTAAGGACATCACACACATCCATGCCCGAGGCAGGATTCGAACCTGCGACCGTAGCAGTCGCGCGGTTCCAGACTGAGCGCCGAGAACCGCTAGACCACCGCGGCCGGCAAATTCTGTTATGTCCAATAGATGGTAGGTAATGTTTGAATCCCATTTATGATATACTATTAATCTCTTGGAACTTTGAGAATGATAGATGGTAAGGATGTCAGGGTATTGCGAGTTATCTCATACTTCCCGTCAATCAGTTTGAAAGTCATGACAGGAAACACACTTCAGGACGAACGTATTCTTTATACAAGCCGTTACACAGGTCTGTGGTTGCAGTCGTATGCAATGAGAAACATTAATTTCGGTCTCACTAGATGTTACAGTTATCGTGGAAGAAAAGTGTGGACTAAACTAAAATCATTGCTGACCACATACAGCAGTCAGTGTTGATGTCTTTCTTATCCGCGAAATATTTTCCAGCACGATAGTTGCCCACACAAAGAGGATTTACTATGCTGCAGTGAGATGAGGAGCATTACTTTAAATTCCAGTTCAAGTATTATCCTGGCAGTATATCGTGCATAATCAGTAAATGTGGAATGACACTGAATTCTAAGTCTGAGCTTACTGAAAGATCCACTCCTAACAAAAGAAAATTGAGTCACTTAAGCTTTACTACTACTCACTACATCCTAACGTATTTTAAATAATATCAGTATCCTTTTACCACGAACTTCAGCTGCTTTGCGTGTGATTAATGGACAATGACATTGTTAGATGGTTATAATATTCCGGCTGTTCCGTTGATATGGTAGGGGAGGATACTGTACCTTAGTATACATGTCACACTTTCCCCCATAACCAGCCCTGTAATAGAAGTTTAATAGATATTCTTATTACATTTTAAATGAGGGCATTCACTTTTTATGTGCTGCAGTGTTTTGCTGATATTACAAATACTGCTTGGCGAAGTTAAGGTTTCTCCATACATGAAAACACCTTACAAGGTAGAACATGTTCGTGTACCTAACAACAAATATTCTGTTGTAATTTAAAAGCGTTGCAGTCGAGAAGATCTTGTCATTACTGTATTTAATGGTCTATCTCTTACATTATTATCCGCTACACCCCAGCAATCAGTAAATGAAACCAAATTAAGCAGAAGTATGATCGAAAACCAATTACAACTCAACACATTCTGAATTAGAAACTATTAGAAACCAACTCAAATTTCCATTTCCAAGACAGGTAAAATTGTTAATACTTTAAAGAAACTCATTTCATTTGCAAATATCACATACTCCATAGTAAAAGACCTTCTTCTGTTTCAAGGTACAAAATGGTGCACGACTGACGAAGTCTGGTTTTCTTTCCAAGTGTAATACAAACAGTTCTAAAAAAATATAATGTTTTACATACTATAAAATTCTGTACCTCAAGAATTAACAACATATTCCAGATAGCTTTAATATATTATACAACACTTAAATGCGTAGAGCTAGTTTAATACGGATCGGTTCTAGACGCTGCAGTCCGGATTCGCGCTGCTGCTACGGTCGCAGGTTCGAATCCTGCCTCGGGCATGGATGTGTGTGATGTCCTTAGGTTAGTTAGGTTTAAGTAGTTCTAAGTCTAGGGGACTGATGACCTCAGATGTTAAGTCCCATAGTGCTTAAAGCCATCTGAATCATTTTAGAGCTCGTAATATCTACAAATGCTGCACACAACACAACCTCACACAAAGCTACAACAAGAACTGTAGAAAATGGCTGAAACTGCTTACAGATGTCTGTAGCGCGGATTCCTTCAAGTGATTCTAAAATCAATCACTGAATTAAAGTACTGGCCAAAAAAACAACCTAGGTACACTATCCTATGGGTACACCACTCGCTACTACACTCTTCCTTCATTTCTCAGTCATGTTACCAATAACAGATGGTGAACTCGTCTGCATACCATATAACCAAATTCTGAGAACTTCAGAACCTTGGAATATTTTTAGCACTTAATTGAAAAACGAATGAAGGAATGTTAATGATTAATGATCTGTTAACTTCGCTGTCCCTGAAGAAGGAACGCTAGTTCAAATGTGTAAAGGTGATGAGCTCTGAAACTTCCTGACAGGTTAAAACTGTGTGCAGGACACACACTCGAACTCGGGGCCTTTGCTTTCGTCGGCGCAGCACTTGCCTGCGACAGGTAAAGGTTCCGAGTTCGAGTCTCTGTCCGGCACACCGTTTCAATTTTCCAGGAAGTTTCATATCAGCGCACACTCCGCTGCAGAGTAAAATGCTCAAATGTGTGTGAATTCCAAAGGGACCAATTTGCTTAGGCTATCGGTCCCTAGACTTACACACTACTTGGTTCTTATGCTAAGAACAACACACACACCCATTCCCGAGGGTGGACTCGAACCTCCGGCGAGAGGGGCCACGCAGTCCGTGGCCCGACGTCTCAAACCGCGCGCCCAGCCCGCGCGATGCTGCAGAGTGAAAATTTCATTTAGATGACGAGGGCTTTTCAAAGGAAATATTCGGATTTCGCTTGATGTGAGTTAGGCATGAGAGATTTGAACCCTCGTGTGGCGATGGAGCCTTTATTGCCTAAGCCACTGAGCCACGCGGATCACGCTTAATTAACACTGCAGTTAGAAATAAAATGCGCTTCTCCGTGCAAGCTACAACCTTAGGACTGCACGCGTACGGTAAGAGGCCGAGATTGATGGAAGTTCTGTGCAACTTAAAATTAGCAGCTACGTTACGTAAAGATGCACCGATGCGCAGTAATGACAGCCATTTGCTTGGTCGAGTAGAGCGACAACGTCTGTGGCCCAGTGGCATGTAGGCTGGCGGAGGGCGACGTGACGTGACCGGGGCTGTGCGATTAACTCCCGTCATGGCAGGTTGTTTTAATCAGGCGGAGTGGCCGAGCCGCCGCGACTTCTCCCCTGCTGCCGCGGCTCGCACCCATGTCGCCTCACAAGTGATTTCACTGCTATTCGCAAAGAGTCCAATGTTTCTGGTTCTAAAACATAGATAGCGACCACAAGCGATACTACAATTCCTGTACCGTCTGGAAATATTCATGTGCAATACCATAATCTTTGCAGTGTCTCATTTCACTTACCTCATGGCGTTACGGAATAGTTTCATATGTTGTCTAGCAGAAAGAGTAAAAAGTAACTTGAGGGACAAGAAACGCATAAAACATGGAAACCCCGCGATCCGACCCTGAAGACCACGCGATTGTCGACTGGCTGCCGTGTCAATCTCAGTGATTCGTCATCGGATGCTGTAAGGGCATGGGGTCAGCACAACGACACTCCCAGCCAACGAACGTATACTAAGAAAAAGAATTTTAAGAGTAATAATCTTTTTGTAATTTAAAAATTTATTTCATTTTTCACTTCTGATTTTACACTATCATTGTAATCTCCCATTAACAAAGCAAGGGAATTCCAGTAGTTTAATTTTATGAAAACTAATGACTAATGTTGCTTAATAAAAAAATTGGGTTGTTGATGACGAACGCAACCAGCCACAATTAGTTTCAAATAGCATTATTATTATGCCATGGCCGGTTTCAGTATGGTAATGACATAAAAATAAATCATATAAAAACGATGTGTCACTGCGTCTTTCAATTAGATCCTGAATGAGTAAATTAACAAAATTAGATGTTTAGCTATTTACAGCTGTAGTGCTTATTAGTCAAATAATTTTGGAGTCAATGGTCGGACAGGGCACCAATTGATTTTTGCTGAAACGGAAGACGAACGGGGGTTGTAGCTGCTCGTGAAAGTAGGACTTCCGCAAGGCGCTCGATACAGTTTCCCACAATCGTTCAATGAACAAAGTAAGAGCATATGGACTATCAGACCAATTGTGTGATTGGATTGAAGAGTTCCTAGATAACAGAACGCAGCATGACATTCTCAATGGAGAGAAGTCTTCCGAAGTAAGAGTGATTTCAGGTGTGCTGCGGGGTAGTGTCGTAGGACCGTTGCTATTCACAATATACGTAAATGACCTTGTGGATGACATCGGAAGTTCACTGAGGCTTTTTGCGGTTGATGATGTTTTCGAGAGGTTGTAACAATGGAAAATTGTACTGAAATGCAGGAGGATCTGCAACGAATTGACGCATGGTGCAGGGAATGGCAATTGAACCTCAATGTAGACAAGTGTAATGTGCTGCGAATACATAGAAAGAAAAATCCTTTATCATTTAGCTACAATATAGCAGGTCAGCAACTGGAAGCAGTTAATTTCATAAGTTATCTGGGAGTACGCATTAGGAGTGATTTCAAATGGAATGATTATATAAAGTTGATCGTCGATAAAGCAGATGCCACACTGAAATTCATTCATGCAGTCCGAAAACGAAGGAAGTAGGAAGGAAGTACACTTGTTCGCCCACTGCTTGAATATTGTTCACCAGTGTGGGATCCGTACCAGATAGGGTTGATAGAAGAGAGAGAGAAGATCCAACTGAGAGCAGCGCGCTTCGTTACAGGATCATTTAGTAATCGCGAAAGCGTTACGGAGATGATAGATAAACTCCAGTGGAAGACTCTGCAGGAGAGACGCTCACTAGCTCGGTACGGGCTTTTGTTGAAGTTTCCAGAACATACTTTCACCGAAGAGTTAAGCCGTATATTGCTCCCTCCTACGTATATCTCGCGAAGAGACCATGAGAATAAAATCAGAGAGATTAGAGCCCACACACAGGCATACCGGCAATCTTTCTTTCCACGAACAATACGAGACTGGAATAGAAGGGAGAACCGATAGAAAAAATGGTTCAAATGACACTATGGGACTTAACATCTGAGGTCATCAGTCCCCTAGAACTTAGAACTACTTAAACCTAACTAACCTAAGGACATCACAGACATCCATGCCCGAGGCAGGACTGAAGCGCCTAGAACCGCTTGGCCACCGCGGGGAGAACCGATAGAGGTGCTCCAAGTACCCTCCGCCACACACCGTCAGGTGGCTTGCATAGTATGGATGTAGATGTAGATGGAGATGTAGATGTAGGAAACGAGTAAAAAAATTACAACACCAAGAAGAAGTTGTACGACATAAACGAAAGTTGCTAGGCGCGTTTCTACATCTGAAAGATGGTGTCTATACAAATATCGCGCCATTCGCGTAAAAATGGCGCTAGTAGCGCAACTTTGAGAATACAAATCATGTTTGCTTTAAGTACACGCTGTAACGGTTGTGAGCGTTAGTTACCTTTGGGATTAGACGTGGTGAATTGATGTTAGTCAAGAATGCATTTACGGCGACGAAGACGTCATTATCAGCACCTCACTGAGTCCGAATGAGGCCGTGTAATATTGCTACGAGAAGCTGGATGTTCCTTCTGCGATACTGCTGAAAGACGTGCCAGGAATGCAGTCACTGTACATGACTGCTGGCCGCGGTGGTCACGAGAATGTTCGGTCGCAAGAAAGCCGGGGTCCGGACGGCGACGTGGCACTAACGAGCGGGATGACCGTTGTGTTCGGCATATGATTCTGGCGCATCGTACTGATCTGCAGCAGGAATATGAACAGCAGTTGGCATCACAGTGACACAACGAACTAGTACGAACTGGTTACTTCAAAGACGGCACCGAGCAAGACGCCCTGTACCGTGCATTCCACTGCCCACAAACCACCACCATTTACGACTTCAGTGGTGTCAAGCAAGCACTCATTGGAGAGCAGGGCGGAGGTCTGTTGTGTTTTCTGATGAAAGCTGATTCTGTCTTAGTGTCAGTGATGGCCATGTATTGGTTAGAAGGAGGCAAGCTGAGGGCTGCAATCAACCTGTCTGCATGCTAGACACACTGGAGTGTTTAGGAGTACTACACCTGGAATTATGAGTGCGATTTCGTACGACAGCAGGAACTCTGTCGTGGTTATACCACACACCTTGACTGAAAATTTGTACGGCGGTCTGCTGTTTCGAGTTGTTGTGGTGCCATTCATGAACAGCAGCCCCGGGCGTGTTTTCCAACAGGATAATGCTCCCCCACAGACCGCTGTTGTAACCCAACATGCTCTACAGAGTGTCGTTAAATTGTCTTGTCCTGCTCGATCACCAGATCTGTCTCCAATCGAGCCGATATGGGACATCATCGGACGACAACTCCAGCGTCATCCACCAGCAGCATTAACCGTCTTTCTATTGACTGACAAGTGCAATAGCCGTGGAACTCCATCCCACAAACTGGCATCCTCGTCCTATACAACACAATGCCTGCATGTTTGCATGCTTGCATTCAACATTCTGGCGGCTACACCGTTTATTAATGTACCAGCATTTTACATTTTCAATGGATTATCTAGTGCTTACAGTAACCAGTGATATTGCAACGTTTATTACTTAAGTATGTTACTTAGACAAATGTATTCCCAAACCTTCATTACTCTACAATAGCTGTTATATGGTATAGCATTTTTTTGCGTCTGGGTATGTTAAATATATCCAGATCAAGAATACAAGTTTCAGCATTTATGGGACGTGAAGCTATTAGGTCGAAAAAGTCATGAATTAACAATCGGCGGAGCCAGTTAACATATTCATTTATTTTAGGTGTGGTATTACTTGCACATCAAATGCTGATGCGAACAGAAAACTGCAGAAATTGCAGTGTCTATGTGATAAAATCAAATAGCTTTTAAAAGTCACAGAATAGATACATCGTTTAAACTTTTTAAAGTAATGGCAGTGTCAATGTTGTTGTATGTTAAACACATACTAAACTAAAAATCAAAAGGACAGAAAGTGCAGCGATGAGGGGCTGATCGGAGCAGTTGTTTGCTATACATTACATGATAGGAATAAAAATGAAGATATTAGGGTATAATTAAACATATTTCATTTGTATGAAAATACAATGAAGTAAAGTAATTAATGGAAAGACCATGTACCATTAATACATGAAAACATATTTTCAGCGTCACTTCTTAACTATAACAAAAATAATGAAGAAAGAACTTCGGTCGACCAAAGAAAAGATAAACAGAGCAAAAGACACGAGGTTTAATCTTTAGTATTGATGAATTTATCGAGATACATGGAATTTGAGAGTAATGTCAGCTTTCCTTTTATTTAAAGAGAAAGGAGGATTTAGATACATCCTATTGGTTGTTTAACGAAGAAGAGAAGTATTGGATAGACATTTCGTCTAGATCGAGATCATTAGAGACGAAGCCAACACAACGTCTGGATAAGAAAGTGACAGAAAACTAGTTGTGGTGTCATTGAATGAAATTTACGGCATTCAGCTGAAGTGATTTAGTCACATGAAGACAAATGAAATGAGTCAGACAGGAGTTGGAACGCTGCTCCTTCCCAACACGAGGACGTAGACGTAACCACTGTTACATTTCGCTCGGTGTTCTTGAATTTCACAGATGTGCTTATCTCGTTAAGATATGGCAGTCAATTGTAGCTATAGATGGAGATGGTGCAATGATTAAACACATAGAGTGCTTTCGGAACCGACTGAGTTCATTCAGTGGTCCAGATACTGGAGTCATATACAGGAGATACAAGATTCAAATACTCTTCTGGCCTTCCAGAATCAGGTTTACCTGGTTACCGGAACATAAGTGGAAACATTACTAATTTACCTATCCTTCCTTATTCAGTTAAAGCATGTGCTTCTCCTGTTACAGATTTAACGTCGACTTACACGGAAGTCTAATCTCCAACCGTCATCTTCTCGTAATTGGAGGAGAGCAATTGAAATCTCCGTCTAATCATTCTTAATTAGGATTTTCGTGATTTCGCTAAATAACTCCAAGTGAATTCTGGGATGGTTACTGCTACAAGATACCTATCTGTATTCTTACGTGATGGTCTCCAATCCACGGCAGTGCTCCGTCGCTCAAATTACCTTGGCGTCTACGGGACGTGTTACTCTAAACAACTTTTCTTAATTAAATTTCTTGTTTTAGTTTTTCTTTGGTTTAGTGTTCAATGGACAAACAAGTACTTCATTCAGAAGTACGAGCTCCTACAGGAATGAGGAAAAAATGGTCAGTCTTCCTTTAAAAAGCCATTCTACCATTCTCCTAAGATGAGCTATAACTCACACAGAGGATTTAGATCATCGCTAATGAATAAAACACAAACTAAAGACGTACGTATTTCTAGCAACTAAAATGGTTTCTTATGTCAAGCGAGGATATTAGCAGTTCTGGTGCTTTTCATTCATTCTTTCTGTTCACCTGGAGACTAGGTTTCAAACAGCTACGGATGATTTTAGAGCACTAGGAGATAATCTAACTGACATACTCGTATTTTTATCTGTAACTGTCATGACGTACATTTTTTACGAAAATCCTTACTTTGTGTAAACGTAGGAATATATAATTACGTACAAAGAACATATATGAATTTAGGCTACCTTGCAGCTTGGCATGAAATGCTGGGAGGAAATATTCTCCGTTTCCTAGACACATCAGTGTTGAAAAGAATGTGAAGGAATTGCTTCGATCATCTTCAATAGAAAGCATATCTTTATCAGGCACGATATGTTTTTATGCGCGTAAATCAAATCCATCGTAAATCATGGAGATGACACGGGGTTGCAGAATGACATGACACACTTAAACCGATGAACAATATATGCCAGCTTCACTACCGCTATCGTTGTTTTCTTTTTTGCTAACTACTCTGCGTTTTCCCTGCAATGATCGACTGTTCCCATATAGTACTGAGTACGTAGCCGCTGTCGTAGTACAGACGAATAGCTGAGAGGCACGTGTATCTTGCACATTAAGATTCAACAATGATTCCGTCAAAGACGTTGGCATACTCTTCGCATGCTATGTGGTTTGTAAATTCCATGCTGTCTTTGAGAGTTACAACGAATTCGCCGACTCGGGACAACAGAGAAACTTCATTTGAAAAGATGGCATTCCTTTCAAATAACTTTGATGGTACTTTGTAACTAATTTTCGGGATTCATCAGACTTTTAAGTCGGAATTGGCCTATTTCGGCGTAACCTGCTCATATTAGTGTCAAACACTGATCATTCTAGCTACACGTATTTTCCTTAGCTTCATCCCTTGGCTTCATGTGGTCGGTATGGTAAACTGGATTTAGCAATATTAGTGGTAGATGATGGTTTGGTGCCTTTTCTCTAGCGACTCCTTCTGTACCGGTGTACCCTATCTACCGCATTGCATGCGAAGATGGAAGAACGTATTGAAAATGCTTGCTAATAGTGAAACTGAGACAGGGGGTGGGTAACAGCCCGGTAATTACCTATTCGGCTAAAAACAATATCCAGTCAGGTCGGCATAGAAGTTATCGCCGTTAATCCACTGGGCAGAGACTCATTGATTCCTACCAGCGCGATTTAATACAGCGAAAAATGTCAGCTTAAATTTCATTGCCAACACAGCGGTACCAACAGTCAAAAAATGGAACATTTATTTCATGAATGCGTAAAAATATAGTCAGCTCGTCTTCTTCTTTGTTTTTCATCTTATTATTTTTTTTGACATCGAGACAGCACTGAGGTCCATCCACTGCTTTGAGACACAGAAAATATCGAAACTAACAATCTTGATATAAACGCTAAATTACGTAAAGATTGATTTTCAATATTGATGCAAGAATACGTACCTTCGTCGCTAGTGTGCCGCTAACTATAAAAAGGATGAAAAATTTTCACCTATCAGCAACAAAATTTCGGAGGGGGACCTTACAGTTAAAATACCTCATGGAGTGATACATAGAGAAATGAAATACTGATCCGATTTATGCTGTGGAGGCATTACAGAGGTATAGGGACTGGACCTGTCCGACAGAGCAGGCACCACACATATACAGCAATAATATATATGCGTTTTGACGGTAATGGTAACTTCAGTGTGGATGCACGCTGTGTTTGAACTCTTGCGGTAATCAGATAAAGCTGCGAGCAATGAGGATGATGGACGGTGGATGCTACATGTATAGCGTACGACAAGTTATGAATTTGGGTTGGACGGAAAACGTGTCCGATAGCCGAACGTGTAGAAAGTCTGCCTCGAGCCGCGTGGCGAGCGGTCACTTAGCAGAGCTCTCTGTGACCGTTCCTCGCGAAGCAAGCTTGTTTACTTCGCTGGCTGCAGTTTGTAATTGTATACTGTAAGTGTGGTATTTTGTTTGAATTCTGATACTGAGTACTGTTTGGAGGTTGATGATTGCTTGTTCTGTGTGTTGTTTTTGTAGAGATACCATCAAACTATCGTCCAGACGTGAATGTCCTAAGCGTAGTTCGCTTGAAATTCATAAGTTTTGAACGGAAACGGCAGGAATCTCCTTAGAGATATCATTAGAATTCTAGTGTCGCAGATTGTTGCAGCCATTTATGTGAAACTGAAGGATCGCAAATAGTGCAGTCTAATTGAAGAAAAATGTGGAGATATCTTAAAGTTCACGCACATGGATGAGAACATTAGCTAAGTGAAAGCGTTGCATGCAGGAATTGGTTCTCGTACTATGCGAGTAGTATTCGAACAGCGTTTCGAAGTTCCTCCGGACTATTTTAGTTTGGTGCTTAGTCCATGTGGGAGTGTATTTTGTTTTTGAGGAGAAGATGAGTATCGGTCTTCCACTGCCAGTACTTAACGGTGTTCTCGGCTGAAAATTGATTTAATGAAACTAGACATGCGATCTACCAAAAATACGGTTCGGTAGTTTTGGTACACTACATACATGCCGTAGTATTACCGGTAGTATTGGTAGCATTGGTATGGAAAGAAACATAAATGAATCTGCAAGAGAGAGACTGGGAGCCGGAGACTTCTCTTTGTTTTGTTTGTTTGTCTAATTGTTTGATTTGTACACAAATATGGCTGCACAGCATTCAGTGTTTGTCCATTGTGTATTTTATATCCTTATTCACTATAAATTGCATTTTATAAGTAATAAATATTAGATGATGGCGTAACTTCTGCTCCTTTACGTAACCAAAGGAATACTTTTGATGCAAGAACATTTTACACGCATAGACATAAAAATATATGTTACTATTGTTTCATTTTGTATTCAATATGTATTGTCATCTGTGACTTTCCAGAGCACGTACGTGCCGAGTTGCCACGTCGTCATGTGGCTCAGCTTCCGCCCAGTGACGACGCAGCTTCCCTAGCCGCTCATTATGGTCAAATGTAAGAATTTCCTATTATTATTGATAACTGCGAAAGTTGTTTATAAATAACAGATACATGATTTTTATAAGCTCGACGAAGTGTTGAAGCTATGTTTAATATATTTTTCCTTTGCGTTTTTTTTACCTTTCTATTGAGGAAACTGTGTTTTCTAGCGCCGTATGATAAATCTGTACTATTTTCTTTGTTTTTACTACAACATCCCTCTGTTTCACATTACAAATCAACAATTTTCAAATAACACCTGAATTAAATATTGAAAGTTTCAATTTTGCTATAAATACTGTTTGCTTTTAAGTAACAGACAGGAGGATGACTGTGTAGAACAAAAATGTTCCCTTTAGATAGCCTCAATCAGTTTTTAGACTGTTCACCACTTTAAGTTTTTAGGGGAATCTAGTAGGACACTGGTCGCATATTGGAAGTAAGCCATCGTCATAAGATAGCGCCCGACAGGTATGCAACACAACTAACTTACAGGTAACGCGGGTAGGACATTAACTGACCAAAGCTACTAGGAACACGGTCTCAGCCTACGCTTGCTTACGATAGCTTACGGTGGTTTTACACTTCTAGATGAAACACATCCCGTCGTTCATCACTGTGTCATGCTATAGCGCACTTGTCATCTGTGACTTTCCAGAGCAGCTTCCCTAGCCGCTCCTGCCGTAAACATGCCGCTGACGTACTCAGACGTAGCCGCAGCCGGAACTACAATAGAACGACTGCCGTGCAGGAAACCTCTCACTTTGAAAAGCCACCGCAAGTAACCCGAGTGGCGCGCGTCACCTAACAGCAGTTGACCGCAAATACACCCCAGTCTGTTCCACCAGCTGGTCAGTCGATGCAAGTAGAGAGGCTTGTCAGATATGTGACACCCGTCCCCTCCGTAGCGCTATCCGAAAATCAGCTCCTACGACCTGGAGTCACTAAGAAAAAATGACTTACAGTTCATCCTTACGCAGAGAGATCGGCACCTTAAACAAGAGAGAAACTATCACAGATACAAAAAAAGAAAATTAAACAAAAAAGCGAGACGGAACAATGTTCGAGCATAGGTGATGAAGCAAGAAGAAAATTACAAAGCATACTAACAGTAGTCAGTGGCAATGTCTCTGGTGCTGGTACTAGTGCGAGAGGAAGAACAACCGACGAGGCAGTCACAGAAAGGTGATCCCAGCAAAACGAGTGATGAGCAAAACTAAAAGTCAAGAAGTGGACCATATCGTGGACTGCGCAAATGACACTACTCCAGAGGATTTTCCCGTGCAGTCCACGGTAGATACAATGGTGCACCAGACGATGGATGTGGAGAAGACGTAACATCTGAAGTTAATTCAGGAAATATTGGATCTGTCTGACTGACGCCGTTGTGAGAACGTCAGCTCAGCGTCCACTCTCCTATGATCCACTTTGAGGCACTCGTTACTCTTCGATTAATGGATATTTACATGATTACTGACATCGTTTATAGCCCTCATCCTCTACAATTACGGATCAAACGTATCGTATAATAACATTCAACATCAGCAGAATGCAAACACTGGTGAAAGTAAGTGCGTTGAAGGAGTTCCTATGGGAATCAGACACAGACGTAGTGATATTACAAGAAGCCAATCTTAAAGATCTCCGCATTAAGGGATGTCAAGAAATCTTAAATGTGGCAAACGAATATTCATGTGGGACAGCGTTTTTAGTTCAAGAAAGTATACCAATCGAAAATGTAGAGATAGAAGTGTTAGTTATAAGATTTTGACGTGGATTATATTAATATTTATGCTCCATATGGTAATAATTGTGAACAGGAGAGGGCTGTGTTTCTTTAACAATGAATTTTACACCTTTTGAATGATGACATCGTTCACAAGATAATAGCTGGCGATTGGAACTTTTACTTAGTGCCAACGAACAGGTACCAAATTTCAGTTTCTCGCGTCAAATGTCTCATTGCAGGCTGTTAACGAAGATACGAGAGCATATGAAATAAGTTCAGAGATATGTGAGTGGCTCGAAGACTTCTTAAGATATAGAACCCAATATGTTCTCGTCGATGGCGAGTGTTCTTCAGAGATAGGGGTATCGTCAGGAGTGCCCCAGGGGAGTGTAAAAGGACCGCTGTTGTTCTCTACATACATAAATGATTTGGTGGATATGGTGGGCTGCAATCTGTGGCTGTGTGCTAATGGTGTTGTGGTGTACGGTAGCGTGTCGAAGTTGAGTGACGGTAGGAAGATACAAGACGACTGACACAAAATTTCTAGTTGGTGTGATGAATGACAGCTAGCTTTAAATGTGGATAAATCTAAGTTAATGCGGATAAGTAGGAAGAACAAACCTGTAGTGTTCGGATACATTATTACTGGTGTCATGCTTGACACGGTGAAGTCGTATCTGGGCGTAGCGTTGCAAAGCGATATGAAATGGAATGAGCGTCTGACAACTGTGGTAGGAAAGGCGAATGGTCGACTTCGGTTAATTGGGAGAATTTTAGGAAAGAGTATTTCACATGTAAAGGAGACCGCATATAGGATGCTGGTGCTACCCATTCTTGAGTACTGCTCGGGTGTTTGAGATCCGTGCCAAGTCGGATGAAGGAAGAAATCCAAGTAATTCTGAGCCGGGTTGCTATATTTGTTACCGGTAGGTTCGAACCACACGTAAGTGTTACGGAGATACTGCAGGAATTCAAAGGGGAATATCTGGAGAGAAGGCGACGTTCTTTTCGAGAAATACTGTCAAGAAAATTTAGAGAACCGGCATTTGAAGGTGATTGAGAAACGATTCTACTGCAGCCAACATACATTGCGCCTAAAGACCACGAAGATTAGAGACGAGAAATTAGGGCTCATACGTAGGCATATGGACAATCGTTTTTCTCTCGCTCTGTTTACGAGTGAAACATGAAAGGAAATGACTAGTAATGGTACAGGGTACCATCCGCCACACACGGGACAGTGGCTTGTGTAGTGTCTCTGTAGATGTAGATGGAAATGTAGATTTACTTAAAAATCTGCAAATGAATGACGTTTGGGAAATAATATATCCAACTACTGTCAAGTTTACGTTTCTTACCAATGTTTCAGCAAGCCCTCTAGACAGAATATAATACTGGAGTCACGTGTATATTGTTCTGAAGTAATCCTGGATAGTTTTACAGATTACTGTGCAGTAAAATGTTGTATTAAACTTATCAATCAGAAAACGTACTGGTGGCGTGGTCACTGGAAGTTGAATGCTAGCGTACTCAATGGTAACGAGTTAGAAGAACGTATTCAGATTGTTTGGGAGTATGTCTCAGAGCACGTCAGACGTATAAATCTGTTACTGATTTGGTGGTCATTATATGCAAAGAAGAAATTAAGGGCTACAGTCATAAAGTATGGGAAAGAAAGGGCTCAGTTAACAAAAAATACTATAAATATTTCTCTAATTGTCTACAATCAACCTTCTGATTCCACTGTGCACTACATGGAAATCAAAAAGATCAAAGCAAAGCTGATAGATTTAAAACGAAATCAGATCGAAGATTTAACAACACGATCTGAACCTAGAACGGCTAGTTAGGAAGAGAGTACGTCGTTATACCATGTTCTCAGGCTCGTACGGATCAAGAGGCAATCCTTCAGCGACAAAATGACATTTGGAAACAACGTGTTGGTGGAGGAGCAATACGACATAATAAATAGGGTGCACCAGTTCTTCTCCGAACTGTACAGTGAAACTATTGACGATGAGCATTCTGTAGACGAAGTGTTCGAATGATTACGACAGCGTTTCACCAGAAGAAAACATCGATCTCGTGACAGATTGCAAGTGAGGATCTGTTGGAAATAGTAGTTGATGTGGCTTCTTAGAAAAATTATTATGTCCGAAAGAACAGACACCAGCCGGTCACTGTGGCCGAGCGATTCTAGGCGCTTCAGTCTGGACCCGCGCTGCTGCTACGGTCGCAGGTTCGAATCCTGCCTCGGGCGTGGATATGTGTGATGTCCTTAGGTTAGTTAGGTTTAAGAAGTTCTAAGTCTAGGGGACTGATGACCTCACATGTTAAGTCCCATAGTGCTTAGAGCCATTTGAACAGACACGACGCGGAATCCACATCTGTAATGCATATTATGTGAACGGGAGGTGGACGGCGAGAAAGGAAAGGAAAGGAACTGTTGATATCAGCTGCAAGGGTATTTGTGCAGAATCAATGACGACGAGTGAAAATGTGCGTCGGACCGGGACTCGAACCCGGGATCTTCTCTTTATTAGGCAGCTGCGTTAATCACTCCGCCATCTGGACACAGTGTTTTCTGCAATTGCGCGTACTATCTCGGCACGACTCCTGCAGTTGCGATAAACACTGTCTCCGGATGGTGCCGTCGCAGTTGTTTACGCAACTGCGTAGTAAACAGGAGATCCCTAGTTCGAGTCCCAGTCCAACATACGTTTTCACTCGTCGTCGTCGATTGCGTATAAAGTCCCGATGCAGCTAATATCGTCAGTTCCTTCCCTTCCCTTTCCTTGCCCCCCCTGTCCAGTTTACATAATTCGTAGAAATCACGTGGTCCTGATGGTTTAGTTATTGAATTTTATAGAAAACTAGCTGAGAAACCCGACGTTGCTCGGGTATTTATTGATTCCAATCTTCTATTAGTCCATATCCTTCTCCCCCTCTCTCTGTTCTTGTCCTCCTCCCTCTCTCTCTGTCCATCTCCTCCTCTTTCCTTTCTCTGTCCATCTCCTTCTCTCACTTCTCTCTGTCCATATTCCTCTTCCCTACCTCTGTCCACCTCACCTCTCCTATCTGTGCCTATCTCTTCCTTCCCCCTTCCTTTCTGTCCATCTTCTTGTCCTCCTTCCTCTCTCCACTTCATCACACTCAGCCCAATAGGAGGCTTGTGTTTACTACCCCTACATTATTTCTTTCAAGATTGCAATTAATATTTCTACGAAATTAGACTGAAGTCGTTCCAGAATCTTAGGGTGAGCTTTTTACCTGTCACTTTGCTCGCATACACACATGTCCAATATATTTCACACATATTTAACATATTTCACACGTATTTGTGGATATATTTCTCCTGTATGTCTTGCAAATTTCACCCTGTAGTTTCATTTTCATGCAGCTTAATGTTGATGACGTTGTATCTCCTTAACTGTGAGGTGTGCAACGATATAATTTTGCAGATAAATCCAGTGATATATGTTCCTACTGTTGCGAATAGAGATACTAGCAAAGAAGTAATAAATTAAAGTGTCATGCATAATGCGGTAGTTTTTTCGTAACCCAGGATTAGACATCATAGCTCCTGAACTATGTGTCGCAAAACGATACAGTTATGAAGGTCCATTCAGCGTCAAATATGAATGCTGCCTGCGAAAAGTGTTACGAACAGAGGTAGTAGCAACGAAGTAATAAATCCAAGCGTCTTGAGTGATCCGGTAGTTTTTCACGCATTCAGTATTTATGAGGTCGTGTCTCCTGAACAAAGAGTATACGATGGTGTAATGATTCTGGTACATTCAGTGGTATATGTGAATACTGTCTGGAAAATTTGTCTCGCATACAGGTAAGGGAGTAAAAAATTGAAACGTCCTGCTTCATGTGGCAATTTTATATCATGAACAGCGAAAATGTACTAAGGGACAAAATCATTTCCTTTTATCATTTCCTGGGAGTATTCAGGGAGAAAAAGTATAGTGAAGGTTTGAAATTATATGTAAAGCTTATTGAAAGTTACCAAGTGGTCTCATTCTCAAATACTGGGTAACTAAAGTATATGTATTCCCGTGTCAAGGACTGCTCTGCTTTTTCACCCCAACCTCCACCCCTTTGATAAGTGGGTGGTTCTTACTCCCACAGTGATTCTTTCCAGACAGTAAATGATGTGCGTAATAAGTTGGATTGAAATCGGTCCAGTGTTTAGGAGGTGTGGAACATACATACATTTGCCGGCTACTGTGGCCGAGCGGTTCTAGGCGCTTCAGTCCGGAACTGCGCTGCTGCTACGGTTGCAGGTTCGAATCCTGCCTCGGTCATGGATGTGTGTGCTGTCCTTAGGTTAGTTAAGTTTAAGTAGTTCTAAAACTAGGGGACTGATGACCTCAGATGTTAAGTTCCATAATGCTTAGAGCCATTTGAATATACATTTTTATAATTTGTATGGATTCTGACACATTATCGGTTGTAAATGCACAGATACTGTAAATGGGGTACTCAATGGCAAGACAGTTCCACAGAATTTACATAAAGTCTCACAATCCTTATCCACAAAGAGGAGGGTACCAAAGAATCAATAAAGCACTCCAAATATGCCTGCTCAAAACCGACTACAAGCTGATACCACTTAACATCAAATCGCATGTAACGACAATTCTGAAGCGCATAATAAATAAAGATCAAACCTGCCAACCTGGTCGCAGTATTGTCGCAACCGTAAGCGAGTATAGAGATATTATCGCCATTTTTTCTACGACTCACTTAAAAGGAGATCTAGGTGGAACTTCGCTTAACAAGCACCTCCCCTAACACGCGATTCGCATAATGAGTAAAATAAATTGTAAAAAAAATGACTCGCTTAACGAGTGGTGTTTCGCATAACGATTGACGGTGATTTCGTGTGACGTCACTAGCCATTCGCGAGCGGCGGGGAAACGTTCAACAATATGAACACCTTTCATTGTCGGCTGCGGCTTATGAACAATGTCTTTAGTACGTACTGCAGTCCGGGATTAGCGCTCTGTGATCACATATTTTTCTAAACTTATGGCCGCAAGAAGACGACCATAATAAAAAGAAAATGACCTTAGATATGAAACGTAAAATCACTGAAAAACGCGAGCGTGGCGTAAGCGTTACTGATTTTGCATGCACATGCTATAGGTCTGCATCAACTATTTGAACTGTCTTCAAGAATAAGGACAAGATTAAGGAAATAAATGCTTAAGGGAGAGGTAAGTATCTAAACAAGGGTTTGGTATTCTGGACGAAGTCGAAAGGTTGCTCCTTATACGGGCAAATGAAAGCAATTGTAAGACGATACTATTAACGAGAACATCATTTGTGGGAAGGTGAGAATGATTTTCGTCGACCTCGTTAAAAGACGCCAGGATAGTCAGCGCAGAAGAAGTGTTTAAGCGAAGCCGTAGGTGGTTAGAGAAGTTCACGAGAAGAAACGGCATCCACAGCGTTGTGGGGCACGGCGAAGCAGCCAGCCCCGTCACAAAGGCAGCAGAGAACTTCATCAGCAACTTCAAGATGCTCTTAGATTCTGGAGGCTATCTGCTGTAATAGCTTTTTAATTGTGATGAGACGGGTCTATTCTGGCAAAAGATGCCGAAACGTAGCTTTATAACTGGAGAGGAGAATGCACTACCTGGTCACAAGCCAATGAAAGACCATCTCACTGTGCCATTCTGTGCCAATACAAGTGGCAATTTGAAAATTAAACTGCTGGTTGTTTACCATTCAGAAGATCCAAGAGCCTTAAAGAAGTGTAAAGTACAGAAGATCCGGTTAAATGTGACGTAGAAGTCCAACAACAACGCTTGGGTGACACGTGATCATTTTTGTGATAGGATCAATGAAGTGTTTGGTCTTTCATTGCAAAAATATTTGCTTGGGATGAATCTACCACGCCGTATCTTGCTTGTCACGGGCTACGCTCTCTCCCATTCTCTAGGCCTACAAGACCACCCACTAGAAGAATTTCAATTTATCAGGATCCAATTTCTGCCTCTCACGCCACTCTGTTACTCCAGCCAATGGATCAGCAGATTATTTCTAGCTTTAAGATGCTCTACACTAAAGCACTGACTCAAGCTGCCAATATCCCTCTCAGAGAATTTTGGAAGTATCACTTCAACATCGTTGCCTGTGTCAAGGTGATCGAAAAGGTGTGGGAAGGGGTTACCAAGAGAACTCTCACTTCTGCTTCGAAGAAGCTTTGGCCAGAAATTGTCATCGAATGTGACTCTGAGGCATTTGAGTCAGTACCTGTGGAGCCTGTAGTCAACGAGATTGTATTTTTGGCCAAGGGCATGAGAGTAGAGGTGGATAACAATCATATCGATAAGCTTATGGACGCTCACAGCCAAGGAATGACGACCGAACAGCTTATGGGGTTGCAGTGTGTTTCACAGGAGGAAGTTGCGGAGAGGAGTTCTGCAGAAGAGGAGGAGGAGGAGCAGGAGGCGGTAAAAGTAAAGCAGCCATCTTCTGGCGCAATTGTAGAAATACTGAAAACAAGGGAATCGGTCGCATCGTATATTGAAACTCATCATCCCAATAAAGCAATGGCTACGCGCCCTACAAATTTATTTGACGATAATGCTGTGTCGCATTTTCGCAAAGTGTTGAAGCGTCGGCAGAAACAAATGATTATAGGTAGCTTCCTAGTAAGAAAGATTTAGGTATGTATAGTGAATACTAAAGTACATAATACTGCATGTATAATTTTCTTAGAATAATTGGCATGAATAAAATAAAACTCTTAGTACTATTTCTGCATCGAACGCAGTATCGTATTTCACATTAATTGATACGGGATCAATTGTTTCGCTTAACAAGTGTTTCGCACTACGAGTAATATTCTGGAACAAATTATGCTCGGTATGAGAGGTTCCACTTAATCAGATTCCTGCAAGTCAGGAGGAACATGGTGAGTGCGATGGTGACGAAAATAATTGTTAACGGCCAGTGCAGAAAACAAATCGACATTCAGAGGGGTGTCCCACACGGCTGCCCGCTATGGAAGTTGCTATGATAGCGTTAGCTCCACTGATGAGAAAGTTATACAGTAAGGCATCACCGTCATGAGTTCTAAAAAAGTTTCAAATGCCTATGATGACGACTTAAGTGTCATAATCAGGAGCAAGGAAGATCTGTGTTTATAGAAAACAGCACTGGGCTAATACAGTCAGGCCTTGGTGGCAGTGGTGAGCCAGACGAAAAGTTCTTTGCTAAACTGAAGAGGTTTCGTGCAGTTGATATTAGACCGGATAAAAATAGAGGAGCAAGACGAATTTCCACGCAACATCTTCCTCAGATATCCATTTCGAATGAATTCCGTAAATGGGAAGGCAATGCTACGTACTATTAGATCCGCAGTAAGATGAAACCGTTGTAGAGGCATGAAGGTATTGCAGTAATTTCACCTGGTTAATATTAAAATTCTGGCAAAGACACATTATTTAGGACAATGCTTGCCGATCCCCAAAGGGTAGCGAAAATGAGCATGACTGCAGTAGGCAATCACGCTGGTGTCCAAAATTAAAGCAACAAACCGCTGTTTCCCCGTCCTGTCAGGGTACGCATCAAACGGGATAGTATTTTCCGGGTAATCCCACATCCACAATCGTTGTGCACACAGTCACAGACGGTACAGTATAGCACAGAGAAGATGTCTGCCAGACTCTCTATACTGAAGATCCGTAGGAGGAAAGGAAGCAGGACAGTCGAAAACTGATATGGCCTGATGGCTTAAAGTGAATCGTTGTGTTGTTTCTCGGATGTGGTGGCAGTTTATAGAGACCGAAACTGTATCCCAAAGACCAGGGCACGGTTGCCCACGTGTGACATCAGAAAGAGGAGACCGTTATTTGGCTGTAAACGGTACAACGGTACTGCCTTAGTACTGCACAGCAACTGGCATCTGACCACGCAGCATCTACTGGACGTGTTGTATTGAGGCAAACGGTGTACAGAAGGCTTCGGCAGAGTGGCCTTCATCGTCGGAGACTTGCTGTACGTGGAACTCTGGCACGTCTTCACAGAAGGGAACGTCTGGAGTCGTCAACATGTCACCTGAACGGTCGAACAGTGGGCCAATGTTCTTCTCACAGGTGAGTCCTGATTTGGTCTGGAGAGTGATTCTAGACGAATTCGTCTCTGGAGGGAACGTCGAACAGGATTTAGGGACCAAAACGTTGTGGAAAGAGACCGATATCGAGGAAGATCCCTAATGGTGTGGGCAGGGATTATGTTAACCACTCGAACTGCCGTTCATGAAATTGTATGGATGAATCGGCAAGGTTTACTGCCGTCAGGTATCGTTATGAGATCTTGGGACTTCCTGTGTGGTTGTTTCGATGTACTGTGGACGCAGACGTAACATTGACGGACAATAATGCCAGACCTCATAGAGCACAGGTGGTTGGTGTTTTCTTGGAAACGGAAGATATTGTACTCATGGCGTGGCCTGCTCGCTCTTCCGATTTGAGTCCGATAGAGCATGTCTGGGATGCACTACGGAGCCGGGTTGCTTCACGCCAGCATCCACCAACAACTCCCCAAGACTTGCTAGCAGCTCTACTGGAGGACTGGGCGTTGTTGCCTCAATATAAGACTGATGTCATCATCTACAGCAGGCACCGTCGTTGTCAGATCTGTATTGCTGCCAGAGGTGGCCGCTCCACATATTGAGCACATTAATCAGTTGTCAGAATGTGTGTACAAATCCATTAAGTTGGAAAAAACGAAGAACATTTGTGTCTACCGATATGCATGTTGTTGTTGTTTACGTTCTGCATTCTTTACATTATTTCTGCTTTATTATCATCTTTTTATACTGTTTTGTGACTAAATAAACGCAACCTTGCAAAATATCCGTTTGTTGCTTTAATTTTGAACATCAGTGCACATATGGTACGGACACGTATTCCGTGTCGCATCCAGTGCTTTAACTCTGAAGATGGGTGAAGGGGACCTAGCTCTAAGATATTAACAAAAAACCAAAGCCTTATATTAAAAGAGAAATTTAGAGTGTAGCGAAAAACGTTCGGACACCGTCATTCCAGCACTGCTGAAAGCGATAGAGCGTAAGAGCCCGGTACACCGACGAATGTTGCACCGATTAGCCCAAAATTAAAGCATGTAAGGCAATTTTATACCAATATAAGATACATCAGAGTCCAACGAAGAAAGCAGTCAAACGCAAACAATCGGTCGATCTTGGATGTGATGATGCAGAATATGGAACGAAGGAAAATAGATCAGAAAAACCACGACAAAAATCGGAAGATAGTCTCGCCACTAAAGTTCTGTCAAAAGAACTAGACTTGGTGTGGAGTAGTAAATAACGTTGTAAGTGCGAATAACAGACTTCATTCCAATGGTATATGCAACACAAACCAAACGTTTCCTCGTTGATGCGCTCTCAGACAGATTCACAGTTCGTAACTGTCTAGATATCTGGAAGGAGATCAAAAGAAAAACAGCTTTCATTCAAAGAAATGATAGTAAATATATAGAAGTCCTAGGATTCTTGGTTAGTGATCGGGTAGCATATCCCTACATAAAAAACAACGCCACTTGTGGCTTTATCGCAGTTATGTCAACTACATCACTACCAAGAAAGGAGATGAAAGTTGGAAGAATTCCAAACGTATATCGTAAAATAATATTATACAATATCCTCATTAGAAGTTACAAAAAACAATTTGGGAAGATGTTAAACAAAAATGTAAAATGTGTGTGAATTTCTAATGGGCCAAACTGCTGAGGTCATCGGTCCCTAGACTTACACACTACTTAAACTAACTTATGCTCAGAAGAACACACACATCGAGGGAGGACTCGCACCTCCGACTGGAATGGCCGCACAGTCAGTGACATGGCGCCTCTAACCGCGCGGCCACTCCGCACGGCAGATGCTAAACATCCTTTTTTAGAAAACGGGTGTAAAATTAGAAAGATGTAAAACTTCCTGGCAGATCAAAACTGTGTACCGGACCGAGACTAAAACTCGGGACCTTTGCCTTTCGCGGGCAAGTGCTCTACCAACTGAGCTACCCAAGCACGACTCACGCCCCTTCCCCACAGCTCTACTTCTGCTAGCACCTCGTCTCCTACCTTCCAAACTTTACAGAAGCTCTCCTGCGAACCTTTCTTTCAGGAGTGCTAGTTCTGCAGGTTCGCAGGAGAGCTTCTGTAAAGTTTGGAAGGTAGGAGACGAGGTACTGGCAGTAGTACAGCTGTGGGGACGGGGCGTGAGTCGTGATGGGTAGCTCAGTTGGTAGAGCACTTGCCCGCGAAAGGCAAAGGTCCCGAGTTCGAGTCTCGGTCGGGCACATAGTTTTAATCTGCCAGGAAGTTTCACATCAGCGCACACTCCGCTGCAGAGTGAAAATCTCATTCTAGAAAGATTTAGCTCCACAATTTTTGTTACGAAATGGTATAGAAGCGATGGAAAGAAGTAGGGGACTACTGATGAGTGTGAAGTACTGAACGGACCGTTAGAGTAGCCGTGAAGGACTCAGTAGAACTCTGAAATGTCATCCCTCAGGCGAGTATCACATGGATATTGTAACGTTATTACGAATTAAACTTGATAAAAGTATCAGAAAGAAATTAAAACCACAACTAAAGGTTGAAGAATTAAATAACTGATGCATATACCAGGAAATGTTTTTAGGTTCTATTCTCGTGACTAACTTCATATGAACTTATCATTATCATTTCAGAGAAGAGATATCTTTTCTACAAATTAAGGAAATTAATCTGATTTATATTCATTTTATCATTTTAATGTCAATTTTTCAGTAATTACACAAGATTAGTCATGAAAAAAAGAAAATTTAGTCGTTTCTCGAAAAAAAGAGAAATTAAGTTTTACTTATGTAACTAAGGGCAAAATGGCTTAAGAATACAGAAGAAACTATTTTTATTTTACCTTCAGAAATTACATTCTTTGTAAAGGCGATGAAGCCATGCCGAGAAGAGACACATTACGTTGGCGTGCGCAAGGCAGGACCATGAGGGGAGGGAAAAAACTCTTATACGAGGAATATTCAGCAAGAAAATTTTTGACAAAATCCTCCCAAAAAAATCAGGACTAAAAGTATGCCGAGTTTCAAATTTGGCATGCAGTAGCCTAACAACACATAGTTCTCAAATACAAAGTGTCATTTATGTACCACTTTCCAGTACATTAAGTGCCAATTTTGAAGATTTCGCAAAAAGATCAAAAATGCGGTATTTTCGATCTAATTTTGCGAAAAATCCTGTAAAATTTTTCTAAACTGGGAACATTAGAAGGATCATGGTCTTAACCGCAGAAAAAAGTGTATTTGATTACCCAACGCAGTCCAACAATGCTAGGTAATTTGAATCTAGATTGTGCGCGAAACCTGCAGGCACGTAAAATATTTAAACTGTGGATTCCATACCTTTTAATGTAAATGCATTCTGAACATAAAATTTAATACGCCATAGGCCGGTAGCACAATTATGTGAAAAATTAAATTTCACTCACATACTATTTTGCTATAATCATCATAACCGTTAAAAAAGTTGATATTTTTTTGTGAATAGGTGAATATAAGGTATATTTCACACTTCTTTTAGAAATACCACTGTTAGTAAGGCTTCAGAACCAATCTCATTCGAAATAACATGATTTTCTGAATGTTTGAAAACATGCCCTTTTCAACTGTAATTAACTTTGAAATTAATTACAGAAAAGGATATTCTGAAAGCAAATTGTGTGTGATCAATTTTTTGTAATTTTTACAGAAATTGAGTTTGAACTGATTTTGTAGAAATTTGGATATCAGTAAGTGAATGAAGACCTTATGTTGCTAAGTTGTGTCCAAGATTCACATTTATTACGCCTTTAATCGACGACCAGTAAGAAGCAAAATTTAAAACTTTATTCACGGCGTGATTTTTCCAGCTATTTTGCCTCAAATTATGTAGTATTGTTATCTCATGTTGGAAATTAAACTCACTGTTCTGGGGGATTTAAAACACATTGTTTCCGGCGAGACTGGTTTTGAAGCTTTAATAGAAGACGGTATTTGTACAAGAAGTGACGGATCTACCGTATTTTTACCTTTTCACAAAAATCGTCATCTTTGTGATCAGTTTGTTGATTGGAAAATAATGTCTGAATGAAATTTAGTATTCCATATCCTTGTCCTTCCTCCCTATTGCGTATTAGATTTCATGCTAACCATGCGTGTATTCTACAAGATATAAGAATCCAACTTTACATTTTCTCGTGCCTGCGATTTTCGCGCCTAACGCGGGTTAACAATGCTTGATTCAAATTATCTAGCATTGTTAGCCCGCGTTGGATAATCGAATACACTTTGTTCTTCAGATAAAAGCATGATCTTTCTAGTGAGTCCAGTTTTATAGAACACAGTTTTTTGCAAAATCAGGTCGAAAGTACCGAATATTTAACCATCTTACAAAATCTTTAACTCTACACTTAATGTAGTTAGTAATAGAAAGAGATATATAAACGAAACTTTATATTTGAGTATCTTGTGTTTTTAGGTTACTAAATGCAAAGTTCTACGTTCGTTATACGTTTAGTCTCTGAGATATAAGAAGCCGAACACTGAATTTTTTTTTCGAAAGCAGATAGGCTATTTTGCCTAGAATTCCCTGGCTGAATATGCCTTGTAAAATTCTTTTCGTTATTGTTTTTAAGAGAACGTTTAAAGTTGTACAAGATGGCCAAATTTCATTTCGGTCGACAAAATACTGTCCGAGATATAACAGCTCAAATTTGGCAGAAATTCACGGTGCTCTGGGCAAAGTCGCTCATGAAGTCAAAAAAGGGACTTTATCTCGGTCAGTATTGTTTCGACGAACGTTATGCGTTACCACTGTTCATGGAGACATGCGCGAATGTTCACATAAAATTTCAACAAAATTCATAATGGTCCAGCAGAGAGGTCTATGCTACACACAAACATGCGCAATACATGCATGTTGGCAATGAAGAAAGCAAGAGGTAGTAGCGGTATGGGCAGTAGCTAAGGCTTTACCTGAGTGGCGGCGGCTGCAGGCGATCCGGAGCGTCTGGGCTGCTACCTCGGCGACGTGACGCGGAGTGAGAAACTCCGCGATGACCGGGCGCCGTATATACGCGCGCGCTTGGCGCCTCTATTACCTGGAGGGGGTAAGTCTTCGGGGGGGCGCTTGCGCGACCAAGGGTGGCTGTTGGTTGGTGCCCATTCGGGTTGTTGTGCCCCCCCACTCCTTTCCGTCACTGCTGCTGTCTGCTGTCTCTCTTCAACAGCACATACCGGCGCGCGCATGCGCACTAGCATTGTGAACACTTACGCAAGCGCACTAACACACACACACACACACACACACACACACACACACACACACTAACATACACACACACAACGTACGATGCGCATACAGTAACTTTTAAACTCATTTATGTATTGATCTTTGCAAACGCTATTATCACTTAAATCACTAGAAAGGTCGGCTTTCTACAGCATTAACCGATCGAGGCGGCGAAAAATCGAAATGACGCGAGAATGATTTTAAGCCATCCGTCCTACCTCCCAAATTTATTTTCTCGTGTGTGTGCTCATTGCCTCCACGTAATTTTTAAATGATAAAACCATTTTAAATACCCACCAAGACTGCCAAACCCGTTATATAAGACGATAACCACTTTTGACCTGTGGCCATTTTCTAATGCAATTGCGTCAGTGATATAAGTGTCACATTTCAAACTTTCCTGCACACACGTCTAAAATGCGCATATATACAACAGCGTGCTGAACGTCTCTGATTTTTTTACGCGAAAACGTTTAAGGCTTTTTATACAAAACGAACGTTATCAATATTCCACACTTTTTATTCCTCACGTCTATATATTTATTTCTCAACACAGTCACCATTACGAAAAACATGTTTCCCCCAGAGACCAGTTTGTTGATACCATCACTGTAGTATATTTGACGTGGTTGACGGAGCCATGTCCTCATCTCTCTTTGTACCGCTTCATCACTACCAGAGTGAGGTCTTCTAAGGTCTTCTTTAAATTTTGGAAACGGATGAAAATCGGATGGGACCAAGTCGGTACTGGCTGGCTCTGAGCATTATGGGACTTAACATCTATGGTCATCAGTCCCCTAGAACTTAGAACTACTTAAACCTAACTAACCTAAGGACATCACACACATCCATGCCCGAGGCAGGATTCGAACCTGCGACCGTAGCAGTCGCGCGGCGCCGGACTGAGCACCTAGAACCGCTAGACCACCGCGCCCGGCAAGTCGGTACTCTTTGGAGGATGGTCGATGATGTGAACTCATGGTGTCGGATTGTTGCAGAAGTCGCAGCGCTCGTGTGTTGTCTGGCATTGTCATGCTAAAAATGAGGATGCTTCATGTCCGGACAAACTCTTCTAATTCGAACCCCGATTACAGGTCGCTGTTTCTCACCCGCCGACATAGTTACGTTACACATCGACGTGTTACAAGCTACAATTCGGAGCCCTCTAGCGGTAGACTAGAAGAATGAAGATGTAGAATATTAATGACGTTTCTTTTATTTAAAAAGATTTAAGAGTTTTCACATAAAATATTCGGAGGTATTACTTTTTAACACGCTCACGTATTTATGCATGTCACGTACTGCGTACAGGAATACATTTCGTGACACGTCATATAGCTAAACCATTGTTAACAAGCGTGTTTTAGTTTGTGGAAGCGAAAGGATACATTGTGCCGTTCAGTAAATTAAGAAAGAATTTGGAAGCAGTTTAATTGTATGACGTGTCGCAGTATGTGTTCCTGTAATGCAGTACGTGTTTTGCAAGACCGTATACGAGGATTTTCGACGTTTGTGAGTGGGAAGACATCTCTATTCCCACATAGCACTGAACGGTTTTTAAATATGACACACACATCACCAACGCAGCTGCATTTGAAAATACTGGCGCCGGCCACTGTGGTTTTAGGCGCTTCAGTCCGGAACAGCGCTGCTGCTACGGTCGCAGGTTCAAATCCTGCCTCGAGCATGGATGTGTGTGATGTCCTTAGGTTAGTTAGGTTTAAGTAGTTCTAAGTCTAGGGGACTGATGACCTCAGATGTTAAGTTCCATAGTTCTTGGAGCCATCTAAAGCAATTTTTAAAAAAATACAGGCCAGTAATGTAATTTAATACATAATGAAACTAAAGTCGTCTCATACTACTAATTTGACAGCTTACAGAATGGTTTTATCGTCCAGATTTATGGTTTCGTAGTTCCCTAAATTATTTCAGGCTTAAGCAGGGACAATTACTTGTAACCTACTACGACACCGAGCGAGGTGGCGCAGTGGTTAGACACTGTACTCGCACTCGGGGGGACGACGGTTCAATCCCGCGTCCGGCCATCCTGAGTTAGGTTTTTCGTGATTCCCCTAAATCGCTCCAAGCAAATGCCGGGATGGTTCCTTTGAAAGGGCACGGCCGACTTCCTTCGCCATCCTTCCCTAATCAGATGAGGCCGATGATCTCGCTGTTTGGCCTCCTTCCCCGAACAACCCAACCCAACCCTACTACGACAAATTCCTTTTTTCCATCCATTCAACTGGTATTTCCTCACGTCAACGAAATTAATTATAACTACTTTTACTGCATAGGGGGAGTGATGTAACTTGGTATACTTTTCAGTCCTTGGCCTCTAGTCAACCGACGAAGTATGGCTTAACTGTCCACATGTTATATAAAAAGTTGTAAAAAGTGTTCCATTTTATTAAACATAAAATTCTGTACCTGGAAAATTAATAATACATTCCAAATAGCTAAAATATATTATACAGAACATAAATGTATAGAACACGGAATATTTAGAAATGTTGTACAAAACACAACCTCATATCTAACGAAAACAAAAACTAGAAAATGGCAGGAACCGCTTATGGCAGTCTCTAGTGCGCCTGCCTTCACGTGATTCTAAAATCACACACTAAACTGAACTACCGACTAAGAAATATCTTGTGTTCCTAGGTACACTTTCCTCTAGGGACAACAATCTCTCCAACTAAAACACATTACACGATACATTACATATTACTAGACGGAAAGTAATTTCCGTATCACGAAGGAATAACCATAAAAGCGCAAAACATGTGCGACGCTTGACTTAGTGTCACGAAAACAAGAAATTGAGGTTCTGATTAATCTAGCTGCATTAAAGCAAGAAAAACTGGCTACTTCAAGACGTCACCCAGAAGCAATGTAACAAATTCCTGACAGGAATGGATTCCACAGAGACTCGTAAAGTAAAAAATATTAACACAGAAGAAACTTCACGATACACTAACAAAAAAGGGAGAAAATATTAACACTTCTTTATTATTACAAAATGTCTATGCGTTAAATAATTGCTAGATAGCATCTTCTACATATGATTTCCGAAAACATTTTAATATCCCCGCCGGCGGGCGAGATCGATAACAGCACAGGCGTACTGCAGCTCGCAACTGACGAGTGCCAGCAGAGGCTTGAGTGGCCGGTTACGCGGGCCTAGCTGTTCACAGCAATGGGGCTAGTCAAGGGTAGCCAGAAGCAGTATGCTAGTCTTGTTACGTGTTACAGGGTAGCTTGTGCTGAGAAACAATTGTTAAGAAATGAATTCGATACGTTGCGCCGTATCCGCTCTAATTCGCGTTGACGGCAGCCTATCACTTCGCTGCGCGCGCAAATTCAAGCGATTGCACTCGCTAAAACGCGCTAACGCTCAGACATCTGTGGGTCAGTGAGTTACCACTTATTGAAATCATCATTACCAGTTAAAATGTGAATGATAAATTTAGGCTAGGTGGGCAAAAGCTACATTTGATCGATTTGAGGAAATCAAACGAAGAAAACGTTTGCTGACACTGTCTCTGGAAGGCCGCTTGAACTTTCGCGCGCAGCGAACTGATTGGCTAACTCCAATGCTAGTTAAATCTGAAATGGGGCAACGTGTCGAAGTTCTTCCTTAACAACTATTTCACACGTGAACCCAACCTGTAACTCCCTTACAAGCATTTCAGACTGTTCCTGACCACCCTGTAAAGTACTTCGCCCGAGTGCCAATCAAGCCTACTTACTATATTCAGGGTGCTGCATTGATAGCGACCGGGCCAAATATCTCACGAAATAAGCATCAAATGAAAAAACTACAAAGAACGAAACTCATCTAGCTTGAAGGGGGAAACCAGATGGCGCTATGGTTGGCCCGCTAGATGGCGCTGCCATAGGTCAAACGGATATCAACTGCGTTTTTTTAAATAGGAACCCCCATTTTTTATTACACATTAATGCAGTACATAAAGAAATATGAATGTTTTAGTTGCACCACTTTTTTCGCTTTGTGATAGATGACACCGTAATAGTCACAAACGTATAAGTACGTGGTATCACGTAACATTCCGCCAGTGCGGACGATATTTGCTTCGTGATACATCACCAGTGTTAAAATGGACCGTTTACCAATTGCAGAAAAGGTCGATATCGTGTTGATGTATGGCTATTGTGATCAAAATGCGCAACGGGCGTGTGCTATGTCTGCTGCTCGGTATCCAGGACGACATCATCCAAGTGTCCGGACCGTTTGCCGGATAGTTACGTTACTTAATGAAACAGGAGGTGTTCAGCCACATGTGAAACGTCAGCCACGACCTGCAACAAATGATGATGCCCAAGTAGGTGTTTTAGCTGCTGTCGCGGCTAATCCGCACATCAGTAGCACATAAATTGCGCGAGAATCGGGAATCTCAAAATCGTCGGTGTTGCCGCAGTACCATATTTCTATGCACCAGGAATTGCATGGCGACGACTTTGAACGTCGTGTACAGTTCTGGCACTGGGCGTAAGAGAATTTACGAGACGGTGACAGATTTTTTACACGCGTTCTATTTAGCGACGAAAAGTCATTCACCAACAGCGGTAACGTAAAACGGCATAATATGTACTATTCCGCAACGGAAAATCCACGATGGCTGCGGCAAGTGGAACATCAGCGACCTTGGCGGGTTAATGTATGGTGCGGCATTATGGGAGGAAGGATAATTGGCCCCCATTTTATCTATGGCAATCTAAATGGTACAATGTATGCTGATTTACTACGTAATGTCCTACCTATGTTACTACAAGATGTTTCACTGCATGACAGAATGGCGATGTACTTCCAACATGATGGATGTCCGGCACATAGCTCGCGTGCGGTTGAAGCGGTATTGAATAGCATATTTCATGACAGGTGGATTGATTGTCGAGGCACCGTACCATGGCCCTAACGTTCAGCGGATCTGACGTCCCTGGATTTCTTTCTGTGGGGAAAGCTGAAAAATATTTGCTATCGTGATCCACCGACTACGCCTGACAACATGCGTCAGCGCATTGTCAATGCATGTGCGAACATTACGGAAGGCGAACTACTCGCTTTTGAGAGGAATGTCGTTACACGTACTGCCAAATGCATTGAAGTTGACGGACATCATTTTGAGAATTTATTGCATTAATGTGGTATTTACAGGTAATCACGCTGTAACAGCATGCGCTCTCAGAAATGATAAGTTCACAAAGGTACATGTATCACACTGGAACAACCGAAATAAAATGTTCAAACGTACCTACGTTCTGTATTTTAATTTACAAATACTACCTGTTACAACTGTTCGTCTAAAATTGTGAGCCATATTTTGTGACTATTACAGCGCCATCTATCACAAAGCGAAGAAAGTGATCCAACTAAAACATTCATATTTCTTTACCTACTACACGAATATGTAGTAAAAATTGTGGTTCCCATTTAAAAAGACGCAGTTGGTATCCGTTTGACCTATGGGAGCGCCATCTAGCGGGCTAACCATAGCGCCATCTGCTCTCCCCCTTCAAGCTAGACAAGTTTCGTTCTTTGTAGTTTTTTTCGTTTGACGCTTATTTCGTGAGATATTTGGTCCGGTCACGATCAATGGACCACTCTGTAGATACCAACCCTGTTGTGGACATTGACTTTCCGCTTATCGTTACTGGCATTTATTCGGTGTTCATCCGATGACTGACTTGGCTCTGTTTAGAGATTATGCATTCGCATAGAGAGTGAACGTGAAAGTGGTGACAAGGATGGGATAGTGTACCTTGTTCTTAACAGGTAGATCACAGCTTAAGCTTTGACCAAATCCGATCCTGGTCTTGGTGAAGTCCTAAAAGTTGCTAAATCTTTTGAGGGTGCTTCGGCAGCTCAGCATGCATTCATAAGTGAAATTCAAGTATCAAAAGTAGTTAGTCATCATAGAGAGCAGCAGCGAACTGATGATTCTGACTAATTACATTCTTTTTCTGCCTGTAAGTCTCGCTCGAGTTCACAGTCGTCCGGCTCGCCAGCGTCTCATGAAAGATTTGAGTACGTCGATCGATCGACTGATTAGCTCCCAAATCCCCACCCCCTCCACGTCGACTGACATTTTTTGTAATGTAAATCGAGCACCTCTGGAGCACCGTCCCTCCTCAGCATTGCGATGTGACCCACGCAAGTCGAACAATCTCCAGTCCTGCCCTGAATATAGCAGCTGGAATTCTAGATGCAACTGCCCACACCATATAGCAGATTATTTATTTATTTGCTGCTGTTACCATTTACGTACACTATGTGAATGAAGCCAACGGCCTTGCCGCAGTGGTAACTGTGGTGTCACCGCCAGACACTACGTCATTTGCTACGACCTAGCAAAGCGCCATTACCAGTTACTATTGATTCTGTAAAACATGTACCGTCAAGAGCGATGTTCACCAATTATGGATTAAAGTTAAGTATTCCAGCAGCTACGTACGTTTTTTGTTAGTCTCATTTCCTTGACCTGTTCCAGACCTCACGCCAGCCTTTCGGCTTCCTCTCATAGTGGGTTGACTGTCTTACCAATCCACAACCGTGACAGTGGTTCCCGTTAGATCACCGAAGTTAAGCGCTGTCGGGCTGGGCTAGCACTTGGATGGGTGACCATCCGGTCTGCCGAGCGCTGTTGGCGAGCAGGGTGCACTCAGCCCTTGTGAGGCAAACTGAGAAGCTACTCGACTGAGACGTAACGGCTCCGGTATCGGAAACTGGCATACGGCCTAGAGAGCGGTGTGCTGACCACATGCCCCTCCAGATCCGCATCCAGTGCAGCCTATGGGCTGAGGATCACACGGCGAACGGTCGGTATCGTTGAGCCTTCATGGCCTGTTCGGGAGGAGTTTAGTTGAATTTAGTTTTATGCCATCAAAAGTATCCGGAAAACGCCAAAAACAAACGTTTTTGATATTAGGTGCATTATGCTGCCACCTACTGCCAGGTACTCCAAATCAGCGACCTCAGTAGTCATTAGACATCGTGAGAGAGGAGAATGGGGCGCTCCACGGAACTCACGGACTTCAAACGTGGTCAGGTGATTGAGTGTCACTTGTCTCATACGTCTGTGCGCGAGATTTCCACACTCCTAAACATCCCTAGTCCACTGTTTCCGATGTGATACTAAAGTGGAAACGTAAAGGGACACGTAAAGTACAAAAATGGGCTGCCATTCCCCAAGAAACCTTGCGAGAGTTGAAGCTGTCATCAAGGCTAAGGGTGGGGCAACACCATATTGAATTCCGGCATTACCGATGGAGGGCGCCACGAACTTGTAAATCATTTTCAGCCAGGGGTCCAGATAATTTTGATCAGATAGTGTATGACCTGCTACCTAGTTACTAAGACAGGTATTGTTTTTCACAATATGAAATTGTACGTGTGCAGAATTTGGAACTTATTTAATATTTCGCATTTATAATAGAGATTAATATAATTGCGACTTACAGACTTAAAAGTAAAAGTAATCAAGAAATGAAAATCTTAAGGTTACCGTTTTATGAATAGAAGATAGAAATTTAGGAAGATCGAAGGACGTTATAACACGGTATCACTTTACGACTTACTATTAATACAGAAAATTTTTCTAAAATAACAAGAATATTGCATGTAAGAAGGAGATAAGAGATAATAAGAAAGTACATATACTTGTATTAGAGATCTTACATCTAACTAACTTGGGTGTGAGGGCTCGGCAAATCATCGAGCTTGTCACATTCGGCCGGCCGCGGTGGTCTCGCGGTTCTAGGCGCGCAGTCCGGAACCGTGCGACTGCTACAGTCGCAGGTTCGAATCCTGCCTCGGGCATGGATGTGTGTGGTGTCCTTAGGTTAGTTAGGTTTAAGTAGTTCTAAGTTCTAGGGGACTGACGACCACAGCAGTTGAGTCCCATAGTGCTCAGAGCCATTTGAACCATTTGTCACATTCGGGGTAGCCTACATAATAACACACGTCAAAGAAAGTCTTGCATCACCTCTGGAGATCAACATAAACATCATTTCCGCCCTTTTTATTGCTCACGAAAACCACACATTGCATGTTGTACCACCATACAGCGAGACCTTCAGAGGTGGTGGTCCAGATTGCTGTACACACCGGTACCTCTAATACCCAGTAGCACGTCCTCTTGCATTGATGCATACCTGTATTCGTCGTGACTTACTGTCCACTAGTTCATTAAGGTAATGTTGGTCCAGATTGTCCGGAGAACATGCTGGCCACTCTAGTCGAGCGATGTCGTTATACTGAAGGAAGTCATTCACATGATGTGCACGATGGGGGCGCGAATTGTCGTCCATGAAGACGTATGCCTCGCCAATATGCTACCGATATGGTTGCGCTGTCGGTCGGAGGATGGAATTCACGTATCGTACAGCCGTTACGGCGCCTTCCATGACCACCAGCGGCGTAAGTCGGCCACATATAATGCCACACCAAAACATCAGGGAACCTCCACTTTGCTGTCCTCTCTGGACAGTGTGTCTAGGGCTTCCAGCCTGACCGGGCTGCCTCCAAACTCGTCTCCCACGATTGTCTGGTTGAAGGCATATACGACACTCATCGGTGAAGAGAACGTAATGCCAGTCCTGAGCGCTCCATTCGGCATGTTGTTAGGCCCATCTGTACCGCGCCGTATTGTGTCGTGGTTGCAAAGATGGACCTCGCCGTGGACGTAGAGAGTGAAGTTGCGCACCATTCAGCCTATTGCGCACAGTTTGAGTCGTAACACGACGTCCTGTGGCTGCACGAAAAGCATTATTAAACATGGTGGGGTTGCTGTCAGGGTTCCTCCGAGCCGTAATCCGTAGGTAGCGGTCATCCACTGCAGTAGTAGCCCTTGGGCGGCCTGAGCGAGGCGTTTCATCGACAGTTCCTGTCTCTGTGTCTCCTCTATGTACGAACAAAATCGCTTTGATTCACTCCGAGACGACCGGACACTTTCCTTGTTCAGAGCCCTTCCTGGCACAAAGTAGCAATGCGGACGCGATTGAACCGCGGTATTGAACGTCTAGGCATGGTTGAACTACAGACAACACGAGCCGTTTACCTCATTGCTGGTGGAATGACTGGAACTGATCGGCTGTCGGACCCTCTCCGTCTAATAGGCGCTGCTCATGAATCGTAGTGTACATCTTTGGATGGGTTTAGTGACATCTCTGAACAGTCAAAGGGATTGTGTCTGTGATACAATATCCACAGTCAACGTCTATCTTCAGGAGCTCTGGGAACCGCGGTGATGTAAAACTTTTTTTGATGTGTGTATCTTTAATACTCATTTGATAATTTACGTGTGGAGACGTGAGTTGTATTACTCTTATATTACATCATGACATCATTCTCATTACAAGTATTGTTTTACCTAAGCTTAATGAACAATTATAGCTTTTAAATTACATTTATTACTCAAGTATTATTTTACCTAAGCTTAATAAACAATTATAGCATTTAAATTATATTTATTACTGAAGACGTCTCTACATAAATTACGAACACTAATAAAACCGACAAACCCCAACAGATTCTAGGGCCTGCAGCAAGCGGTTGTGCCTCGCAGCAGTTTGTGACAATTCGGCAGCTCGGAGCGCCTTTGCTGCAACGGATGTCGCTCCCTGTCCCTTCTTTAATGACGTAGGGCCATTCCTCTCCTCGGAGAACAGTCGTTGGTGCATAAGTACCGAAACGACGAAAGTGGACTAACATTTTCAGTTGTGCGCTCGCATACAAATGTTACATTTTGGGATGCCAGCCGAAGTGGCCGCGCGGTTCTGGCGCTGCAGTCTGGAACCGCGAGACCGCTACGGTCGCAGGTTCGAATCCTGCCTCGGGCATGGATGTGTGTCATGTCCTTAGGTTAGTTAGGTTTAACTAGTTCTAAGTTCTAGGGGACTAATGACCTCAGCAGTTGAGTCCCATAGTGCTCAGAGCCTCAGAGCCCTACATTTTGGGATGGACGTCTTTAACAGCTTTGGATTCCAAGTAGGAGGACCAAGTGTCCAAAACAGTGCCTTTTCTTGACCTTAATGCTGTGTACAATTCGTACAAAAAGATTTCTGATCTAACGTTAGGGTATCTACATAATTTTGAGGTACACTTCGCTATGAAGCCTTCAGCCGTGCCTAAATTCTGTAAAGCTCGCCCGCTACCGTTTGTGGTTAGAGAGGCTGTTCAAGAGAAACTCGCACATCTTCAGGACTAAAGCATTATTTTCCCTGTTTCCACCAGTCAATGTGTGACACCTATCGTGATCCATAAAAAACTAATAGGTCGTCACATATTAGAGGTGATTTTACGTTCGGTATAAATTACCAGTGCAATAATAATCTCTGTCAACTCTATCACCTACAGGAGTTGTTAACGGAACTGTCTGGGTGCCACTATTTTTCAAAGATCATTTAAAGACACTGCTACTCAACGATACGTCACTTCAGTTGCTAGCCTTAAACACGACGTTTGGCTTAAATAGTTACAACTGATCAGCGTTTGGGGTTGCGAGTGTAACAGTCATTTTCCAAAAATATTTAGAAGACTTGGTCCACGGTATTCGACACTACTTAAAAATATTTGAATGGAATCATTGTTACGCCGTCGACGCTCGTGGTAAGTTGAAGGGAATCAGAATCTCTTTTTAAACTGCTCAAGGAACATAGCTTAGGCTGTCTATTGAAAAAGTGCAGGTTTTCTGGCCCCAGCGTCAAATACTTGGAGCACATTCTTACTCACAATAAGAGTTCTACCGCTCCATCCGCTCCTCGCCCTCCCTCCACAGGCATAAGACTCAAATGGCTCTATGTGAAGGGTTCAGGGGAGAATGATTTAATATCGCAGCCAGTGGCCGAGATCGATAGCGGCTCGGAGGTGCTAGAATGCGCGATTGGCGATTGACGTGCGCCATCAGAGATGTGACCGGTGGATCACATGGAGACAACCACTCACAGCAATTGGGTTGGGCAAGCAGCTTTAACTGAGTTTTGTATCGTACCTCGCAGGTGTAACTACCTAATATGCCTAGCTGCCTCGTGGATACCGATTCTGCCGTGGACACTGACATTTGTGGTTATTGTTATTGGTATTAACTTGGTTTTCAGCTCATGATACACTTGGTTTTGTATACAGATTACGCTTTCATATCGCGAAAGGACATTAAACATATTACAACTGATACTGATATACAAAATAGAAAATTGTACAATTTATGCCAAAGCTGCGTAAGAGTGATAAAAATAAGTATTAGCAGCTTCTGATTACTGAAGCTTTATGTTAGTAAAGAAAAAGGGATATGTGAAGGGATCTCATTAAGCATCTTCAAAGAGTTTTGGTTTTACCTGGAATTGTCCTTATTTAGAGCCACCATGAATGGCAAGAGATGGATTTTCTTCTAAACGATAATCCGGTTATCTGCGGACTGAAGTTAGTGGGAACAGGCTATTGCTCACTGATAATACGATATAAATCTAAGAAAGTATCTTAGTAAATTATCTATCGTTTGCTGACAGCAGAGGTGCCTAGTCAAATGATATACAATTTTATAAGGTTGAAACAGAACACAGATTAACATGCTGACAACAACCCCACATAATTTTTATTATTTTTAATCATTTATGAACTTTGTTGATTATACTGTATTATTTCGAAAACAACGGTAACATTAATAAAAAAATATACTAGAAGAAGAAATGAATTAAAGTGTGCATCACAGAGCCTAAATGCCGGACAGAAAAGAAGGAGCTTCAGATGCAAATAGAAATCCTACATGCTTGGTAACGCTATTTGTTTCATACACGAATCTCTCTCTCGCTATTTCTCGTGTACGTGCACGTGTATGTGTGTGTGTGTGTGTGTGTGTGTGTGTGTGTGTGTGTGCGTGTGTTAATTTTATATACTAAGTTACACGTTCCGCATCATAACGGTTATCTTCAATTAACAGTCACCTGTTATTTTTGTATATATCCTCGGGAAGAAACGTAAGAGGGTCGTATCCAACAATGGTGATTGTTCTTCACACATACATTTCAGGCTGTATCAATGCGTTCACAGATAACTAAATCATCGACGTGAGCCGTATCGCGCGGAATGTGGCTCGATGCGTTATAGGATCACTTTAAATTTAATATTATGCGTATTATGATAGAAACGAATTGCGGCAGTATTAACAAAATCGCCATTCAGGGAGGTTTCAGACTGGCCGAGATGTTGAAGATGAAGACAACTTCCTCACTATGACGACGGCCCCATGAGGACAGCCAGAACATGTAAAAGTTTGTTCAAATGGCTCTGAGCACTATGGGACTTAACATCTGAGGTCATCAGTCCCCTAGAACTAAAAACTACTTAAACCTAACAAACCTAAGGACATCACACACATCCATTCCCGAGACAGGATTCGAACCTGCGACCGTAGCGACTGAAGCGCCTAGAACCGTTCGGCCACACCGGCCGGCCCATGTAAAGGTTTCCTGCTACGACAAATGTAGGTTTCAACTCATCTACATCTACATTTACGTTTACATCGCACTCCACAAGCCACCTGACTGTGCGTGGCGGAGGGTATTTCTGATACCACTAACTGATCCCCTCTTCCCTGCTCCACTCGGGAAGGCGCACGGGAAGAATGATTGACGGTAAGCTCTAATTTCTAGCATTTTTTCGTCGTGCTCACTTCTTGAGATGTATGTGGGAGGAAGTAAAATGCTGTCCGATTCTTTGCGGAAAGAGCTCACTCGAATTTTCAATAGTAAACCTCTCACTGATGCACAATGCCTCTCTTGCAACGTCTGCGGCTGGAGTTCATTGAACATCTGTGTAACGCTCCCGCGCAGGCTTAACCGACCAGTGACGAAATATGCTCCTCTTTGTTGGATCTTCTCTTTCTCTTCTATCAGTTCTACCTGGTAAGAATCCCAGATTGGTGAACAATACTCAAGAATCGGCCGTAAAAGCGTCTTGCAAACCTCTTTCTTCGTGGTTGAAAAAAATGGTTCAAATGGCTCTGAGCACTATGGGACTTAACTACTGAGGTCATCAGTCCCCTAGAACTTAGAACTACTTAAACCTAACTAACCTAAGGACATCACACACATCCATGCCCGAGGCAGGATTGGAACCTGTGACCGTAGCAGTCACGCGGTTCCAAACTGACGCGCTTAGAACCGCACGGCCACACCGGCCGGCCCTTCGTGGTTGAGTTTCCTTAAAGTTTTTCTTGTGAATCTCACTCCATCTTCTGCTTTTCCTTCGATTTGTAATATTACTCAGTTACACAGCCCACTTAAGGTCGCTCTGACTACTTACTCCTAGATATTTTACGAAAAATGGCTCTGAGCACTATGGGACTTAACATCTATGGTCATCAGTCCCCTAGAACTTAGAACTACTGAAACCTAACTAACCTAAGGACATCAAACAACACCCAGCCATCACGAGGCAGAGATAATCCCTGACCCCGCCGGGAATCGAACCCGGGAACCCGGGCGTGGGAAGCGAGAACGCTACCGCACGACCACGAGATGCGGGCAGATATTTTACGATTGATACTGTTTCCATCACTTTGTCATCAGTAGTGTTGTACAGTAGTGGATTTCTTATCCTATCTATGCGCTAGGTGCTACATTTATTTACGTTCAGGGTGAAATGCCAGAACCTGCACCATTCATGAATCCTCTGCAGATCATTCTGCAAATCTGTTCTTCAAAAAAATTGTTCAAATGGCTCTGAGCACTATGGGACTTAACTTCTGAGGACACCAATCCCCTATAATTTAGAACTACTTAAACCAAAGTAACCTAAGGACACAACACACAACCATGCCCGAGGTAGGATTCGAACCTACGACCGTAGCAGTCGCGCGGTTCCAGACTGTAGCGCCTAGAACCACTCGGCCACAATCTGTTCTTCCTTCTGGCGTTGCCACTTCTTTTTAGACAGACACACCATCTATGAACAGTGTTAAAGAGCTTCCGATACTTTCTACTAGATCATTTATATACAATATAAATGGTCCAATCACACTTCCTTGTGGTCCTCCCGAAATTACGATTACATCTGTCGATTTTATTTCGTTAGGAGCGATGTGTTGAGCTCTATCTGCAAGGAGGTCTTAAATCCAGTCGCAGATCTGGTCCAGTATTCGGTAAGTTCGTATTTTTTCAATAAACTGCAGTGCGGGACGATGTCTAATGCCTTTCTGAAGTCAAGGAACAGGGCATCTACATAGGCGCCGTTGTCTACAGTGTTATGGATCTCATAGAGGAATAGAGCGAACCGAGTTTCGCAAGATCTTAGTTTGTGGAAATCATGTTGATTTTTATATAGGGGATTTTCATTCTCCTAAAACGTCAAAATTCTTGAGCATAAAACATATTCCACAGTTGTACAACAGGTTGACGTCAACGATGCCAGCCTATAAATACGTGCACCTGTCCTACGTCACTTGTTGAATACAGGAATGACCTGCATATTTTTCCAGTCGTCAGGTACCCTTCGTTGGTTCAGCGATCTACGAAATACTCCTGCCAGAAGGGGAGTAAATTCTTTCATATATTATGTGCAAAATCATATAGGTACCCTATCTGGTAATGCGTTTCCACTACTAACCGTCCGCCCCCGTTAGCTGAGTGGTCAGCGCGACAGGATGTCAATCCTGAGGGCCAGGTTCGATTCCCTGCTGGGTCGGAGATTTTCTCCGCTCAGGGACTGGGTGTTGTGTTGTCTTAATCATCATCGTTTCATCCCCATCGACGCACAAGTCGCCGAAGTGGCGTCAAATCGAATGGCTTGCACCCGGCAAACAGTCTACCCGACGGGAGGCCTTAGTCACACGACATTCATTCATTCACTACTAACCAATTTTAGTTTCGTTCCTATTCCGCGATCGTTTACTTCAATATCTGCCATTTCGACGCTCGTACGGGGATTGAAAGAAGGGATATTGTAACGACCGCCTGCGGTGAAAATTTCGGAAGACCGAGTGCAGTATTTGAGCCTCCTATCTGTTATCTTCCGTTTCGGTGCCAAAATGGTCGCTGATGGAATGAAGAGGGGATTTCGAACTGCATACTGATTTTACGTAAATCCAAAATCTTTTTCAGGTTTTTACTTACAAGGGGAAGATCTGACATTTTATCAAGTTTTGAAAGGACGTTTTATATTTGAAATAAAGAGACAAGTATTTCGGATTTTTGCTAGAGGCTCCCTAGCTTTTTAAAAAGTCGAGGTTAAAGTTGATGACAGAAAATCGTATTTTAAATGCTATACATCGAAAAATCGTCTAAAAAACATTGTTATTGATGTAATGCGGCATCCAAAATTAATAATGTTGAAGTTATTAAAGTTTTTGTGTTTGCACTCTGTAGCTCGGACACCCATCACCGAGGTCAGCGGTCGAGCGGTCAAAATATTCAATTAACAAACCGTTGGTCCGTATTCGGTTCTTGATCGTCGCCTTTGTCATTCGATATGTTTTTCGGTGTATCTGATAAAATTTTGATAGTCGGAATACTTTTAATTGTCTTTTTTAAGTAAAAGATCGGGAGGTGTGATTAATAATCAAATAACGATATATAATGTATTGTAATTCATCAATATAATAGTATAAAAATAAACACAAGGTATGTTATTGCTTAATCGAAACTGATTAACTATTCGTGAGTGTTTTTACAATAAGCGGCGTGAAACTCATCATAGAAACAGGCAAAACATAAATATTTCTCGTGCCATGCGCAACAGTCGAACGAAATCTAGCCGCACTGAGATGTTTTCTAGTACTGTGTTACTCGGCTCATATCCATAACATGAGGCGAACGTGCACGGCGCCCTTGGGCGTGTTGTTGTTTATACGTTAGCGTACAGTGCTACGTCACTATATTCACTCACGTTATGATTTGCAATTTCGTTTTCTTACCGCCGTGCGACTATAAAGATCACCTTTCAAGAGGAACGCGCAGAACCTCGAGCGCACGAAGTGGAACAGTTCATACGTGACAAATTTCAACTCGCACCTCAAGGTGTTGTAAGAATTCACTTCTCCATGACAAGCAGCGTCGTGTACATCAAACTGCGGACCGAAAAAATTTGCGCTGATGTTGTATGACGTTTCATCCGAGGACTGAAATTTAAACACACCTTATGGCCACGTCTGAGCAGGTTTGGATGATCACGCAGCGTGCCGCCTCCGCACCCTGCCTGTTTTCGAACTTCCTTTTGAGGTACCGCAAGAAGTGGTCGTACCTGTCTTTCGATCTTACGGTAGTGTTTATTAATGAAATTCGCCAACAGCCGTGTAATAGAGATGTTATTTTATTTTATTTTGGCTACCAGTTTCGGTAGCCTGAAGGTGGCGTAATGGAATGCCGAAACTGGTAGCCTAAATAAAATAAAATAAAATCTGAATTACACAGCCGTTGCCGAATTTCATTGATAATTACTTGACCACTGGTTTCTCCTGTCCATTATGGATTAACAGAGACTCAGGGTCGTGTTTCCAGTCACGTCCCAGGAAAGTGGCAGACCTTCGAGATCTACGATGTCTTAAATGGTGTGGGTTGGATCAAACTCGAATTGACAAAGCACGTGCCATCTTATATGATGATTGGCGGCGTGCGAACGATCGTCATGTACGACGAACAGCCGCGAACTTGTGTGAGATGTGGCCAGAGAGGCCACGTCCGGTCGGATTGCTTGTCCAGACACCTAATTCAGACGCTGGTAGAAGACTTAGCTCCACCTGCCACACTTGCAGTGCTCCCTGTTACCTAGCCGCTGTTGCGAAGATGTCAGATGCACCGGGCCAGATTCCTTCCGATCTGCCGTCGTCGCGGGACGCCGACGGGGTGGCGAGTCTTCAGATTCCCTCTCCATCACCTCCGGCGCAAACGACGTCCTCAGATACCCGTCAGAACTCAAGAACCGATATTACAGTAGCGATGGACAGCAACTCCTGCGTCGTACCAACCTTTGCTTTCCTTTCGGTTGGAGCGGCGTCGCATGACGGCCGATCTCACTCCGATACGGAACAACATGTTCGGAAACATAAGTCACCGGGGAAGCGTGAGAAACCTAGTACTACGCCGTCTGACAATTGCCTCCTTAGGATGGCCATACGGGATGGTGAATCGGCGTCGGACGATGCATCGATCTCGGAAGGTCTGCTGTTGAGCGTGCCGCCTTCAGCACTACCTCCGCAGCCTGTGACTCCTTCCCCCCCCCCCCCTTCCCCCCCTACCTCCTGCGCCCTCTGTTAACAAGCTGTCTCTGGAAGACGCCCACCTGCAGCAGTGATCCGCTGATTCTACCCATGGACAAAGCGCTGGTGCTGCTTCTGTTTCTTGGGTGGACGACGTAGAGGAGGAATCGGAATGACATATGGATACAATGGTCTCACGCGTTCCACCAGTTGTCTCCCCATTACTTCACACGGCTTCGAACGTCTTGTGCAGCCTGTCCTGGCCTGATGAAACTGGTGGACCCCATGTCTCGACAGCTGTAGTGCCGAAACAGGCGTGTCACCTAACTAAGATTTATTTCAACACTATCCGCGCGCCTCTTGCCCGCATCTCGTGGTCGTGCGGTAGCGTTCTCGCTTCCCACGCCCGGGTTCCCGGGTTCGATTCCCGGCGGGGTCAGGGATTTTCTCTGCCTCGTGATGGCTGGGTGTTGTGTGATGTCCTTAGGTTAGTTAGGTTTAAGTAGTTCTAAGTTCTAGGGGACTGATGACCATAGATGTTAAGTCCCATAGTGCTCAGAGCCATTTGAACCATTTGAGCCGCGCGCCTCATAAACTGGCGTTGCTGCACGATACAGTTCGCATGGCCTACTTAGACTTGATTCTCTTACAAGATGTGCATGTTGATGGTTCTATTAACCCATTTGGGTATATCCTTTCTTCTCCCACACTATAGATGCAGCGGTGTGGAGATCCTAATACGCGAAGAGTTACTCGTCAACGACATCCAGATGCGAGGGGCTTGGGTCTCACACTCTTCGGCGACTGAATTATTAACGTCTACGCTCCTTCGGGATCAGGGAGCGTAGGGAAAACTCTTCTATCCTTGTGGAGGCAGTCTTACCTCTTTTCACGGGGCGGCAAGACGCATATTTAATTCCACCCTACACCCCGAAGATCAACTGTGCGTCATTCGCCTTGCACAGAGCTTGGTATGATTGTCGACCGTCTCCACCTTATTGACACGTGGGAACACGTTCAAGGTGACCGACCCGGTCTCGGTCACTACAATGCACGTTTTTCTAATCGCCTTGATCGCTTTCGTATCTCGCGCTCGCTGGTGGGAGGAAACCGACTGGCGGAGATTTGGCATGTCGCTTTTTTCAACCATGCAGCGTATGTCTGTACCGTCACCCTCGACGGCGGGAGGGTGTGGTATGAGAGAAGTCCTTGGAAGCTGAATGTGGCTCTACTGGAGTCTCCCGACTGTCTGCAGCTTATCGAGGTGATTTGGGATTCATGTCGCCGCCACCGTGGCGTTATTTATTTCGGCGTAACTGATAATATTTTGATAGCCATGTAACCCTTGTATCAATTAGGAGTAGGTTTATTTTACGTTACTGTGTATCTGCAATTTATGTGTGTGCATTCAGTATCGTTTGAACTCCTTGATGTATGGCAAGGAAATTAGCGTTTTGTAATGTATATGTGATAAAAAAGCAAAAGAATATGTCGAAATTTTAAATTATTATAATATGAATATGTTTATGAAAGAAGTATGTTCGTTAAAAGCTGGTTCATGCTTAGTGCACTTGTATTTGTAGCATCTAAACGCTGTAGGGAAGTTCAAAAATGGTTCAAATGGCTCTGAGCACTATGCGACTTAACTGCTGAGGTCATCAGTCGCCTAGAACTTAGAACTATTAAACCTAACTAACCTAAGGACATCACACACATCCATGCCCGAGGTAGGATTCGAACCTGCGGCCGTAGCGGTCGCTCGGCTCCAGACTGTAGCGCCTAGAACCGCACGGCCACACCGACCGGCTGTAGGGAAGTCCCTCCGCAACGATAGTGGCATGGTGGTATGTAAAAGGTCGCTTTGGCGGTCGAACTGAACGGCTCCGTTATCTGCATGCAATGTGTGGCTAGCCTTAGCACGGTACACCTCGACGGTTTTGAGAGAGGTTAATTGGAAGCTGCATTAGAAGGGATTGGCCTCGGATGTGTATCTGGCTGTTATTCGGTATTCACAGAATAATGGAATGGATGTAATATGTTGAAAATCCGACGCCAAGAAGAGATTTTATAGAACATTCGCACATCAAGAGCCGTGAGTACAGTTAGCCGCCATTTCGCCTGCCACTAATTTCCGCCACTGCTTCACAGACTTCGTACATTCAGTTACGTAATGTATATTGGCATTGACCAGTTAATTTGTGTTTTGTTTCAGTAATAATCACATAAAACGTCAATTCGTGTTCGGTACAATAACTTCAATCCTGATCACGAATCTTCTTAGGGTCCTCACATAAGTGCTACTAAAACCGAGTGTCCTGATTTAAATGAACAATTCTGGCATTAATGTGTTTCAAAGTGATTTTTAGTCTAAAGTAAAAGGAGCAGCAAAGATTTAAGTAAGAGTAAAATTTGGATGCTTTGTTTGTGGACTACTCCAAGTGAAATTGTTAAGGCAGGAAGTTTAACTACAAAAATTTAAAGTTCAATCAATAAGAAAGCGAAAACCTTAATTATTTAAAAGCTAAAACCATAGATGTGAAGTTGGATAGGCTTTTGCTAAAGTATCCATTGTTTATTATAAAATATAGTTTTGTAGGATTACAGTGCAAGTTTGTGTAAATATTATTGCGAAGAATATCTGCTTCACAGGTGATTAAAGCACAAGTATATATAAATCTCTAATGAACCGATTTGCAGCAGTACTATTACAAGTGAAGTTATGCACATTTTCAAAAACAGTGTAGCTTTGGTACCCATCATGAATGTTTCCTTTTGAAGTTAACTAAGCCCAGTGTTGCATTTTCTTACCTTGCAAAGTAATTTAAGTAAATGATTAGCTTTTTGAAACAGTTTTTTTCCTTTGCATTAACCAAAGAACCTTGGCTGGTAAAAATATACCAGTTTATGGGTCCCCATCATATTGTCCTTCTATTAAGGAAAAAAATGAACTATTACTGTTACTAAGGAAAATTGCTATATGCAGAAGAGATTAATCAGTGTATTTAAGATGTTATTCATCTTTATTTATGTTATTCATGTCAGTCAAGATAGAAGCCCCTCTTGTTCAAAATTAGTTCTGCACTTCATGCAGTGATGTTTCAGTATATTGATAAAGTAATGCTAATGATTGCGGCCGTCATTAGTATGAGGTCGGTGCAGTATTGCTTCCCATAATTTACTGGTTTGTGTGTTATTGGTAAATGCTGCTACACACGGTACAGAGTGCACTGTGTCATTTTGTATCCTATTTGCTATTCAAAGGGAAATCTCAACAAAAGTAACTTCAGTAACTAATATCAAATTTTCTCAAATATATATATTTCGAAATTAATGTGCCTAATTAGGCTGGCGACAGTTCAATTTTTTCATTCACTTATAATTTTATCACTTCTGTTAATTCCCAAGGTTTTTCATTAGACACACGCGCAGTCGAACTTTGAAATCCTCTCAGAGGGTAACATTAGCGTGTTTCACGGCACGTTAGTGTTATACGTAGCTTTTCCCCTGACAGAACTAAATGTTCAGTTATTAGGGAATAGTGTTATAGCCAGAATACTTTTCTTTGCCTTTTTTTGCAGTAAAACATCGAAAGAAGTGAATAATAATCAAACAAATGTGTATAATGTATTGTAATTCATCATGACACAATGTATAAAAAATACATCTAAAGCATATTGTTGCGTAATTCTAAGTGATCATCTATTCGTGAGTGTTCTCACTATCAGTGGGGTGTAATTTCTAATGGAAACAGGTAAAACATGAGTATTTGTCACACCATGCACTACGTACCAACAAAATCTGGCCGCATTGACATGTTTTCCAGTACACTGTTTATGGGAAACATATTTCATTCACGTTGCTAAAAACACATCTATCATATCTTCTTGCGTATAAAAGCATATCATAACAGACAGGCTCGGACAATTGCTTATGGACTATGAATTTTGATAGCATCCACCCTATGTTGAAATTCTCTACTTTGCTGTGATGTCGCATAATTTAGAAGACGTGCTATGAAATTCCTCACCTGTCGAAAAAATTGTACATCACGCGGTTGACAAAGAGAGGTAGATTTCGCTGGTACCACTTTCATGGTGCAGATCGCTTGAGCACCATCAAAAGTCCTACCGCAGCGCGTCATGTGTAAAAAAAAACTTAACAGTCAATACGTTACATATACTTACTCGGTTATTAATCACACCTCCCGATATTTTATTTAAAAAAAAATAGAGAAAATTATTCTAATTATCAGAACATTATCAGATACACCAAAAAAAACATCGTATGAAAAATAGACGACGACCAAGAATCGAGCACAGATCAGCTGTTTGGTAGTTGAATGTCTTGACCTCATTTTTTTATTTTGTTCGTGGATTTCGAACCACTAGTCGTTTGTGGCGACTCCCTCTCACATCACTGAGTTAAAACGAAGAGTGAAAAATCCATGGTCCGAGCAAGATTCGGTCCCATTGCCTATCTGTTTCCATTCACGCTCCGTACCGCTATTTTTTGTGAATTTGCAGAGATATGCTCAATCGCTTCTTTAAAAAACTGATGCTGCAGCAACATACAGCTAAACGACAAAATGCGTGCCTATGTATAACAGAGAACATAATCGGCGAAAAAGCTTTCCAAAGACAGAAACGACAAATGATAAGGGTCATATACCCCGATAGGGTGCGTTGGAATCTTTAACAGATACGGGCCACATCCGCTGACCTCCTTAACCTACATCCTGTCTGGTAAACGTGAGATTTAACATGTTAGAAAATTTGTTTCGATAACGGGACAACTGCGAGGCGTTCCAGTACGCAGAAAGCACATACTACTGAAAAGTCGAAATCCAGCAACAACAAAATGTACAAAATGATGAATTAACCACATGACGAAAATAGTCTTCGACATCGGAAAGTAGGAGGAATCCGGCCGCAAGATAATGTGGGTGGTGTAAACAGTGACTGAAGTCCCGGTTAGGAAAGCAAGTTGATTCCGCAGTCATAGCCAGTTCTCCACTTGACCACTGCAGGTAAATCTGTGCGGAAGCGTGTCCAAAGATCAACATCGACAGCGTGCAGTCGAATCAATAAAAACGGAACATTCCCAGGTGCCAGTAAACGATCTCAATTAAACTTGGCGGGTGTGTAAAGGGGGCAACATAATGCAATACGTATTTTTGTTTGTGTTTAATTTCACTTTTAAGGGCTAAAATACACCCCAAAATGCAATAACACATATTAGATTTGGAGCGAATATCTTCGAAACAATTTCATATAAAAATGTTTCTCATATAAAAGTTGATACGTAATTAACGTTCTTGAAAACTGTGTAATAGAATTTTGTAATAATTTGAAATTTTTCAATATACCCTGCAAGCTGTCACTTGCTTTAATCATACATATATGTCTGAGTGATGCTGAAAGTTATTATTTTTATATACAGAAAAGTATTATCTTCTTAATAACCTTCAAATCGTGAGCTACAACCTACATTTTTATATGTGAATTAATGAATTTACTCGTGGCACTTTGGTTTCCTATGCCTGTGGTCACTTTCAGAACTCAGATAAATAACCAAACTAATTAATTTACTATGATTCAACCTTAAATTTCTGGTGTACCCATGTACCACTACAATAAAATTAAAACGGTAAGTACTAGGGAGTATGTATGAGAAGAGTGGCTTAAGTTTTATTAACCCTTTTGTAATTACAGCTAGGTGGTAAATCTTACACAAAAATGATAAATACAAATGATAAAAGGAGTGGTATTTGATTGGCAAAGCGTACATTGGGGCGGAAGCTATACAAATTCTCCCCTAAATTAATTCTTTTTACAACGCAATCAAATTTCGCCTACACGAATCCACTATGAGGACCAACTCTATTCAGTTGGAATAAGCTACGACCAAGTACGGCACAAACCATGATTAACCTGAGAACAACGACCTGTGAATATCATTTAACAACCCTACGCCGGTGCAGCGCCTTTCACCTTCATTCAGGCGGCAGTAGAAGACGGCGCGCTGTGGGCCAGGAGCGGTGCGCTGCGGCAGCTGTGATGTTCAGATGCGTCCACAAAAATTTGCAAACTATGTAGTCTGGCGTTCTGATCTTAAGAACGCGGGAAACTTCCCTATTAGAGCCCTGAAATTCCGGAAGACTTCAGTGTGAGGTGCACCCATTCGCTGGTCTGACCATACCAATTTGACTCACAGGCACGGTGCGTGCTGGAATTGTTAAACGTCAGACGGCCGACTCAGGACGAATAAGTTCCCCCTCGTAACACACGATATGTCTGAGAAAATATGCTGTTCCAATGTCGATACAGTTGGAAACTGCTACTGGCTCTTAGCCCACCTCAGTTCTTAGTCCACCTCAGGTTGCAGACCACAAGGCTTACCTACTAGGGAAAGGGGAGGACCAGAAGACGAAGAAAGGCAAAGAATCACGACCACTTTCCGCCAACTCTCGGTACAGGACTCGAGTTAGCAGAAACGAAAGCTCCCCCACATTGCACAAACCAATAGAACTACCCTCTACTCATTGACTCTCCACTCTTGACAGCTCTGTTGGCCTGGTAGTCAATCCAGACACAGAAACGGTGTTCCCACACTGGTGGAGCAAGCCTCCACTTTGCATATCCTGAGAGGAGCCAATCAGTGACTCCATATCTTTCTTGTCTGAAATAAGAAGATTTTAGACTAGCGAAGTGTCGTTCTCACCCTAAGCAGGCCATGCTTTGGCAAAAAGTGTCTACCTAGACGGGACCATTGACCCTCATTTATGGAGAGATCTTGTCTTTCTGGGCAGACCATTTCCAATTTCTGAAATAAGACTGTTAAGATTCCCAGAGAGTGATGCGCATGAAATATACACTCCTGGAAATGGAAAAAAGAACACATTGACACCGGTGTCTCAGACCCACCATACTTGCTCCGGACACTGCGAGAGGGCTGTACAAGCAATGATCACACGCACGGCACAGCGGACACACCAGGAACCGCGGTGTTGGCCGTCGAATGGCGCTAGCTGCGCAGCATTTGTGCACCGCCGCCGTCAGTGTCAGCCAGTTTGCCGTGGCATACGGAGCTCCATCGCAGTCTTTAACACTGGTAGCATGCCGCGACAGCGTGGACGTGAACCGTATGTGCAGTTGACGGACTTTGAGCGAGGGCGTATAGTGGGCATGCGAGAGGCCGGGTGGACGTACCGCCGAATTGCTCAACACGTGGGGCGTGAGGTCTCCACAGTACATCGATGTTGTCGCCAGTGGTCGGCGGAAGGTGCACGTGCCCGTCGACCTGGGACCGGACCGCAGCGACGCACGGATGCACGCCAAGACCGTAGGATCCTACGCAGTGCCGTAGGGGACTGCACCGCCACTTCCCAGCAAATTAGGGACACTGTTGCTCCTGGGGTATCGGCGAGGACCATTCGCAACCGTCTCCATGAAGCTGGGCTACGGTCCTGCACACCGTTAGGCCGTCTTCCGCTCACGCCCCAACATCGTGCAGCCCGCCTCCAGTGGTGTCGCGACAGGCGTGAATGGAGGGACGAATGGAGACGTGTCGTCTTCAGCGATGAGAGTCGCTTCTGCCTTGGTGCCAATGATGGTCGTATGCGTGTTTGGCGCCGTGCAGGTGAGCGCCACAATCAGGACTGCATACGACCGAGGCACACAGGGCCAACACCCGGTATCATGGTGTGGGGAGCGATCTCCTACACTGGCCGTACACCACTGGTGATCGTCGAGGGGACACTGAATAGTGCACGGTACATCCAAACCGTCATCGAACCCATCGTTCTACCATTCCTAGACCGGCGAGGGAACTTGCTGTTCCAACAGGACAATGCACGTCTGCATGTATCCCGTGCCACCCAACGTGCTCTAGAAGGTGTAAGTCAACTACCCTGGCCAGCAAGATCTCCGGATCTGTCCCCCATTGATCATGTTTGGGACTGGATGAAACGTCCTCTCACGCGGTCTGCACGTCCAGCACGAACGCTGGTCCAACTGAGGCGCCAGGTGGAAATGGCATGGCAAGCCGTTCCACAGGACTACATCCAGCATCTCTACGATCGTCTCCATGGGAGAATAGCAGCCTGCATTGCTGCGAAAGGTGGATATACACTGTACTAGTGCCGACATTGTGCATGCTCTGTTGCCTGTGTCTATGTGCCTGTGGTTCTGTCAGTGTGATCATGTGATGTATCTGACCCCAGGAATGTGTCAATAAAGTTTCCCCTTCCTGGGACAATGAATTCACGGTGTTCTTATTTCAATTTCCAGGAGTGTACATGACAGAGAACACAGAATAAAACAAAATTCAGCAGAATTTCATATTGTCGCAGGTGATCCTCTGGATATCCTGACTTGTATCAGGCATAAGTCAGTACATTGGTAACCCATGGCGAAAAGAATTGATTATGTAATAGTGACTGCAGCTTAATTACATTGTTTCTCAAGAGGTTATTGACGTGAAACTCGTTTAACAGAAGTAGATTTGAAAATTTTCTCACTAATGTCTTCCAACATCGAAAGTCGTACACATCTCAACAACTGTACGTGTACCGTCGACTCTTTGAGACCACCAGAGGGACAAGTTCCTTGTCCTCAGGTCATTCACAGCCTTAAGGGGAGACGGTGGCAGAAGTGATGAAAAGCTTACAAATTATTTTTATTTGCTTATTTGATAGTAAATATAATTGAGATTATTATCCCAATTTTTTTCCTTGAAATTCGAACTACAAATGGCATAAAAAAATTAAAACCCTAAGCAGTGTCATGCGCCAAACCCGCTTTTCAGTGTACCAAATGGAGGAAAATTTTTATAGCAGAATTTATCCTGTGAACCTAGAAAATATAGCTTTAGAAGGCTGTGATTTTTTGTATACATAACAGCAGTGTTGTAAAGAAGGCTGTGGAGCCATTTTTTGGTTCAATCAGTGTGGTATAGAAGGCTGTGGAGTGTTGTAAACAAGTTTTGTGATGTTCAGTGGAATTCGAATGACGCTTGCTTTATTGTGCCATTCTTTGTGCTAGGTTGAATCTGTTGATCCCTTTTTACAATGCTGAAGCCTGGTAAAGTATGTAAAAATATAGTATGTCCCATATTTCCAATATAAAGCGAAAAACTGACATTGAGGTTAGGGTTGGGCCTGCAGATGCAAACATTAGCTTGTCTCCAAGTGCATCTAAAATAAAACTTGGGACAGGGATTGTGTCAGACGAAACAAATCATGACATAAATACAGGTTTCAGAATTGTGGATCTGGAAATGGTGGCAGAAGCACTTAGAAAAGCCTGCAAGTGCTCTGTTTGTGGAGGAAATGTGGATTTGGTTGATGATGGCAAGAGAGAAGGTTTGGTTTGCACATTGTACATTTTGTGCCAAATTGTGATGCTGACAGACCATTCAAGACATCAAAGGTCATTAATAGAATCTATGAAGCCAATATGAGATTTGCTTATGGACTAAGATGTATAGGCATTGGAAGAGATAGTGGAAACCTTTTATGTGGTATTATGAATATGCCTGGTCGTCCCCTAAAATTTTCTGCAATGAATACTGCTCTCCTCAATGCAGTTGCAGAAGTAAGTGAAGAGAGCATGAAAATGGCAGTCCTGGGGGCAATTCAAGAAAATTGTGAATCAACTAATAGCAACGATATAGCAGTTTCCTGTGACAGTTCCTGAATGAAGAGTGGGCATACTTCACTGCATGGAGTTTCAACAATCATTAGTGTTGACACTGGAAAAGTGTTAGACTTAGAGGGGATGTGTAAATATTGTTCTGCATGTTCCTTGCACAAGAAATATATTGATGCAGGTAAAGAAACAGAATGGCAAGAAGCCCATAAAACTGTTTGTAGCAGAAATTATGCAGGCTACAGTGGTGTGATGGAAGCTGCAGGTATGAAATTCGATTTCCATAGATCTTTGCAAAAGTATGGAGTAAGATACGTACAGTATTTATGAGATGGAGGCTCTAGTACTTTCAAGAATGTAGTTGAAAGTCAGTCCCATGGAAAAGATTGCACTATTGAGAAACTGGAGTGCTTAGTCCATATTCAGAAGAGGATGGGTGGACGACTCTGAAGACTTGTTGCAGACAATAAAGGCAAGCTACTAGAGGATGGGAAGCCACTGGGAGGTAAAAACAGACTAACAAAGAAGAGAATTGGCAGCCTACAAGTGTATTATGGTGCTGCAATTACACTCCTGGAAATTGAAATAAGAACACCGTGAATTCATTGTCCCAGGAAGGGGAAACTTTATTGACACATTCCTGGGGTCAGATACATCACATGATCACACTGACAGAACCACAGGCACATAGACACAGGCAACAGAGCATGCACAATGTCGGCACTAGTACAGTGTATATCCACCTTTCGCAGCAATGCAGGCTGCTATTCTCCCATGGAGACGATCGTAGAGATGCTGGATGTAGTCCTGTGGAACGGCTTGCCATGCCATTTCCACCTGGCGCCTCAGTTGGACCAGCGTTCGTGCTGGACGTGCAGACTGCGTGAGAGGACGCTTCATCCAGTCCCAAACACGATCAATGGGGGACAGATCCGGAGATCTTGCTGGCCAGGGTAGTTGACTTACACCTTCTAGAGCACGTTGGGTGGCACGGGATACATGCGGACGTGCATTGTCCTGTTGGAACAGCAAGTTCCCTTGCCGGTCTAGGAATGGTAGAACGATGGGTTCGATGACGGTTTGGATGTACCGTGCACTATTCAGTGTCCCCTCGACGATCACCAGTGGTGTACGGCCAGTGTAGGAGATCGCTCCCCACACCATGATGCCAGGTGTTGGCCCTGTGTGCCTCGGTCGTATGCAGTCCTGATTGTGGCGCTCACCTGCACGGCGCCAAACACGCATACGACCATCATTGGCACCAAGGCAGAAGCGACTCTCATCGCTGAAGACGACACGTCTCCATTCGTCCCTCCATTCACGCCTGTCGCGACACCACTGGAGGCGGGCTGCACGATGTTGGGGCGTGAGCGGAAGACGGCCTAACGGTGTGCGGGACCGTAGCCCAGCTTCATGGAGACGGTTGCGAATGGTCCTCGCCGATACCCCAGGAGCAACAGTGTCCCTAATTTGCTGGGAAGTGGCGGTGCGGTCCCCTACGGCACTGCGTAGGATCCTACGGTCTTGGCGTGCATCCGTGCGTCGCTGCGGTCCGGTCCCAGGTCGACGGGCACGTGCACCTTCCGCCGACCACTGGCGACAACATCGATGTACTGTGGAGACCTCACGCCCCACGTGTTGAGCAATTCGGCGGTACGTCCACCCGGCCTCCCGCATGCCCACTATACGCCCTCGCTCAAAGTCCGTCAACTGCACATACGGTTCACGTCCACGCTGTCGCGGCATGCTACCAGTGTTAAAGACTGCGATGGAGCTCCGTATGCCACGGCAAACTGGCTGACACTGACGGCGGCGGTGCACAAATGCTGCGCAGCTAGCGCCGTTCGACGGCCAACACCGCGGTTCCTGGTGTGTCCGCTGTGCCGTGCGTGTGATCATTGCTTGTACAGCCCTCTCGCAGTGTCCGGAGCAAGTATGGTGGGTCTGACACACCGGTGTCAATGTGTTCTTTTTTCTATTTCCAGGAGTGTATATTATGTGATGAAATTTCTTTCATTTTATGTGCATGGTTAACATAACGTTATGTTCTAAGCATTTCTTCAGTTATAATCATTATTGTAGCCACTATGTCTCAGAATAATGAGTTGCATTTTATTTCAAGTTAACAAAACAGACATATATGAAATACTAAACTAAAAAAACAAAAGAAGAAAACTAAACGTAAAACCCAAAATAACAATTTAAAACATAAAACATATATAAGTAAAATATATAACTAGAGTAATAAGTAATGTTTAGATATTTTAATGAGGTATGTTGAAAATCCTCTGACAGCACATTGTGTACAGCTTATTTTCTAAAAACATTACTTCAGAAACCAGTTATATTGCACGTGGGTGTATGTGGATCGAAAGCTTCTTTAATTTATGCTGTTACAAAAGTTTTCACTTTCGAAATGGTGGGGGGTATTTTGCAAAATTTCTATTTTTTCAAAATTCGCTTTTACAAAATGGTTCAAATGGCTCTGAGCACTATGGGACTTAACATCTGTGGTCATCAGTCCCCTAGAACTTAGAACTAATTAAACCTAACTAACCTAAGGACATCACACACATCCATGCCCGTGGCAGGATTCGAACCTGCGACCGTAGCAGTCGCGCGGTTCCGGACTGAGCGCCTAGAACCGCTAAACCATCGCGGCCGGCTCGCTTTTACAGTTTTGAAGAATGACAACCACATATTAACTTTTATATGACAAATATCTTTCACATATCATCGCTTCGAAGATATTCCTTCCACACCTAATATGCCAAATTACCTTCCAGGGTCCGTTTTACCCCTTAAAGTGAAACTGGGCGCAAACAAAGAAATTCAGATTGCATTATTTTGGCCCCTCTACGCACCCACAAGTTCCATTGAGATCGTTTATTGATACTTGAGAGCAATTCATTGTAAGTCCAGTTCAGTGTAGACGTTCATGAGAGGTACTAACTTATTAATGACTCTGTACCGAGAGGAAGCCACTTCTATCATGTGAATTGGGAACTGGTGTAATTCCATACAACTTCCCAACGAACATGCGGTGATAACAGTTCAACCAGGTGAGAGCAGACCATCCAGTGCCCGTGAAAGAGTAGAAATTATGTCGTGACCACTTGCCGCCTCAAAATTTTGTCTCCCAGATAGCTCTCTGCAATATAAAATTTTTGAACGTGACACAGTGTGAAATTAAAGCGAAATACGTCAACTGGCGAAGCCAGTACACCAGCGAAGAATCGTAACGTGACAATATGCAGTTCACGGGTAACAATCAGTATCATGCATCAGACATACAATGCAGACATCTTGCGTGTGCTCTCTGAGACAGACAAGACTCCTTCCGTGCGTGGCTTCGTCAATATCTCGTAACGTAATTTGAATATATGTCCTTCCCATCTAAATCGGCAAGACAGCTGCCGTAATTTCTCCACAACCGTTTTGGAAACAGGAAAAATTTGCACAATATAATACGCCTTACACGAAATATAGATATCCAGTGTTCGTACTTTCTGCAAAATGGTAAGTGAGCATCGTTTATGTTCCAGTATAGTACTCTGAATTTTATCATTAACCTATTTCCAATTTAAAGCCGCCATCTTCAGTGAACAACGATCACCGACAAACCCCATAGTTATATGCTGATCCACAAAACAGGCCCAAGAAAGGAAAGCATCCTCGAAGCCGCGTAGGTTGAGGATTTTGCATTTGTCTTCATTTAAGTGCTCACCTTAAGCACAAAAAACAGTCAATTATCGCTTTTAACAAGGGGAATTCTTCACTTAAAGGAGGCTACCACGTCAACTGCATACACCCTAACTGTGGGGTTCCCCGCTGAAAATTTAAAACTGACAGCCAATCAGTAGCTTACTGTTTTCCGTAATTCCTTCGCGAAAGAAGACGAAGTAAATATTCCAGAATTCGAAAACGGAACAGCTGTTAGCATGAGTGACATAAATGTAGATATCTTAGGTGTTGCGAAACAAATCACTTAAGATAGGCAAGTCTTCCGGTCCAGAGTATGCAGATACAATAGCGCCTTTCTTAGCAATCATATACAACCGCTCACTTGACGAAAGGTCTGTTCCTAAAGACTTGAAAGTAGCACAGGTCATACCAGTGTTCGAGAAAGGAAATAGGAGTAACCCACTGAATTAGAGACCCATATTACTGGCCTCAATTTACAGTAGGATTTTGGAGCATATCCTATACTCGAACGTTATGAATCACCTTGAAGAAAATGACTTATTGATACATAACCAACACGAATTCAGAAAATATCGTTCTTGTACAACACAGCTAGCTCTTTATTCCCATGAAGTAATGAGTGCTGTGGACAAGCGATCTGAGATCGGTTCCATATTCCCAGATTTCCAGAAGGCTTTTGATACCGTTCCTAGCAAGCGAGTATTAACCAAATTGCGTGCATACGGAGTATCGTCTCAGTTGTGTCACTGGATTCTTGATTTCCTCTCAGAGAGGACACAGTTCGTAGTGATAGACGGTAAATCATCCAGTAGAACAGAAGTGATATCTGGCGTTCCGCAAGGTAGTGTCGTAGGCCCTCTGCTGTTCCTGATTTACATAAATGATCTAGGTTGTTTGCAGATGACGCTGTAATTTACCGTCTAGTAAAGTCATCAGGCGATCAATTTCAATCACAAAATTATCTAGAGAGAATTTCTGTATGGTGCGAAAAGTGACAATTGGCACTAAACAAAGAAAAGTGCGAGATCATCCAAATGGGCACTAAAAGAAATCCGATAAATTTTGGCTATACGATAAATTACACAAATCTAAGGGCTGTCAATTCGACTAAATACCTAGGAATTACAATTACGAGTAACTAAAACTGGAAAGACTACATAGATAATATTGTGGGGAAGGCGAAACAAAGACTGCGCTTTATTGGCGAAGATGCGACAAACCTACTAAAGAGACCGTCTACATTACACTTGTCTGTCCTCTGTTGGAATATTGCTGCGCAGTGTGGGATCCTTACCCGGTAGGATTGACGGAGGACATCGAAAAAGTTCAAAGAAGGGCAGCTCGTTTCGTGTTATCGAGCAATAGGGGTGAGAGTATCACTGATATGATACGTGAGTTGGGGTGGCGGTCACTGAAACAAAGGCGGTTTTCTATTCAATTTACGAAATTTCAATCACCAACTTTCTCTTCCGAATGCGAAAATGTTTTGTTGTGACCCACCTACGTAGGGTGCAATGATCATCATTCATAATAAAGAAGGAGAAATCAGAGCTCGAACGGAAAGATTTAGGTGTTCCTGTTTCCCACGCGTGATTCGAGAGTGTAGTGGTAGAGAAGTAGTATGAAAATGGTTCGACGAACCAGACACTTAAGTGTGAATTGCAGAGTAACGACGTAGATGTAGATGTAGAGCAACAGTTCTAGAAACAGGACAAAGACTAAGAGTGGACTACACTGAGGCACTCCCTGACAGATAACAACCGGTGGCGTCAGCCGTCTATTCATCACCACTGACGCTGCAATGTTATTGTTCAAGTTAGAACGAACGACATGTGCAGGAGCAGTACAGCCAACTGTCGCCAACCAGTGATCGAGATACGACTGACTAACGGGATCAAATGTCCTTAGAAAAAGCTAAGAAGTGAAAGTAGAACAGGAAATTGAATCTGTGCTCCAACAAGGGATGATTCAAACAGCAGCTAGCCCTTATAACAGTCCGTTACAGATCATTTAGAAAAATGCTGGTTCTCTGGGACATGTTTTAGAATCGAGACTAATTAACGACATCATAGTAACAGAAACAGACGGCCACAAACATTCCATGAGTTGGGCCAAAAAGTTCATGGAGTTACCGTTTTCTTCACACTAGATTGATAATCAGTATTCTGGAGGACCGAATTACACACCAATATCTCAAATATACGGCCATTTTATGTTTCGGAATTTGTTATCAATTTTCCAAGCTATCTTTCAGTCTCAGCAATTCATCTGCAACTTTCATCAGAGGTTTGAACTCACTCTTCCCAACACATTTAAACGACACTTTTGTCGATGACATACTTGTTGCTGAGCAAACCTGGTATCAACGTAACAGCTTCTTGAAGTCATTATTCGAAAAATTTTCAAATAAGGGAACTACTGTCAGTTTAAGCAAATCAGTTTCTGGTATTCAACTTTATCCAGACAAACTTCAGCCCATTAGTAACATTACAGTTAGTACTACTACACGTGAAGTTAGATGTTTTTGTCGTTCCATTCACTACAGGCTTCTGGATAATCCAAGGTTATGTCAGTTAACCGGTAAAAATTCACACTGCATTTGGGACAAACAAGCAGAAAAAGAATTTGATGAATTGAAACAAGCTTTAATAAATGCACCTTTAAATACTCACCCGGACCATTCGCGTGATTTTTTCATTGCGACTCACAGCTCCAAGACAACCATTGACGTTCATGTGTTTCATGTAAAAGAGGAAAATGGTGTTATTGTTACAAACATCATTGCATTTGCCAGCAGTGTTCTTTACGCGTTTGAGCGAGATTATTCAGTCACAGAACTCCTGGCATTAGCTGTCGTTCGGAATTTAAAAAATTTCAATACTTTTTTATTTGGCAAACATACAAAAGTACACATAGACCACCATGCGTTAGAGTTTCCTATGACTGCCAAACTTTCTCATGATAGGTTGGGGATGTGGGCATTATATTTACAGGAATTTCATTTCACTGTTATACAAATTCCTCGAAAAGAGCATTTTGTTGCTGACGCCTTTTCATGATCTCTTGGTGGCTCATAAATCGGTTCATCCACAGTGTCAGTTCAATTTTAGTCTTCTATACATAGAGCAGATTTTTTTCGAAAATTATGCTTCTGCTGCTTTAAAGCAAATCGCGAACATAAAGTTTCCATTTGGAAGAACATAAAGCAACTGTGAAATTCGACAGATAGACATTATTATTTGGTTAAGAACAACATTCTCTTCAATCGTTTGAAACCTGACAGCAATACGTGGCTTGTTTGCATTCCATATGATTTTTTTCAACAAGTCAGCTTGGTACATTCATTTCAGTTATGCACACTATGCAGAGAGAAAATATTGTTACATATTTCGTCAGACCTCTTACATTCCCAACATGGAAAAACGCATTCAGCGTGTTCCGACTAAATGTTAACTCTGTCAAAAAGCTAAAACATCTACAACTTCACATTTTCCTCGTCTTTTTCTCATCAATCCAGTTAAATTACGTCATTTTTAAGCCGTGGGCCTGTACGGACCCTTTCCAGTGACAAGACAAGGTTTTTCATATATTTTTGCGGCAGCAGAACCCACATCAAAATTTGTCTGTTTTACATAACATCATAAAGTGACCGCGAGAACTGTTTCTGCAGCGCTTACCAAGAATTTTGAAGACAAGTTGGACATGTCGATAAAGTTATCTCTGATAATAGACCTCAATTTAGTTTTTCTCTTTGGCTACATACATTGAAAAACAGAAACATTACACCAATTCTCATTTTTCGGTACAGTGCTTCTTGCAATCCGTCTGAAAGGATCATGAAAGAACAGGAAAATTATGCAGACTGTACTGTCACAAAAAGCACATAGAATGGGTTAGATAAATTGAAATCTTTCAGGACTCCCTAAATTCTTTATCTAATGATTTCCCAATACTCTCTCCACATCTAGTACTGAAAAATGAACAACCACCTGACAAAATCAGAGGAACTGTACCTTTTCCAAAGTCACAATGTTTAAGACATCATGAAGCAACTGAAATAGCTCTCAAAACATAAAAAAACAGCAAAGAAGAGAAAATTACTACAGAAGAGGAGATGCAACAATAAAGAATTCAAAGTAGATCAAAAGGTTTTAGGTTGATATCACCAAATATCATGCAAATCAAAGAACAATGGAGCATTCCGTATTCGCTGAAAAGCGCACCCGAATGTGATTGTAGTCGAAACGTTGCCCGCACGCACACACACACACACACACACACACACACACACACACACACACAAAAATCTCGGGGTGTAGACAACTGTCCAATATAAAACATTTAGTAAAGTAATTCTTTGAGCATTTTTTTCCTTTTGTTCAGCAGCACACATTTCTTAGCATGGTTATGTTGTGATACATGTGGTTTTCTCATTGATGAGTGGATTAGTCTAAATATGTTGACATTAAGTCATGAGCTGTTTCGTCCTGTGTATGAATATATCGTACATAAGGTAGCAGAGATTGACTGTTTCTTTGAATTTCTTTCACTTTATGTATTTTCGTTAGTATAATGTACTTTACTGTTACAGATATAACTTACTTGCTACGGGATGTGTCTGACAATAATACATTGCAAAAAGAAGCGCAACTTTTAGACGAGCAGAAGTGCGTAATGGTAAAAAATCATGAGTGATGGATCGTAACATCGTGTACTGCGTAAAGTAATGGAATATTTCTTTCAGGCTGATACTGAATCATGCAACGATTGGATGGTATTTGGCAAATGTTGTACAGTAGGCAGTTGCAGAACAGTTAGAGAATTTTTGGTCGGATTTAACATATTTTCTTAGTAATCGGAGGAGGTTTCTTATTTTGAGCATATGAACATAATAATATGGAGTAAGAACTATGAGTACAACGTCATGTGAGTTTTTTGTGTAATATGTCGAATGTGAAGGAAGTAGTTATGGGGTTTTGATGATTATTGGATGACGTTATGAAGTTCATGATTTTGTGGATTTATGAATTATGTATTTCAGGAGATATGTCCTAAGATTTAAAGAGATACGCAATGAAGTTAGGGAATCTTAGAGATTATGTGATTATTTGCTTGTGTTGCACACTTTGAGTTGTGGGTTAGTGATATTTGTCTGGGGTAGGAGATTTCTTAAGCATGGAGACGAAATGTGTTGGGAAATTTGCTACTTTATTGGACACACTGTGATATGAACTTTTTGGGCTGTAAGGATTTCTCAGTGTGGATGGTGATATTTATTAGAGATGACGCTTCAGTTCATGTGCTTGATTTGACAAATGTTTGGTTTTGCTTGTCCTAACAACTTGTCTTCCTCGGGTAACAGCTTAATGACAGTTTTTCCTTTTTCAGCTCAGCGTAACAGATTTAAACATGTTTGCTAACCATTTAGTACAACTATTCTTTATCATATTTATGTATAGCTGTAAGGAATTTTTGTTGTCACTTTGTCTTTCTTGCATTTGCAATGTGCTAAGCGTTTCTTTTAGATGATGATGGTTAGATACCACTTGCATAGAATAAGCATCTGTGGCCACATTTTCACTTTGAATATGCTGACGACTGACGTTTCAATGTGATTAATTTCTTTTGACAGGTACAATAATAATTTTGTTCACATGCTGTGCTAGAAATTTTTGTAGAAAAACAGTATTTTGTTTTGTGATTAATGTACACTGTAAATAAGAGAACCCTACAAAAGTTTTTACTTTTGTATCTGTATTTCGACAGGTATTTGTACGACAATAATATTATTTTTATTCTCTGTTCATGTCTTGTATGCATACAGTGTTATACTAATGTTTTCTTACCCAGACTACGGTGTTACACGGATGTCAATAACTTCATTTATATTTTACTATGCAACGTTTATGGTAATTTGTGAACTTTAGCCACGTATTGTGCACTGGCATTGAATGCCACCATCAAATTCATTCTCTTATGGAAACTTACTTTAGGTATCTGTTAGCATAACCAAGTGGTAAAACATACACCTCTCAATTTTTATTCTAACTTATGTATTCACTCATATGTAACAACATTTGTGTATTATGTATAATGCTGAGTTAGAACATTCATGTAAATATTTAAGCAAACTCTTCTGCACAGTGAGACACTTATACAATGAATGGATGTATTTTTACAACAACGATATGTTAGGTTCTTCAACTGAGTTTATACAATTATTTAACAGATATTGAATTAATGCTACGTTTCCGCCTTACTATGGAACCTTACAGTACAGCTTTGAGAGACATTGGCTCTAGGTTGTCAGTGGAATATTTGTAGCCCAATACTACATTTTCTGAGTCTGCTCCTAGCCTCCTCCCAAATAAGCGAATACAATGATGCAAGTCATACAATGTTTATGCACTGAGTCATCGACAAAACATGTTTACTTAATGACACACTTCCCTGCGTTTTCTTTAGAGGTGTACAGGTTACACTCAAGTTAGCGACGATTTTAACTGAATACATGCAATTCAACGACGGCAACATAGTTTTATTACAATAGTTTAAAAAATGTGACAATTCATTGAAATATTGCCTTCACTTTTCTTACACAACAAATTTCTTGGCAGTGGACTCACATTCTACGTACAGAGTAAAACAATCAACCAATCAGCAAGAACGATATTTCCGTATTTGTTTTCTCACTGATGTTTTGAGCACGCTGAAATTTATCGGACTGTTGGTGCCCCTGTGCACAATGATGTAAACCAATTTGTCACTGAATGTTTATGCGTTTGTACACAATGATTTAAAACAGTTTGCCAAGGACTGTTAGTGCGCTTGTGCACGACAGTCAAATACAATTTGTAAATACCGTGAATCATGTAATCTTTTTATGCTATCACGGTAATCATTTCTTTATTTCTACTTACGTACTATGTACTTTTTGTTTTAACTTCGTTAGCGAATTTTGAAGTCTAATCTTTGTTAATTACAAATCTCATCCTGCAAAATTCTGGCGGAGAAGCCGAGGCATAGTGAAAGGTGCGTGTGTAAAATTTCGTAGGAATTTTTCATGTTTCGGATGTCCGAAATCGCGCTTTTAAGGCCTGAACTGCTTCGAAATGCGCGCGCAGCCTCGACAGAGATGAGTAGAGGGTGATCTTTGACCTGCGAAAATGGGCGACAGATGTGTGTGTTGTTCGTGAGGAGAGGAGAAGAGACAGACAGTTGACCTTTTGTATTAGATGTGAACAGTAGAGGTTTGGTCTAGTAGGAGTAAGCAGCATTCTGTGGAGATTTTTGGGGATTAGATTACGGATTAATAGAAGATTTATTGTGGGGAGATCATATTCTTTGTGAGGAATTGATTGCAAGTAATGATTATAAATTTGTTTTATTTGCAGCAACGGTTTTATATTGTAGAATGCTTTGTTCGTCAGACTCCATATCAGGAATTTTTTGCTCCTCATTCTTTGTTAGTATTTATCGACCATTGTGAGAGAAATAGATTTAAGAATTGGATTTTGGAATTTTGTTTAAGGAAGTGTTATAAGGTGAAGTTAAATTTTTGTAGTTCTTGGATTACTGTTACGAGATTTCAGAAAAAGCTTAAGTCTTACTGAAGTTTCATTAAATGTTATTAAGTCAAATGTTATGAGATTTCTGTTGAGTTCATTTAACCCAGAGTCATTGTCCACATCTCAAGAGTCAATTAACTTTAAAGTTGTTTACAACATTTATCAAAAATTATGAACCAAGAATGATAACAATATTTTAGAGAACGTATTGCACCTTTACGTATATTTCAGTAGTTAGATTTTGCAGCTCTGATAGAGACGTGCTGTAACTACGAGAACAACTGGCACGGCGTTACCCAGTGCGACCCAGGTGACCCAAATAGTGTACAAAACGAATACTTTCTTTAACCAAATTAACAGCGATCAACATTAGTTCAAAGTAATCAGCTTTTTCATCAAAGTTGACAGTCGGATTTTGTGATAAGAATAAGTTTCAGACAGGACATGATTTTCTTAGAATCCTCGCAATCAGTTTTCTCTATTCATTTCTGCATTATAATAATAAATCGATGCTTCAGAATAATAAAACAAATTGTGGATTTACAGAGAAAAACTGAATGCATAAGAGTTGAAGCAGAAACAAAATAGAAGATATTGGTGAATGTGCAGTTGTGCAGCTTAATACGCTCTTCATCTCCAGATCCACCATAAATAACGCTTTCCAATAAGTTTGTTCATTGCTTCCGTAATTTTTCCCGACTTGTTTGATACAGAGATGATTTAAAAAATACAAATTCGTTGCTTCGAGTTTGTTCAGCGACTTCCTCTTCTTTTGCTGGTGACATATTGTCAGAGCAGTCGATTATTGCAACACCTGCAGCATTGCCAGGAGACATATGACACAGAAGGTTACGATTCGTCACTTTCTTGTGACACTTAGCCGCGCAATTGAAGAAGCAAAGGAAGAAATTGATAAGATACATCTCTTGCAGCAAAACTGGGATTGGTTTCGAAAATAGGGTACCCTTCTGGAAAGTATAACTTTACAACTATGTGGAAAGGCATTCCTGTAGAAAACACTCTCTCGTTGCAAAGCAATGCGTACGACATTCCAATGTCTTCACTTCGCTAGTGGCAAGAAGAATGCCTTTTTCGTAGCTTGTATCCTGAATGATCGGATCCGGACATCGGATCTGCTGCGAGACACTGCGGATGTCCTTTGTGGCCACGTGGATTAAAACAGTAGAACACTTCATAATACCATATAGAGTGTTATTATCAGTTGAATCATATCTCGGATCATGAGTAAAGTCTAGTTATGGCTAATAGTTTATGTATACTGCACCGCTAAATAACGACAGGAAGACTGGAAAATACTTTCAGAAAAGACTCGAATTTATATTCGACGCTGGTATGTTTATCTTTTTCAGAAAGAAAAGTTCAGATGTGTATGAAATCGTATGGGACTTAACTGCTAAGGTCATCAGTCCCTAAGCTTACACACTACTTAACCTAAATTATCCTAAGGATCAACACACACACCCACGCCCGAGGGAGGACTCGAACCTCCGCCGGGACCAGCCGCACAGTCCACGACTGCAGCGCCTTAGATTGCTCGTCTAATTCCGCGCGGCTTTTTCAGAAAAGTTATTGCTATTCCCATTCTACATTTTATATCGTTATTACTTCTGTCACCGTCATTTTATTTTCCTGTCCATATCGCAAAACACGTCTGCTACTATCAGCGTCTTATGTCCTTACCGAATTCTCTCGACGTCGCTTGACCTAACTTGACTACAGTTCATTACCCTGCTATTTTTATCTATACATCAACAGAAATAAAAGGAACGTCTACACGTAATGAATACTGCGTGGAAATTCAGGATTCTTTGCAAATAAAAGCGCACTGGGTTGGATGAATGATCGTTTCAATTTGCATTACACTCAAGAGTGAAAGAAACATAATAGTAAGAGCAGCAGGTTTACCATCTTGAGCGTGTGCAGTGTTTGACGCAGTGGCTTGACGTTGGTCCAGATTCTTACTTATTTACTTCCTCATAGATCAAAAGGTGCAGTTAGTGCAAAAATATCAGCATATTCGTGTGAGAATTACTGCCGACGCGTAGTTGGCTCTGAGCACTATGGGACTTAACATCTATGGTCATCAGTCCCCTAGAATTTAGAACTACTTAAACCTAACTAACCTAAGGACATCACACAACACCCAGTCATCACGAGGCAGAGAAAACCCCTGACCCCGCCGGGAATCGAACCCGGGAACCCGGGCGCGGGAAGCGAGAACGCTACCGCACGACCACGAGCTGCGGACCCGACGCGTAGATGTTAGAATATCTTGGTACGTTAGGTAGCGTTCCATTTGTGGCCAACGCTGTTTTTTTTATTTCAGTCCCTCTCCTGAAGACGTACTGTTGCTTTCCTCGTTGATTTAGTAAAGCGTTACGTCGTCTGTCATAACTTAATGCTGACGCGCAAAAACTCTTCTTTATTGTAAAACATCAAATCGATTTAGCTGCTTGATGCTCCGTAAAGGGATTCGAAAATGAAAACGGACTATTCCTGGTGGATGAACTGATGACAACAGATCTTAGAGTAAAATACTGTCGGTAGCATCAACGAATGCTTAGGAAGAGACTATTTGGCGGACGTATAAAAAGTTCCCTACCTGTGTTAATGTTGAAAATGTGTCCTTGAAACGTGTTTCACACAATGCTTCACAATCCTGATAACGTATATTTACTCATATCATAGTAAAACCGATTTTATGTCATAAGAGACACATATGATTTGCATGGTTTTTGGAAAACCCCTTTAGCTGTGAAGACTCTCGTGTGTGGTAGCCTCTGGAAAGTTTTCTTCTGCGGATATAAATTCGAGTAATGCAGCTTGTACTTGCACCGTTGGATATTTTAATTGGGAGTCAGTTTTTTTGGTGTCGAATGGTGTTGAAGACAAGACTGCTATCTTCCACATCACACTGGCTGTCACAGCGTTCATCATCCGCCAACGTAGAAACAACAGGTGGCATTGCGCGCTCAGTTGCTGAGTCAGTGTCAGCAAAGCGCTGTCTCTTTTCAGTATATCACCTAAGCAATAAGTCAACTACTTTGCTAAAGTAATAAGTCAGTCACAAACACTCTGAAAACAAAAAAACACACTTTTTGTTTGAATTTTTGTTTATTAACAGCAAACTACCGAGACAGTTTCACTCCTTAGATAAACCAAAATACTGATTGCTTAATGAAACTAATATTCATCAAAAGCCGGATAAACGTGTGGAATACCAAATAAATTCTTGGAGGCTACTGGAAGGACTATAAAGAATGAGGATATATTACACAAATGGGCGGAAGTGACCGTACCCGTATTTCCAGTGAAATATAGCATCTACGTTTCTTGGGCAATATATACGTCAGTCCGTCATCAGCTGCAGCGCACAAGGAGAGCTTATTCAGCATCTTGAAAATATAAAATTTCCTGCAAAGGGGACTGAAGGACATCGGACTTTACAGTCGGAGAGTTTTTATAAGACAGCCTTTGACTGACTAGAAGATCCAAGACATGACACCCGTGCAGATATTGATTTTGGTTTAACCCTTATTTTGGTTTTAGTGCCCCACCCATCCTCTCTAGTTTTCTATGACTGCTCGAAGGCGTCTGGACGTTGACAAATCTAAATACCTAGAGAGATTTTCCTTATCTTTTATCTCCCATCCCAATATGTGTCATCTATATTTCACGATACCGTACCTCAGTTAATTGCTCCAGGTGGTAGTGACCTCGTAACCTCTGTCCACATATTTCCTATGGAGTTGAGGTGTGATGCCCTCGGCATGAAAGGAAGAAGTTTGATTCTTTGAAGCGGTTGGAAGCAGTTCTGGACTGCACTGCTTTTTGAATGGAGCTATGGTCCTTTAAGGAAATTATAACTAATGAGTTTGTAACAATACGTCCATCATTAATACAATAAAATCTTATTTCCCGTATTGTGAAAAAATTCGATCCTTGCAATGGCTGAGTCATCTAAGCTCTTGGGTTCGAACAAGTGGTGTGATATGTAATTTTTTTCTTTTATTGGAGTCGAACTGTGTTAATGCATGTTACTGAATATAGTGAAGTCTGCTCACCTTCTGTTAGACAGTGTTTCTTGGCTGTTAACGTTAATCTGCGTCGCCTATACAAAACGACAGCTATCCTTTACTTCCCTGTTGTTTTTTCTACATTCCACACAAAGATATACGAGAAAGATACAGATCTATTTTTGTGGCGAGATATTCTCTGCAGACTTCGCACGTGTTCGCTCGCTCGATGCGCTGTGTTCACCGAAGGTGACCCTGGCGGCCGCCGTCGCCTCTTCACGTTTCGTGTCAAAGCGGTCACTCACGGCCCGGTGCTCGGAGCAGACGCCTGGCTCTGAGCACTATGGGACTTAACAGCTGTGGTCATCAGTCCCCTAGAACTTAGAACTACTTAAACCTAACTAACCTAAGGACACCACACACATCCATGCCCGAGGCAGGATTCGAACCTGCGACCGTCGCAGTCGCGCGGTTCCGGACTGCGCGCCTAGAGCCGCGAGACCACCGCGGCTGGCGGAGCAAACGCCTACATTGAGATACGTAACTGATGTCAGAATGTTATTGAAATAAGTTTCTCCTTCAATTTGATGACAGATAAACGCCACTGCGAGGAAGTATCTTTTATGCTATGACGACTAATGGCATAAAACGTACAAAACGTATTGTAAGGAGTACATCTGAATGCGAAAAACGGCATATTAAGTATGACTCAAAATGGTTCAAATGGCTCTGAGTACTATGGGACTTAACAGCTGTGGTCATCAGTCCCCTAGAACTTAGAACTACTTAAACCTAACTAACCTAAGGACATCAGACACATCCATGCCCGAGGCAGGATTCGAACCTGCGACCGTAGCAGTCGCGCGGTTCCGGACTGCGCGCCTAGAACCGCGAGACCACCGCGGCCGGCTATTAAGTATGAAATCAGCTGTATCTTATCCCCTTGTCGTCTATTTTGTAATCAACGTGATGAAGGCAATTGTCAGCTGTTTGCAAAAGTGAAATTAGAGGAAGGATAAAGAAAGGGATAAAGGCAAAACAAATGTTGCTTCTGTTGTGTTGGCTGAAGAGCCAACACCGTGTTGCGATTGGGGGCCGAAATGCACGCGTTTTAGCTCACGCAGGCTGGCGTGAAGAGGGAAGAACTATACTGACGTGAGGTCTGGAACATAACAAGGAATTAGAATTCAGAAAGCGGACGTACTTAGTTTGATACTTAACTCTAATCCATTAATGATGAACGTCGTTCTTGACGGTACATGATTCACAATATTATCTGTTCAGAATACATTCTAGTAACTGAATATGACGTAGCTGAAGGCTATGTTAAACTGTCGTCTCAGCAAATGAGAGCGTATGTAGGCAGTAAACCATCGCTAGCAAAGTCGGCTGTACAACTGGGGCGAGTGCTGGGGCGTCTCTCTAGACTAGACCTGCCGTGTGTCGGCGCTCGGTCTGCAATCACTGATAGTGGTGACACGCGGGTTCGGCGTATACTAACGGACCGCGGACGATTTAAAAGGCTACCACCTAGCAAGTGTGGTGTCTGGCGGTGACACCACAGCTTCTGACTGGAACTGAGCCCTCGCAACACAACATCGTGTCCTGGGACCATACCAACACGGCTGTTTCACCGTTTTAATAGATGAGAAAATCATCTTGTCCACTTTCCGAGGACATTTCCTGACCTAAGGCCCACCAAGATGAACGACTTAAGGGTGATATAGCTGGCACTTCAAACTGCATCATCAGTACGTCCGCTCTCCAATCCCTCTCCCGGATCTCCTGCGCTTCCCTTATGAGATTCCGTTGTAAGATTGGCTGGCAAAAACGAGCACGAACGACCTGAAAAAAGTGTGAAATGTGTGGTAAGTTCTATGGGACCAAACTGCTGAGGTCATCGGTCCCTAGGCTTACACACTACCTAATCTAACTGAAACTAACTTACGCTAAGGATAACACACATATCTATGCCCAAGGGAGGACTTAAACCTCCGCCGGGGGAAGGGGTGAGGGGGGGAGGGGGAGGAGCGGCGCGCACCGTGGCACGGCGCGATAGACCGCACGGCTACTCATCGCGACTGGTACAACATGTTTTCTCTCTTACAGATGACACAACCTTGCAATGGAGGCATTTTATTCTACAAGGGAAGTGGCATATATGATTCACTGCTATGTGGTTTAGCAGATGGAGTTAATCTGAGAGCCCGTAAACTGTATCCTGAACGATTTCCAGCATGCAGGGTACAATGTGTTGAGACGTTCAGTCGACTGTTCCAGCCTCTTGAGGAAACAGGTTCCGTATCACCCGACAAAATAGACAGTGGGCTCGTTCAGTTCGCATGCCTGAAACGGAGGAACGTGTTCTAGGTGCAGTGGACGACAATCCTGGAACTAGTGTGCGAAAGATAGGAAGGGCTGAAGGTGTTAGTCATCCTCCGGTCTGGGCGGTATTTCATGAACAATTGTTGTACACGTACCATGTTCAGCACGTCCATTCCCTTGAGCCACAAGACCATCCTGCCGGAGTGCAGTTCTGCCAATGGTTCTTGCGGCAGTGTGGTGCAGATCCACAGTTTGCCTCCAAGGTTTTGTTTACTGATGAGGCATGGTTTACACGAGATGGAATTGTAAATTTCCATACTCAGCACGTGTGGGCGGAAGAAAATTCCCGTGCGGTTTAAGGAACAATGTGTGGGTCGGCGTTCTTGGTGGTAGATTACAAGAGCCACACGTGCTACCACAGAGATTAGCCGGAGTTCGTTTTCACCGCTTTCTGTACAACGTACTGCCTATGTTGCTGCAAGTTGTGCTGTGTAAGAACAGGCTACAGATGTGGTTCATGTATGATGGCGCACGAGCACATTTTCTCTGTATTGTGCGTCGGCACATGACGAGGACATTTGAAAATCGGTGGATTTGTCGGGGAGGTTGCATACCGTGGCCTGCTCGTTCCCTGGATCTAAATGCACTACTCTTCTGGTTATGGGGACCCACGGAAAATTGGTCGATGCCCCTCCAATAAATGCTGTGCATCCACTACTCAACCGTGTGTTCCTTGCGCCTCAGCACATTCAGATCCAACCAGGGTGGTTGCAAAGAGTGCGTGAGTCTTTGACCTGAAGGGCAGTGGCACGCATTGAGATGAAAGGTCATCATGTTGAGCACCTCCTCTGAACAACTGCTCATTGTAGGACTCTTGGTTATGAGGCATTTTTGTCGTGTTTTGATGCGTACAACTGTCTCCTGAAATATTGGATAATTTTTTTAACACAATGTAGATTATGAGTTTATGGCACAAATATCAGTATAGTGATGTAAAATACGTTTTATATTATGTTAACATTAAAGAACACGAACTATATCAAACTGCAGGCCACTACCCATACTTCCAAGGCTCCAAGATACGCAAGATTCTCGTAAAAACACGAACAAAAGGGTAAATAGATCCATGTATTGGGGCAGACCAGTCTGTGTTTAAGGTAGAATAAAGAATTGCGATTATAGGGTTGTGGGTGTTAATTGTTAAAAGTCAAGAAATGAGTATGCTTGACTGAGTATGGAAGATTAGTTAAATATAGAAGACGAGTAAAATTTGTACAGAAATCTGAGCCCAACAATCATCATAAATGGAGTAAAACAGGAATATGAAGGCGTGAGACGAGTAAGGAATGAATTTCCTTTGTCTACATATCAGCTTCAGATATAGGATGTTAAAAAAAGTTCAAAATGGTTCAAATGGCTCTGAGCACTATGCGACTTAACTGCTGAGGTCATCAGTCGCCTAGAACTTAGAACTAATTAAACCTAACTAACCTAAGGACATCACACACATCCATGCCCGAGGCAGGATTCGAACCTGCGACCGTAGCGGTCACGCGGTTCCAAACTGAAGCGCTAGAACCGCAAGGCAACACCGGCCGGCTTAAAAAAAAAAGTGTTCCATATTTGGAGAGGTAGTACTATGGATCAAAACAAGACAAAAATTTCATGTAAACAAGGACTCTGAAGTGCATATATTAAGAACTATGAACACTTGTTCATCTTTGTTACTGTGAAACACATATCTTTAACTGCGAGCTCTTTGCCTTCCCTATTTTCAGTGGTCGTAATATGGATCAAAAGAAGCAGAAAAATCCAGTAAACATGGACTCTAAAACGCATACCTTAAGAGCTATGCATCTTTGCTCATTATTGCTCTTATGAAAGACGTCTCTTCTACAGAACAAGTACTCGTAGCTCTTAAAATATACATTTTGGTGCCCACGATTACTGGACATTTTTTCTTGTGTTGGTCCATACTACGAGCTCTCAAAATATGGAATACTTTTCTTTAAAACTCTGTACACACTAAAGAAGGCATACAAAAGCCAGAAAAGGAAATAAGAAGAATTAAATTCAATGCTGAAAAGATACACTGCACCACATTTGCTAACAGTGTCAGATTTGGAAACATAATGAGTACAACACTGCACACACTATTCGACATATCAAAAAGGAATAAAATAAAATTAAATAAGAACAACAAACATAACGTTAATGAGGAAAAATAATAAAATGATCAACGTAGGAATAAAAACGGATGGCAATAAAAATAATAAAGTACAGCAGTTCAACCACTTCAAGAGTAGAATTACAGAGAAAAATAGATGATCAATAAAAGTAAGGGGAAGAAAGGCACAAGCAAACCATTTATGTTCACGAATAATACTCTTACAAGTAAACATTATAATGTTACAAATACAGAAACCACCTAAAATGAATTACGTGGGGTTGGTTTTTCTTTGGACGAGAGGTATGATCTGGCTGGAGGGAACGCGAAATTCAATGTGTGGAAAGTGACCAGAACAAACGAGATGCAAATAAAAGAAATCTCAAACTTCTGTAACAAGTAAAAGTGCATAGAAGCCTAATAGGAACAAAAAGATGGGAGGAAAACGAAATCTACAGATCAGGTTTCTACACACGACTTCTTTCTTACACAAATAATTATGAAACGCGGTATTAATAGAGAAATTGATAGGATGACCGAGAAAGCTATACTTTGCGAATGTCAACCTCATAACAAGATGAAAACATTGTGGAGAGATCAAAAGAGTAGAAATGAAAGAGTAGAACAGTTGCTTCGAAAAGGAGTAGTCTTTATGAAAGTAATGAATAAATCTTCGACAAAAATGAGAGTACTTGTAACTGCTCTACACTCCCACTGTTAATACTTGCAGTAAATATATTTCACCCTGTTGGTACAGCATTCCAACGCTGAGGTTCCTTGTAGAATTCACTAGACCTCTCCATTGAGAATTCCAACTAATTTCCAGAGACGACCTGCTCCACAAGCCGAGATATAGCTTCATATTGCAACAGAGAACCATCCACTTCTTTGTCTTTCGTGGAGATAGTAAAGATGGAAGCATTCTTCCCGTGGGCGGTACAACTACAGGAACCAGCCAGTTTCTTTGCTAAAACAATTACTCACACATTCAACGGTTACATTTATTTAGCAGATAAGGGATCAAACTAATGAAAACATTGCTAACAGAATCTGCCGTGGGTTCTTGGTAGAACAACATTACAATAAATTAAAAGCACCAGTTTCCTTTTGTTCTACAATATTACTTTTATTGTGTTAACCGATTTTCGGCTTAAAAGGCCATTTTGACTCAGTAAATGTCTGTAGACGGCCTTGTAAGCCGAAAACCGGTTAACACAATAAAAGTAATATTGTAGAACAAAAGCAAACCAAACATCATCATCATCATCATCATCTAGGACTCCACCCCCAATCGAGCTCTTTGGGCGTGGTCACCCTAAAGGTTACATCATCTACTTTCATTGTCCGCTGTCCTCTTTTGCTCCCATGACAATATTAGATTTCTCCGCACCCAATATCCAGCACAGTAGCCAGTCCTTCGTGTTGGGGCCGCCAGGTTCCCTCTTGGTCGTAGCCCCCTGACAACATAGGAACCGCAATGCTGATGCCTGAGCTGCAAACTCCTCATATGTGGCAAGGAGTCAATGCCCATTTTCTTGGGGCATCGGGACTCCTGGAAACGGCCATCGCGCCAGGTGACCTTTCCTGTGGCTGGGTGGCGCCCGTGGGGAGAGCCCCTGATCGGAGCAGTTGGCATCAGAGTTGATGACCTGCAATGAAACGGACCAAGTCATCTCTTGCTGGTGACCGAATGGCGCCAGCAGTCTCTAAGAAGGGCAAGGTAGATTATAAGTCTGACCCTAAATAGTCCCCCCCCCCCCCCCAGATATACCATGGTAGAAATGTAGGACTATGGAAAAGAGATAGATTTATTCGCCAAGGCATTTAGTCTGCAGCTTTTTGGCTATGAAGCCTCTACTTTTTGTTGAAAACCTGGTGGACAAGTTTGGGGACGTGGCTTTGCTGTCCTCAGTGATAAATGAGTCAGTCTTGATTCAGACAGCATCATCAGCCTATTACCAGGCAATGCTCGCCTTTGAATAGCTGGGTGATATACCCATTTCCGTAACACCCCATAAGAACCTCAAAGCGGTCAGGGATTATTTCTCATCGCGACCTTCTCTTGCTGTCTGACGATGAGCTACGCGCCAATTTAGAATGGCAGGGTGTTCACTTCATCGGGTGCGTCTATAGGGGACCAAAAGATAATAGACTGCCACTGGTACCTTCATCTTGGCCTTTGAGGGTGATATATTACCTGAAAAGGTCAAGGTGATAGCATACCGATGTGACGTAAAACCATACGTCCCTCCCCCTACGCGGTGCTTCAAGTGCTGGAAATTTGAGCATATGCCTTCCCAATGAAATTCCAGCGCCACATGTAGAGACTTTGGATGTCCTCTGCATCTGAATCCTCCATGTGCACCTCCTGCCACCTGTGTCAGCTGTGGAGAGCACCACATCTCCTGCTTGCCAGATTGCACAGTACTCCAAAAGGAGTGGAAAATTATGGAGTACAAGACCTGACTTACTTAGAGCTTAAAGGGAAATATGAATGCTGTACCCCATTTGCTTGACATCTTCGTATGCTGCAGTTACATCAACGTCGTCCTCACTGGCAACAGTAATTCTCACATCTCTGCCTCGTATATTGAGCCCTCATGGCCGCCCAAATATATCCACCCCCTTGGTGGCTGGGGGCACCTCTTCTTCCATTGATCTCAAAGCACCTACTTTGGGAGCAATACCCCCGAACGCCAGGGACATCAGTCCCTTCCCCCTCCCCTCCCCCAGCTGGAGAAGCAGCAGCTTCCTCTGGCTCCTCTTGCAGAGAAGGGGTCCCTTCGGACTCTCCCTTCCAAAGACTCCACCAATTCAAAAGTGGACACTCATCAGTGGCTAAGGGAGCCACAAGCTTCTGGACGAAAGGTTTCGTGGTCTTCATCAGTGCCTGAAGCTACTTTGGAGAAGTCCTCCCAGAAAACCCCTAAAAAGAAATGAGAGAGCGAGCAGTTGAATAATTTCTGCTAAGAAACAGGAATTTCCAGTAGCCATAACACCACCACTCACTACCATTTCTCTGTCTGATGATGAGGAGGAGATTTTAGTGTCTCCCAAGGACCTGGATCTCGCCGACAACTCGGCGACAATGGAAAAGGATAAAAATACTCAACCAGTGACAGCAGATGATCCTAAGGTGTAAACTGCCTCCTTGGTCCTTCATGCCTTCTCCGACTACAGAAACCGTCATCATCCAGTGGAACTTTGGAGGTTTTTTCCCCCACCTGGCTGAGCTACGACAATTTTTATAGCCTTACACCTACTTTTGTGTTGCCCTTCTGGAAACTTGGTTTCTGGCAATGCGAGGCCCTGGCCTTCATGGCTGTTTAGGGTATTACAGAATTAGAGCTGACTGTAACAAGTTGTCAGCTGGAGCCTGTACCTATCTGAATTCCACTGTATACAGCGTACTTGTGCTACTTCAAACACATGTAGAAGCTGTGGCTGTCAGGGTGAGGACATCTGCAACATGTACCTTCTTCCAGATGGTGAAGTTCCACATTCTGTACTGGCTGCGCTAATTTCCCAACTCCCACCACCTTTTATGCCTCTGTGTGATTTTAACGCCCATAACCCTTTGTGAGTAGAACCAAGATTACTGACCATGGGAAAGATTACAAGAATCTACTAACTCCACTCGAACTGTGCCTCCTAAATACAGGTGCCCCTACTCATTTCAGTGTGGCACATGGCACATACTCAGTCACTGATCCCTCCATTTGCAGTCCTGGCCTTCTACCATATATCCAATGAAGAGCTCACGATGATGTGTGTCTGTCCCTCCCCCAGCGCCACTCCCGTGGACACTCGCCCAGATGCCCTCTTAACAAGACTGACTAGGATGCTTTCCACCTCTGGTACCAACGTTGAATCTCCATTGCATGTCAACATCGACATTCTCCACACCATCACTACTACCATTGTTGCCGCACCTGAATTGGCAGTCCCTTGTTCCTCAGGTTGCCCACGATGGAAGTCAGGATCTTGGTGGTCGCCAGAAATCACTGTGGCCATTAGGGTCTGTAGGTGGTCCCTCGAGTGTCATAAGCCCCACCCATCCCTAGAGTACCTCATTGCCTTCAAACAGTCCATGCCCAGGTGTCTCAGCTCATCAGACAATGGAAGCAGGAGTGTTGAGAATGATACATCTCCACCACTGGAACACGAATCTCTTCTTCTCAGGTTTGGACCAAGATCAGACACCTTTATAGATATCAGATTCCTGCAGCTATACCTAGAATTTTCACACGTGGTGCTGTATATGCCGATCGAGACGTAATTGCAGAGCATCATGCCGAACATTATGCTTGCACCTCTGCATCTGAGAATTACCACCTTGCCTTTAATCTCACAGAACAGTGGGTGGAACGATACCACTCATCTTTTGCTCGACGCCACTCTGAGCTGTGTAATACTCCCTTCGGTGAGTGGGAATTTCTCAGTGTCTTTGTTGATTGTCTGACACATCCCCTGGACCAGACCACATCCATTCCCAAACGATTAAACATATGTCAGCCGATTACTAGTGCCACCTCCTTTCCTCTTTCAACCGCATCTGGAGCGATGGCGAATTCCCGTCTCAATGACGAGAAAGTATCATCGTTCCAGTGCTAAAACCTGGTAAGAACCCCTCAGATATGGATAGCTGTCGTACTCATCAGCCTCACCATAGTTTTGTGCAAACTGCTTGAATATATGGTGAGCCTGCTGTTGTGTTGGCTCATTGAGTCTCTGGGCCTTCTGGCTTTATCCCAGAGCAATTTTCGCCACGGTCGCTCCACCACAGACAACTTGGTCTGCCTGGAATCTGCCATCCGAATGGCCTTTTCCCAGATGTCAACACCTTATTGGCGTCTTTTTTTGCCTGATGAACGCCTACAATATCACTTGGTAACACCACATCCTCGCTACCCTGCACGATTGGGGTCTCTAGGGCCTGCTCCCGATTTTTGTACGAAACGTTTTGTCGCTCCGCACTTTCAGAGTTCGAGTCAGTGCTTCACACAGTTCGCCCCACATCCAAGGGAATGGGGTCCCTCAGTGCTCTGTACAGTGCGTTCCACTCATTTTAATTGCCGTTAAAGGCCTCACAGCAGGAGTGGGGTCCTCAGTATCCCCCTTCTTATATGCCGACGATTTTCGTATTTCCTTCTGCTCCTTTTTTATTTGTGTGGCTGAACAACTATTGCAAGGAACCGTACGAAAGTTGCAGTCATGGGCCCTCACTCAAGGCTTTCACTTTTCAGCCACCAAGACTTGCATCATGCACATCTATCATCGTTGTACTGTCCATCCTCATCCGGCACTTTAGCTCAATGATCAACTGCTTAATGTAGTGGGGACTTACCGCTTTTTGGGGCTGGTCTTCGACGCCTGCTTAACTTGGCTTCCCTATCTTCGTCAGCTTAAGGACAAGTGCAGGTGGCCTTTTAATATTATTAGCTGCATGAGCCACACTGACTGGGGTCCTGATCACCCTACACTGCTGCATCTGCACAAAGCCCTTGTACAATCCCATCTTGACTATGGGAGCCTGGTCTTCGCTTCTGCATCACATTCAGCATTGCAGCTGTTGGACCCTATACACTACTGTGAAGTTCGACTTGCGACGGGAGCTTTCCGAATGAGCCCAGTGAGCAGCCTCTCTGTGGAAGCTGGCATCCCTCCACTGTGGATCAGGCGACAACAGCTGCTTGTTAATTATACTGCCCACATTCATAGCTCGCTTCACCATCCTAGCAGCCGTCTCCTTTTTCCTAAACCGTTTCCTTTTCCCTATCTCCTTTAACGGTGGCCCAGATCAGGGATTCCAATTTCAGTCCATGTCCAGTCACTTCTTACGGAACTCGACACTTTCCCTCTACCACCCTTCATGTGGATCCACTCACATGCACCTCCATGGTCCATGCCTCAGCCACGGATTCATCTGGACCTATTGCAAGGCCCAAAAGGCTCCATTCCACCTGAGGCCCTCTGCTGACAATTTTTCTCTGTTCTCAGTGAGTTCCAGGGCTCAGAAATAATATACACCGATGGCTTGATGGTCGATGGTCACATTGGCTTTGCTTACGCTCGCATTGACCATGTTGAACAGCACTCCTTGCTTGATGGCTGCAGAGTTTTCATTGTAGAGTTGGTAGCCATCTCTCGCGCTCTTGAGCGTATCCACTGTTGCACAGGTGAGCCCTTCATCATCTGTAGTGACTCCTTAAGCAGTCTACAAGCTCTCGACCATTGCTTCCCTCGCCATCCTTTTCTAATGACTACCCCGACGTCTCTTTATGCTGTTGGAAAAAGTGGACGTTCAGGATCCTTCATTTGGATCCCAGGACATGTTAGGATCGCAGACAGTGAACTTGTTGACAGGCTGGCCAAACAGGCTACCCGTAAACGAACTCTGGACATCGGCCTGCTGGAGGCTGATCTCTGATTGGTCTTACACTGTAAAGTTTTCGGGGTCTGGGGCACTCTAAATACACCAAATAAACTATGTGTTATCAAGGAGACAACGAATGTGTGGCGGTCACCCATGCGAGCCACTCAGATGGACTATGTTGTCATTTGCTGGCTCTACATCAGGAATACGTGGCTGACTCATGGTCACCTCCCCTTTCACGAGGACCCACCTCAGTGTCGCTATGATTTACACTCGACTGCCCTCCACATCTTGTTGGACTTACCAATTTTAGCCGCTCTGCGATGGACTTTTAACCTTCCTGCCACACTGCCAATGGTGTAGGGAGACAAATGTCTCAACGGCTGATATAGTTTTATGTTTCATTCGTGAGGTGGATTTTTATCGAACAATCTAGGGGTGGGCATCTGGCCTTCTCTTCCAGTCCTCCACCCTTCCTCCATTTTGAGTCTTCCTTACTCTTTTTTACTGTTTCTTCGCCTAAGTGTTCATCGTTTCCCTATTTGTGTTCCTCTAGCCTTGTCTTTTAGTCTGGAGATTTTAGTGTGGTTTTACTCTGCGGCCTGTTTGAATGTGGAAAAAGGGACTGATGGCCCCGTAGTTTGGTCCCTTTCCCTCCAAACCAACCAACCAACCTCCCTCGTAGTCGTGGAGCGTTGTTTACTTCATTTTCGTATCTAGTGTCATTTAATCACTTGTGTTCATGCAACGTATGTGAGGAAGACCTAAATTCTTCTTCTTGTGACAGGTTATAAGATGCAATAGTTAGCACAGCAGCCACGTAAAGTTTTCCAAACATCGACGGCGGGCCCTACGGGGAAGGCGGCTACCCGGTCCCTTTGCCGGCGGCTGTGCGTCATTTGACAGAAGACCAGCAGCCACCACACTCAGCAGTCGCAGAGGCCGTGCAAGTTCTCAGTAATTATCCCAGCAATGACATCATATACTGTACCGGTGCTTCGGGTACCGCACAGAAGCGGACATTGGAGCATGGGGAAGAACAGAAGAGCGACAAACGAGTAGCACTCGCAGTGGAATAGTACTACAACCAAACAAGGGAAGGAAGTAGCCAGCTTGTCGCAGCAGCGCGTAGATAAAGCTTTGTATCAGAGAGCCCCGCAGCTGTAGACTCATTCCTGAATCTTCACTTACCAAACTCTTCTAGTGTTGCATAATTCGTGCTTCCTGCCGGTCAGCTTATGCAATGAATAAAAATAATCGTTTTGGAGACATTGACATTGGCCCTTTCTGTATAAGTGTGGAAGGACTGCAGGAAACGTTGGTAGGCTGCATCCGATGGTAATTACAAAGCTCGGCCGGCCGGAGTGGCCGAGCGGTTCTAGGCGCTACAGTCTGGAACCGTGCGACCGCTACGGTCGCAGGTTCGAATCCTGCCTCGGGTATGGATGTGTGTAATGTCCTTAGGTTAGTTAGGTTTAAGTATTTCCAAGTTCTAGGGGACTGATGACCTCAGAAATTAAGTCCCATAGTGCTCAGAGCCATCTGAACCTTTTTTTCTTTTTTTTTTTTTTCAAAGCTCGTGTACAGAACGAGTTAACAGTGCAGGCAAGACATTACAAATATCTTATCAATAGGACGGAACAGAATCAAAATTGAACTTAACTATCGCAGAGCAGCTAACTTACTGGCAGAGGCCCCAGTATTTTAGCTCACCAACTGGAGACCTACGTACCAAGTCACGTCATCACGCACCATGGTGCAATCAAAAAGCTGACACCAGCTTAAGTGAGGAAGAACTGCATCCGATCGTCTCACTCTACGCCGTCTTGAATGTCAGACGCTTGTCAAAAAAAGGTGATGAACGACGGAATTACCATTTCCGCGCCATTTGGCACGTGTGTGGTTCAGTTTGTCTCGCAAGTACTGCCAGACTTTGTTTCAACTTGCGGGATGCGTTACCCGGTGGGCATGTATATCCCTTCTGTGTAGCAATGTTTTAACTGTCTCAGATTTAATTCATGTAAGCAGCCAATGGCGTTCTGCCTTGGGATGCGCCAAATGTGGTGGAAATCATACGAAAGCCCACTGCCTGTATTCTCAACCGCGATGTGTACATTCCAACCACGCGCACGAGGCGGTACACAGCGAGTGCCCAGAATACGTGCGCCTGAGGTACGCTAAGAAAGTCGCTATCAGGCAAGGTTGCACTTTCGTGGAAGCCGAGACGACTATCTGGCAGAGGCCGTATGCTGAAGCAGTACTGTCACCTCCATCCCTGCGTGATGAACGAGTCTTCCCCCCCTCTTCAGGCTCGGCTGCACAATATGCAGTCGCAATGCAGCGACCCCAGGCCAGCCGCCCTGCTCCCATACCCCGATGAACGCTATCTTCACCTCTGCAGCCTGCCGCTGGGAGCGATCCGCAGCAATCCGTACCCACCGCAAAACCACGCCTGCATCTGTAAGAACAACCCTTGTAACCGAAGTTACACCCCGGAGAAGGAACCAGCCAGTTCGTTCGTTCTGGGGTCACTCACATTACAAGACAAACTTTTTGATATTATCATGCAGGCTATTCACGAGATCCAAATGGCACCACAAGGACCAGTCAGTTCTACAGAGATACCCCAGATGCTACTGGAAACTGACTCAGCAATATGGCAATTAAAATTCTACAATGGAATGCCAGGTCTGTCATTTCCAACAGAGAAACCACGCAAAGAGAATTACTTTCACAAGACTTACACAGTGATTTGGTTTAAACCTCACTCATTTTTCTCCCCCCCCCCCCCCCCCACACACACACACATTTTTCGGGAAGGTAGACACGACGGAAAGGCAGAGTTGCACTGTTTGTCCGATCCTCAGTTCCTGCTTCTGCTAGATACTTCGGCCACACACACATAAGAGGCTTTCATGCTGTAGCGGTGCGCAATCTCTTCAAGACTTTATACCTCTCAAATGTGGCACTTACTGTCCTCCAAGAACCAAAATCGAAATAAACGAATGGCATACATTATTTAATCAGCTCGATCCCCCTTTCGTGTTCCGTGGCGACTTCAATATGCACCGTACGTCCGACGGATGCGAAATGAACGATCGATACGGAGAACCGGTTTTGGACATCATAGATGGATTCAGTTTATTTATTCTGAACAACGATCGCCCAACTTTCATCCCAGAGACTGGGAGACGCTCGTCTGCAATAGTCATCACCCGGTGTTCTTCGAATATCTCCCAAAAATTTAAGTAGGAGGTCTGCCTCTACCAGTTGTGGTCTGATCATTTTGCTATTCGAATGACTACGATAAATGAGAGTGATCCAGATCCATAAATGCCATCATCAAAATTGAACAAGCGCAAAGCAGCCTTGGAGGCGTATAAAATATATATCAAGGAACACCTTCACGCAGGTTTACTGCAAGGGCCCGCAGACGAACGTTACAATCTGTTCATTTCTCTAATAAATCAGGCGATCGTATTTTCCAAATGCCAAGTCAAACCGATCCGGAGGCCGAAAGGTCTTTCAGTTCCATGGTGGAACCAGGACTGCTCAAGATTAGTGTTAAACGAAATGTAGCTTACAGCATCTATAAACGAGAGCGCACGTGGACGAATTTTCTGAAAGACAAATAGGTGGCCGCCGCTACCAAACTGTTTCTCAAGCAGCGAAAAAAGAAACAGCCTTGGAACAGTTTTGTGAGAGATTCTCCAGAAAAACTCCATTTTCGTCGGTTTGGTCCACCAAACGCAATTTCCGAAACAGGTACCATTTGAGTAAACGTTTACATGGCTGGCTGGATGACTTCGCACAAATCGTCGCCCCCACATCGGTCATCCCTGAATCACTGCCGACCTCGGATGCTGCTTCTCCTTCGTCCCTGGGATCGATGCAGTCTTTACTGATTCCACTCCAATTCTCAGAACTGCGGAACGTCTTAAAAGGCATCAGCAATGCTGCTCCAGGATATGGCGACATCCACTACAAAATGCTGACCAATCTGCCGGACGAAGCTTTACATATATTGCACGACATCCACAGTCATTTATTGGAACAAGGCAACTTCCCGGACGATTGGTGCACTTATGCAATTGTTTCCATGCTTAAGCCCAGCAAAGATAACGATTTGGGCAGTTCATACTGTCCCATTGCTCTTTCTTCTTGTGTGTTTAAGACATTAGAAAGAATCATGAAGCACCATTTGGAACTGCGGTTTGATAGGAGCTCCCTTCTGCCCCGCTCTCAACACGGGTTTCGAAAAGGAAGAGGCACCATAGACAGCCTAACTACCGACGTAGAACGCATGTATGCTTCTAATGGTTACTTGATGGTGCGGTTTTTCGATGTTTCTGGTGCGTAAGACAGGATACAGAAGCTCCAGACAATGAGTGTGCCATACCTCATTACCCTCACTTCTACTCCCTCCTACGACAACGTGTAATCTACGTCACACAACAGGATAATACTTTGCATGGACCGCATCTGGTCTACAGAGGACCGCCGAAGACTCTATCTTCAGTCCTACTACTTATGCAGTATACTCGTCAGACGTTAGAAAGTTTTTGATCCTTCAGTAAAAGTCCTAATGCACGCCGATGACATCTGCATGTATAAGTTTTCTCTCAGCTTGAGGACGACACTAAGGTGGTTGGATCGAGCGGCGTACGTACTGTTCTCGCAAACGTACAGGTCAGGACAGAATCTAGCAAATACCAAATCTTCGGCGGTTGTCTTTACAAGGCAGAGATGGACGAGAAGAGCGCCTGAAATATGATTAGGGTCTTTTACTATCCCAATAAGGAGCTCAGTGAAACGGATTGGACTCTTTGTCGACAAAAGACTGAGGTGGGCAAGCCATGCGGAATATTTTATTTCCAGGGTTGGTCGATAACTCAGTATCCTACGATCGATATCTCGCGGGTGGTGGGAAGCCGATGTTATAGTCCTATGTACTCTTTGCCGTGGCGTGATTCGGTCTACAATGGATTATGAATGCACTTTATATAGCAATGCTTCCACATGTCTACTAAGCAAGATCGATACTCTGCAGTACCGTGCCATACTCGTCTGTCTTGGGGCAATGAATTCTACACCTGTGAATGCGCTTTTGATGGGAGAAAAGGAGATGCCTCTTTAATTCCACAAGACAACCTTGCATAAGAAATTCATCCCTAGTAGAGCAACGCAAACAGTTCATCCTCTTCTCCACAATCTTAACTGCTTCATAGTGGACAAGAGGTACTTCGATAGGGTTCCAAGGAGCAGGGTACCCGTCCTAGTTCAAAGTTTCAGGCAGCAAAGATATGTGTTACTCCTCGTCCTAAAAGACACTATGACTCCTGCTTTTAGTTTGGAATATGATGTACGAAACTACCAGCCCACAATATTCTATCAGTCCAGAATGTCGAATCGAACTTTCACTACTACTACTGGCATTTCCCATTTGATTGCATCAGCGTGGTCCTCATCGGTCAGAATATTCACTGACGGTTCCAAACAAGCGAGAGCGCCGGCTTTGCTTACATTTGTGGAGATCCACTATCTTGGGCTTTGTTTAAGCTAACGACGGAATCCAACATCTTCACTCCCGAAGTCCTTGCAATTAAGGAAGCCCTTCAATAAACAGAAAATCAGTTAAACGACATCCTTATTGTCACGGATTTGAGGCGTGCACTGGAAAACCTGGAAAAGCAGAAATGGGGCTCGAGCGCTAACCGTTGTGTACTCGTTGTAATTAAGTTAATCTATCAGTATGGAAGTCAACATAAATGTGTCCAGGCGTTATGGATCAAGGGACGTTCTGGTATCTCATGTGAGAAGGTGGCGGACCACCTAGCAAAACAAAGTGTGACTGATGACTAGTCTTACTACACCTGCCGCCCACATACAGATTTTGTTGTTGGCGTGAACAAAAAGGTTCATCAAGAATAGTAACATATGTGGGAGATCTTACAACAGTCCAAAGGAAAACATTATGCCGCAATACCGCCGAGTATTCCTCGGAAAACATGGTTCACCCAACTCAAGCTATCTGGACGTCATACCCACTACCATAGCTCGCATCCGGCTGGATCACGGCTGTTTCTCTTCACATCTTTATAGGATGAAAGTTCAGACCTCTCCACACTGCGAAGACCACCCAACTGAAATATTAAGGCCCAACTGTGTGATATTAGGGTGTTCAAGCTATGACAGACAACGCCGTGAGTTTCTTAAGACCTTGATCAGAGCAGGAATTCCTCAGCCTACATCTGTGACGGACCTATTCCGACAGCTGACCACAACCGCTTACGTCAGTGTTGCCCAATTTCTACAAGAAGCGGATCTCAAGTTACAAGTCAGACTCAGTGGTTAGAGCATAAGAAGTTTTAATATATGTACTATGTTCAGTGTGTGAATATACAGAGTGTACAACCAAATTTACCTGGAATTAACGTAATTTCTAATGTGTATGCTGCATATGTGATATTGTAGACCAAATCTCCAATTACTCACTTCTCTGGCTAAGTGGTTAATGCCAAAGGCCAATAAATTATATTAATAAAGTCAACGAGGCAAGCAACAGTGAGAGAAGTTCAGAATCCATTCAGTACGTTATCAGGAGACCGGCTAAAATTAAAAACAGCATTGGCCATAAATGGAAACTAACTAACGCAGCACGGTATTCCAAGAATTACACGTCGTTAGAAATTCACATATGAATATGTTGATACTCTTGTAATAACTGCGACTTTTGAAGGAGGTAAATTCGGAGGAAACTGGACCAATTTCAACAGACTAGAAGGGTAATAATCTATGGTCCAATTAGGTCTGGCGAAGCCCAAAGAAATAGCTGAGGAAATGAGAAGCCGATAGTAATAGAAGTGTTTGGCTGTGTTGGCGGGACAATAAATGGTGGCAGCAGAATTAAGGAGGATATAAAATGTAGAATGGGAATATCTCAAATAACTTTCCTTGCTAACTTCAAATATGAATTTGAGTGTTATGAAGTATTTTCTGAAAGTATTTTCCAGCCTTCCTGGCATGTTTCAGTGGTGCATTATACAGAAACTATTAGCCCTAGCTAGACTTTACCCATGATCCGAGTCACAGACTGAGAATAACACTATGTTGGGTATTATTCAGTTTTCTATTGTTTTTAGCTACGTGGGCACGCATCACTTCTCAAATTTTGAGAGCTCAGTTTCTTGCGATAGACTGGATGCCCGGATCCGATCCTGCCGGATTCCAGCTACGAAAACGCTTCTTCTTACCACTGGCGTGGTAAAGACTTTGTAACGTCGTAGGCATTCTTTGGCAATGATAGAATGTTTCTTGTAGCAGTGCCTTATCCTCGTAGTTGCAAAGTGCTCACTATCTCTAAAACTACCTTATTTTGAAATCAGTTCCAGTTTTGCTCCAAAAGCTGTATCTTTCAATTTCTTCTGCTGCTGCTGTAACTGAGCTGCTAATTCTCACAAGCAGGTGACGAATCTTAACTCTCCGTATCATATGTTTTGTGACAAACTAGCAATGAGTTGCCATAGTCGACTGCTTCGAGAATACCAAGTTAAGCCACCAACGAAGCAAGAGAAAATACCTGATCAGATTAGTAGCAACTATTAGTGACAGGAATTTGTATTTTGTTCATCATCTCGTTATCAAACAAGTCGGGGTGAGGGGGTGATTAAGGAAGCAATGAGCAGGCTTGCTATTAAGCATAATCTATGGTACATCAGAAGGTGAAAAACATATAAAAGTACACAATTGCACATTTACCGAGCGAGGTGGCGCAGTGGTTAGCACACTGGACTCGCATTCGGGAGGACGACGGTTCAATCCCGTCTCCGGCCATCCTGATTTAGGTTTTCCGTGATTTCCCTAAATCGCTTCAGGCAAATGCCGGGATGGTTCCTTTGAAAGGGCACGGCCGATTTCCTTCCCCATCCTTCCCTCACCCGAGCTTGCGCTCCGTCTCTAATGACCTCGTTGCCTACGGGACGTTAAACACTAATCTCCTCCTCCTCCACAATTGCAAATTTGCCCATTTCTTCTGTTTTATTTCTGCTTCAACTGTCATGCATTCAGTTTCTTCCTGTGACTCTGCAATTTCATTTATTAGTCTGTCGATGTATTAGTCTAGTCTCCATAACATCTCCACGTTTTTGTGGTACTCTTGTCCCTTTGAGGCCCAACGAGCGGGGTAGCCGCGCGGTCGTGGGCGCCTTGTCACGGCTCGTGCGGCTGCCCTCGTCGGAGGTTCGAGTCCTCCCTCGGGCACGGGTGTGTGTGTGTCGTTCCTAGCGTAAGTTAGTTTAAGTTAACTGAAGTAGTGAGTAAGCTTAGGGACCGATGACCTCAACAGTATGGTCCCATAGAACTTACCACATTAGCTTAGATAGCCTTTGAGGCCAACGTTTGTAGTATCGTACTGTTCCTGACCTATGGGACACGGTAGTTCAGCACACAGCTTTAGTTTCGTTAAGACAAGCTTTATTTATAGAGTAGTTGAGACGCGGCTCCATTGCTGAAGATATCTGGCAGAGCGTGATTGTTCATTCACTTGAGGGATTGGTACTGAGTGTTACTGCTATAAATTCACATAATATTGTCTTTTCATACTGATTAACAAGCTGAATAGCAATCGCGCTTATATAGCATCAAGATCGTAAATTTTATTTATCGACCATATAAAGGCAATTCCACGCTTAAATTTCAATATTTTTGTATATCATATTGTGAAAAGCCTGCATTAACTACACCAGAATAGCGGAGAGCTAAACTAAGCAGTGTCATGTTTGGTCTGTGGCGCCTTTCTCGTCTCGAGACGTAAGGCAAGGGTAACTATTAGTTCAGATCTCGTTGGTCTACCGATGGTTATTGCTTCTGGTTTTTTTAGCGCTCTCTCTCTCTTTCTCTTTCTTTCTCTATCTCTCTCTCTCTCCATCTATGCGTGTATCACGCTCTCTCTCTCTTTCTCTCTCTCTGTCTCTCACTCTCGATCTCTTACTTTTGCTTCTGCAAATAGCCAAAACGGAATACAGTAACTAAATGCTAAGAAAACCTTTAAATTACGCCAACTTAACGATCAGCCTATTTTTATTTATTTTTATTTTAATCTTCAGTCTCCTTCTGTAATGCAATAAATATCATTCTTCATTAGTTTCTTATTGTTACTACTCTTCGAAAGCGATTTCCTGTCTCTATTTGGTACCGCTGCACATGACCACTGAATCTCGAAAAACGAAATGTTGTATCTTTCACCACCCATAATACGCATTTACCTCGCCATCGCGTTGCCAGGTCACCAGATAAAGCTCAGTGACAAAAGGCGTCCGGTAATGCAGAGAGAACTTTGCAAAAATTTCTGTTCATTTAACACCCAGAGGACAGATAAATTCGTGTCGCAGTATATTAACAAGTGAATACGCAGTATGGACTCTGTCACTGCTACAGACAGATACGTGTTTGTGACCGCAATGAGTCCGCAGCTCGTGGTCGTGCGGTAGCGTTCTCGCTTCCCACGCCCGGGTTCCCGGGTTCGATTCCCGGCTGGGTCAGGGATTTTCTCTGCCTCGTGATGACTGGGTGTTGTGTGATGTCCTTAGGTTAGTTAGGTTTAAGTAGTTCTAAGTTCTAGGGAACTGATGACCATATACGTTAAGTCCCATAGTGCTCAGAGCCGTGACCGCAATGAGGGTTTACCATTGGCAACAGCTGATGGTTATACTGGTACAGCTGTAAATGAAAGACTTATTTAAGGACCAGACGAGGAGGGAACATTACGAAAGCAACTAACATGCTAGTTAGTAAGTGTTGTATGTATAGATCTCAAAGTGAAATGCATATGAAAGCGGAGAATTGCACAGTGCCCATATTTACAGTTTGGTTTCTATGTTTGCGAACATAATTTTCAGTATCTTCTCTTCCGAATCGAATAATTAGTTTCTGCATTTCTTCTTACTTCCATCACAAATAACACACTTCTGTATTCTCATGGTAGTCACGGAATTCTATTCGTATTTGGCACAAGACTGCACGTAGTCACAGGCAATTTCGAAGTGCAAAGTGTTTGTCATCTTACTGTTTCGTGACGAGTGGGGAAAGGTTTATTCCTAGTTACTTTTTATTACATTGAAATACGTTTTCGTTGCAAACTGTCAGTGAAAGTATTTTATTCGTTTATAATTTTAGGAAACTATAGTCGTGATGGAAAATTACGTCTTCAGTATTTCACATGCCGTATGTTACACGAGTGAGATCCTGTATCACTAGCTTTGCTATCCCTGCAACGCCGCTAACAGCGCCCTGTCACGACGGAAAGCTTAAAAAATGAGGAACTGTTGATTATATCTAATCGAATGCCTTAACTATAGTTAGCCTAAAAGGCGACGGTAGAAATTAGCAAGAGGTAACGTTGCATAAAAACCAAACGTGCCCTAGTCTCCCTTCTTAGAGGGAGTGTAGCGTAGCATGTCGCTACAAAGCTGTTACTAGGAAAGCTAAGACCTGGCAACGCGGTTGCAAATAATTGGGAACCCTGTGACAGTGCATTTACTTCCGCATGTGGTACTGAACTGCTCCACTGGATTCACTTGGCGTTTCCTTTCCAGTTCGGTGAAATGTGCTACATAATCGTCACGTAAGATGAGACACTGAGGCAGAAAATTGAATCTTTGGGCTCCAGAAATGCCGTACTGCACATACGTAACGACGTTTCTTACCTTTAACGTTGCGTTATGATGCTCAGCGACATGTATTACGATGAGAGGGACGAACTGCCAGCAGCATCTCGTTAGCTCACTAGTCTGCCGCCCGCAGAGCTACAGAGCGGTCACGCGCCAATGCTCCGCTAGCGAGGCACGTGTCGCATCTTAGATTTACTTCGGCCCCGTGCTAACAAGGGAAGTCTCTCGCCTCGAATAGAAATTCTGTGTTACAATTATATTTAGAAGCTTTACGTACCGCAGTGACTAGGATGGTGAAAGCATTCAACTGTGTTACTATCAGTTTGCCCACTACCGGATTTCAAAAATGTATTTGAGATTCCTCAACAAAATACGTGAAATACAATCAGAATAACAATGCAATTTGGCAAAAGCAATATCTGAACAATTCTCAGGCTCACATCCCTGAGCTGCAAAATCAAATGTCACTTGCATCGCCGGCCGGAGTGGCCGTGCGGTTCTAGGCGCTACAGTCTGGAGCCGAGCGACCGCTACGGTCGCAGGTTCAAATCCTGCCTCGGGCATTGATGTGTGTGATGTCCTTAGGTTAGTTAGGTTTAATTAGTTCTAAGTTCTAGGCGACTGATGACCTCAGAAGTTAAGTCGCATAGTACTCAGAGCCATTTGAACCACTTACATCACATTGTTTAATTCAGAAAAATGTGTGGGAGTATTGTACTCAGCCGCTTGGCAGGAATGTTGAAGCTTAGACTGATACACTGCAGCAGACAACTGGATATGAATAGTACCGGGGCGTTATAATTAAAATTTCCCTATTTAACACGTTATAACATGGAAACTAATTACCTTACGAGTACCAAACTTGGTAGCATTAATGTCCGCAATAAGGGGTGCATGATTTCCATGCGTCACAGCGCTACCGTCCAGTTCCAATTATGGCCATCATGTGCCGCGATCAGTCATCGTGATTCATAGTCCCATACACCTGACCAGTCATATTGCGCTTGTTGACGTGTCAACATGAGCTTGGACAAAAGCCTCATCTGGAGAACTGGGCGTCGCTCCGGGAAGAGGCTGACGACCGGCTGCACCGCAGGTGGTTGATGAAACCACTGTTGCTGTGGCAGACAACGCAGCGCGCTATTCCCGATCGTCAGGCAGTGCGCGTACTGTGTCACAACAGTTGAACATTCCGTGGTTCACTGTACAGAAGGTGCTTCGAACTATTCTCCGTACACGATCCATGTCGTACAGCAGCTTGCACCACAGGACGCGCAACGGCGTGTTGACTTCGCTCTCCACTTTCTCGCAAGGACTAAAGTTGACGAAGGCTGAAGTTCATTTTTCTCTGACGAGTAAGGTGAACACAGAGAACTGCCGAGTGTGGGGACCTTCCCCTCCAGTCACTATGCATGAAGTTCCACTGTATGGTGAACGTGCCACCGTATAGTGTGGCTTCACGGCTACGTTCATCATTGGCCCATTCTTTTTCGAATAGGTTAGCGCTCAAGGACCAGAGACGTGCAGGGTGACTGGTCAGTGTTACTGCAATATACTTCGTCAGCACGTCATTCCCGCCCTACAGGAGAGAGAAGCATTGAAGTCAACAGTTTTCATACAAGATGGGGCCCCACCGCACATCTTTTGTGAAGTTTACCTGCTTCTCCGAAACACATTTGGAAACTATCGAAGTATCAGCCGATCGTTTCCAAATGTTTGGCCGGCACAATCACGTGACCTCACTCTCTGTGATTTCTGGTTGCTGGCCTACCTAAAGGATAGGGTTTACGAGAGGAACATTCGCACATTTGGTTATCTGAAGTGCAGCTTATCAAGAGATGTAGCCAGCATACCTACCGACATGTTTGACATGTTTCCTTCTGCTGTGCAGAATACAAACCTGCGCTTCAGATTCCTCTGGACACTGATGGGCGCCATATTGAGCCCCTTTTGTACCAGTAATGGTACCAGTATGTAACGGTATGGTGTGCCATAGCAGCACATTAAAAGTACGAAGGTTGGGACCTTATGGTGGCAACTATTTATTTACAGCTCGTAAAAAATAGACACGTGTTTCAAAGTTTTACTGACCTTCCAAGTAGTCACCAGCATTGTGTATAACCCGTTGCCAGCCCAGAAATGTGGAAGTCGTAGGATACTCTTAGTAGTACCAGTTGTGTTGACCGTTCGAGCGGCGCGGTCTATTGCTCGACGAATTTGTAGTAGTTATGAAACGAATGCCGTGAAGTGTTTCCTTCAGTTTAGAAATAGTGTTTAACTCCCGAGGGCTTAAGTCAGGGAAGTGCAGTAGGTGCTATAGCACTTAGCAGCACCAACAGTCAAACAAATCAGTAACAGCTTGCACTACACCTGCTTGAGCATTATCCTGCAAAATGATGGTCCCGTCCTGCAGAAAGTGTCATCACTTCTGTCTCTAAGCTGGTCGTAGGTTGTGTTACAAAAATTAACAACACAGAGACACAAGTGATGACACTTTCTGCAGGACGTGACCATCATCTTGCAGGACAATGCTCAAGCACGTATAGTGCAAGCTGTTACTGATTTTATAATTAAATGTTTCTTTGAGACATTTAAGTCTCTTTTTAATATCTACGATAATGATCGAAGCAGACGAAATGAATTAAAATTTGTGCTGCGGCCGGGTTCGAGTCCCGCCGCAGCACAAATTTTAAATCATTTCGTCTGCTTCGATGTTACTGATTTTTTTGACTGATGGGACTGCTAAGTGCCATACTACCTACTGCACTCCCCTTACTAAAGCTCTCTAGAGTTCAACTCGATTCCTAAACTGAAGGAAACACTTTTTCCTGAAGACAAGTATACAATTTTTTTGTTAGGTGTCCATTCATTGAAAGTGCACCAACTATTGTGTAGCTATGAGTTGTACTGTATGCAGACTGGACGAAGGAAACAGTTGATGTTTCCCCCTTTTTAGATAAGGCGGCAGCAGAAGTTGATTCATAATTAAATCCACTTTGATCACTGTTCCAAATGCAGTTTGACTGTATTGGGAAACATACGGTTTTCTGGTTTACTTCTTTGACAAAACGCGCCCATACTAGTTAATATCTTGGTATCCCTGTACATCTCTAGCTGTCATGAAAGCATTGATGTGTCTACGGCACATTTTGCATTCTTTCTTGAGACGTACTATGAAAGCTGCAGCACGTTTAAACTTTGTGTGCCCAATTTCTCTTCTTTTTCGCATCTACCAAAATTTCAGGTGTCAGTAAGGGACACATTTTCCCTCATTCCTTGCTATTTCAAATTGAGATAGAATGTGTTGTTTTATCTGCAGCTCTTTGATTGCCTTGTTTCCTGCAAACGAATGTTCATTATGTCTTTTTTCTCCACGTAATCAAATATTACGTTGATGTTCGACATGCTTTTTCTAGACGGATGTTTATTCAGTGACGAGCTGCAAGTCGCAACTTTACGCGGAGATGTAGGATAATCACCATAAATGCATTCAAGACGTTCGTCCGTAAATTATGTTAAAATGCTAACAATATTGGATTTCTTCCCTGGTGAAGGTTCGTTGTCATCAGAGCTGTTAGCTTATCTCGGAGGAATACTGTTCCCGCCACCGCATCTAGCACTACAATTTGAACATTATTAATCGCGTTATCGTCTATAAAGTCTTTTTCGTCTTCCTCTGTCCCATCCAATGTAACTTTAGTTGCGCAGTCAAATGAATATTTATGTTTCTGAATAATCAGATCCACAAAAAACATTGCGAAAGTGTCATCATACTGTCTTACACCATCTACCGTTGGATACCGCCTTCTTAACGCGGATGTCACAATATTTAAATCTTTTCTAACATTAATAGTTTCGTTCATTTTTTATGTATGTGTGTGTCAATACTGACACACACATACTGAAACCGTCAACGTCTTGCTGAGGTAACTGATTGACTGGCGTGTTAACCTCCCCTTCTCCAAGACTGCAAGCGCTGTTCTGTACAAACCAAGAGAAACACAATCACACGCCGTTGCAGGCGTGGTTAAAAATGTGAGATGGGTCTGTGTACAAATTTTTAAATACAAATTCCTGTCGAGCCAAGAGACGTCAATTGTTATGTGCCGTCTGCTTACAGATCAACATCGAACACAGCTATCACAAAACGATTTTACGTTTTACCTTTTCTTTAGACTTCTCCCGTTCCAAAGCGATTGACATTGAACAGTTTCTTCGCGACGACGTTAAAATACCATCATAAGACCTCACGGGAATCCACCTGTCCCTATTTAGTATTACCATGTACCTCAAGATGATTAACGACATGGCGTGCAGCAGGGTCCTACAAGAGGCCTAACGTGAACTGCGTTCTGTCATTTCGAGGGCAACGTAGGGCCCGTTTCCGTCGATCACGCCGGTCTCGGCGTACGAACGATTCTAATATTCGGACTACAGTTCGAACTACCTGCGGATGCTGTCACTGCGGCGCTCCGACCCTACGGCAACGTCCTGAAATATTTCGCCTAATGATGGGTACATTCCAGAAACTATGCCGTTTTAAACAGCGTCAGGCAGGTTTGTGTCGATCTGCAGATTCACGTTCCCTTCTACCTTCGTGCCGGAGGCTGCCGTGCCATCATATTGTATGACGGTCAGCCCCGCACCTGTTGCGGTTGCGAGAAGGAGGGCCATTTGCGGTCTGACAGCTCCCATTGTCAGCGTCTGCGCCACCCACTCTACGGCCTCAGTTGATCTGGGATAACAGAGGGTTCTGGCAGCTCAACATTTCCCTACTTGGAGACCCTCATGGTCGACAACATATTGCCACTACAAGGGTGTCCTGAAAAAAGCTTCTCCTACGTACGCATCCACTTTGCACTGGTGGCTCAAATATGCGAAACTACAATCATAAAGATCTTCATGCAGTGTGGCAAGGAAGCAATGACATGGGATCAGGACACCACCAGTTTTCGCTACACCATCCTTCATGAGCTCGATACTTTCCCCCTATCATCTGATGTCCTGGGGAACGCCTCACCCTCCAACGCGATAAATTGTACGGCACTGCGGTGCGTTCGCGATGGCAGGACCTTCTACACTAGTAATCGACGTTCAAGCAGCAACTGGCCATCGTCGTCGACGTCAGCTCCATGTTCGCTACTTTAAAGCTCTCTCCAGGATGGAGATGATTCACAAAACTCTTTACTCTGTCCTTCCAGATACCCATGAAGCTGTCACTGTCGTTCCTCTACCAGAGCATAAGCCATTAGTTGGGACCAATGTCTCTGCATACCACACCCTTACAGTAATGAATGAGGATTATAAGTCTCTTAGCGATGCACATATGCACGGTCTTACCTACGGTCCTTTCACCGGAACATACTGCTCATGGTTGTGGGACTTCCCATAAAATGGGCTTGGGAGAACTCTGCGACCTTATCAAAAAACCTGCAATCTCTTAGCTCCATGCAGCGCTGCTCTCCATGGATCTTACAAGTGCTTTGATCACGTCCGACACCCATTCCTCCTCACGGTCGCCATGTGTATACAGTTCCCGCCACTCTTTGTGGATGTCATTTGCCGGTTACTGCTTCCCGCTGTCTCCATGGTCCAGGTCAATGGACGACTTATAGGGTCGATTCTCATATGCCGCTGTGTGTGTGTCAAGAATGCCAATGTCCACTCTACTGTATGTATGCCATCGCATTGGAACTCCTCATTGCTGGTCTTACGAATCGCCTACAGGGTCTCACCCTGCGCGATCATACCTATCACTGCATGGTGTACGCAGATCATCTCCTACTTCTCGCCCGCTCCATACCAGAACTCGATGATGCCGTATGGACATATTTCAGGGAGCATCCTTAACGTCCGAAAGTTGGTGACGATGCATATCAGTCGTGGACTCGAGATTGTGGCGCTGGACGCGTTTCCCGTCGGTACCACCCTTTGTTACTTAGTGATCGGTTTCACAGGCTCCGCACAATGCTCCATTGCATTGGCTTACCACCAGTTTTTACTGTCCATACGGCTGTAGCACTGGTGGAGATCCTCCCCATCTTTAATCTTTTGGAGATCCATCGACCAGCTTCTGTCCAACCACTGATCGAGATAGCACGTATCTACCTGCTGTTGTACCATACCACAACGTACTTCGTCGGACTCAGCTATGTTCGGAACAATAGACCAGTCACCCGCCCTCCGTGTTTATCCTTTGTTTACATCGTCCACCACTTGAAATCTCATGGAGATACCAAAGAATGTGTCTGCACCCTAGTATGACGTTATCAATTTCCGGTCAAGCGTCGACTTCACCATACAGGGCTGGCTACGTCGCCACTTTGCTCTGACTACTAAATTGTCGAGCATTGTCATATGGGCCTCCTGAAATGGGACGTTCGGCTCCTCATCCAATAAACCTCTGTGCTCAGCCAACGACGGCTACCCTGGAGTTCCTGCTGTTGTCCCAGATTACACACTAGCTTCTTGTAAAACGCCAGGCCCTCATCTGGTTTCGTGAACTAGCTTATAATACCTCTTTCACAACGGTCCTCATACGAACTCGTGGAATTGGATTATGATCGCGCACAGTGCGATCGCCCAGTACCCAATTACGGACGGAACTTCGCGGGATACGTCCACAGTGTTTTCCATGACCCTACTACAGTTGGGGTGTGACCCGTCTCCCCATTTCATGTCGCATCCGTGTTCACCTTCCACGGTAATATGCACCAACATGTTCAGGACAATGAAAGGATATAATGTGAACAGAAAATTAAGAACATGAAAAATAATAAATACCTTGTTTCATGGTTACTGGGCTCTGTAATTCGTCATTCCTTTCGTCGTTAAGAATTGGCAATAGAACGATTGCCCCATTTTCATTATCGTAGTTTCCATAGCGAGCGGGGGGGGGGGGGGGGGGGGGGAATAGGTTCCGGTGTCCGGTGTCCGGTGTCCGGTGTAATTACAATGGCAACGCCTGAAGAGGGATCAGATCATCTTTTGTTTGATAGGCTCGCAAGTGGCGGTGCTCCGTGAATTTAGTCCTGCTTTTTTGCTTTCTTTTGCTAGGTACCTGCTCCAATAAAAAAACGATACACTCTGTGTTTTTATTTTCCTTTTTTTTAATGGAGCTGAAAATTGTTAGAATAAATTCTTTAACAAAATGTGAAGAAAATCTTCACACATTACGTCTTCTCACAAGCTCGACCTAGTAAGCTGTGTTAATGGTCGTAGATGTGTGCTTTGTGAATATGAAGCTTCTTCACTAAGCAAATGTCTCTGAAGAGCTTCGGTTCGACCGTCAGTGACACGAATTTGAGTTTTGTTCGTCGTGTAGGTCCTATACGTCAGGGGAATAGTTTTTAAGCGAACGTAGTTCCTCAGTGCTAAATCTGTGTAATAGGAATTACTCACACCTATAGAAACTCGCTGATACCAGCATTAGCAACTTCCTTTCACTCTGTATAGCTTCTAAAATGGGTAATTTGTTTGGTTTAAATTTAATTCAACAATACAAATATCACATTCGATCAGCGTTAAGTTGTCTACACTACTGGCCATTAAAATTGCTACACCACGAAGGTGACGTGCTACAGACGCGAAATTTAACCGACAGGAAGAAGATGATGTGATATGCAAATGATTAGCTTTTCACAACATTCACAGAGGTTGGCGCCGGTGGCGACACCTACAACGTGCTGACATGATGAAAGTTTCCAATCGATTTCTCATGCACAAACAGCAGTTTTCAGGCGTTGAAACTTCCTGACAGATTAAAATTGTGTGCCGGACCGAGACTCGACATCGGGACCTTTTACATGCGTTGCCTGATGAAACGTTGTTGTGATGCCTCGTGTAAGGAGGAGAAATGCGTACCATCACGTTTCCGACTTTGATAAAGGTCGGATTGCAGCCTATCGCGATTGCGGTTTATCGTATCGCGACATTGCTGCTCGCGTTGGTCTAGATCGAATGACTGTTATCGGAATATGGAATCGGTGGGTTCAGGAGGGAATGCCGTGCTGGATCCCAACGGCCTCGTATCACTAGCAGTCGAGATGACAGGCATCTTATCCGCATGGCTGTAACGGATCGTGCAGCCACGTCTCGATCCCTAAGTCAACAGATGGGGACGTTTTCAAGACAACAACCATCTGCACGAACAGTTCGACGACGTTTGCAGCAGCATGGACTATCAGCTCGGAGACCATGGCTGCAGTTACCCTTGACGCTGAATCACAGACAGGAGCGCCTGCGATGGTGTACTCAACGACGAACTTCGGTGCACTAATGGAAAAACGTAATTTTTTCGGATGAATCCACGGTTTGTTTACAGCATCATGGTGGTCGCATCCGTGTTTGGCGACATCGCGGTGAACGCACATTGAAAGTGTGTATTCGTCATCGCCATAGTGGCGTATCATCCGGCGTGATGGTATGGGGTGCCACTGGTTACACGTCTCGGTCACCTCTTGTTCGCATTGACGGCACTTTGAACAGTGGACGTTACATTTCAGATGTGTTACGACCCGTGGCTCTACCCTTCATGCGATCCCTGCGAAACCCTACATTTCAGCAGGATAATGCACGACCGCACGTTTTAGGTCCTGTACGGGCCTTTCTGGATACAGAAAATGTTCGACTGTTGCCCTGGCCAGCATATTCTCCAGATCTCTCACCAATTGAAAACGTGTGGTCAATGGTGGCCGAGCAACTGGCTCGTCACAATACGCCAGTCACTACTCTTGATGAACTGTGGTATCGTGTTGAAGCTGCATGGGCAGCTGTACCTGTACACGCCATCCAAGCTCTGTTTCACTCTATGCCCAGGGGTATCAAAGCCGTTATTACGGCCATAGGTGGTTGTTCTGGGTACTGATTTCTCAGAATCTATGTACCCAAATTGCGTGAAAATGTAATCACATGTCAGTTCTAGTATAATATATATGTCCAATGAATACCCGTTTATCATTTGCATTTCTTCTTGGTGTAGCAATTTTAATGGCCAGCAGTGTACATACGTGGAGCTCAAAACGTGCAGTATGTCTCTGTTTCTACAGAGCATGCGCTACGAGACAGTCACACAGTTCATCACATATATTTATCATAGTAAATCAAACAACGACCGTAAAACTCATTACGCCCCAGTTACTCACTGTGGCTTGACGAAAGCATATGAATTCCTGATGAAAAAATTTCACGAAGAATCGCTTCTAGAAGGAAAGGAAACGAAATTTAAATCATTAGTAATAACATTAAACAACATTGTGAGGTATTTAGATCGGATCACTAACTATAAAATTAATTTTGATCCATCTTCGTTCTCAGCACCAAATATTTGATGCTGGCTACTCAGATGCACTGAAATTTGTGTTCTGACACTCGTGGAAGGAGAAAAATAATTCGCTACCTTTCTTAAGATTCTTAGTAATACCTGTAGTCATAGTGCTCACCACAGTCTTATGATCACTTATACTTTCTTCTACTTTAACTGATTCGATAAGTTAAAGAAAATTACTAATGATATTCAGCGATTCCCTCTGAAGCTCTCTACAACTACACCTGCTGACCCAGACTGTCTATAAAAGTATCTGATCACCATTTTACACCGAACTTTGATACTTTACTTCACCCAGATTAATTCACAGTCAAAATTCGTGAAAATCTCGCTAGGCATTATACCGTTCCTTACTACAATAAATATGCCACCACCATATGAACCGAGCGAGGTGGCGCAGTGGTTAGCACACTGGACTCGCTTTCGGGAGGACGACGGTTCAATCCCGTCTCCGGCCATTCTGATTTAGGTTTTCCGTGATTTCCCTAAATCGCTTCAGGCAAATGCCGGGATGGTTCCTTTGAAAGGGCACGGCCGATTTCCTTCCCCATCCTACCCTCACCCGAGCTTGCGCTCCGTCTCTAATGATCTCGTTGTCGACGGGACGTTAAACACTAATCTCCTCCTCCCTCCCCTCCACCATATGAATCTAACCTATCCGTCCGTTAAGTATTCCAATCTGAATTTAGGATTTAGTTGCTATTCACTGCCAGTTTGAACCAACATTGGCCCGCATCTCGTGGTCGTGCGGTAGCGTTCTCGCTTCCCACGCCCGGGTTCCCGGGTTCGATTCCCGGCGGGGTCAGGGATTTTCTCTGCCTCGTGATGGCTGGGTGTTGTCTGCTGTCCTTAGGTTAGTTAGGTTTAAGTAGTTCTAAGTTCTAGGGGATTTATGACCACAGCAGTTGAGTCCCATAGTGCTCAGAGCCATTTGAACCATTTTTTTTTGAACCAACATTCTGTTCGTAATACTATCTGGGCGTTATAGCCTTCAACAAGCGATAATAATTCTGGAACCTTTCGTTGGACGCTCCTGTAGTCCATTAATGTCATATTAATCTTATCTATATCCGATATGCGCGGACGAGCATTCTCGGAGAACATTGTGGCTGGTGTAACTTTGAATTTCGCAGACAGTTCGTCTCTGATCCCATGGAGGGGTGAGAGGGTTTCTGTAACCTAAAAACTCCTCGTAAGCACGTCACATGTCCCCTGCTATCCTAGTGGCTGCTACCTACTTGTAGTGTGTGCCTGACATATTAAGAAGAACTCTACAAGTCTCCACCCTGCACCGGAGGTCTGTTAATTCGCATCTGATATCGTCGCAGAGTCGTCTGAACCTCTGATTTAGACCTTGCACTCTGCTCCAAAATATGGGCCCCCGATCGACCCTGGATATGATGCTACATATAATCAGCTTATCCTGTACCACGTGTGCGAGGCTAGTTACCTTCACCAAATCAGCCGTCGGCCGAAAGAAGCAGAGGCTGGGCTCCGAACCCCTAGCGGGAAGTGTCATTCGTTCCGACATGTGGAATTATTTTTGCAGCTGGTTGCATCCAGTGTGCTAGATTGTCGCCAGCAGGGCCTCCACGTCACAGACATGACCCTCTGGCAAATATACTGAGTGCACACCGTCATTCTTTACCGCCTTAATGCTGTCTCCCTGTGGTGCTTCGTTACCCGCCTAACGATGGAGCTCCCAATGACTAGCATACGCGCTCTCTGCTCTTGTACTGACTGGGCAGAAAAATTGGCTCCTGGAGCAACAGGAGAGGCATCCCGTGCTGGCTCAAAAGTATTATCAGCAATTGCTAGCACCTTGTACGTGTTGCTACGGCATAAGAAGCCAACCGAGCGGCCCATTCCATCGCAGGTCGCGTCACTGGTGCCTCGATGTCACCGCGGCTCTGAGCAGTAGCGAGAAGCCTGTCGACTGTCGTCAACGGAACTTCCAACTATTTACAGACAGGAGCCAATTCTTCTTGAATCCGTTCACAACAAGCACAGTCGATAGCCGTATCGTGCTGTCTAAACAAATTGAATAATTTCTCAAAAAGTACAAGCAAATCAGTCAGGAGTAACATAGAAAATACTAACAGACCTCCACAAAAGAGAAAGTTACATGAGTGTGGCGTTAGTGAGTTTGGAGTGTACGCAGAATATCACGAGTGAAATAAAAGAGAAAAACACTAGACTCAGCTCTGCAGAGTTCTCACTATCTCTGAGACTACAAGATACGCAAGCTCTTAAAACAGAAATAAATTTCCCTACCGAAAATGGATATGTCAACATTTACTTTTCACTAGAAACTCTGCTTACACAGAAGCTACTGTGGAAAATAAATATTCAAATTCTAAAGCAAAGATATAAATTATACGCTGTGTACCAACACTAGATCTCAAATTGTCACGTGACGTGGCGCTTCTGGTGACGGAAAAATTACGCAAGGTAGCAGCCTCACACAAGGATATGCATTAAGATTTAAACAAAAACAAAAGCAAAAACTTGAAGTATGTTGGTAAACACTAGTCTACACCATAAAATCCACAAGTACTGTTCACTTCTTCAAAGAAGTGCGTGAAAAGAACACAAACTAAACTAAATTAAAGAGTTTCAGCTAACTGCTTCAGCTGCTACAGCTACAGGGGCGTCCCTCTCGTCATCGAGTCTGTAACTACACTGACTGACCGGGCCCCGTATTCAACGGTCACTGACTCTAAGTATCCTCAGTCGCGTTTAGGCAAGCATGTAACGTACTCGCAATAAATACACACAAACATAGCAACTATTTGTATTCTCTTTTTCCAATGTATTTTTATCAAATTTTTAGGGAATCTGGTGAACGTAAGTTTCAATTCATGTACTGGTCTAAAGTTGTATTCATTCTGTTCTTTTTTTTCTTTTACTTAAATTTGAGGCAGCACAAATGTGTACAAATGTAGAAATACAGAGTGGTCAGAAACAGTCTGAAAAGCTTGAAGGGTCTTACAGTGCAGGTTGTGCTGTGAAATAATTGTTAAGAAAAAGTTCGGTACACAGCTCCGTTTCCGAATTAATTAGCATTGAAGACCGTTCCGCACGCAAAGTGAAGTGGCCCACCAGATACACTAAGTGCCAGTTATTGTCATAACGTAGATGATAGTGTACGAGACCTCTCAACTTTTGGGTCGGGATTGAGCCTCTATACTCTATAGCGTCCCATGTCCAATTTTTGTATCGCTCTCTTGTTCGTGTTGTGATCTCGAGAAATTCCTCACTCTCTGCCGTTGAACATGAAATGACGAGCAGATGACTGATGAGATTGCCCCAAGTTAGGAGCCAAGTGTTAATTGATATCAATAATTAAATGAAATCAAACACAAATGGTACGAAATTAAGGTGTTCATATATGAATGTCTAAGATTGCTTATATGATCAAACTACGAAAGAAATGTATTCATTTTCGTGCTGTTTACACAAACCAAAACAAAATAACAAATATCAGGTCCGACTTGACTGGGAGTGGACAGGACTCAGTTACTAAGGGGAAGCAGGAGGAAACGAATCGCCTCACCATTCTTCGTTATCGTTCGTCGTATACTGATGTCGGCTGCAGGCACTGCGTCGGTTCGGCGCGTCGCTTCGGAACTGTGCTGCGCGAGTCGGCTGCCCTCATTAGCGGCGTTGTGGCGGGGCCCAGGTACAATATCCGGGTTGTCTGATAGTTGTCGGTCGCTTGGCCGAAGCTGTCCTATCTCGATGTCGGAAGGCGGATGTTGGCGATGGGTGGAGGAGCGCCCACGTCCTCTCGCTTCCGCGGTGTCTCCATTGACTCACTTCCCACTTCTCATCATCTCTCAGCCCAACTCCTCTTCGAAATATTCTTTCTTTCTTCGTCGTCATTGGCGGATGAAATTTTCAGTGCAGCCCATGAATTGGCATCTTTCTCACGATTTCACATTGTTAAGATGTTTTCCTACATTCCCAGGCTGTTGGCAGAGCAGCTACACAACACTTCTTTACAACCGCTCCCTCTATGTGAGCTCTGGACAGACTCATGTTTGGGCTCCGTCTCAATATCTGTCGGAACCCGTGATTTATAAGGAATGTCCTCACTGTCGAGAAAAACATCTTCTTAAGAGTGCTGCCTTTTTTCACACGCCTCCCTGTGCCAATTCTCCACGCTTTTTGCACGCTCCCCCTTGTGCCCGTGGGCTGCTGGAATTGTCATCACATCCTTGATTTCTAAGGCAGGTAAAATGACTGCGGCCAAGCCAGAAGAACTCAGATGCTTTCGCACTTACACTTTTTGCCTTACGTCCTAATGGCTGCAGGTGTCTATCAGTTCTCGGCACGCTTCTCGTTGCCAGGCAGGCCCTTCGGAATGTGTCCCTCCTTGAGCAAGGTGAGGATGTCCACCCGGCTCCCCGCGGGTGCTTGCAGAATGACTGCAGCGTCCTCCCTTCGGGGGCTCGCCCCAGGAAGTCCGGATCACTGCTCCTCCTCGGCCACTCGCGCCGAGTTGGTGAATGTGGCCGCGGTCGGACGTTTTACACAGCTCCTTGTCATGACTATTAAGCTTCTGTTACGGAAGGTTGAAAGTCGTGGCAATTTGGCCCATCTATGTTGTCTTGGCCTGTCGCACACACACTTCAAAAGAAAACAAAAATCTTCACTCCCTAAAAGTCACACTAACACTTCATTCACTGATGTGGGATACTTTGGGGATGCTACGTTTTCAGTTGTGCCCTAGTGTGTCAAGCCCAGTCGATCATTTACATATGTGGTTGCTCTTAGCAAAGAGGTACAAGACATGTACAGATAGATAAATTTCCTGACAAGTAAACTGTTCATGAAGAACACCGTTACATTGAACGTGATGACAGTGTCGCATATGTACATTAGACAACACATGCAGAAATAAATGAAGATCAAAACAAGCAAAAAATACATGAGTAATACTAATCACATTAAACACAATGAACATTATGATAAAGTCACATATGCGCTCAAGATGTATGCAAAATAAACATGTATTCAAGACGAGTGTAAATCAAAAATAAAACGTTCAAATAATACTGTTTATCACGTTACAGATGAGAATACTATACATCTAGATGACACATAGACTCAATATATCTGAAACAAAAGTGCACTTTACACAGCAATAATGTTTATAACAGACTTATTTGTCAGTAATGCCAACATGGAAATTACACAAGACAGAATTAAGGCAAGTGACATAAGAGTTGACCTTAAGTGGCATTGTTCACCGAAGAGCTCTATAGGATCGATACAGAAGAGATGTCAGATCAAATATCTGGTGACACAAGACAATAGATTTTCCGACAACACACTTTATTGAACTGATAAGGATATGATAGATAGGATGAGACGGGTAGCACCTTCACGTTTTCGTCAACTGCGCACATGTTTTGTTACCTTATAACAAATACATAAATAAGATTTGTACCTTTTCTTCTTCCGCAGAATCCACAATTATTATGTATAAAGTACTCCTCACGGATCTTTTGGAGGCCTCCTTCTCATTTACTAGGTTACGAAGTGTCAGCTGTGCTAGCCGCGTGGACTGACTCTAATATCAAGAAAAAAAATTGTTCGTGTACTTAACTTCCTATTGCCTTAACTTAGCAATGCAATTTTTTTAAACTAAATTCAATAGTGTCAGCTGTGCGAGCCGTGCCGACGATTAGAATGTCAATAATGTAAAAACAAATCTTCTGTGAACATGCAAAATAATACATGAAGGTAGCATCTGTTTCCGAAAGAACAGATACCACTGATAACCGTGCAGCTTCTCTAGAATGAGATGATACTTAAATCGACACCCTAGCTGCTAACAGGCATTGATATACATCATTGGGAACATATTGAAAATGTGTGCCCCGACCAGGACTCGAAGCTGGGATCTCCTGCTTAGATGGCAGACGCTCTATCCATATGTGCCACCGAGAGCACAGAGGACAGCGCGCCTGCAGGAACATATCCCTTGCACGCTTCCCGTGAAACCCACATTCTCAGCATGACCACACCACTATATTCGTAGTGTGCCTAAAAGATGTTCGCCCATCACACTCATTACTCGTGGAAGATTAATCTACCAAGTCCTGTAAGAGTTGGGGCATAGTGTGTGCATTCGCACAAGAAGGTCAATGGTCAGGTAGCCATATTTTAATTGTATATGAAGGTAGTATCTGTTCCCGAAAGAACAGATACCATTGATAACCGTGCAGTTTCTCTAGAATGAGATGATAATTAAATCGACATCCTAGCTGCAAACAGGCGTTGATATACATCACTGGGGACATGTTGAAAATGTGTGACCCGACCGGGACTCGAACGCGGGATCTCCTGCTTACATGGCCTCCCTCCCATCGGTATGATGAAGAAGGTATCGGGATTCATCAGACTATGTAACGCTCTGCCACAGCACCAATGTCTAGTGCCGATGGTCACGTACCAATTTTAGTCGTAGTTGCCGACGTCGTGGTGTTAACATTGGCACATGCATGGGTCTCCAGCTGCGGAGGCCCATATTGACGAGTGTTCGGTGCATTGTGTGTTCAAACACACTTGTACTCTGCCCAGCGTTAAAGTCTGATGTTAGTTCCACCACAGTTCGCCGCCTATCTTGTTTTACCAGTCTGTCCATCCCACGACGTCCAACATCTGTAATGAGGAGTAGCCGCACAACCACGCGACATCTGGACGTGGTTTCAGCTTGGTTTCGCCACATGTTGAAGACACTCGCCACAGCACTCCTCGTACACACAACTCAGACAGATCGCGTGCCTTCCCCATTCTGGACACCGACAGCATGCCCACTAATAATGCATGCTCCGTGTGTGTGTGTCTTAATTAGCAGTCATACCTCACCAGGTGACACTGCTATCGCCTGGACGGGTTCATATCGATAGCAGGTTCGTGGTCATGATGTTCTGGCTGTTCAGTGTACATCTTCAGCTATAGTAAATGTGATCGTTTCACTGCTTGTTGGAGCTCATGCAAGTTTCAAAAAAGCACACACATCATTAGTTAGATGATGAGTGTTGTTGACTGGAATGTCTAAGAGCCTGCATAAAAGAACAATAACTCAGTTCAGTTTTACAGTAATAATTGAAGTATTGTTTGGTTTTATTACTCAGTTATTGGAAACGTACGTCTTGAGTTTTGTATGACTGCTACCATTATTGATGACAGAAAGGTTTAAGCTTTCTTTATAGTCAGCTACTTTAATTATTTTTGTAGTCATTTACGTTCAGCTTTGCAAGTAAATACAGTGTGTTACTACTTTGCCTAGTACGTACAGAAAGATAATTTCAAATTTAGACTGTATTAGTAACAGCTCACAACTTCCGTCTGGTTTAATGAATTTTAATACAAAATTTTTTAAAAGATTTCAGAGCTAATGCTTACAAACTATACTCACTTCGGACAAAGTTTTCAATCTAAAGCTTTAACAATAATTTTAAAAATCACATAACATTTAGATGAGTAGTTTTATGTTAACTACCATCTTCTGTCTTAGCGATGTGTACTGGACTGGCACAAACTTTGCTGATGTGGAAAAAGAATAAGCAGGTAAGAAGTGATGTTGTTTATTAACGACCATGGTTGAGTGTGTCATTGTGTCTTTGGATACTGATTTGTCTTTTATGTTAAATTGGTCACGGTTTAGGCATACTGTGACGGCTTCAGAGATTGGCAGGTTAGGTAGTGCTCGAAAGAGACAGAAATTGTTATTTCCCTCTATAATCTGTAGTTACTAAGTAAATTCCTTTCTTAGGTAAAGCTATTTCATCAGAACAACTTTGTAAGGCCATCTAACGTTAGTTAACAGTCTGTCAATCAATTACACAGTATGAACTGCATAGGCAACCTTGAGAAGTTATTGCACTGTAAATGCAAATTGACGTTGAAGAATAGTTGGAAGAGGGCGAGTTGTCGTTATGATAAAACAAAGATGTTAGGCAGAGGAAGATCATTGCATTGGCCCTCAGTGACAATACTAAGTTATACAACATAGAATATCTTAAAGGATTACACACACACACACACACACACACACACACACACACACACACACACACACATACATACATACACTCGCCCCATTACCAAACTGACGTTCCTTGAAGTATCAGGATGTGTTCTATAAACTGATTCCTTCTTTTCGTCGTGTTGTGCACAAATTTATTTCTGCCGCCAATCGATTCACAAACACATCATTAGTTTTTCTATGTGGCCAAATAATCTTCAGCATTCTTCTGTAGCACCATATTTCAAAAACCTCTGTTCTCGTCTTGAGTTAACTATTTACACTCTACATTAAACGTCTGTACAAGGTTACGCTTCAAAGAAATGCTATAAGACAATACATCCTAACATTTAAATTTATATTCGGTGTTAAGAAATTTCTGTTTTTCAGAAACACTTTTCTTGCTGTTGCCAGTCTGCATTTTATGATCTCTCTACTTCGGCCATCATCGGTCACTATGCCACCCAAATAGCAAAACTCATCCATTGATATTAGTGTGCAATTTCCTAATCTAATACTATCATCGTCCCCTGATTTAATTAAACTAATTCCAGCCGGCCGGAGTGGCCGTGCGGTTCTAGGCGCTACAGTCTGGAGCCGCGTGACCGCTACGGTCGCAGGTTCGAATCTTGCCTCGGGCATGGATGTGTGTGACGTCCTTAGGTTAGTTCGGTTGAAGTAGTTCTACGTTCTAGGGGACTGATGACCACAGCAGTTAAGTCCCATAGTGCTCAGAGCCATTTACTTTCGTTAATTTTCATTTTGCCGTTTCAGGCAGAAATACAATGGCAACGACAAACGTTATAGCGGTGCCATGGTAGGTATATATTATCTTGCAGTACAAAATTTTCCATCCTTGCCGATAATGCTAAACATTACAGTAACTATCATATTATAGTATTAATTTCATCTTGCAGTACAAACAGGGGTTTCTGTGCTTTCTACTCCCTGCTTTTAAGGGCTTTTCAAGGTCACCCGACAATCTACTTCCAGTTACTCTGCACTCTGCAAGGCTACAAACCAAAGGACACGTATTGATCATCATTAACAGGGCATATTTTAATATTTTTTTTGTTTGGTATTATTTTAATAACATGTATCTTAGATTTTAACTTACAATTAAAATGTACATCTAGAAGATCTAAAACATATTCCAACCAGTAATTTGAAAAAATGAAGAAGATATGCTCACAAATTGAAATAGATACCTAATCTTTTCCTATAAACCATCTTTTAACAAGTAACTCCAATTCATCTTGCAATTCCTCTTTTTTAAGTGGTCTTGTTGCTCTGTAGGCTTGTACCAAGGGAGCAAGGAGAGGATGATGTTTGGTGGCCGCTATCCTCTTTCTGTAACACAAACTGCATGCATATATTAACTGGGATCTTTATTCTTAAGAACAGAAAATTACTTAACTCTAGATAGTCGTCGTAGTACAATTTCTTCCCTTCTAGTCCACATTAGCCTCAACGCTGTGGAAGCAAAAGTCCTATTAGTCTGTCGTTGGATTCTTCTATCTATCTTCTCGCAACCTCTCTGCTGCCTGGTGTGCTAGCACCAGCTTATGCCAGCACAATCCTCTTCCTCCCCCCCCCCCTCAAAAAAAATGGCGCACTGTCGTCGTGTATCAAATGACAACGGGGGGGGGTGGGGGGGGGGAGGCAGGACACTGGACGTAGAGATGGGCTGGGAGCTGTGACGTACCCCGCCATATGGCTTGCGAGGTAACAGAAACATCCTCTGGAAGACTGCTGCCAGGGCACATGTCCAGGCCTGAGGGCGTGTCCTGGGGCGACGACACCGACGGCGACGGCGACGGCGACGGCGACGGCGACGGCGACGGCGACGGCGACGGCGATGGCGATGGCGCGTCCAGATCCATGGAGACGGCGAGTGGGGACTGCGGGGACGAGGGCCAAGGCGCTGCGTCAGTCCATCCGCTCCTCCTAAGGTGCCCTGGTGGCACCAGCGGGCGGCTGCGAAGGCGGTGAGGCCGTGAACCTGGAGGAAGAAAAGCAGTTGAATCACAGGGCGAATGACATGCGCGAATATGGTTCTGGTGGCGGCGCTACAAACCATCTGGACCTGCAATCAGATACATAGATACATAGAAGAGCCAATGTGTTCCTTGATTACGCCGTTTCCCAGCGCCCATTGTTGCCATAAACCCTGGAAAGAACAAGATGACGCAGCGCAAAGCGATACTTGCGGACCACTGGTAGCGCCGGATGCTGTGGTGGTTGTAATTAACGTAGCAGCATCCGACAGCGGCGGCCATGCAGAAGTTCCTCCGGTGATGCTCCGTCTCGTGGGTGGGAGCGATAGGAGGCAAGAAAGAGTTGCAGTGCACCTTCCAATGCGTGGGTGGTGCCAAGCTTGGCCATCTGTTGCTCGAAGGTGCGTACGAAGGGTTGTACTTCTCTGTTGGACTGCGGCTGAAACAGAGCAATTATTAGGTGACGAGTGCCATTGCACTGACAAAACTGTTCAAAGTCACGTGAAGTGAATAGTGGTCCATTTTCTGATACAAGTACTTCAGGCAAACCTTCCATGCAAGATATTGAGGACAACACTTTAATGTCGCTACGTGATGTGGTAGAAGAGTCTACCACTAGGAGCCAACAAGTGGTCCAAAATGGTCCTGCAAAGCCAGTGTGCACTCGTTGCCATGGTGATTGAGTCTTAGGCCAAGCTGAGAATGTCTGCGGCGGAGCAGATTGGTTTTCTGCTCATGTGCGACAGTGTGATGTCACCTGTTCAATGTGGGCGTCCATGTCCTGCCAAGAACAGTGCCGGCGCGCTAACTGTTTAGTGCGAGCAATTCCCCAATGTCCTTAGTGGAGCAACCGCAACACATTCTTTTGCAACACATTGGAAATAAGCACACGGGATTGTCTGTTGTCATTTTGAACTAGAATCACACTGAATCACACTGGAAGGCTATGCCGACGTGCAAAATATCAGCGCACAACTGAATTCTGGATACTGTTCAATGAACGAGGCGAAGACCTGCGAATATCATGCAACAAAATCTTGAGATCTTGGTCTGCTTTCGTGGCCTCTGCTATTTTTCTGTAGTGCAAGGGAAAAGTTTTCAGCAATTCAGAGTCCTGCGCATCGATTTGACAACGAGATGCGGCAGATGCATCAAAATCCTAGCCTGGGCCAATTGGGAGGCGAGATAGGGCATCAGCAATGTCATGGTTTGCCGTAGGTCTGTACACAATTTCATACTGATACTGCGAAAGCAACAAAGCCCAGTATTGCAGTTTTTGAGCAGTGTGCGTAGGAATCGGCTGTGACGGATGAAGTAATGCCTGCAAAGGCTTGGAGTCTGTCACTAAATAGAACTGCGACCATACAAATAGTGATGGAATTCTGTCACACCTTACACAATAGCGAGAGCCTGTTTTTATATTTGAGAATAATTGCACTGAGCTTGAGTTAACAACTTCGATGCAAAAGCAGTAGGTCTGTCTTGTGCACCAACTCTGTTTGAAAGCACGTCGCCAGTTCCGTAGGAAGAAGTGTTGACTTGCAAAATTACCAGCTTGGCAGTGTCAAAATGCACTGAACATCTGTCAACAAGCAAAGCGTTTTCGAGTTTCTGAAATATTTTTGCGACGCAAGCGATGTAATGGAGCCGCGATCTGTGCGGCATTCCGTATGAACCGAATGTAGTATGTTATTTTGCCAAGTAGTAACTGAAGTTTAGATACATTGCGAGGAACAGGCAGATCACGGATGGCAAGTAGATGAGATTGAAGGGGGTGCACACCCTGAATGTTTATCACATGACGTAAGATGTAATTCCTGTTTCTGACAACACTCGAAAAAGAGTATGGAAATCGGCAATGTGTTCCTATGGTGTTCGACCTGGCACAACAATATCATCAAGACAGTTTGGACAAAATGGCACTTTTGCAGTCAGCTCTTCCAAGTAATGACTGCCACAGAACAAACGCAAGTACTCGAACAGTCCTAAGTGTGTATTTACAAAACACTTTATATGATGCTTCATCGAATGGAATTTGCAAATAGGCATCACGAAAATCTGTCTTAGAAAGCTAACGTCCTGCACCAAGCCTGTTCATAAGTTCCTTAGAGCGAGGTAACGGATAAATGTCAACTATTGTCTGTGGGTTGACTATAAACTTGAAGTCAATGCAGATGCGACCAGAAGGCTTAGGCAACAAAACGAGAGGACTTGCCCATTGACTAGCTTGAATGGGAGCTATTATGCCACTGTCTTGCAATTCTTTCAATTCACTGGCTACTTTGTCTCTTCAAGCAATTCGAACGGGGCGGGTCCGAAAAACAAGCTGTGCATTGTGTTTTAATGCAACATGCACTGCAAAGTTATTTGCTTTTTCCATTCCTTCCGAAAATAATTCAGTAAATTCTTTAAGCAAGCTAGCGACACTGTATTTTGGATCCTGTTCTCACTGTCTATTGATTTCAACACAGTAAAATTCACGGTCATAGTGTGAGATTTGTAAGTGGCAGGCAAACGACACTGCCCAAGTACTGGTATTTCCTGTCCGTTGGAAGCAGTGAGGTGCTTGCGAGATTTAAAAAGGCGTGGTGAGCCTAACTGTTCATACGTGGCACGATCTAGAAAGTTTACTGAGGCACCTGTGTCCAACTGAAAGTTCACACAACGGCCAGCTATTCGTAAGCAGACAAATAGTTCGTTAGAACGTCGTTGCACAGCACTAGGGCGAGAAGGACGCACAACCTTAAACTTACTTTACTGAGAACCTGTTGTAAGCTTGGAAAACACAACATTCGCTGCATGTGCACCAGCCTGCTTTTTTCTGGGAGCGGGCAAAATTGGTGTTTTTGTGCCGTTGCAAGAAAACTGCTTGGACACGGGATTTTTTTCCACACGTGTAAAACGTTGTGTTACGTGATGGGCAGTTCTGTCTGTTATGGCGTGAAAAACACCTAGGGCAAGACTTCACTAAATTCACAGGTCTGTTTACCTGTCTAAGTGACTGTCCGCACGGCTGTGTATGCCCTTGTTGTGGCTGCTAGGGACGGTAGCGAGTGAGGGGTGACTCGACCTGACAAATCTGGGACTGGTCAAACTTATCAGCTGCCATGGCACCCGTATCATATTGCTCTAATATTTGCAACACTTGAGGAAATGATGGATCAGAGTACGTTAAGATCTGTTCCCGTATCCTGTTATCTGGGACACTGAATGTTATTGCATTCCTAATCACCATGCCACTGTGAAAGTTGCTACAAGAAGACTTCAATTTACACTTCCTAGTCATGCCCATTAGTTCTGTATATCACTGGCGGTACATCTGTTCCGGCTTTTTCTGCAAGCAAAAGAATAGATATCTAGCATCATCTACTTGGTGTTGTTAGTCGTAGTACTGAGTTAGTGCAGTGATTACTTCGTCATAACTGCGTTCGTCCAGAGACTCAGTTGGGAATAATTTTTGTATTAACCTGAACTATGGGGACCCCGCAATCGAAAGAAAGTATTGTAGCTTCACAGTACCTTGAACTCTACGAACTTCAAAATGTGCTTGAAACTGTGTCCAGTATTCGAGCCATTCGTCTTCTGTGTCGTTAAATTGCCAAAACATTGGTATGCTAGTCAGCAACACTTGTTTGGCTAGTTGGTTGGTTGGTTGTTGTTCTGCAGTCGTCAGCAAAGCAGTAATTTGTTAGTTCTGAAACGGAAAAATTTGTGTTAGATTCATCACATTGGCTGTCTGCGGCTGAGGCGAGGGGACAAGGGGTGGAGAGGGCGGGGTAGTCATGGTTTACAAAATACGTTATAGCAAAAAGCAAGCAAAGCCTCTGAAAAGAGAAACAAGCAAAATCTTTGCTGAACTATACTCGTCGCCATCTTTTATGTCGTCTCGTTGTCTCTGTAGGCTTCTAGCAAGGGAGCAAGGAGAGAATGGTGGCCGCTATCCTCTTTCCATAACACAAATTGCGTGCATATATTAACTGGGTTCTTTATTCCTAAGAACAGAAAATTGCTTAACTCTAAATAGTCGTTGTGGTACAAGGTCTTCCTTTCTAGTCTACGTTAGCCTCACTGCTGGTGAAGTCCAAGTCCGCTATGTACACTGTTCTGGTCGCTATGAGCTACCTGTTTCTGAGATAAAGGCTGGGACTGCGACTCAGACTGAGCGACTCGCTGTATAACAAACTGGAACCCACTGGGTGCGACAGACTGGCCGTCCGGTCCGCTGCGGTGATCTAAATACTGGCGGCCGAGAGGGCGTTGGCGACGAGTTTCCTGCAAGTCTGTCATTGGCCTCTAACGATCTTCTCACAACGTCTTTGCTGCCTGGTGGCGCCTGTTGGCGCCAGCTTATGCCAGCACACCTACAGTTGAGAGCGTTTGGGGGTTTTAACTTTTATTTTATTTCTTGCATTACATTGTTGTTCAAGCATTCTGTATATTTTTGGACGTTCGTTAGTAGCTCTTCTCCATCACAATCTTGCGGAATTCAACCCCCCCCCCCCCCCTCAAATAAAAAAAACTTTATCGGCTTACTCGGTAACTATAGTAACTTTCTCCCCAAAACAATGTCAACTAGTTGATAAGAATGGCCAACATGTCAGTTTTGGGGCAAATGTTTGCAGGTTTAGGTCAAGTTGATACAGTTTCATTGTAAGTTGATACAGTTTTCGGGTGGGTTGATAATTATCTAAGCTGTTCCAACCAAATTTAGACTTGTTTGTTCACTTGGAAACCCTTTAATATGAAGGAGAATAGTCCCCCAGTGTGTTCTGAAAATCAGCATGATTTTCCTTCCCTTTCATACGCTTGTTCCTTTGAATCGTAGTTTTTTTCATCTTCACAAACGACTATACGGGAACAAAAACAGAGAGACATCCACAGCACAAGTGAGTACTGACGTGTGGTGTATTTACTCGTAAAGGATGAAGCGCTAGTGCAGACTTCTGCTGGTGATCCACGAAATTTTCGAACTACCCTCACCAGCAAAAATTCCATCTCTCCCTTCTGCTGGTTGGCACGAGTTTCCTATTTGACAGCAAATGCGGATCGATTAGCTTTGAAAGTCGATTTCGAGAGGGACTGTGGCGGCAGGCGGCACTGGCAGTTGGTCAGACGACTTCGTCATAACAGCAATGGACGTGTGTGGCGAGGTCTTAGATACAGCGATATACAGGGGGTCCGTTCGTTACTTGAAAAGCCTGCAAAGTCCGCCATCTTTGGAACCACTACAGGAATTCCTTATCCACTGGTTCCTACGAGGAGCCGAAAGGAATGTAGTGTGGACTTCAATGGTATGTGGACGTGAACTTGTATCCTAAGCTAGTATTGTTGGATCGATTTGAAGGTGTAGCGAAGATGTGTTCCCGAGCACGATAATTCTGAGGATGTTAGTTCACCATTATTTTTACGCTTGAGCAGTGTTAGCCGGCTTATCAGGGTCTTTAGTGGATGTGACTTTCACGCTGCCTTGATTCGGCATTCGTGAAATTCGTTTGAGAATAGGAGCGGTATGCTCTGATATATCCATGTGTCGGGGAATGGTATTGTGATTACGTGCTTGTTGTCATTGAGTTTCAGGTAGTTACACCGTGCGGTTTATATACAGATGGGTCTTGCGGTCCTCTTATGCTGTCCTAAGTTAGACAGGGGAGCAGATGCACAGTGTGCACATGTTGCAAATCAGACATGTGACAGAAGATTGTCGCAGTGGATACATATTTCACCAGACCAGTTATATTGACGACTGAGTTATTTATACTGCGCTTGCGCCAATTTGGTTGATGGAACAGTTGAAACAACCTGCACCGTCACTCAGAACATAATTTCTTCTGTGTTCATTTGAGAGTAGCAGAGGTATGATCTGAAATGTCCATGTGAGAGGGCTCGATATTTTGATTACCTGCTTTCTGGCACTTGGTTACGTAGTTAAGTCGTACGAGTCTCGCGGACCTCCTAAACTTCACTAAGTAAGACGGGGAGCAGATGTACATCGTGCGTATGTTGCAAATCAAAGTTGTAATAGAAGATTGTTGCAGTGGATATACATTGATGAACCAAATCATTATGACTATTGTCCACCGCGAAAGTGAATGTCACCTGTTCACACTGCGGGCACGTGATTCGATAAAGAAAGTGTAAAGAAGGAACACAGACGTATTGAGAATGATTCTAGCCACCAAACGGGCCGCATATGGTGAAATGTTCTGACATAAGTACCTTTGACTAAGGCCTGATTCTTATTGCCCAGCGTGGGCGAGAGGTTCTAGGCGCTTCAGTCCGGAACTACGCGCCCCTGCCGAACTACCACTACATTACTAGATTGTGTGATGTCACAGTAAAATTCTGATTGCCCCAACTGAAGATACCGTATATGAAGCCCAGCGTTACAAAAAAACAGGCACCTAGAGAGGTGATCAGTAACTGCAACCAACCGTCGTGATACCAGGTTGTCTGTAGGATAGCCCGAACCTCGATTTCCGACGCGTAGGGTGCAGTCGCGGACACAGCGCTGGCAGTGGCCGAGAGAAGACACATAATTATTGACGTAATAATTTCCGGCTTGGTGGCTGACACATCCGGTTGGCCAAGGTATCTCCCACCCACGTCAATACTGGATAACAGATCCCTACACTTTAGTGGAAAAGTCAAAGACTGCTACAAATACACACTGGATTACGAGGAACTCTCCGCAGCATACGCAGGGCGAACGAGCGAAGTGAGAAGCTACTGAAGAATGGAATTCCTCGAGCGGCAGCAGCCGCCACCGGATCCATGGTCGCGAACGACAAACCTCTACATGTCTGCCCAACCTGCCCAACACTAGTCAGACCATCTACCTAGGCATGGTAGATATAGTTTCACAATTATACACAGTGTTTCGGTTAGAGGATGCAAAATTTTAACAGTACATAGGGGATGCTGCCGGCCGCTGTAGCTTAGCGGTTCTAGGCGCTTCAGTCCGGAACAGCGCTGCTGCTACGGACACAGGTTCGAATCCTGCCTCGGGCATGGATGTGTGTGATGTCCTTAGGTTAATTAGGTTTACTTAGTTCTAAGTCTAGGGGACTGATGACCTCAGATGTTAAGACCCGTAATACTTAGAGCCATTTGAACCAATTTATTGCCCAGCGCTTGGTAACGAACATCTAGGAGACGTTGAAGTCGGTCAGATGTTCTCGTGCTACAGTCGTGAACATATGTGGAAAATGGTTGAAGAATGGTGAAACCACGAGTGAGACACAAAGTGTTGGGGCTTCCACAGAACGTGGTAGTCGGTCGCTTACCCACTCTATAAAGCACGATAGACGGCGGTCAGTGGCATATCTGACGATAGAGCACAATGCTAGTGCAGCACAAGTATTTCACAGCACACCGTTAAGCGCACATTACTCAACATCAGGCTTCACAACAGTCAACATCTTTGTCTTCCCATATTGATTCGACGACATCAAGGTTTATGATTCCAGTTGGCACCAGATAATCGAGTTTGGAGCGTGGATCAATGGATACGTGTCGCCTGGTCGGATAAATCACGTTTCTTGTTACACCAGGCCGATGGTCGTGTTCGGATACGTCATCATCCAGGCTAGTATCTTCTCGAAGCACGCACCATGCCATGGACACAGGTCGGTGGGTACAGTGTTATGTTATGGGAAAATTTCACCTCGCTTTCATGGGACCTGTGTTAGTAATCGAAGGCACCATGAAAGCTATGGACTACGTGAATATTGTTGCAGACCACCTGCATCCCTTCACGCTCGATATCTTCCTCGTCGGCGATGGCATCTTCCAACAGGATAACCGCCCACATAACGAGGCAAGAAGCGCGCTACAGTGACTTGAAGTGCATGGTAGTGAAGTGACGTTAGAGTCTTGGCCACTATATTACCCTGAAGTGGAACCGAAGGAACATGTAGAGCCAGCTTCGAGTTCACAAACCACTGACCCGTAATTTACGCTAATTGTGTGATCGATGCGTAGACATCTAGTGCCACATACATCCAGAAACCTGCGGCGGACTTGTAGAATCCATGACACATAGAACCACTGTTGTATTGCATTTTATATCTGGACTAATAGTATTAGGCAGGCGGTCATAATGTTTTGGCTTATCAGCGTATATTTACCCAGAATATTTGTACTGGTGATTGCTTTATGATATATAAAGTTGATATAAAGTTATAAAGCGTGCTTTCACAGTTTTGGGTAATGGAACTGTTAAATCAAACTGTATTTTCAGTCAGAACACAGCCTCTTCTGTATGGTGTTGGGGTAGGAAGGGCCTTACACGCAGTCAGCTGGCGTGTGGTATACGTCTCTGTTGCAGACGAGCCCTCTTGTATTGATGCACTCTAGCTCTCTCTCAGGAACGTTGGGACAGGAATGGCGGCTAGTTTGGTATTACGAGTGAAGTAGTAGGGCTGTCGGCAGACCAATGAGTACTGGGCTTCAAGGAAAGGCTGGAAACGTGTTTACCTGAGGACACTACTCTGGAATAATACAAGCAGCACCGTGCTGGCGTAATAACATGAGACTTGGGGGTGCGCTGATGACAGAAAGCATGGGTCACATTTCAGTGGTGTTGGTGGAGTCTATCAGCAGGACGGGTTTCACTAGACATGGCCTGCACCTCAACAGGCATGGGAAGGGGAGCTCGGCAAAGCTTATAGGTGACAGCATAGGTGGGGTTGGTGGGATCACTCATGGGAAAATTCCTGCTGTAGTGGTTGGTTGGTTGGTTTGGGGAAGGAGACCAGACAGCGAGGTCATCGGTCTCATCGGATTAGGGAAGGACGGGGAAGGAAGTCGGCCGTGCCCTTTGAAAGGAACCATCCCGGCATTTGCCTGGAGCGATTTAGGGAAATCACCTGCTGTAGTGGGTGTTAGAGCTGCACCTTTTTTAGATTGAAGTCAGCTGATAGGCATTCCTGCTTAAGGGAAGTCTTTCTAACAAAGGAATCACTTTTGACAAAGCTTAGGTATCCGAGTAATGAGGGAATTAGTATATTTCATCAAAATATACAAGGTATTAAAGATAAAGTTAGTGAACTGCTCATAGATGTTGACTCTGAAATTATTGGTATATCTGAACACTTCTTAAATAAGGAGATAATTCAGAGGCTTCCTTTACCAGGATACAGGTTGGCTGGCAGCTTTTCGAGGAGCTCTTTGCGGTGTGGGGGAGTAGCCATGTATGTGAAAAACGGCATCCCATTTGGGTCCATTGATGTTTCAAAGTACTACACTGAAAAGGTGTTTGAATGTTGTGCAGGTGTGGTTAAATTTAATGGAGCTAAACTTCTAACTGTTGTTATTTATAGATCCCCAGACTCCGATTTCACTACATTTTTGCTAAAGCTAGAGGAGGTTATTGGTTCACTTTATAGGAAATACAAAAAGTTAGTTATATGTGGTAGACCTTTGTAAACCTTATCAAGGAACAAGAGTGGCAAGATGTTTATTGCGCTGATACAGTAGACGATAAATATAATGCTTTTCTCAAGACTTTTCTCGTGCTCTTTGAAAGTTGCTTTCCGTTAGAACGTTCAAAACAGGGTACTAGCACAAACAGGCAGCCTGGGTGGCTGACTAGAGGGATAAGAATATCTTGTAGAACAAAGTGGCAATTATATCAAAACGTTAGAAACAGTCAAAATCTAAATGCAGCAGCCCATTACAAACAGTATTGTCAGGTGCTTAAAAATGTTATTAGGAAGGCAAAAAGTATGTGGTATGCAGATAGAATAGCTAAGTCTCAGGATAACATTAAAACCATATGGTCAATCGTAAAGGAAGTGGGTGGTCTGCAGAGACAGGTCGAGGATATAGAATCAGTGCGCAGTGGGAATGTCCGTGTTACTGATAGGTCGCATATATGTACAGTATTTAATAATCACTTTCTGAATATAGCAGGTGAACTAAATAGAAACCTAGTCCCAACAGGGAATCATATAGTGCTCCTAGAAAAAAGTGTTCCGAGACTGTTACCTGAAATGCTCCTCCATGATACTGACAAGAGGGAGATTGAGTTAATAATTAAATCACTAAAGACGAAGAACTCTCATGCATATGACGGGGTATCTAGCAGAATACTGAAGTATTGTTCTATGTATGTTAGCCCAGTACTTAGCCATATCTGTAACTTTTCCTTTAGGAGTGGTCGGTTTCCTGACCGATTAAAGTACTCGGTAGTGAAGCCACTTTATAAAAATGGAGACACTGATAATGTTGACAATTTTAGACGTATTTCTATGCCATCGGTGTTTGCTAAAGTTATCGGGAAGGTTGTATATACAAGGTTACTGGAGCATTTAAATACACATAATTTGCTGTCAAATGTTCAGTTTGGTTTTAGAAATGGTTTAACAACTGAAAATGCTATATTCTCTTTTCTCTGTGAGGTTTTGGACGGATGAAATAAAAGGTCGCGAACGCTAGGTGTTTTCTTTGATTTAACGAAGGCTTTTGACTGTGTTGACCACAAAATATTACTGCAGAAGTTGGACCATTATGGAGTAAGGGGAGTAGCTTACAATTGGTTCGCCTCCTACTTTAAGAACAGAAAGCAGAAGGTAATTCTCCGGAATATTGAGAGTGGTAGTGATGTTCAGTCCCAATGGGGCAGTGTCAAGTGGGGCATTCCCCAAGGGTCGGTGCTGGGGCCACTGCTGTTTCTTATTTATATAAATGATTTGCCTTCTAGTGTTACAGGTGATTCAAAAATATTTCTGTTTGCTGATGACACCAGCTTGGTAGTGAAGGATCTTGTGTGTAATATTGAAACAGTATCAAATAATGTAGTTCATGAAATAAGTTCATGGTTTGTGGAAAACAATTTGATGCTAAGTCACAGTAATACTCGGTTTTTACAGTTTCTAACTCGCAATTCAACAAGAACCGATATTTTGATCAGACAGAATGGGCATATTATAAGCGAGACGGAACAGTTCAAGTTCTTAGGCGTTCGGATAGATAGTAAGCTGTTGTGGAAAGCCCATGTTCAGGATCTTGTTCAGAAACTAAATGCTGCTTTATTTACCATTAGAACAGTATCTGAAATAAGTGACACTACAACACGAAAAGTAGTCTACTTCGTATATTTTCATACGCTTATCACATATGATATTATTTTTTGGGGTAATTCTTCTGATTCAAAAAGGGTATTTTTGGCTCAAAAACGGGCTGTTCGAGCTATATGTGGTGTAAGTTCGAGAACCTCTTGTCGACCCCTATTCAATAGTCTGGGAGTTCTGACATTGCCCTCACAGTATATATTTTCTTTAATGTCGTTTGTTGTTAGCAATATTAGACTATTCCCAAGAGTTAGCAGCTTTCACTCAGTTAATACTAGGCAGAAATCCAATCTGCATGTGGAATGCACTTCCTTGACTCTTGTGCAGAAATGAGTGCAGTATTCTGCTGCATCCATTTTCAATAAGCTACCACAAGAACTCAAAAATCTTAGCAGTAGCCCAAAGTCTTTTAAGTCTAAACTGAAGAGTTTCCTCATGGCTCACTCCTTCTATTCTGTCGAGGAGCTCCTGGAAGAGCTAAAAAATTAAGCAAATTCCAGTGTTACATTGTTGATTTTCTTTATTTAAACTTACGACTTGTCAGCTGAATATGTTTTTTTATATTTCATTTTATCTGTTTCTAATATCGTGTTATAATTTCATGTATTGACTCGTTCCATGACCATGGAGTCTTCTCCTTAATTTGATCCCACGGAACAATAAATAAATAAATTAATTAATATATTACGCTAAAAACTTATTATACTGTGTTTGTTTTAGTGTGGTTTCTTGAATGGTTAATGAATGTATCTTTAATATGATTAATGAAATTAAGTTTTGTGGAAGTGTGACCTCTGGTAGTTAGGTTTGGCAAGCGGTAAGAATTAAGGCAGGATGCCTCTGAAGGATTATCTGTCACATTTACTCAAATAGTTGACTAGTTAGTAGAATATGAACTGACTGTGTCAAAAATCTACTCCAAAAATACTTAAGCGCTGTTAAACTGAGGGGACTACCGTTGTTTTCTTTTCTGTTTTTGGGTTATTAATGTACTCTGGTGTAAAAATTTAATATTCTTCTTTTGGGTAAGTAAGTGTTCAGAGAAGTGCACGTTAACCAGAGCCTATGAACCCTATAAAGATCTGGTTACTATGGTGTAACAATCAGTCTAAGAGGCTCAATTTTAAATAAATGTTGTTATGTTTCTGGATGTGAGAATGATTTTTAAGAGTTTAATAAATGTCACTATGCACTCATTTCCTTGGTTTCAATTGAAGAGTATCTTTAATTCCACGGCACAAGTGGTAGCAGAGAGCAACTTTAGGCAAATCGGTGCACATTGACGATATTAATATTGTACTTCTTAACTGGAAATTTGTGGATTTTGCAGATTCCCCTACTTATCTGGGAAAGAATGAGCTGGAGTATGAATCGCGGGCAGGAGGTGTAGGAGGTGTACACGCCCATGGAAATGTGAGTAAATTACGATAAAATTGCGCCAGAGAACTGAAATACATGTTCAATACGGAGTAAAAGTTTTCTGTAATCCCGAAAGGCGAAGAACAGGTGAGTATGGCTGACACTGCTCTTAGAACTACGCTCGTGGAATTAAATCAGGCAAGGGAATTATTTACCTATTAGAGGCTCACATCGTCTCAGCTTCGAAAATTACAAGTGCAAGTAGAGTACTATTTTCAGGGAGTTGAGAATTTGGTGGAATTACCTGCTGAACAGATAAAGTTACTCCAAAAGCGAATAGTGGAGTAGGAGAAATGGAATAATATGATGTCCGCATTGGCGGAGGGAATGAGCGTTGCTCTTGAAACAAGCAGGCCACAAACACTGTATTAACTCGCGGAATCACAAATGAGTGTGCATGCAAATCGTCTAATCCTTTAGCGCAGCTCTTATTAGGTTACGAGGTGATTTCATGCAATACAGTATCTGAGATAATCCGTCTTCTATAGCTGACAGTAAAAGTAGAAAATCAGATCAAAGCAATCGGGGTATCACTAAAAGAGTTGAAACTTTTAGCAGTCTGAGAGAATAGCATTTGTCAGCAATACATTCGGAAAGTAGTGCAAGGGGATTTATACACTGGAGGAACTAAGGATAACGTTATGTAACGAAACACTATCACAGAGAGTTTGGCAAGAGTTGACGTATTCCATATGCCGCCGTGAGCAGGGAGTAGCTGAGAGAATCTCAGATTATGTAGACAGGGTAAAGCAGAGCACGATGGCCCAATGTTTGCCGTATACGTAAGCGGAAGTTGCACACCTCAGTATACAAGCTTTGAGACCCGAAAGTAGAGAGAGGTGGGGGGGGGGGGGCATTTAGCAAGGGACTGTAACAAGCAGTGGTCATTACGTTACAATACGAAAGTGAATTTACGTTGCTTTAGATGCAACGGGACGGGCCACATCTCACGTGACTGTAACACGCAAAGGCAGGCCCCAGCATTTACGGAATAAGCGAAATGGAAGGATTCCAGTGTTGGGGATGTTGGGAGCAAGGCCATAGGTGACACGTATACACGGAACTGACACGAGAGAGAAGGGGAATGGCGATATGGGACAGAGGGGGCGCATTAAAGGATTCAAACAGTGTTCTCCTAATTAAAGGTACACGTGGCATGATATATACCAAGGTGATCACGTTTATTTTAATATGTTGCAGCACCAGTGAAGAACCTAAACGTGAATTGTTGGATTCAGGAAGTCTGGTTCGATGAAAAGTGAACAGTAGTTTCAAGATAATCAGAGTCATTGTCAATGTCACCGGTACGGCAACAAGTAGAGGTATACCAATTACCCAATAAAACTTCTATCAGTAATAAAAGACCTCTAGTGGTCAAGTTCTTACGAACGCTGCTGCCTACCTGACATCCTGGCGGCCGAGCCAACAAAGGGCGCTGATCATTGTTTTGTCTTGCTACAGGCAATGTATTACGTATATTTTATTTTTGACCGTAAATCCACCACTAAAGTGTCAGACCTGTTATCTTTATATATTTTCTTTTTAATAATGTTATTTGGGTAACTGTATTCGTCTTTCACTTTATCACAACCGTTTTCTATAATGGTTATCAAAATTTAAAAGTCTGCTACATGTATTTTACCTAATGTGTTTATATCAGATTATGGTTCTTCCGTAAATGATGACTGCATCTAAGCCGACAGTAGTGACATCTATGAAGGATGTAGGCAAACAGTTTTCTGGTAGCTACTGCACCTCAGTGGATATTGTACAAAAACGCCAGTAGCAAAATGATTGTGTGGACGATGTGGCCTATTTTACACCATATTTTAGGTTTATATGGCGATACTGTGCTAAGTAATTTATGTTTTGACGATGCCATTACGGCTTTATCACATTAGGACATGGTGTAGAACAGATACGCTTTACCTTATTTTATCTGAACATTTTCAAGGCTATATGATACTATCTTGTGATATGAAATGCTGTATTGTGTTGAAAGATAGGAGCAACATTTCCCAGGTTATATGATACTATCTTGTGATATGAAATGCTGTATTGTGTTGAAAGATAGGTGGATATATATATTTCTTTATATTGTAGATCTGAAGATGGTGATTACTGACTGAAACCGGTCATCGTCAAAGGAATTTATATTGTGATCAAAGACTGGAATAAAAAAAAAAATTGAATAATAAAAGGTATTTATGGGTATAGCTTGGAACTGGGCCATATACTTGGAAAATGAAAGCCAAGGTAATGATCTGTTTTCCTCCGACTTCATAGTTAGGGTTGGTGTGATCTCGGATTGACCAGGGGGAATTTGATTTCAAACTTAATCAAGCAAGAATATTTTTGTTCTGTAAACCTAACGAATTAAATACAACCATTGAGATTTCGAAAAAAAACAAAGGGTAAAGGAGGTAGGAGCAGAAGATAGATAATCAGTGAATTTACCATTTACAAGTAAAGCACAGCTATGTACAGGATTTGCGGATGTATCAACAACTAAATTGAGGGGGATGTCGTTATTAGACTACAATATGGAATTGACAGACAATGTATCCGCGAAGAAACCACCATACCGGTTACCACATACCAGAATGAAAATGTTTTTCATGCTCCTGCGGATATGTAAAAAAAGGACATTATAAGACCATTCACGTCACCATAAGCAACACATGCATTTTTAGTACCTAAATCAGGTGGGCAATATACACCAGTGGTTGACTGCTGTAAATTGAATAAAAAACTTATACTTAGATTGGTATCCCTTTCTGATATACATTCGTTATATGTGCTTCAGGGTAGCCACAGTGTTCACAGCTTTAGATCTCAATCAAGCATATAACCAGATTTTTCTGGCCAATGAATCGAAACCAACAATGACATTTTCCATAGATTGGAACATTTATGAATACCAACGACTACCATATGGATTAGCGACAGAAGTTGCGGTTTTATCACTGTCAATGGACTATATATTTGGAGATATGAAATTTAAATACTTATACCATTATCTGTATAATCTCGTCATTTATAGCGCGATGCGTGAAGAACATGTGGGACATCTTATAGAAGTGTTTTTTCAAGCGGCTGCGAAGGGCCGTCTTGAGGGTTAATCCAAAAAAATAGAAGATGGCACTTGTAAGATGCAATCCTTGGGGCACATAGTATCAGCAGATGTGGCGTTGTGGACCATGCTTCTCTCAGATGTTTACTAGGGTTAAGGGAACCATCAAACCGATTGGCGAGATGGGCACTGAAATTAAGTGAATTCGATTATGAAGTGATTTATAAATCGGGAGCTTCAAATAAAAATGCTGACGCATTAAACAGAAAGGTTGCAGCTTTACAAGTAATAGGTTTTGATAGGAAAGACTGGATAAAGGCACAACTAGCTGACAGAGAGTGCACATTGTTTCATACGCAGCCACAGGTGAAATACAAGATGGCTTCCTATGCAGAACTACAAAGTGTCGTTCCTGCAGCACCGATACAGGAAGTGGTATGTCAGGTTCACGACCATGTTTTATCAAGTCACAGAGGTAGACATGCAACAGATCGACGAGTAGCTGAAAGATTCTGGTGGAAGACACATCACAATGATCTAGCGCAATATGTAGAAAACTGTGTTCCGTGCAAGCAACGATCGGATTTAAGTCATCAGAATATTGAGTTACAACGACTACCTGAAGCAGATAGACCATTATCGTTTTTAGGATTATCCAATTGTGTTTTAACAATTTTGGACAATTTTTTCACTTTATTTGGTTATGGTAGTCATTCCTGATCAGAAGACTAGAACAGCAGCACAAGCAATGGTGAAAAATTGGCTACTGAAGTGCGGTATATCTTAAATAATTATTACAGACCAGGGAAAAAATTTTATGTATCAACTACTGAATCAACTATGTCAGTTATTATAAATTAAGAAGTTATGTACCAGCCCATTTCATCCTCAAGCAAATGGGCAAACTGAACGAGTTCATCACATATTATCTAAGATGTTGAGCCACTACATTGACTCACAGTATTTAAACTGAGATATCTATTTGAACCAGTGCAAAAGTTCATTCTGGAACGAGTCTTTCGCCATACGAAGTTCTATATGATAGGAAAATAGCATCACCTTTGGATGTGCTCCAACGTAAACTGGGTCCACAAGGTGTACCAGTCAAAGAATTTGCAAAAAATTAAAAGAAATTTGGAAAATGGTGAAACGTGCCTATATAAAAGAGTTAGAAAAACAGGAGCGTATTGGGCAAAGGGCAAGTACACTACTACAGTATAGAATAGGACAATGGGAACTGCTAACTAATCCTTATACTTCGATAGGCGAAATCAAGCAATTTTTGACAAAGTATCGAGAACCATACCAAGTTGTTGAAACGACTTCACCAGTCAACGTAAAACTGAAGTTAGCCACAAGGACTTCGATAGTGCATGTCAGTCAAGTCAGACCATTTAAGGGCGTAGTTGACACACTGCCACAAATCTCTTCAATCAATCCCGAAAGATCAGAAGGACAAAAGAAGCAACTACCTAAGAAGGATATACCTTATTCACTTAGATATAGGAGTAAGTAATGTAGGATTCTCCAGTGTAATCCTGGTTACGTTAGGATCATTTTTTCTTCTTGAATATTGTTTTGTCTTTAGTTAGTTCTTTAAAGGAGGGAGTGGAGTGATGATGTTTACCTATCTCTCAGGTTACGTGCCGAGATGCTGGCTAGAAAAATTCTTCTGTATAGCACTGCTATGTTGTTGCAAAGGAGATATAATGCTGAATCAATCACTGCACAATGGTGCCCTGTTCGTTAGATAAGCATATGTCCTGCTAATAAGCCACAATTGGATAACTGAGTTTGCATTTGATGTTTGGGAAGTGAGAAATTAAGTAAGAAGGCTACAAGACAGATTTTTAGCATTACAGAAACGGGTTGACACAGGAGGACTGTTGGAGGATATGAAAAGTGAGTACCAGGAATTGAAACTCTCAAATGACAAACTGAAGACTCACTTGCAACAAGTAACCGAAATTGTACCGCGAGCATCAGTACGAAGGAAGCAAGGTTGGTTAGATGCAGGAAGAAAGCTATTAAAAACGGTATCTGGGACAGCAGATAATGAGAATATTGAGAACATCCACAGTAAGATTCAGAGTGTACAAGCATTAGAGGAGGATACGAGAACAAAAGCGGAATGGCACACGGCAAAAATATGGAATATGGAGCAAGGAATATTCGATGTGAATAGTACAGTAAGAAATTTAACAGCGGGATTAGAGCAGTATGCACTTAGAACCAGATATGTTTTGAATAGTGATTAAGAGAAGATTCAAACTCGTTTGAGTAGTTTAGAGGATAAAATGCTAATAGCCGCATCACTACATACTCTGCCGAACAAATTAGACGACGCAAGAGTAAAGGCAGAGACATTACATGAGGCATCACAACTTGCTACTCATGGGCAGTTGAGTTCAACGTTAGTAAGTGCACAGCAAATTCTCGTGGCATTACAACAAGCACAAGGAGACTTTCCCGATGGGTTGCAGCATATCGTATCCACAACAAGTAGGGATAAAGCTTAATTTTATAGTATATTTAGTGTAGAAGTAACCACTGATGAAGCTAAGATACAAGTTAGAGTTAAATTTTCAGTAGTAGGAATGAATGCACAATACCAGTGCTACATGGTACGTCCATATCAAATAAATTGGAGTACAATTCAGAAATGAGTACGGTTACAAACACGAGATTTATTATTAGTTTCTAACAAAAAAGATGCTCATGTTGTCATGCCCGTAGCGGATTTCAACGACTGCGTCCAGGAAAGAATTATTATTTGTCCAGCAAGGGCGATACAAACCAACCAAAAGTCATGTGAAATGTAATTGTTTTTAAGGGAGCTAGAAGCGGCAGAGTGTGAGAAAAAAGCTTTAGTGCCACAAACGGAATTCCAGCGAATCGGAGACCACTAGATTTATTCTATGTTTACGTCAGAAACAGTCATCATTACCTATTACGAAAAAGGAAAACCTACAGGAATTATGCGATTGGAATTACAAGTTAACGGATTGGTAATAAATGGGACTAGGCGCGAGATAGTAGGAAGACAGTTTCACTTTCCAGATACCATTACGGGTACAACACTAATTAACGTATCCAGACCAATGTAGTACTGGCCAGAGAAACCCCACACATTCTATCCCACGAAACCCTAACTTTTATCAACAGTTCCTTGGATTCAGCTTTATTACAGTCGGTAGACAACTTGATAAATTCCGAAAACCAACAAATCTTAGTAAACCAAATATTGCACCATCTAAAGCGGTATCATGAAAAGCATGGGCAGAAGACAATCTTTAGTTAGTCAGCCATGAGAGTAATCTTGGTTCTGATACTTATATATGCAATCTACTTCTGTCTGAAACTTAAGGTAGTACATTCAAGTGAAATAGCAAACCACCAAATGCCAGTAAAATGGATACAACCTAGTCATAAGATGGAAGCAGAAAACACAACATAGTAATTAGATAAGCATACCAGAAACAACTAAGATTCAATATTCCATTGTAACTTAACACAAGTAGAAACGTAAATTAGTGTTTAAGAATGTATAGGTAAACTACGAACAAGTGAAGCTGAAAATTCGGGACGAATTTTAACAAAGGGGAGGGATGTGATACAGTACAGAGTAATACGGATTCCAAGTTGTAAAATTATCAACGGAGTTCAACCACGTTGATGTGAGATAGGCTGGTTAAGCCACGATTAGTGGCGGACCAAGAAGCACGGTGATGCAATACAGACGGGCAGCACAGTCTGCAGCTCTGCAGTAGCTGGTGAGAGAGAGCACGCGCAGCGGGAAAACAGAAAAGGACAGTGACTAACCCAAATAACACGCAAGCTCGTTCGCGCGGAGGGGTGCCGCAAGAAGCAATAGACACGGCTAGGGAAACACTCATAGACCAATTTAACTAGCTGCTAAGAGAGAATTAAAGCAAGGGTAGCAGAATAACGAGGCCACATGCGGTCATCGCTAGTAAACCGCACGTCACAGAACTACAGAGAGCTCTTTAAATACCGGAGCCACAGTTCCAAGTAGAGGAAAACGGTTCAGGTCAATGGGAACGATGGAGTCCATGTTGACGACATTCCGTTCCATGACGATGTTGTTTTAGTAAGTCTTGTCTCAGATGGAGTGCCTCAGAGCTGAACTCCACTGACGATCTTCATGCTGTGTCACACCAACCACTACCGATGTGAGACCTGATGAACTACCAGCATCAATGCAGTACCAGGTGCCGTACTCTCCGAGTGTGGGACGGAAGACGACGACCAGGGTTCCTGATGGACGGCCGTCTTGTACGCCTAAGCGCATCCGCATGCGGGGCCTACCAGGCCGGCAGTACTGGGTTCAACAACTGCCACTTACACCACACCACAGGTGGGGTGGTCCAGGGAAGAAGAGGCATAGAGTGGGATAGAATACACTCTCTCAGCCGGTGGCAGCTATCCATGCAGTACCACGCTTGGCTGAGCATCCGTATCGACGTAAGAGATACAACATTTTGGTAGAATGCAGGCGCAAAGACTGCCGCAGCATCCTACACAGATAGTCTGTCCGTGACCAGGGCAGTAGGCACCTATGGCCAACAGAGCACCACCGTTTGTAAAAGGTAACGATTCACTGAATAATCGTATTTTCATAGCTCCATGAGCACTTTCAGACGATTCCTGACATTTCAAATGAAAATCGCTGCCTGGTCCGGAACAAACCGTCTTCGGTTTTGCCACATTACTAGTTGGGAAAATAATGATTTGATTTGGGTGTAGGTTAAATTATTAGTTTAAACTAGATTTTATTAAAATTACACTAAACAAAAATAAAGAAAAAAATTGTTGTCTGTATGTATTTGTATATGCATAAGTAACAAAGACTTTCTATCA